>NC_067142.1:76922879-77574129 GCF_903995435.1 Acomys russatus | reverse complement strand
ACACACACACACAATGAAGATGTGTCTTCCCACATTAGTTGATATAGTCAAGATAATCCTCTACAGGCATACCCTGAGGCCCATTTCCTGGGTGATTCTAATTTGACCAACCTGATAATTAACATCAACCATCATACTTGGTGAAATTGCTAACTGAAGAGCTGTGTGTGTGTGTGTGTGTGTGTGTGTGTGTGTGTGTGTGTGTGTGTCTTTGCTATTGTTGGATCTGTTTTAATGAGAGCTTTAGTTAGGTTATCTCTCCACTCTCTTATCTCTGACACGTCTACTTTTTTTTTTCTTGGCTTTTTGAGTAAGGGTTTCTCTGTGTAACAGATCCCTGGTTGTCCTGGACTTGATTTGTAGACCAGGTTGGCCTTGAACTCACAGAAGCCCACCCACCTCTGCCTCCCAAGCGCTGGGATTAAAGGCGTGTGCTGCCATGCCCAACCCCACTTCTACTTCTGTTGTGCTTCTAAGCAAGGTATTACTCTTAGCTCAGGCTGGCCTCAAACTCATGATCCTCATGCCTTTGACTCCAAAATGCTGGAATCACAAACATATGCCATCATATCCATCCCCTGGTACTTCTTGTGACCTACCATTTTGGAGGTAAGCAGACACAGATGACTTGTATGATCTGTGGCCAATTACTGGAATCAAACTTGTTGAGAAACAAAAGCCTGTCTGGCTGCCCCAATGTCTAACAGCTTAGACTCAAACCTGCCTCTCTATACCCCCTCGATTTTGTTCTTCGCAATATCTATATCAGGTTCCAAATGACAAAAGGCACAGGTGGGTGTTTAGTAAACCATTGAGTTCCATAGCATATTAATATTCACTGTTGCTAGAATAGCAGAATCGGCAAGTTTGCAGACTTGTGTGAATATCCTAAGAAAGTCATTCAAAATGCATGCTGTTCTGGGACTGGTCACTAGGTGTTGCTATTTGACAGCACATCTTTAACACTTTTCAGGCATCATAATATGTGTATTTCCCCGCCCTCCACTCAAGTACTGAGGTTTTCTAATTGATTTTGAGACTTGCCCATTGTGTCTCACATCGATTCATAGTCAAGTGAAGGAAATTAATTGCTCTTCCTTTTGTCTCCCTTTTCCCCCTTTGATTTCGCCAACCATGTTTCACTGCAGTGCCTGGGTGTGGAACGCATCTCAATTTGTTATTTCATGCATTCGAAAATATTTTTGAACATTGTATACATGCCTGGCATCAAACTAGGAGCCAACCAGGGTGCTATATGGGAGTAGATACAGGAGTGAATAAAGCAAATGAAGTTTTGACAGTGAGACATCTTACTCTGATAGCTCTCTTGGACAAGACACTCCTCTGTGGCAAAATGCACTAAACATAGTAGGATGGTTAGGTTTAACTGTCAACGTGACGGAGTCTAGAAGCACATGGGAAGAGAGTCTCAAAGGAAGGTTGTCTAGACCAGGTTGGGCTGTGGGCTTGTCTGTAGGGCATTGTTTTCATTGTTAATTGATGTGTGATGACTCACCGCACTCTAGACAGCCCTGTTCCTTAGGTAGGGGATCCCGGTGCTTGTAAGCTGAGAAAGGGATGATTACAAGAGACATGCATGTACTTATTTTCTTCCTGCTTTTGACTATGGATGTGTCTTGCTGCTTCAAGTTCCTGCCTTGACTTCCCCGTGATGCTGACTCTACCTTGGACTTATAAGCCAAATAAACCTTTTATCATCTAAGCTGCGTTTTGTCGGGGTATTTTATCACAGCAGCAGACATGAAACCAGATCACAGACTTACCTATCTTCCTCTACCCCACACAGAGTCATGCCCAGTTAGCTAGGTAGCCCAACAAGTGTGGGTGATAAGGAACAGTGAAAATTGTTTCTGGTTCAAGCAGGAAACTTCCCACAGAGGGACCAGCCGCTGATTTCGGAGAATGGGATGGGAAGAGTGGGAGAAACAGGACCACAGATGGATCGATGCTTTTCAGAGGACCCAGGGGCTGCTCCAGACTTGGAATCATGGCGGACGAAGGCTCGCATTGCCAAATCCGACAATGATTTAAAATCCGGACCAGTCCTTGGGTCCTCATTCCAAGTCCCTCGAGACACGGTCTGATCATTCATGGTGCCCTAGTGCCTCTGATGAGGCAGATGGGATGGATAGAAAGCCATCTCTTCATCTGCTTCTGGAGTCATGTTCATTGGACTCAGCCTGGCTATTTGCTGAGCCCACAAATATGCTTGTTGATGTCTGGGTCTCTCCATGCTGTGTAGGAAGGCTATATGCATGCTCAGAAAACGCTGAATAACTCAGATTCCTCTTTGTGAAACACTGAAATGTTTCTATTTCTCTCCTTCTTCCCACCCACTCAGAAATTTTCAGTTTCAAAGTAACTTTAAATAATGCTGATAGAAGGCATTATTTTGAGTGTTACAAGGCTATAAAAAATGCTCTTGTGATACTATACTCCTTATATTTTCATATATAAATGTTAAAAATGTCTCCATAAAGAACAAAATTGTACTTAAACTGTCATTGCCAAATTAATGAACAGTCATAATCCAAAAGTAATTATAATTCTCAGTAATTATAATGACAAATCTTTGTGTCTCGAGATTTGTTCTACATGAGAATAATTGTAAGTCAATTATACTTCAACTACCTGAGTTGTTATGTAATGATACTCATGAATGGTAACCCCATAGGCACTTAACAAACACCATTTGATTTTTATCATGATCATGTTAAAAACAGGTGTGGGAGGGGCGTGCCGGTTCACAGCGTTAATGCCAGTACTGGGGATGAAGAGGCTACCAGATCGCTGTGAATTTCGAATCAGTTTGGTCTTCATATGAGTTCAGGCCAGCCAGGGCTACATAGTAAGACTCTGTCTCAAAAACAAAACAAAACAACAACAAAACTCCAAATGATGTGGACAAACAGGATCCCAGAAAGAACACCAGTTAATTATTCGTAAGATGTTTCTAAACATAAAAAATTCAAATTATGGTTTAAGTAATGGTAAAAAAAAATGAAGCTAGAGGCAAAAAAATTGATTGCAGATTGGTGTTTGTTCCTTTAGTTCACAATCAGTGAAGCCTGAATCTATGGTTCCAGAGGTTGCAAGTAACTGAAGGTGAGCAGATATTTTAGGTGCCAGTTATAATTAGCTCCATTTGTTGACTTGACACATCTGGACAGGAGGAACCTCAAGTGAGGAATTGCCCTGCATTGGACTGGTATGTGGTCATAATTGTGGGGACATTTTCTTGATTGCTAACTGATGTAGGATGGTCCAGTCCACTGTAGGCGATGCCACGCTTAGGCAGGTGTGAGAAGGGTAGCTGAACATGAGCCTGGAAATGAGGCCATAGTCTCTGCTTCAGTTCCTGCCTCAAGGTTCCTGTCCTGAGTTCCTGCCTTGGCTTCCCTTGATGAGGGACTTGTAGCCTATGTGCAGCATAAACCCTTCGCTCCCTAACTTGGTTTTGTTCGGTGTTTTCTCATAACAGAAAACACACTGGGAACTGATCTTGGGCAGTGTGGTTTTCTGAAGACTAGTCCCATAAATCTCGCTCACGAATGAACTGAGCTGGGCTGAAAGAGTTCATACATGCAGAGTATGTTTCGCCAGTAACTGACTGTATAGTAAGGGTTAATAACCCAAACAACGGAACCCTGAGCCAGCAGACAGTGGTGAATGGAACCAGCCCTGAGGTACAATGGCGGTGTGTGCAGTCATGGGCTGAATACAATGTGGCATATGAGACCGATTTGCCAGGAAAAGGGTTAAGGATCCTGGTCTTCAAACAAGACTCAGAAAACAAAACAAACAAACCAACAGCAAACAGCCCAGGAATAAAACCCACAATGATTCCCACAAGGCAGGAAGGGTGAGTGGAGGAGGGCAAGGCAGGGCAATGGTTCTGCAACATTAAACTAGGAAATGGCTGCCCAGGGCAGAGGCAGCTGTCCACCTCTGGAAGACAGCATGCATTGACTGTTAATACTCTGAGCTCAATTTTCCCAGAATTGGTTGTTTTTGGTTTTTGTTTTGAGTCAGGCTCACACAATTCATCTCAATGTAGCCTCTCCACCCAGGGCCTTTGGAGGTGAAGCTATTCGGTCTGGACTGAAGAGGGCTAGAGGGCTAAAACTTCAGCAGACATACAAGAGCTTGAGAGGAGAAGCAGGAGGGGAGGAAGGGGGGGAGTGCAGAGGGGAGGATGAGAGAGTGGACTGAACCCATGTGCTAGTCTCCAGCTACAGACAGGACCTGGCATCACTATTAGGGTAGATTGACCTTACTGGGGTGGCAAGAGAATGAAGAAAGGACAGACAACCAGACACACAGACAGTACAAACTGCCACACGCTGGTCTGGACTCTTGGAAGGAGAAGCTTCAACATCCTGGAAGTTTATTATAGTTGAACAGGGAGGCAGGGTTACATACAGCTGAGTGGGGAGGTGGGTCATTACATACAGATAAGCAAGGAGGAGGGCTTATTATAGATAACTGAGTGTGGAGGCAGGCTTAGCTAACCTCTTACAGCAGACCTCCTTTCTGTAGGGGAGTCTGAAGACTGTGAACACCCAGGGGGAGAGCACTGCGGTGGAAGTTCTCGGCACACACTGCGACATTCGCACTCAGGCCTAAGGAAAGCTTTGTCTTCCGTTTGGGCTTCACTGGGGAAGGTTTGCCATTCTCCTGGGGCTGAGACCTTGGAGTCCTTGACACGGTCATATTCATGTCAGAACAAACGCTCACTCAGACAACAACACACTCACTCAGGGCTTCACGTGCTCTCTACAGCAGATCGGTTTCAGCATTCTCAGGTTTGTTTACAGGTGGTGTCATGTTTCAAAGTAAGGATTTTATTTATTTTTTTTATTTTAGAAATTCACTCAATGTCTAAAGGATCTCGGGACACTTGTTACATTGGAGTAGCTACAGGAAAAGAGAATATGGCAAGAGAGAGGAGGACAGGGGAGGAGAGGACAGAGACAGGGACGCAGCAGCTCTGTGGAGGTAGGATGGCGCCGAGGCCCAGGATCACAGTGCTGACTGTCAAATCACGGCCCTGGTGCGCCAGCGCTCAACCCACTATCATCATTTCCTTTCATTATTTCTTAAGACGTTTTTTGTTTATTATTATTGTTGTTGTTGTTGTTGTTGTTATTATTATTATTAGTTTTTAAGGCAGGGTTTCTTGGTGTAGCCTTGGCTGTCTTGGACTCACTTTGTAGACTAGACTGGACTCAAACTCAGAGAGGTCCACCTGCCTCTGCCTCCCTGAGTGCTGGGATTACAGATGTGCACCACCACACCCAGCTTCTTCTGTTAGTTTTAATTATGTGTATATGCATGTGTGCGTGTATGTTTTCATGCATGCATATGTGTGTGTGTCCGGAGAGGCTGGAGTTACAGGTAGTTGTGAGGCCCCTGATGTGGGGATTAGGAATAGAGATCCACCCTCTGGAAGGCAGGACATGCTCACAGGCGCTGAGCCATCTCTCCAGCCCTTCTTCCATTACGTATTCAACGCCCCCCCCCCCTTTTTTTTTTCTTTTCATAGACCATTTTCCACAGGAATAAGAATGGCCCTTGGAGATCTGTGCTAAAGACATTTTCAGCCAACACCATGGTTATCAGGGTCAGGGAAAAGTAGGGGTGTGACAATGTTTCTTAAGTTTGCGCAGGGACCTGGCCTCTTGAAGAATTCCTGTCAGCACAGCATCAACAGCAACAATTGGCCTACATGCCAAGGGTTCAGAGATCACATTTTAAAATAAAACTGAGCTCAAATAACCAAATCATCAGAAATGGTGCATCTACTTAAGTGTGTCATGGCATGGGGTGTGGGAGATTCTAAAGATCTCCAAGAAAAGATATTGATTCTCATTTCGCTTATATAGTTGTCCTCGACCTTCACATGTTCTGTGGCATGTGTAAACCTGCACTCACATTCATGCATATACCCATGCATACATGTATACACATATCACATACACACGCGCATACACACGCATACATCCATACACTTCTCCCCACATACAACATACATTTATGTATGCACACAAACAGACAGACATAAAATAAAATATTCATGTTTAAATGGCATAAAAGAGTTACATCAGATAGTTGTGGTAGTTTATATTCCTAATCCCACCACTTAGGCTAATGGAGGATTGTTGTGATTTCAAGGCCAACAGCTACACACTGAGATCCTGTCTCAAAAAAGATCTGCCTTTTGGTCTTTAAGGGGGAAGGGTTGTGATGGAGAGATGACTTAGTGGTTAAGAACACTGGCTTCGTTTCCAGAGGAACTGGGTTCAATTTCCAGGACCCACATGGTGGCTCACAACTGTCTGTGACTCTAATTTCAGTGGATCCAATGCCCTCAGTGGGCATCTCACACACGTGGTACCCAGAGATATGTTCAGGCAAACACTAATACCCACAAAATAAATAAAATATTTAAATACATTTTTTAAAAGCAGTCCATGAATAATCAAGAAGAATGCAAAATGAATGAGTTGGCTGGGTAATCCAATATGCTAAATGCTTTGTGTTGATTTGGCTAAGCAACTATTTTTCTTTCCAAAATATCTACATTTTATATCAAGACTGAATTCAGTATTTGAAACATTTTTATGTTTTGGTAATTTGGTAACTGTGAATATTTTCATTCTTATTTTTATCTCCACTTCTACAGAATGACTCATGTTATACTAACATGCGAAATATGAGAGGGGGGGGGAGCACAGTTACCTAAATGAAAGGGTTTTCTTTTCAAGCTGTCCAGGCTTCATGTTTGTTGAGGGGAGTCATGAGTGGGTTTGCAGCTTGATTTCTTCACTCTGTGTTTTCCACAATGAACAGTAGCACTGGAGTAGGAAGTGCTGGGCAGTTTTCTGAGTTGTCTAAGATCCATTCCCCAACACCCTATCTTTTGTTTGTTTTGAGACAGGGTTTCACTTTGCAGCTTTGGCTGGCCTGGAACTTATTATGTAGACCAGGATGGCCCCAAACTCTGGCACTCAAAGAGATCCATCTGCCTCTGCATCTGAAGTGCTAGGATTAAAAGTGTGTGCCATCACACCTTGCCACCTCCTGGTCTTTTTGACTGTTAGTTGCCCTCAGTTTTTTTTTTTGTTTGTTTTTTCAGATAGGGTTTCTCTGTGTAGCTTTGGCTATCCTGGACTCTCTTTGTAGACCAAGTTGGCCTTGAACTCATAGAGATCTGCCTGCCTCTGCCTCTCTGTGTGCTCGGATTTTAGGTGTGTGCCACCACATCAGGCTGCCCATAGTACTTTTTAATGACACTGGCAATTCCTTCACTCTTGTAATTAATTCCTTATCCTTTTAGCATTTACTTTCCCTCACTTACAGTTTATCATTCTTCCTCTGTTAGACATTTTTCCATATTATTTATTTATTTATTTGTTATAATTTATTCAGATTACATCCCAATTGTTATCTCCTCGCCTGTATCTTCCCGTTCCCACCCTTCCTCTCTCTTCCACCCTATTCCCCTTCCCTAGACCTCTGATGGGGGTGGGGATTGGGGCTTGGGGGTGGGGGGGGGGGTGGGGAGTGCCCTCCTCCCCCACCATATGACCATAGCCTATCAGGTCTCATCCAAATAGCCTGCTTCCCCTTTCTCTGTGCAGGGCCTCCCCACCAAGGGGAAGTGATCAAATCTTGGGCACCAGAGTTCATGTCAGAGATAGTCCCCGTTCCCCCCACAACCTTGGAGAATGAGCTGTCCATTGGCTATATCTGAATGGGGGGGGGTCTAGATTCAGTGCATGCATTGTCCTTGGTTGGTGCTTCAGTTTGTGCAGGCCTCCCTGGGTCCAGATCCTCCAGCCTTGATGGTTTCCTTGTGGGCTCCTTAGACTTCTTGGTCCTTCTGTCCCCCCATTCTTCCTGAGCACTCTCAGTGCTCCACTCAGAGTCCAGCTTCGAGTCCCAGCATCTGTCCTGATCCTCCACTGGGTGGAGCCTCTCTAAGGACATCGATGTTGGGCTAATAGCCACTTATAAGTGAGTATATACCATGGATGTCTTTCTGGGTCTGGGTTACCTCACTCAGGATAAACTTTTCTGATTCTATCCATTTTCCTGCAATTTTCAAGATTTTCTTGTTTTTAATAGCTGAGTAGTATTCCATAGACTTTAGTTTTAATAACAGGAATTGGTTACATCTGCACTTTTCATTTCAACTTGTTTGGATTTTGACCCAAAAATATACAGTTAAGATATTTTTGTGAACCTTTATAACCATCCATTAGTCTAAAAACTATCTTTTGGTGTGCCATACATACACGCAAACGCATGTACATGCAAACACATGTACACGCACACCACCATGCTGGATGGGTAATTTTATGTGAGTTCTTTGGATCAAACACAGGTCCTCAGGCTTACAGGGCAAGCATTTTACAGACTCAGCCATCTTCCTTATAATTACAAGCAAATTTCCTTGCAGGAATATAGTCTAGCAGTTAAAAGTGGTGCAGTATTCCCTTAGCACATACATGTTCCCAGGCTATACTCTCATATCTTTTCACCAGAGGAACATAAGCTGCCCAGTGTCTGGCTATTATCACTGGCAGAAAATAACCCATGTTTTGCAGGGCCTGGGTTTGTGCTGGGCTAACCCTGAATGATTTTAGTAAGTCATTTTAACCCACACTCTATATTCTTGTTTTAAAATGTCCAGGAAATCACAATAGCTGGGCCAAGGGCTCGGCCATTCTGGTGGAGTTCCCTGTGTGAGTCCTCTTCCTCCAGCACAGATCCCCGCTCTGTGTTCCAGATGAGAACACAGGGTGGGGTGGGGCTGTTAACTTTAATTCCTGGCATTTGGGCACCCTGGCAACGAAAGCCATGGCAATTTTCTCAAACTGGAAAAACTGAGGTTGGCTAACAAGCTTCCAAGAATGTGCCTCAATTTCCCACACCCACGAGCCAAAATGACATTTGTTTGCTATCCACTGAGCAAAGTTTGGCAGAGAGCTGAGTGTGCCAGGGCATGGGAACAAAGGGCAGGTAGGGTCACTAGAAGTGAGGCCAGAGACTCTGAGGAGGGGCTGCCCAGGCAGTCACCGCGGACGCACTGAGAAGCCTAAGGCAGGTTTTGGAAGCCGGATAAAAGCTGCAACCTGGTCCTTAGGACGATTTCTAAGATGAAAGGCCTGGGTTAGTGCTGATAGGAGAACGGCTGGGCCTTTCTCTGCCTCCAGGTTTGTAATCTCTTTCTGTACTTCCTGTTGGCAAAGCCCAAGTGGCAAAGCAGAGCTATCTGGTGGCTCAGTGTGGAGACTGATGTGAAGCCAAGAACCATCTTCAATAGGGGTTGGGTCCAGGTCTAATGTGGACCTCAAACATAGTCAGCATGCTGCATGCTAAAGATCCGGCTGTCTAGGATTTCATTTGATTGCTTTAGCTTCCTTCTGTCTAAAAGAAAGGAGAAGGAGAGGGAGATAGGGAGAGGAAGTAAGAGGAGGGAAGGGGAAGAAGTTGATGCTAAAGCTGGTGGGACAAGGCGGGGGAGTAGTGATAGTCCATGAAATGGAGTCAGTTAGCGCCATTAGCTAGAATGTTGACAAGGACATGGGCAGTGAAGGCTAAGCAATCTCTCAGTACTTACTTGTAAACGTGGTTCCCATGGTCCATCATCTTTCAGAAATGGCACATGTGTTCCTCTTACATGCTCCAAGTTGTATTCCTCCACTATCAAAATTCCACACCACTTATAGGAGAGACAGAATAGATAAGAAAAAAAGAACCTTTTATGGTTCTGTCATGACCCCCTCAAAGAAAACACAGCCCGAGGAAGTGACTTTTAACAAAGTAGCCTGTTTCTGCCGGGAAGGTGCACTTCCTCTTCAAGCATGCAGGGGTGTCCAATCCACAGGACACCTGTGGCCAAGGTTAGCTGTGACTTCAGTCTAATGCACAATTGCACACTTACTGAAACCAAAGAGGTTTTAAACAGCTGTTTATTATCTATTGGCAGTTGCGTTGTTCTCAAGCACTGGCTTGTAGACGACAGTTTGTGTCCCGATGTCAAAAGGATGGGTAATTCTTAGAGGCCTTGCTTTCAACTGGAAAAAAAGTGTTCCTGCATGCTAGGGAAGTGCTCTATGCGACTCTCCTACCCACCAAATGCATTTCTCATCATCCTGAGAATCAGTGCTGAATATTCATTTTCTACCTAGTTGTGGGATTTCTAAGCTAGAGCTGTGGGACTTTTTAAATTATTAGACTACAGAGTGCAATTCTACAGACGAAAAGGGGCTTGTTTTTGGCAGTTGTGTTGGAAATCAGTAGGTAAAATTTTAAAATTTTTTTCTAGCAGGAATATGCCTGTTGAGTTTTGATTTTTGTGTGTGTGGTGGGGGGCGGGCCAGAGAAAACAAAGTGAAGTTTGTATGCCAGTCACTCAAATGGCAATGCCCATTGTTGTATGATAGGCCCCTGGTGTGGCAGTCCCTGGTGTGGGAGTGCCCACCATTGTGTGGCAGTCCCTGGTGTGGGAGTGCCCACCATTGTGTGGTAGTCCCTGGTGTGGGAGTGCCAGAAAGACAAACAGGACTACCGTTTCAAATGACTAACTTGTTCTTAGGAACACACCCACCCAGACTTTCAGCTAATGGGTATAATGCCAAGATTCCTGCTGTATTTCTCTCTCTCTCTCTCTCTCTCTTTCTCTCACTCTTGGAATTTCTACTGGTTTCAGTCATCAAGGGGCCAGAAGCAGAAACACGTGATCATTCTGTAAGTTGTCTCTATGGAAACCACCTGCTCCATTTGAATTCCACAGAAGAACAGAGTTGATAAGGGTATTAACTTATTTCTAGTTATAAGTGTGTTTACTTCGAGACGAGTGTAAGGGCTGGGGCAATGACTTAGTAGCTGAAGCACTTGCTACTGGAGTAAGAAGGCCAGTGCTTGGCTCCCCAGAACCCTTTTAAAAGCTAGGTGGTTGTGGTGGGCCGGCCACCTGTAATCTCAGGGCTCCGGAAGTAGAGACAGGGCATTCTTGGAGCAAGGTGGCTAGCTCACTAGCTGAAGTGGTAAGCGTCAGGATCAGTAAATGAAGTGGAAAATCAGTATGGAAGACATCCTATGCAACCTTTGCCCAATACACACACACACACACACACACACACACACACACACACACACACCTGCAATCATATATGTATGCTCACATATGAGTGCCCACCACATAGGAGTATATAATATATGCATCTCTCAATACCACACACACACACATGAAAAAAGTGTGAATTGGTGTTAAAAGTACTTATATAGGATACACCAACCTATATAACTTGTCCGAAATCCTTACGTGGGAGAAGATTAGGAAGTTGTTTAATGGGCATGAAGTTTCATTTTGTTAAGATGAACAAGTCCCAACAATAAATGATGGCTGATCTGGGTGGTTTTGTCAGCTGGACACAACCTGGAGTCATCTGGAAAGGGGGAACCTCGACAGAGGGAATTCCTCCATCAGATTAGTCTGTAGTCTAATCTATGGGGTATTTTCTTTGTTAATGATTGATGGAAGCGGGTCTGGCCTGCAGTGGAAGGTGATCCTGGGTGGTATGAGAAGGTGTACCTGAGCCTGGGAAACACACCAGTAAGCAGTGGTCCTGAGTGGCCTCTGCTTCAGTTTTTGACCCTGGGTTTCTGCCTTGAGCTCCTGCCCTGCCTTCCTTTGTGATGGGACTCTAAGCTGTAAGCTGACACAAAGCCTTTCCTCCCCAAGTTGCTTTTACTCATGGTGTTTATCATAGCAAGAGAAATAAAATGGCAGTGGTGATGGGTGAGTCCTAAGGCAAATGCATTTCCTGCTGCCAAAGTGCCCAGTGAAATGGTTGCAATGGTGTTATGCTTTGGGTTTTGGTTGTCTCCCAAAGACCTTGGAAGTTAAAGGTTTGGTCCCCAACATGTGGTGCTGTTAGGAGGTGGAGGACCGTTTAGGATGTGGCAATAGTGGAAGGAAGTTAGGTCACTGAGGGTGTGGCCTCCAAAGGGATGCTGGGATACTGGTCCTTCTCTCTTTTTGTTGCCCACTGGCATGAGGTAAACAGGCTTTCTCTGCCCTGCCCTGCCCTCTGCCATGACACACTGCCTTGACACAGGCCTCAGTGACCAACTGGAATAATGAGCTAAAACAAATCTTTTCTCCATACAAGTTATTTGTTCCAGTTTTTTTGTTTTGTCACTGTGATTGAAAGACGACTAACATAAATGGCATGATTATATTGCTTATAACAAAAATTAAAGCGTCAAAGACCGTATTCTGAAATATTTCAATTATATGGGGATGGTTGTTCATGTATATAATCCCAGCACTTAAGAAGTAGATGTGGGAGAACCAGACATTCAATGCCAGCCTTGGCTACATAGCAAGCTTGAGGCCAGACTGGGCTACAAGAGATGGCTCATCAGGTGAAAGCACTTGTCATGCAAGCTTGACAAGCTGAGTTTGATCCCTGGAACCCACACAAAAAAATGTGAGATGGGGTGCCATGCATCACCACCCCTACAGCAAGATGAGAGGCAAAGATGGAACTGGCCAGAAGGATGTGGACCGTCTAGCCTGAAGTAGCTGCAGAAAGAACAAGAGATACCTTGTGTTGACAAGGTAGAGGGAAAACCAACTCTTGACAGTTGGCCTCTGACTGGTACACATGAGCTGTGGCACACACGGACCATGGCACATGTATACCTTCAAACACATATAAGCCCATATGTGTGCATACACACACAGCAAATAAAGTAAAATGTTAAAACAAAATTACATTTCAATTAAATTGGGACATTTCTGAGACAGACCGTGTTTTGGAAGGAAACAGTACTTTTGAGTTAGTAGGGAATCATCTTTCACTTTATTGTGAAGTGTTATTGGAGCACAGAACATTAACGTTGTTATAGACTGGTCCTTGTCACTAGTCACCTGCAGTGGAATGGGGGCAATTAATCAGAGAATAGTAACTTCCATTACCATCCAGCCCACTGCTTCTAATAGATAACCTTCCATCAAATGGTTAGTATAGCAGGAAATAGGATGTTGATTCTGCCATAAATTATGGCATTATTGCATGTGCAAAGGGAGATGGTATAGTTTTTTTTTTATATAAATGTTAATGATATTGATATTTATATTGGTGGAAAATATAAGGATAAGACAAATTTTGTGTATTTACTGAAGAGACTGGAATGTGTGGGAATAGGTGTGGTGAATAATTAACCTTATTAGCTCTGTTAATTAGCTCATTTATCTGTCTGAGACAGTTTTTTAAGTACTGGAAGCAAAAAGCTAGGAAACCTCTTAAATCTTTCTTCCCAGGTTTAGAGCTACCTGTTTGTATCTGATGTTCCTTGAAAGTGTTTCTGGACAGCTCTCACAGTTCTGTAGCCTTGAGGCTGCTCTACACAGACATGAATAATCTCTAAAGACCAAGAGGCTGGTGGGAGGAAGCAGGGGAATCATAAAGGTTTCCCAGTTGCTTCCCTGGGTACATCACTTTATTATAGTTTGGATGTCAAATGGCCCCCATAGGCTCATGTATTTGAACACTTGATCCTTAGCTGCTGACACTATTTTTAGAAGTTGTGGAATCTTTAGGAGGTTGGGGCCTAGATGGAGGAAGCGGGTAGAGAGGTGTGCAGGCCTTAAGGACTATAGCCCAGCCTGCTCTGGTGACAGTCTCTTGTTTCCCAATCTATGAAGGTGTAAATAAGCAGCCTCGCCCTTCTGCTCCACACTCTCTATTCCTTCCCTCCTGCAATAGCCTGTACCGTCTAAACTAGACCCTCTCTCCATTAAGTTGAGTTTTTCAGGCTTTACCACAGTGGTGAAAAAACAATGAAGCTTTTCCCACACAGAAGCTCAATGAACTGGGATGATCGGACGGGAAGAAGGAAGGGTTTGAACTGAGACATGGCCTGTTGAGTTATGTGGTCTTAAGAGAAATGACTACAGCTAGCTACGCCATGGGGTGTGGCCTCCCCTCAGCTTTAGGCCCTGATTATGTGATTCTGCCCACCTATATGCTTTTGTCACTTAATCTGTCAACCCCTGTGGTCATCGTGACAGTTATCTGAAGAGATCTGGCACCCACAGGAGGGCACAAAAACTCTTGCTGTCCTGGGCTAAGCAGAAATGTGGTCTCCAGAGCTCACGTGGGTGCCATGGCATGAGCAAGCCTCTCCATCCTGTCAATTGCTGTCTAGCTATGATTGCTGGGAACAGTAACTTACCGACTAAAGTAACACGAGGCCATTTGCTAGGAGGATGCAGATAATTCTGATAATTCTTCTCTTTCTACATCTCTCTCCTTCAAATCTCTACTTCTTCCTCATTCTCTATGCCCCTTTGCCAACTTTGGACATCTTATGTATGTCTAATTTAATTCTAGATTTACATGATATTTTCATTTCCACGTGCAAACTGAGACCAACCTTAGTGCAGAAGAAATTTTCTTGAGTCCATTTGGGTTAAGTGTCTACATCTGGTCTAGTTTATTATGAGAATGAAGATGCACATCTGGTAGGGCTGGGAAGCAGGTTATCTTAAGCAAAGACACACTCTGAATACATTCCTTAAGGGTCTCTGGCTACAGATAGATAGCAAAACGCTCTTTGGATATTGAAAAGAAATATATTGGAAGTATATATGGATACTTCTGTAATCAAAGGAAAGAGGCCAAGAACCTGGGGTCCTTGGCAACGGTGTTCGTTCATCTTTTTTTTTTTCTTTCCTTTTGGGACATCCCCATGTGTAGGATTCATTCTAATGGTTATCTTCTCTCTGTGTGTCCCTATGTCACACTTAAAGTTCCTGAGGGGAGGAGTCTTAAAGATTTGGGTCTAGGATGTAACAAGAGGGTCATGAGGCCAAGGTTAGATAGGGTTACATAGTGAAACCTTGGTAAAAACAAAAACAAAAACAGGGCCGGAGAGATGGCTCAGAGGGTAAGAGCACTACCTGCTTTTCCAGAGGTCCTGAATTCAATTCCCAGCAACTACACGATGGCTCACCACCATCTATAATGAGATCTGATGCCCTCTTCTGGTGTGCAGGCAGAACACTGTATAATAAATAAATAAATAAATAATAAAATAAATCTTAAAAACCAAAAACAAAAAGTAAGGAAAAGAGGGAGTGTGATATGCCAAAAGTATGTATAAAACTAATAGTGAGTAAAAAATAGTAACAGAATCAACAGTCCTCACTGCCATCCCTGGAGTCTCCCCTTCCCTGGCTCCTCACTTTGGTTGGCATCTTTGAGGCAACCTCAGAGGTCTGAGCCTTGGGAGGGTTTTAGTATTAACTGTTTTCACCTGGGTATTGTTATGTAAGAAACCACGTGCAGGGAAGACGACAGTCCACCCACAGCTTCTTACTGGCTGATGTTCACCCATCTCCTCCCTCTGATCCCTGTGCCTTCTTCCTTCCCTGTCTCACAGATCTGGGATGATCTCAAACTGACTATGTAGTTGAGGATGACCTTCAACTACTGATCTTCTTGCTTCTGCCTCGAGTGTGTTCCATTTTCAGGTGTGCCTCACCAGGCCCAGTTTATATGATTCTAGAGAGCAAGCCCAGGGCCTCATACACATTGCTAAGTGCCTTTATCATTGAGCTAAAACCCCCAATCTCAGTTTTCTGTTTTAGAAGGTCACTCTGGGCAACCCCAGGATCCACTGTTTTGTCTCTTCTAATAGTGACCCCACTGACTGCGTTGTGTGAAATTTGAAGCGTAAAGATTTGGTACAAAGCACAGCATCACCTGGCCTGGTCTATTCTTGTCTTCAAGCTCCTGACCTTTAATAGGCTGTACTTGTGTGTAGCTACCTGCCCAAGACAGGCTCTCACTTCCTCGTATACTGCTGTGCATATCCTTGCCTACCTTAATCCTTATTCCTTCTTTAATTCGGTCTCAGCTGAAGTTGTTATGCACACGCAGTTGTCTTGCTCAATTCTCTCCCTCATACCATTCCCCCATAGCACTGCCATGTTACAAGTTGTGGCGCTTCTTCGGGTGTTACAGCCCGCACTCTCACAAACCAGGTTCAGCCACCTCTCCTCAATAAACCACTTCCAGGACCCAAATTAGTAGTGAAATGCAGAGAAAGGAGAATTACGCAATTTTTCAGCATAGGGAAGAAGCATGAGAAGACGCAGTGTCAATGGAGTCCGTCCTCAGGATCCTGGCACCAAAGTAGGGTTAACGGCAAACAAGAGATAACGATAACTAGACAGTCCGCCAAGGTGTGGTTCTCTGTCCACTATTTTCTTGTTTCATGAGTAACGGAGAAGAGAAATATCTGAATTAATGTAACAAAACCTACTCCCTCCCGGTGTGATTAGCCATTGCGTTCGTTTAGCTCGATTTTCAACCAGAGTGAGGGCTCAGAGGTCGCTGTCTGAGTCATCTAGTGCACACCTGGCCCAGCGTTAGCAGACTGGCTAAGTAACATACCCGGTGCAGTGGGAGAAAGAGAAGAGGCAAGCGCCTCAAAGGCCAGCCTAGCGGCAGCGGCTCTTAAGTAGCGGGAAGCCCAGGCCCAGTAGCCGGAGGCGGGACTTCCGGTCCCGCTGGCGACCGCGGCCCGCGCCGGGCGGAAGCGCGGCTCCGGGCCAGGATTCGCGAGCTCCGCCTGGAGCTGAGTTCGGAGCCTCAGTGTCCCGGACGCCTGTGGTCCGCGTGGATGCTTCTCGGCGCTGCGCCTCCGCGGTTCGGGAAAGCGCGCGGGAATCGGCGCGGCGGGAGAGCTGAGACTCCGGGGTGAGGACCGCTGGCGGCCGTGGGCGGCTGCGAGGGGCTGGGGAGGCCGAGGTGACATCCTCCGTGGGGGTGTGTCCGCGTCCCGAGGCTTGTAGGGAAGGTGGCCCGAATTGGCCTAGGGGGGCTAGCAGGGAGAGGCTCCAGAGCCAGCTCTCTCCTCCCTTGGGGTCGAAGATGAGAAGGGTGTCTTGACTTAACCCATCTGCGAGATGACCAGCCGCGGCTTGCGTGCTGAGCAATGATTGCTTTCAATGCAGTACTGTTTCTTTCTTTCTCTCAAGTCTTTCCCCCTCTTCCAGTGGGTTTGGGGGGCCGGGGCGGACTACATTCATAGGGAAAACTTGAACTCTTTTTCACCTAGTTGCCACTCAGGCTACCTTTGTTTGTCAGACTAATAGGACTTCAGGTCTTTGATTCAGACAAGCAAGCCCACAGAAGTTCTTATTTTGGACTCTTCGCTACCTTACGAGTTCAGGTGGTCCCACTTCGATTGTTGGTGGAATGAACTTGTAATGTCTGGACAGAGCTACTGTTTGCTTCCCAACGTGGTGACGTTGGATGTTAGCCGGTTTGGACTTTTGCCACATACTGGGCATAAGCTAGGGAAAGCCGTGGTACTGTCATTGATGGAGGGTGGTGTGTAACAATTGTTTCAAGTGTTTAACATTCCTAGAGTTAGAATCTTAATCCTCCCCACCTCTTCCCGCTGTATTTGTCAGTACAGGTAACTTAAATCTTATTTGATGGTCTGTCCTGAACTATTTGAAGCAAACCAGAAAGCACTGTATATTTATTGATGACCCAGTTGGTGTCCATCAGATCTCCAGTGCGATGGTTATTATAATACTGGTGTGTTGGGTGGCACAGCTGATGTAATGCAGGATGGCACCTTAAACAGTGAGTTAACATATTAATGAAGACACTGAAGGCAGTCTCCTGACTGAAGGCAGTCTCCTGAAGTTACTGCTAGGTTGATTTTTTTTTTTTTTTGCATATCTTTCATTTCATTTCTTTTTTATTGTTTACTTTTATGTGTATGAGTGTCTTGTCTACATGGATGTCTGTGCATCACATGTGGTCCCGGTGTTCCCAGAGACCAGTAGAGGGCATCACAGTACCTGCAACTAGAGTTGTGGGCTGCCATGTAGGTGGGTACTAGGAATGAAACTGAGGTCCTCCTGGAAGAGCAGCTAGTGTTCTTAACGCCTGAGCCAAGCCATCCCTACAAGCCCCTTAATTTCATTTCTTGAGGTAAGCATGTTGCTTATCTGATAAGGTTTGATTCTATTTTAGCATGTAATCTTGATTTTAAAACCTATACACTGCCCCCCCCATTCCCCACACTTTTAAAAGAGAAAGTGAGAAAGCACTGGGTGGTGGAGGTGTTCACTCATGGTACACAAGGATGCTTGCTTGCCTTCTGTGGTAGGCTTGTAATTGTAGATCTGAGAGGTATGCTTGAAGTTTGATTGCCTTGGGTTAGGGAAATCATTGGGATGGCTTATTCTTTGCTGTAATTGTTGAATATAGCTTTCCTGTTAGATAAATTCTTTCCATGTTGTATAATTTAGATGTGTTTCATAGTTAGCTATGTTAGGGAGAAATTTTGATTAGCTGCAGCAGATTGCTAAGTTATTTGTGTGTATGGAGCCATACTTTCTTTTTATTTCTGCTGTGTGACTGTTGAGGAAGAACTGTCCAAGCAGTGATAACCAAACAGCCGTCATATAGGTGCAGTTAGATGTTTTGTTTGAGTAGTCACTGATTTGTAACATATCAAACAATTGGGTTCTTGGTTCCGTGCCTTCTGGCTGTTGGCTTTATACAGTACATTCTTAGTTACTTGCTTATCCTAGTCAGAGAGCCATTCCTGGCCATTTGATCCAGTCCGGAGAGTCGGATCCAGCCGAGGAGCTCAGCTTTCTAGACTAGGAGATACCATAGAGCCGACAAGGATGGCTGAGGCCGAGCGCACCCTTCGCTCATGAGCGCTTTTTGTCCTTTCTTCTTCGCTGAGTTAGTCTTTTTCCTTCACAATGACCAAGATGACTCAGGCCTCGGTGACTCAGAAGGGGATTCAGAGCAGCCACACAACACTGCAGTCCTGAGAAGGGCTCAGTCCATTGTACCGAGGCAAGGAGGAAAGGGTGCACCAGGAGGAGAGGGTGCACCAGGAGGAGAGGGAGCACCAGGAGGAGAGGGAGCACCAGGAGGAGAGGGTGCACCAGGGTCA
This sequence comes from Acomys russatus, assembly GCF_903995435.1. NCBI lineage: Eukaryota > Metazoa > Chordata > Mammalia > Rodentia > Muridae > Acomys > Acomys russatus. The sequence continues at coordinate 77,555,088 of NC_067142.1, read as the reverse complement.
AGATAAAAGTGTTTGTAATTGAGATACAGCTTATCATTTTTATAGAGAAATTTGTGTATAATTTGCTACCTCTAAACAAAATTGCTTTGTAATTGACTGTATTATATACTTGTCTGATAGAGGTGTCAGGTTGCTACCTTGAAAAGTGGGTGGACATCAGTCTATATTATAAGCAGATGTTTATTATTATTGGAAGTTCCAGATTTTGCTAAAATTTAAGAGACACATCTATCTGTTCCTGTGTTGTTTGGTAAGCCAAAGTGCCCTCAGCGTGTGTTAGTACTACTGATGTTTTGTTTTTGTTTTTCGAGACAGGATTTCTCTGTGTATCCTGGCTGTCCTAGACTCACTTTGTAGACCAGGCTGGCCTCGAACTCACAGCGATCCTCCTGCCTCTGCCTCCCGAGTGCTGGGATTAAAGGCGCGTGCCGCCACACCTGGTAGTACTACTGATTTTTAAACTGAGAAAATTTACACATGTTTTATTAATTTTTATCTCATTATCCTAGGGAGGCTATTATTTTTGCTCATTGTGGTATATTTTTGTGTCTATCTTCTTACTCATTTGATGGTGATTATTTTTAGCTTGGTCTTCTGCACTTAAAATACTTCTTAATGCTTGTGTTGAGTCAGGGCTGGCTTGGGTCGATGGTAGTGATTAATGATTCATGATCATAGTGAGATAATAGCATTTGTGAATGTGTTGCCATTTCACTGAAAGTACTGACTTATAAATAGCATCTGAGCATTTCTTTAACACACTGTCATATTTGAAGGGTTAGAAAGATGGAGACGGTTATCAACTGACTTTTAAAAGTACCCATTTGACTCACTGTTTTAGTGCATCCTTTAGAGTTTCTCAGGAAAAAAAAAATGAACGAGTGCTTGTGAATTGTTACTATTCTGATTTGAAGATTTATTTTAAGGGGGCTGGAGAAATGGCTCAGTGACTGAAGCACTGGCTGTGTAACCAGAGTTCTAATCCCAGCACCCGTGTAACCCCAGCAGGAAGGATTCCAGGGCTTTCTGGCTTCCAGCCTGGCCAAGAGAGTCTCAGTTCAAGGAGAGGGTCCTGCCTCAGGGACTAGGTAGATAGGGAGAAAGACTCATGTCATCTGCGGGAGTGACAAGCTCAGGCTGGGTAGTCAGCAGTTGATTCTGTAGGTCTTCTTGTTGGTGACATGCCCATTTAGGGCACCTAGTACAGTGTGCCACCCGCAGAGCTTGAAGGAGTTTTCCAAGTATAAGCTAATTACTGCGTCATTCTTGGGGATGTTCCACGAAGCCTTAAGGATAGGGATCACAGGGACCAAGAGGGTCCAGAGTTTTCTCTATGGAAGAAGTTGGTGGTGAAGAAGCGGGTGCTAATAGAACCCCAAGACTCTGTAAGCAGTGCAGGGTGGGGACTTGGAAACACTCTCCCACAGGTTTTTAAGGAGACCCTGAGGGCATTGGAGGATCTAAGTGGGCCTTTTAGAAGATTGTCAGATTTTAGGCATTATTTTGAGGCGAAATGTGGATGCACATTGTACCGTTTGTTGGTCATTGGTAGTCCAGGACTGTGAAGAGAAAAATTTCCAGCTTTCTGCCCTGTTTGAGCTCTTGTTATGGCTTCCCTCAGTGATGGTGTGTGATTGAGATAGGTTAGCCAATAGCAATCATTTCATTCTCAAGTTGGTTTTGTTCAGGGTTTTAATCACAGCAGTAGCACCCAGGGAGGCAGAGGCAGGAAGATCTCGGTGAGTTTGAGGCCAGCCTGGTCTACAAAGGGAGTCCAGGACAGCCAAGGCTACACAGAGAAACTGTGTCTCAACAAACAAACAAACAAACAAACAACCCAACAACAAAGAAACAAACAAAATCCAACAACAACAACAACAACAAACCAAACCAAGCAAACAAAGACAGCAGATGCTTATATTTCCCTCTTGGAAAGGTTTGTGTACACTAGCCAATCCTGGGTTACAGGGAATGTTGGAGAATATTTTAAAGCCCTTTCCCCAGTGAGTATTCACTGTTTTCTTTTTCAAAAACACCTTCAATTTTTTGTTGTCTATACCTAAAGTATGACACACACACACACACACACACACACACACACACACACACACACACACACACACAGAGAGAGAGAGAGAGAGAGAGAGAGAGAGAGAGAGAGAGAGAGAGAGAGAGAGAGATTTTTATTTTATCTGTGCACAACCCAGAGGGTTTTAGTCACTTGTTTTATTCCATGTGTTTTACTTGAAAATTTTCTTAGATGCAGGTAGCTTATAATCAGTTTTTCCAAGGGTGCTACTTTAATATGTAGTGTGGAGAGTAGTGGAAAGTAGTATGTACTTTGAATATGTTTGCTGTGTGCAAAAAGTGAGGTGGCAGTTAACACGGGCCTACTCACATAAAAATTCATTTTCACTGGAATGTGGGGCTGCAACACTTCTCATCTTTCAGCATGCTGCAGGGCAGGGCTAGAATCCAAACTCTGATTAAAATCTCCCAGCTCTTTTTTCCTCTGCTCTACAACCACAAGTTATTGCCAGCTGAAAAGGATAATGTAGGGCAATAATGAATTCATTTCCATCTGCTGCAAAAAAAATCATTTTAGACAGTTTTAGTTTTTTAAACCTAGATAAAAAGGACACTTTGAAATGAACAGTGAATTAGTGGCTATCAAGCAAGTAGGTTTAGGTCCCTGTCCTAGAAGCCTGCACAGGTAATGCTGATGGCTGTCGCTGGGCCTCCCAAGCATGGGTAGATGCGGAGGGACTGAGAATGCAGTATTAGAGTCTTTGCATTGTCAGCCTTAGGTTTTAGACAGAGCGCCTTCGTCATTCCCAGACGCTGCTTAGGTTTGCTTGTGCTTCAGAGTCAAGACTCAGCTAATCTGCACTGAGCATACGCAAAGACGCCATAAACATACACAATTTTTTGTTTGTTGGTTTTTTTCGAGACAGGGTTTCTCTGTGTAGCCTTGGCTGTCTTGGACTCACTTTGTAGACCAGGCGATCCACCTGCCTCTGTCTCCCGAGTGCTACCACCTTAGTCCTAATTGGTTAAATTAACAGTTAATTTAAAGGGATGGAGAGATAGCAGAGTTAAGAGTATGCACAGCTGCTCTTTCAGGGGACCTAGGTTCAGTTTCCAGCATCCATCCACAGGGCAGCTCACAACTGCCTGTAACTCCAGCTCCAGAAAACTCAGTTTTTATGGTTTCCTTGCACACATGCACACACACATACTCATAAATAAAAAAATAAATAAACCTTTAAAAACGTTCTTTAAAGGCCAAATGTAGCATTTCGAATTACTTGTAGTAGGTGCTTATTTAGCCTGTGGACGTTTTGAATCATTCATGCCTGTTATCTGTCACCCTGTCCTTTTCTCCTCCCTGATGCAAGTAAGCTGTTTGAGGGATGCATTGAAATCTGTATTTAGCAGATAGCTGGGTCTTTTTTGGTTTCTTTCTGACTGTCCCGTGGTTGATTTACCCAGATGCTTTCCTCTGCGGATAGGTTTAGCAGCTGCATAATCTGGAAATGTGTCCCTTAGTACTGTAGACTGATTGCCAGTGATTGGAGCTCTGGCCTTCGCTGAATAGCAGCCTTTTAAGAAATGACTTAGTTTCTGGTTGTTGCTGGCCTCCGGGAGTTTGTTTACTGACTGCGATGGATGTTGGCATCCTCCTCTCCTATTAGCACGTGGGCAGCCAGCATCATCTAGGAGCCCTTGTTCAGGTGCTTTTGGCATTTCTTATCTGTTTTATAAAACATTTCAGTCCTAACTAGAAGACTGCTAGCAATTATTAAGTGTTTAGTGTGTGCCGATGACTGGTGTTTTACACCCATCATGTTCATTTAGCCTTCACTACAATCCTGTTAAGAGCCATTCCAGCAGTTACAGACATGGACACTGAGGTCTATGGAGGCTGAATAGCTTGCCCAGTCTACAGAGTAATTATTGGAGCTGGGATTTGAATCCAGGCAACCTGAAGTCCAGGATGTAGCTTCTAACAACTCTGCTATTCATTGAGTGGATGCCTTCCGTCTTATGTACAATACAGGCCAACCTAAGATTTGACCTCCCTGCAAGCCATTTCTGATTGGAATCTGTGCATGTAGGCAGGGCTCTCTGTTTCTGTTGTAATTAGTGATCACCTTCAGTGCCAGTGCTTGGTTGCTTAGCATTTTCACCCAAGGCTGAGATGACTGCCCGCGCGTTCTGGTTGAAGAGAGTGGTCTTCTTTTCCACTGACAATGGCAGTTACAGATTTTTATGGAGATAATATTATTCTTTGGGGGGGGCAGTTTGTTTTATATACATATAGAAGTTAATTTTTGTTGCAAATATACATATAGATGGTGGGGTTGCAGAAACATCCTGTAAAGAAAAGAAAGAAAAGTTGATTTAAAGTTGGCCATGAGAATGGAGAAAGGATAGTCTGTATGTGGATTGTGGAGTTGAACTTTCTCATCATGTCTTTACAGTCAGCCTCTGCACTCTGCAAATACTTGACTGCAGTGCTTTTGCTAGACCTTTAAGTTTTACAGTACAATTTTTAGCTGTATAAAATAAAATATCTTCAGAGGCCTGTGAGACGGCTCAGTGGGTAAAGGGGCTGAATGTATATCCGTATAAGCTGACTTCAGTCCCTTAAAGCCACATGCAGATGTGGGGAGAGAACCGACTCAACATGGCTGTCCCTCTGATCTCTATACAAGTGGGCTCATTCTCTCCCTCACACCCCCAACATACAGAATAATTTAAAATAAAACAATTTTCTTACAAGAAACTATTTTCTTGTCTTATACTTTGGGATTACATCTTTGTTCTTACTTTTGACAAATTTTAATGAACTGAGGTGAGTTGCACATCATTGAGGAGGTGAATTAATTGGGGGAGAGGACGTGTTGGCTAGCTCACGGCCTGGTAACTGAGTCTTATACTCTATTCATCTTACATTTGCCATGAAAGGGCCATTTATTCACACTGAACTTAATTTTCTGAAAAATCTGAACAATTTAAGATTTATGTTTTCATATGTATGAGTGCTTGCCTGCATGTAAGTGTACGTATCACGTGTGTGCCTGGGACCCATGAAGGCTAGAAGGGGCCATAAGGTCACCTGGAACTGGAACTACAGATGGTTATAAGCTGCCATGTGGGTGCTGGGAACAGAACCTGGGGCATTCAGAAGATCAGCAAGTGTTCTTAACTTATGAGTCATGCATCTCTTAGCTCCAAGTCTAAACATTTAAGCATAGTTTTTGGAACAGGCGAGAGATTTGAGGTACTTACTACAGAATAAGATGCATTTGTTTAGGAACGTCTCAGTCCTGAGTAACGAGTAGGCAGGGAGTCAAGGAGGCATATGTGTAGCTGAATTCAGTGTGATGCTTGTGATAGCAATAGCTCAACTGCGGTTCAGGACTCCAAGTCTTTTTACAGCATACGTCAGGGTTGTAAATGAAGAGGAAGGACATGACATTCAAGCACCTTTGTGCCATGCGACACCCTAGGTATAGTGTGCATGCTAATATGAACCTGAGCATTTATAAAGGTGGAAAACCACATTTTGGACAACTTCAGTCTAGTTGTGTGATCCTAGCACTTGGGAAGTAGAAGCAAGGAGGGACAAGAGTAGCACCTGGGTTACATGAGGCAGTGTCTCAGAAGACAAAACAGAACCCAACAAAAAGTAGATAGATGTCTGTGGTTAGAAGTACAGGACTATCTGACTCTAGTGTCGGAATTCATCCTCCTGTCCCTCCCTATTTTTCTTTTCTCTCCGTTTTATTCTCTTCCAACTCTCCTAGAAGTTTTTTGTTCCCTCCCGTTTCTAGCCCCTTCTTCTTTACCCTAGGGATGTCAGCATTCATCAAATCTAGATGTAAATGCTATCTTCTTTGCTCATCTTGAGGTTCAGGCTGCAGTGCCAGAAAAGGAGGAGAGGCACTGGAGGCTGAGGGATTAAGGGGGATGTGAGGCGTCAAAGCCAGATAAGACATATTTTGTTCACTTTGAATGAAGGCTATCATACCGACTGCTAGGCACAAAGATGCTGGCAGGCACGCAGGCACATGCTAGCACATGGGCCACGCATAGGTGGGCATAGGTACACAGGCAGACTGGCACCCAGGCCACACAGAGGTAGGTATTCAGGCCTTCCAGGCAGACACACACAGGCATGCTCACAAGATCAAAGCACTTGGCTCTGACCTCAAGGCCATATTTATCCAGAATCACACAAAAGTAGCCTTCTGCCAGGGATGGTTATATAACAGATTACATTACTGTTTGCTTTTTGGTTTTCCAGACACTGGTGTTAGCAGCGCCCCCTCCCCCCTCTTTTTTGCTGAGTCATAAGCCCTCCCCCCCATACCCAATATTAGCCATCTTTATCCAGGCTAGATATCTCTATCAGTACCATGCTGTCTAAAGAAGGTGGCTCTTACAGCCCTCTGTTCCCTACTCTAATGAACAGTAAGGTCAACTTTCTATTACGAGTCTCCAGACTTCATCTTTTAGCCTCAGAAACAACAGTATTTAGATTTAGCTGTTGACATTTAACTTGTTTCCTCTCCTGATCGTTCTTCCATGCATTCCATCTGTAAAACAAATTACTTTTGAATTTACTCAGCTGCGGAGCTTACAGTGGGATGGTTCCTGGCTCCGCACGGTGGGCGTGGGCACCCTCAGGCTTTGCCTCCTCTTACACTTTTCTAACACCCCCAGCCCCGACTGCTCACCACTAGGGCTGTGCATATGACACCAGGGCGTGCTGATCTGAGAGCTCATTTACTTCTCTGTATTTGTTCATTCTGCCTACTGCACACGGAATTTCTCTCACTAGGGCCGAGATGACCGTTAATCTGTGGCTATAATCATAAATACTTAGGAAATAGTTTATACTATGCTCATTTATAAAAATGTAAACAGTGGCTTCCCCACTGGGGCCTGTGACCTCTGCAGCTATGGCTTTTGATCAGATTTACACTTGTGGTTTGAGTAGGAATGGTCCCCAGAGGCTCACGTGTTTGAATGAGTCTTGGCAACAGGGAGTGTACTATTAGGATGTAGAGCCTTGTTGTGGTAGGTGTGGCCTCATTTGAGGAAGTGTGCCGCTGTGGAGATGGGGTTGAGCACGTGTTTAAAGTCATCTATGCTCAAGCTACACCCAGTATGGTACACTGTCGCTTGTGCTGCCTGCAGATCAAGATGGAGAGCTCTCAGCTCCTTCTCCAGCACCGTGTCTGCCTGCACGCCGCCATGCTTCCCGCTATGATAATAAGAAACTAAACCTCTGAAACTGTAAGCCAGCCTCAATTAAATATTTTCCTTTTAAACTTAATAAAAAAATCTTTTCCTTAGAGTTGCCGTGGTCATGGTGTCTCTTCATAGCAGTAGAAACCTTAAGTAAGACACGGTTCTAGGTATGAATTTTCTTCTATGGACTGGGCCTCACATCTAAGTAGAAAAGAGGTTGGTTACCCCGACAACAGTCATGCCACTAATGCATTATTCCCATCTAGTTTTGGTGGGCAACCAAGAGCAATGGATTTAGGGACCTCTGGAGCCTTTCTGACCAGTAATTTACAGAGAGCTAGGTATCCTATCTTTGGCATTGTAACCCAACACATTTTAGGTAATCTCCAAGCATGTATTCACATGCCAGAAACAAGACACTTTGTAATCTGCTTACTTGCAATATTTTGTATTGAGCCAATATTGTGGAACCGTGGTGCAAGAGAAAACTTTTCATTTAATTTAGCCTAACAGTCTAGTAACTGGCGAACAGTTTTCATTGAGACACACACACACACACACACACACACACACACAATAAGCATGTTGGAAGAAGCAGTTCTAATGACTTCCAGAAGCTTTTGAAAATGTCCCCTGTTGGAACCTTTACAGACTTCCTTATCAAGGAAGAAGGAGAACAGCAGTCTGAAGACAGATCTTTTATTTTATTTTATTTTTTAAAATATATTTTATTAATTTATTCATATTACCTCTCAATGTTTATCCCATCCCTTGTATCCTCCCATTCCTCCCTCCCTCCCATTTTCCCCTTACTCCCCTCCCCTATGACTGTGACTGAGGGGGATTACCTCCCCCTGTATATGCTCATAGCGTATCAAGTCTCTTCTTGGTAGCCTGCTATCCTTCCTCTGAGTGCCACCAGGCCTCCCCATGCAGGGGACATGGTCAAATATGGGGCACCAGAGTTCGTGTGAAAGTCAGACCCCACTCTCCACTCAACTGTGAAGAATGTCCTGTCCATTGGCTAGATCTGGGTAGGAGTTCGAAGTTTACTGCATGTATTGTCTACAGCTCAAGATCTGAAGATGAAAATGGATTTAATTACAAATATATAAAGACAGACCTTTTAATGGGAAGGAAGTATTGTTTCCTGCGCATCTTACTCTGAGGTATGCAGGCACCATGGCTTGCTTTGTGCCTGAGACCCTGTGCTCTGAAGCTTAGGAAGAAGCCAATGCTCCGAGGAATATTTATTTTTGGTTGTGAGCCTTTAATGGCTGAGCCATCTCTCTAGGCCCTGAAGAACACTTACGACATTAAGACTGGAATTATCATGAACATGTCAAAACATATTTGTATTGGAATTTTGCAGAGTTTGTTCGAGGAGTTAGCCTCTTCATGAAGCTGTTAAAAGATGATAACCTACTTCATGAATTCCCTATAAGTGATTTTTCATGTGTTTCTGGAGGCATTTTGCGCTCAAAACAGTTTTCCTTTTTAATAAAAAAATTAGAAGAGGTTTTATTGATTTTTTTTTTTTTTTTTTTTTTTTACCAAAAATCATACCTAGGACGGAAGCAGCACACAGTGACTGCTCAGTGTTATTTTCTTTTTAACTTCACTTAGCAGTAAATTTACTAGGACATCGTGGAGTAGAGAATCGTTTGAGAGCAGTATTTTATGTTTTCCCCCCAATGTAATCTTGTAATATTGGTACCTATGTAAGATGTTTTGCTTTGCTTACTTATACTGAAAAAATATATTTCCCAGCAGGTGGTGTTAATTTGATGTTTGGGGCCATGGTTTTCAGTTGCTCTGATAGAAAAGATGAGTGTTTCAAGGGCCAGTGGCTTGCTTGTCGGTGGTGTTGAGTAAGAACCGAACACATCCCTTTGCAGTCAATATAAACTCCAGAGCCATTTCCTGACTTTTCCTCAAGTGGTCCCTGGGTTCATTGCATCGCTGGCTTGATCTTCAGCTCTTGCAAACCACATAGCTTATCTATAAAATTAAGCCACGGTTTCAAAGACCTCTTTGTAAGTGGAGCTGATTTTTATTTCTTTAGGTCACTGCAATGAAAAGAGCATCATGGAGTTTGTGAGTGGGTACCGGAACCTCTCCCTTTTCTCTCATTCTGTCTGCCTTCTTTGAGATTGCTCTAGTACAGGCTGGCTGGTCTTCCCTACCCAGTCCCTGCCATCTGCAGTCAACCGCTTAGCTGAAGCTAACAGGTGCTTACACTTTATTTATAAGGCCACATGCTGTCTTTCAGAGGTGGAAACATTTGTGAGATTTTAACCTCTGGATTTGACTTCTGGCTGTTGTTCTGCTTTAGGCTTGGGTTGGGCTGATCATTACTTGTTTGAGTTGGTAAAAACAAAACAAAACAAAACAAAAAAACCCAAAAAATCCCAAAAAACCAACTGAAATTGCTAAGATTGGCACATGGGCATGGATGCCTGGAATGTTTAGCCATTTTGCTCTCCAGGTTCTTTTTTCTTTTTCTCAGAATATGTTTACATGGTAGTTGTACAGAGCCCTTAGTGCTGACCTCTGGTTGTGCGTGTGACAGCTTCTTCTGAGAACTGAGCACGATGCAGTGGCACTTCAGCTCTGTTTATATAGATGTACACACATGGGATCATGAATTAAAGTTCAATGTGTGGTGACATGTAAAGCACAGGGAAATTATTTCCGGGGTAGGATGGATCAGCGATTTTGAATCTGACAACCCCACCCTTATAACAGAGTGCGGAGATCTCTGCAAAGATGGTATTTGTTATTGCTGTGGATTCCCTGTTCAGAAGAAACTTAGGGAAGCATGCTGGTTAGGCAGAAGAATAGCTTAGCGAGAGGAGCCGTCTTCAGTTCATTTAACACTGTATACAAAACTGTGGAATCTCAGTGTTTTATTGGTTCTGACAAAAGATAGTGCCCCAAACCAGAAGCAGTGGAGTAACTTGATGAATTAGTGGCCTGGGGTTTGATAGGGTGAGGACACTGAGATGCAGGGAAGCCTGATCTGAACAGGAAGCCTGAGCAAAGGCACGAGAGCGCAGGATGTGGTGGAGGCACCAGTTTGGCTGGAGCACGAGATGCCTGGTAGAAGGAAGGTTCCTGTAAGGTGGGACCAGCACATGCAGGGCATTGCGTGCCCTAGATTGTGAAATAGTGAAGTGATCTTTCATTCACTTGACAGCCAATTGCATAATTATTGTGTGCCAGATGCCAACTAGGGAGAATACTAGGCAAGATCAGAACTCCCAGGGGGCCTAAACTGGTATATTTAAGTCTTAATTTACTGCTTGATGGCATAATGACTTTGTAACTTTGAAATTTAATGCTTGCCGGTAGGTCTGGACCTGCTTATGATGATAAAATCACCAAGTCATCAAGCTTTATCAACTATTCTAATGTTTATGATCTAAGAAGGTATTATAAGAACCTTCAGTTTGGCCAACTGATCATTAAGATATATAGGAAACTTTTATTATCGCTAATATATTTTGTATTTCATAAACTGTTTTAGCTGAGGGGCTTAGGGTTTGGTTTAACACTAGAGTGTGAAGCCCCAGGCTCATTTTTAGCACCCCCAAAATTTTTTTCAGTTGAGATTTTTAAAAATGCAGAATACTTTTTAGCTAATTTGATTTCTTGTGGATACTGCTTAATTTAAGTTCAAGTTAAATATAAGAGGCTATAATTTCAATTATATTTTTAATTTTAAATTGAGCCATGTTAAATTTAAAATCCAAGGTACCCCCTTAGAAATCAATCACTGTGTGAATACTTGTACCCATCTGTGGGGCAAAAGGGTGCCATGGAAACCTTGGGGGGTGGGAATGTTTAGCCATAGGAAGACAACACGGAATGAGGAGTGATTTCTGCGGCCACAGTAGATGCTTATTGCCATTGCTGCTGATTTCATAACCAGAAAAGGATTAGAAAGGCATGCTGGCGGGGGGGCAGAGGTAGAGTTTTCACAGCTTATTACAGACTGGGAGTGGGACCTGCCTCCCTGTCATCCACAGTGCTGGGGACCTAACTCAAACCTCATGCACACAGAGCAAAGACTCTTCCGACTGAGCTGCACCCAGCTGAGAAGAGACTTTGAATGAAGAGCTAGCCACAAGAGCGACCGCACAGGAGCTGCTACTAATGTGGAAAAGTCGGTGATACATGTTTGAGATGATTTGAGATGACTTTTTATTCCGGATACTTGTCTATGTTTGATTTTTGACTGAATGGCATCTAGTCTTTGCATGTCCCATAACCACTGTCTAGTACCCTATGTAAATGTTCCATAGTCATTCACTCTCCCATACTGATGAGCAGTGCAGTTCACACTCCGGTGCAGGGTGGAGAATGTGACAAGTGGGCGTGGCCTGAGACGTGAGTCCTGTTGTCCAGCCTTGATTAGGACTTGACCTTGGCTACTGTCCACTTTCCTCGTATCCACTGCTTTGCCATGACTGTGAACTGTGGTAGGATAGATGGACTATGAGGTGTTCGCTTCAGAGGTTATGAACAGAGCTGTGAATTTGCTTGATGGAAACCAGAGTCGCTTTTTCTTCAGAGCCTTTGGGTAGAGTCAACCTTGGCCTGGGTTTAAACTGCTGGTGGCTTTTTGTAAATTGTAGCACCCCAGATATGGATGCAGTGTTTCATAATCTGTTTCCTCCTTAGTCAATGGAGCCTGCTCATTCTTGCTGTAGATGTTAGGGGTGAGGTTTCCAGAGAGATGCTCGGAAAGCATTTCATAAAACGCCAAGGGCTACTTAAATGTCATGGATCAGTGGTAAACTGATTGAGTCATTGCAAGACAGTATTGTCGTTTAGGACTAGCATGTTTCAGATTTCAGGGTTTTTTGAATTTTGAAATATTTGCATAGCCTTTATCACCTGAGCATCTAGCATCAAAAAATCCAAACCCTGGGGCTTGTTGTGTGCCTGCCCTGACGTACAAAGCCGTCCTAGGTCGGGAGTTTGGAAGCTCTGCGGCTGGGCCTTGTCTGCGTTGTACTCAGTATCCGAGCAGATCATGCTTGTTTCATTTCTAAGTTAAGATTTTATAGGTTTGTGTTTTTTCTCTTTTCTTATTTGTTTTTCTTAGTGCTTTATTAACCCTCTGCCATCTCTGAAAACATGGGTGGACATAGTGTATCACTGTGCCCTACAGCTAGATGGAGAAGCCAGCTCATGGGTGCTGGTCTCTGGAAGTAAAGGGGGACAGATTAACAGTGGGCTCCACCCATGATAGCTATGCATTTGGCCTGATGCAACGTTGTAAACTTCTTAAAACATTATGTGATTTTTGCCTTTAACTCAATGATGCTGTTCTCCAGTGTGAACTTGCGGATGGCATTGGTGAGTTGCTATGTCAAAGGTTAGATGTGTCTTCTTTACCTCAGAGCTTACTACTGAGAAATCTGTCACCACTAGGCAGTGCACATGGAGCCTGTGCATGGAAGGGGAGGGAATCTAGACTGCAGGCCTTTAAAAACAAAATAAAAAACAAAAAACATTTGTGAGTGCAAGTCAGTGTTCTTACAGTGACACATGATGGGCAAGGTTTTATAACTTCTGATGGTAATCTTATATTTCCTTTTAGTAGGTTATCTATGACTTTCTACCTAGCTTTTCTCAAAGAATGAGTTGACCTTATAGATGAGCAACTGGATATAGGGCAGGGTGCCTAACTTTGGATTTTTTAGTTTTCAGCTGCAAAGTAGATTATATTATTTACTTTTCAAAACTGTTAAGATGGAAAATAATGCATGCAGTAAATGTGGGACAGGATTAGCAGTTTTGCTTTGGGCTCATTGTTTTATGCTGCCTGATGGTAAGTTTGTCTGGTGTGATATGCACATTGCATGTGTCAGTTGTGTGGGTTTCAGTAATTGCAAGCTAAATTTAAGATGTATTTTTCTCTTGTAGATTCCTGAGAGTGAAGGCCCATCTTGGTGGTTGAATTATGTGTAGTAATTCATGCGCCAACTGTCACAGCAGCATCATTGAAAAAGAGGTAATTTCTAATTTAAAAGTGTTGCTTATCTTTTAATTTATGTGGGTTGTATTTGTGTTGTTAGCATGCGTGCTAATGGTCCTTTTGAACTAAATTGGACCCATCCATACTATAAAACATAGCTATCATATTCTTTCTTTGTGTACATGTGTATGTGCAAATGCACATGCATGTGGGTGTATGTGCACGCTTATGGTTAGTGTGTGCAAAGGCCAGAGGGGAACCTCCACTGTTGTTTCTCAGCACCACCTACTTTTTCCTTTGAGACAGAGCTCTCCTGTCCTGGAACTCTAAGCTGGCTAGGCTGGCTGGCTGTTGAGCCTTCGTTGCTCTGGGGTTACCAGCGTATGCCACTTTGGTTAGCTTTTTAAATGTGGATTCTGGGGATGAAACTTAAGTCCATGTGTTTGCAAGGGAAGCACTTTATTAACAGAGCTATTCCTCAGCCCTGCATAGTCATTCTTTACTGGAGATTTTTTTGTTGTTGTTTTGTTTTCTATTATTCAAAAAACATTTGGTAATATAGTTTATACTGTGATCACCACTACTGTGCTATGTGATACAGATAGTGAGTGGAGTCTTTAAAACTGAGCTGTGGTACGGGTAAAGTTCCTGCCTTGCTAATATTTCAGTTCCCCCAGATGATCTTAAATGTTCATTTTGTATTACTTAGTGACAAAGGTAGAGCCTGAAGATATATCAGTAGGTCACTCTGTATCATGACCATCATAGAATCTGTGTATACACACCTACATGGTATAACATACCGTGTGTACAACTAGCTATATGGTGTATACATACATGCTGTGGGCTTTTGTTCTTAAGGTCATGATAAATAACCATGATAGTAATTCAAGTACAAATAAGACTTCTGCATAGAGCTGCTTGCTGATGGTGGAATACAGTGCCTGTTTTACAGGGAATCTTTCCATGTTAGTAAAATACCAAGGAAAAGTGTAGTGTAATAAATGCATACACTTATAACATAGTCCTGTATCATCAGGTATCCTGAACTGTACATAACTGTACCCTTACGTGACTGGCACTGCAGACGAGTTGATGCTGTCATCAGCACATCCTTGCGGGCACACGATGCATTGCTGCTGTGCCCTGTGGCGCCACTAGGCAGTAGGAAGTCTGAGTTCTGTTGTCACGGGACCAGTGTGGATATGTGCTTAGTTGCTGACTAAAACATAATTTTGTGCACATGAGTGTTTTCTGTGAAGCAGCAGAGTACTAGGCTCTGGCGTAATCTCACAGAGGAGTTTAGCGCTCACTAGGGGGAAAATAAGCTTGCTAGAAATTATGTGCAGTGGTAAGTTTAGGTTTCATTAGGTAGCTTTGGTATCTGTTAAACATTACCTAAGTAGATTTCTTAGACTTTGTGTTGGTTTCTTTGTTGAGACGGGGCCTCACTTTATAAAGCTCAGACTGTCATTGGATTTGACACGCTGGTCTGCTGGCGTAGGACCAGTCCACAAGGTAGTGTATTAGGTCACATGGATCTGTGAGTGTCTGCCACTCTCCATCTATTCCTATTGTCATTTAGCATATGGCCTAGACATAGAAAATAGACTGGTGTCCTGGATTGGCTTGTGTCCTTAGAGAGGTGCCAGGTTCTCGGCTTCTGTAGCAGCACTGATTTCAGTCAGAGGCTGTCATTCTCATTTGGAGAGATAGAATCCCAATAGGCCTTGTGTTTGTTGTTGTTGTTCTGTTTTGTTTTTGTTTTTTTCCAGACAGGTTTCTCTGTGTAGCCTTGGCTGTCCTGTACTCACTCTGTAGACCAGGCTGGCCTCGAACTCACAGCAGTCTGCCTGCCTCTGCCTCCCGAGTGCTGGGATTAAAGGCGTGCATCACCACCACCCAGCAGGCTGAGTGTTTTGTCTTGCTCATGCCTCCCTCCTTGCCCGCTTCCTGCAACTCTGCTCCTCAGGGAGGTGCAGATAGATTGGGCCTATCTATAGCTTTGGGCCACTGGGATATAAGAGGAGATGGGGACAACTTTTGGGGTCTTTTTTTCCCCCTAGATGTATTCTTTTCTTTTTTCTGTCTGGCTGAGAAATGACAGAGCTGAAGTACCACCCTTTGCTCCAGAGATGGACACCACACAGTGAGGATGGCAGAGCCCACTCCAGATCTGTTCCTGGAACAGAGGGCTATGTTCACCTCAGACCACCCATCAGCTGTTATGTGAGGGAGAATAAACTTTTACCTAAGTCTCTGTATTTACTTCCTTGTCATAGTTGATTGGCTTAGTTACCTAAAATCACATACTTGGAGAGCTATGAAGGCTAAAGGTAATTAAGTGCATACTGCTGTGTGTCTCCTCATAGGTGCTTATCAATGCTGTGTATGGGTGTGGAAGCTCATTTTCTACATAGTGTGAGTGGGTATAGTGCTAAGTGCAAAGATCATGAAGATGGTTTCTGATGCTAGTTGATAAAAAAAAAAAAAAACCCAAGTTTCTTTAAATTAGGAAAATAATGTAAAATAGCTTGTAGTAACCAGTTAGAGAAGAAAATCTTTATAGTCTCATTCTGAATAGAAACCAAAAATATACTTAACTGGAATTAAATAATAACAGATTGACAAGGAAATGTGAGAAATACAACTTTTTTAATTTTAAAAGATTTATTTATTTATTATTATGTATACAGTACTCTGCCTGCATGTACACCTGCAGGCCAGAAGAGGACATCAGATCACATTATAGATAGATGTGAGCCACCGTGTGGTTGCTGGGAATTGAACTCAGGACCTTTGGAAGAGCAGTCAACCTCTGAGCCATCTCTCCAGTCTAAGAAATACAATTTATAATGAAGACAAGAATATAAAAACATGTGACGCATTCAGGTATGGGATTGTAGGTGTGTCCTACCTGAATTATGCAGCTTAGCATTTGGAGGTCATCTTCAATGGGTAATTATTCATCTATTTTGTGGAAATTCTGTGGGTATGGAATAGTTTTATATTTGTTTCTAACTAGCCTAGCAGTGTTATCACCCGTGATCCCTCTAAAACATAGATTTTAAGCCTGGGATTTGTTTTTTCAATCATGCAGAAGTGTACATTTGAACCATTTAAATCTCTGGATGCCAGCCTATAACTAACTGAGCTTCTAGACTGTCACCCCTCTGAAGCTGTGGGGCCTGGGGGATGGAGCTGGTAAACGAGGAGGTCTGAAGTCTGATGCAATAGCCAGCTTTATTCAAAGTATCAGACAGTTTATATTCTGAGGGTTAAGAAAGGTCACATGAAGCTGTATGGTGGTGGTGCACACCTTTAATCCCAGCACCCAGGAGGCAGAGGTAGATGGATATCTGAGTTTGAGGTCAGCCTGATCTATAGAGAGAGTACAGGACAGCCAGGGCTACACAGAAAAACCCTCTCTTGAAATAAACAAACAAACAAACGAAAGGTCACATGGGTAATGTTCTCATGAGTTCAGTCTGTAGACACAAGGGACAAGCCATATGTGACGAAAACACGCTTTTTCATAGAGGCATACAAAGACAACAGCAGCAAGCAATACTGAGTAATCTGAAGTACACGCCTGTCCGCTGAGCTGGGCAGAGCATGAGAACACAGTCCAGGAACAATGTTCTGAGGAAACCGAGGCCACAAGACTCTTGTCTTCCTGGAGTGTTCTCACAAGCACTCAGAATCCCTCCCCGGCATGAGTCTGTTCCTGGACTGGGTTCTGACTCTAGATAGGAGCTTTTCATTTATGCTTATATTTTGTGGTGGTGTAGATAATTCAGAGCCTTTTATATGCTAGACAGGCCCTCTTGCCACTGAGCTACATCCCAGCTCTTCCACAGTCCTTTCAATTACTGCTTTTTCTCCCAGAAGCCTGCGATGTGGTCGCCAGCACATTCCCCTTCTTCCGTACGTCGTCTGCTCCCCACTAGTGAGCTTTGCACTTGTGCTGCAGCGCGCCTAGAGCTTCTAGTACTCATTTCCTGTTGATGATGGAGGACAGTTACTAGAGTGAGTCTTCAGTATGAGGTAATAGAAACCAACACTTCGAGTGGGTGGTTGGGTCCTTGGCGGCCAGGTCTGGGCAGTGTACCATAGTGTCTACTTTGTGTATTCTTAGTGGCTGGAAAGCCAGAAACAAGCACTAGTCTAGTGTTTCATACATGGATTCTTTCATAATTCTTTCTTGGGAGGTAGCAATCCTGGACATACATATATATGTATGTATGTATGTATACATATACATATTAATTATAGCACTGAAATGAGAATCATATTTTGAAATAAACCTAGATATTATTGATTTATTACATGTAGGAACAGGAACTTTTTTTGGTACTCGTGAAAAGTTCTGGAATAGAGCACTGTATTACCATTACCATTACTTATTAAAAGAGGAACAAGCATTTTAGAGAATCAGGCCCTACGGCTTTAATATTACTCATAAAAGGGAAAAGCCCAAATGTGTATCAAAACTCACAGGTATTATTTACATTTTTATGAGATGCATCTTATATACCATAGAAGTTAACTGTTGTAAGCAGCCAGAATAGTGACTTCCCGTATACCTGCAAGCATATATCCACACCACACATACTTTTAAAAAGTTTTCAACACTCATAAAAGAAAGCCTCACTCCTGAATAGACAGTAGTCACTTGTCGTTTCTACTCGCTAGTCCTTCATTGCACCCGCCTTCCTCTGCAGCCACAGGCTCACTTCCTGTCCTTGTAGATTTGTCTGGTCTGGATATTGTATACAAGCAGGGTCATGGCACAGGACCTTCTGTGATTGGCTTCTCACTGAAACCTAATTTTATTTTATTTTACTTTAAATTAATGCTAATACCAATTCTTTCACTCTCAGCAGAAAAGAAGGTTGGGCACCGCAGAGAACTAAGGAGGCACGTCCATAGCTGTCTATTCCTGCCACTCGCACTATTAGCTCTGACTTACAAGAGCCTCTGGCCGTGGGCAGCAGCTCTAGTGTATTGGAGGTGGTAGCATTCCAGTGGTCAGTGGGTTAATTTTATCAATCACAGATGAGGTCATTTCAGTGACTAATTTCTGTCTGTTGCTTTACCCAGAAAGAGTATGGAAATGAGACCGGCATCTTCAGCCAGCTCTTAGGAAAAACTTCATTCCATGTACGAAATGGGATTTCCACATTGTCTTTAAAGGAGAAGTAGCCGAGAGAAGTGAGATTATCGCTCTTGTGTTTGGGTTATGAAAGTGCCCGTTGTGCTTTCTATTGGCAGCCTGCAGTGTCCTAGTTGTGGTCCTGAGAGTGTCACATGACTGATTCCTCATCTGCCTAACAGCCCTGTGAGGCAAATGATGTTATCCCCACCTCAGTGATTAGGCAATGAGGCCTGGAGGTGGAGCAGTGTGTATGTGTTTGCTAAGTAGCTTCCAAATTCAGGTCTGGAGTTTAACATCTGTGCATGGCTGTTTGTTTCTCAGCTTGCTTTTCATAGTTCATACATTTACGTAGCCACTGTATCGTCAGCTTCTATTGGAGGTTTCCATGCGCCCTACAGCTTACTGGCAGTTTCCTGCTCTTCCCACTAACAAACTAGATGTGCCCAACTTGGGCCACACTGTAACAGCCCCTGTCTCTGTGTGTGGGGTTTATGGTGCGCAGCCTCTGTGTTAAAGTTACAATTTCAGTTAGGCCTTAAGACAACCCGTATGTTGCTGACTGGTCCCCTCCCTTTCTGGATGTGGCCATGGAGTCTGAGAGGGTAAGGCCATTGCCTCTGCTGAGTACACTCAGAGATGGTAGCTCCTATTGTAGTTGTCCATCCACACCCCGCACACACCCACACTGCCTCTGCCCTTGAGCACTGAAAATAGTCATCGAAGGATTTCAGTCCTTGGATGGAGCCAATTTGAAAATAAACTCTTGTAAATGTTTTTTCTGTTGCAAAAGTAGTATTTGTTTTAAAAGTGGGAGAGCTGTTAGACGTGTTAATACACACAAAAAGCTGTATTTGGCATGTTTTCCGTTTGTTCTCTGAAATGACTATTCCATGTTGTAGATAGGTTATACTTGAGACCAGAGGCAGCAGCGACCTTGGGACTATGCATCTAAACCTTTAGTGGCTGTTCTCTGGCTGTTCTTCTGTAAACTCTAGAGAATCCTCTATTCAATTTTATAAAGGCTGTCTAGGTATATGGCTTTGTTCTCCCCCCCCCCCCATAGTTAGAAAAAGAAATAGCAAGTTAGATTATGCGTGGGAGAGCAACTACATGGTGATGGGATAATAATAGTGCTGTTTGGCTCTCACAGGGAAGGCTTACAAGGCTCACCTTTGGGAGGTGATCATGAAAAGGAGAGAAGGGTCAGGTTTGCTACTTCTCCTGCAGTCTCTAGTGTCCTACCAGCTGCTAAGATGCCTCTTCAGTCTGTGGGTGAAGCATTTCTGTATTTTGGGTCGTAATGTTTCTTGAAAAGGCAAAATATTTTACTGAAAGAGAGTCCTGCAGTTACATAGCTCTTATGTCTATATTGAGTTTGAATTTTAACAACTAAATCATCTCATAAAACATACCTAAATACTTGTTACATATAAAAACCAGTGGGTTTTCTTGAAGTTTTATTAACCATAGACGTTATTGCTTGGGCTTCTAGTTTTAGGCTTTCAGAAAATTTTCATGGAAAATATAGAGCCTTCCGTTATGTCCCCTATCCCCTGCCTCAGTGTTCTCTCCCCTCCCCCCAACATTTTTGCATTAGCATGGTACATTTTTACCAGATCTTGAATTAATAATACACGCTGTCATTAGCTAGAGCCCATGGCTTAGGCTTTATATTAAGATTTATGTTGTGCTGTCATATTGAAGCTGACAAATGCCACCATCTTTAAAATCTCTGTGGGCTTTTGAAGGGAGAAGCTCCCCTCTGTGAGCATCCCCAGTCCGGCTCTTCCAGGAAGCAGTGCAGGTCCCATTTTGTCTTCTTAGGAGCATCTTGCAGTCCATCCAGCTAGCGGAACAGTGAGTGCAAATGCTCCCTATAAACAGATGGGCTTTTGTATTTATTTGTTTATTTAAAGCATAGTGAGCCACCTTGACACTTCTTCAAGGGAGGGACTGTTGGGGAGCTGAGGGCTGAGCTCTGTGTACTTTCTATCCAGCAGTCCTCTGGGAATAATGCTGCAAGATAGCATATCTAATGCTCTGCCATAGCAACACTGTGGGATGGGGTCTGGTGGTAACGCACACAGTGGAAGCCTTGGGATTATTGCACACATAATAGCCTGCTATTGTCTAGCAGTGGAAGCGTGCGCTCTGCATGTGTTGTGCTCATTCCATCACGACTGAAAAGCTTGTACCTAGTGTTGTGTAAGACGTCAGAGTTCCTTACCCATGATACTTGGACCTTTAGGCAGCTTATTGATTATGTGGTTAAATGTGTCCCTTTGAAAGGTGGAAATTAAAGAAATCCATGAACTGATCAGTAAAGCTGTAGGGTTGTTTCATGAAAAATCAGCCATTGTTTTATGCTTTCTTATAAAACTAAGTATTTGCCATGTGAAGAAGACATTGGTGAAGGCTCCTTCATAATAAAGTGCGTGTATTCATTCCAGAAATAGAAGTTCCATTCAGTGATGTGTAGACTTCCATGCCTGAATGCAGAAGTAGAACTTAGTGACAACTCAAATAGATAAGCCCTAAAAATCCATTTTTCTATTAGTTTTAATTTATGAAGGATAACGTTGTATTAGAAGCTACATGGTTTTCTAAGCTTTTGAGTAATTGTTTAAACATCAGTTTGTAGCTACGTGCACAGCAGCATTCTAATAGTAATTATGTGAAGCAAGTGCCTATCTCTATGATTGGTAGCTGGAGAAGCAAATTCGTACTTACACAGTAGACTATCATTAGCTTTAAAATGGAAGAAACGCAGACAATAGTGCAGCATAAATGAAGTTTGAGAGCATTATACTAAGTGAAATAAACAGTCACAAAAAGTCAGATAGTGTATGCGCTGTCTGTTGTCTGACTCACGGTCTCAGAGATGAAGGGAGAATAGTGGTTGCCAGGGCCTAGGGAGGAAGAGGATGGAGAGCCGCTTAGTGGTGTAAAGTTTAGTGTTGTAAGACAAAGTCTTGCGCTTGTTTGTTCAACAGTGTGCATTGCTCCACATGACTACGCTTTACAGGGGCTAAGATGACATATTTTGTGTAAGTGTATTTTACCATAGAAGAAAATTAAGAAAATTTAATTCAAAGACAAACAGATGCAACTGATTTTTTTCCAGTGGATTAGCCATTGAGGAATAGGGAAGGCTGGCCGTCCGAGTCTTTTCCTAGGAATGTATTATCTCATTTCTTAAATATTTAAATGGAAGAATATGCAGCTGCATAGAGCTACAGAAGACAGTTGTTTTGGTAATTGCTGTCTACTTTTAAATGCTTGTAAAGCTTTTTATTCCTATGTAGAGTTTTCTTTTAAATCCCGTTTTGTCCTTTGTTTATATTGACTGAAGTTTAGTGTGTTGTACTTAAGTCATCCAAGCTAGAGGCATACGGCCAGGCGCACAGACCCGCCAAGTTTAAAGGGAACTGTATGTGTGGTGTGGAGGTGGCTGAGAGCATCCACACAGTGGCAGGGTGAGGAGGTCTGAGCAGCTGTGCATTTGCCTAAGAGGAAAGGGGCAAACTGCTGCCGATGACGTCAGCATCTTGGAGTGAGGAAGTCCCTTGGTAAAGAGAGGCAGTAGTAGTCGATGTTTGGGAAGCAGAAGGCGCGACCACTGTGCTAGGACATCTGACGTTCCTTAATTGTGAGCTGGGCCTGGAACAAGAGTGCAAGGAAATGTGATGAGCTCCTTGTTCTTCCCTGGCACTAGCCACCGCTTTGACTCGCAGGAGGTTTAGGTGCAATCTTCAGCAAATACTGCACATGACTAAAGCACTTAGGTCCTTACATATGTACATTGTATTTTAATTATATTATTAATAAGTGCCTGAATGTCAGCAGACATTTATAAGTAAAGTGAGATTTGAACTTATTTGTCATGCGATATCATGACATGCATAATGCCAATGCATGGGAGATGCTATTAATACTTATTTAAATGACCAAATAAATGTGTACCAGTTGATAAAGTGAGATAAATAGCATTGTATTCAAGACACTATTTCTCTGTGTAACCCTGGCTGTCCTGTAACTTGCTCTGTAGACCAGGCTGGCCTCAAACTCACAAAGATCTACCTGCCTCTGCCTCCTGAGTGCTAGGATCGAAGGTGTGCGCCACCACCACTTGGCTTATCTGTAAACCTTCTATGAATGTGTCTCATTTGCTTTCTCTATACAGTTGACTCATTTTTAAGTCTATAAGCATTCTTTCTAACAACAAATGCTTATTTGTTTAAATGGGGTGTGGCGATGCATGCCTGTACTCAGTGCACACGAGGCTTAGGCAGAGAGATTCTAAGTTTGAAATCATCTGGTACAAATGACATTGTCTCGGAACAAATAAAGAAGAGGAACTTAACAAGCACTTCTGCTTTGCTTACTGCCTTATTTTACACTTAAAATAATTGTAGTTAAAGTCCTACGCGTTTACTGTGATCACCGTTTGCGTACATCAAGCATTGAGCACAAAGATGTGAGCTTGCTGAGGGTCAGGTCTGAGAGCCAAGGTCTCAGGCTTCCGAAGTCCATGGACTTCGCCACTGTGCATGGCAGATAGCCCTTTAAAGCAAACACACGCTCTGGAAAGAATCCTGTCTCCAGAACACCTCCCACACTCAGCTTTCTAACAGTAGCGCTGTGCTTGTCTCTTCTATAGTCAAGAGGTTTTTATGGGATTGCTGTTTTAGTCAGAGTTCTAATTAGTATAAACATGTTTGATATTCATATATTAATAATCAAAATTTTCTAAGTCAAGATGGACTTTATTTCAAAATGTAATTGTGTAGAGCTGGAGAGATGGCTCAGTTAGTAGTGGCACTTGTTCCATAGGCATAAAGACCTGAGTTTGTGTCCTATAACCTATGTTAAAACCTGGGCATGGTCCATGCGGGCTCATACCCCAGTGCTGTTGGGAGCAGAGACAAAGAGTTGCTGGGGCCTGTTGGGCAGCGGCTTGCTCCAGGTTTCGGTGAGAAGCTGTCTCAAAGGAATAAGGTGGATAGGCTGCCAAGATAGTTCAGCGGTTAGGCATGTTGCTGTCCTTCGCACAGACCTGACTTCAGTTTCTAGTACTTACCTTGGACAGCTTACAACTGCCTATGTCTCCAGCTTCAGAAGATCCAGTGTCTTCCTCTGGTCTCAACAGGCTCCTGTGTACACATCACATGCACATGCACACTCCAAAACATACAGCCCCCTACAGCGCACACACACACACACACACATGCGTATACATGTGCACATGCACATGCACCCCCACAACTCCCCATGTGTACACATATGCATACCACACGCATGCACACCACACACATGCACACAACCCCATGCACACACACATACCCACACACCGACAATCCCCCTACACACGCACATACGCACAAATATGAACACATCAGATTTCAAAGGAATAAGGTAGAGTGCAATAGAACAGGACCCTCGTTGTCCTCTGCCCTCCATGTGTACATTTGTGTGGGTGTGTGGCTGTTGGGTGCGTGCACTTTTAGCTATTGGTAAAGTGTTGTTTGTGTCTTAAATATGTCCTCAGGATAGGAGGCATGGGAGTGGCGACTCAGGAGAGTTGGTATTTTAGACATGTTACTAGACTAGTTTTGCACTATTTTTGACATTCATTTTGACAAGTGAGTGTAGGGTCTAGCAATGCATTTACTCTAGTGATCACTGTTTTTGAGGACATGGAGAGGTTTCACTCCTTGCCCGTTTCTGTTGCTCAAGAAAGAAGTCTGAAGCTTCAGAGTTTGGGTTTGGCTTCGTGCCCCTCTCAAGCTCACGTTTAGTTGTTCCTGCTTACAGCTCTCCTTCTGTGTCTTCTGAGATACTACTAGATAGTGTGCTTGTTCAACTCTCTAGAAAGCCTAATGGGGATAATACTGTCTAAGATCAGAGTGATCTGTGGAACAAACTGTGTCATATTTAAGAAACCAGTGCTGCCGGCTTGTCTGCTGTAAACGCAGCAGGTGAAATGTGGCTGCAGCACTGCATCCTCTCCACTGTTAACAGTTTAGAGGGAGCCGTAGCACTTTAAAAAGAATTAGTTATTTTTTACTATCTTATGTGTTACTGTGTGTGTGCCTCTGTGAGTTTATGTGTACCCTGTATGTGTAGGAGCCTGTGGAAGCCAGAAGAGGGCACTGGGTCCCCTGGAACTGGAGCTACAGGTGGTTGTGAGCCACCATCTGGGGGTGGGAACTCACTAGGTTAGCCGCAAGAGCAGTGAGTAGTTTTAAACACTGAGCCATTTCTCTAGCCCTAAGTACTTTGTTTTTCATTTTCACTCCTTCCACATTCCCTTCTCCTTTTACTAGTAAAGAACCTGATAGCAAGTATTTTATATTAATGATTAAAGACTGCATTGGATTGTGGGCAGAGTTCTATACATATTTGTATCGTCCGTGGTAACATAAAATAACACATTACTTTAAAGGACTTTTTGTCTTTCTGTTAGAATTTAACAGTAGCGTGATAAACCTCATTGTTCTAACTAATTAGGGAATCTGTGCAAATCTAAGGTGTCAAAACAAAACAGGCTTCTAAACCAATGCAGTTTTGGCAAATCTAGACCCAGGGGACCTGCACAAACTGTTGTACCATCCAAGGACAATGCATGCGGTAAACCTAGACCCCCTGTTCAGATATAGCCAATGGACAGCTCATTCTTCATGGTTGTGGAGATAGTGGGACTGCCTCTGACATGCCCCCAATTTGATCACTTCCCCTTGGTGGAGAGGCCAGGCAGCACACGGAGGAAGGGGAAGCAGGCTACCCTATCCAGATGAGACCTGATAGGCTTTGGTTATATGGTGATGGAGGAGGGCCTCTTCTGTCAGAAGTCTAGGGGAGGGGACTAGGGCAGAAGAGGAGGGTGGGGGAATGGGAAGATAAAAGTGAGGGGATAACAATCAGGGTGTAATATAAATAAATTGTAATAAAAAAGAAAAACAAACCACAAAGAAATGCAGTTTTATTACTGTACACACTGTATCTAAAACCACATTAACAAAACAGACCCAAGGGGAGGAGCCAGGAGGAAGGTGGCAGTGCTGTAACTATTCATCTTTAAGTCTACAGTAAATTGAAGTGACAGACACTACTTAAACAATTCTCTTAAAGCTTTAATTTTCATTTTAAGAATCAAATATTTACACTATTTACCTCCTAAGCAGTTTTGTTTATAGTCAGTTTTTATCCTCAAGTTGTGGGTTGAAGTTACAGCCTCCTGTGTACTAGGCGGGCATGCCACCCTGCTCTCCACCCTCCTCCTGCCTCTACTTCTGAAAACAGTTTGAGACAGGCTCTTGCCTTGTTGCTCAGGCTAGGTTTGAATTTGTTCTGGAGCTCACAAAGCCCTTGGGCTTTATGCACCTGCCTCAGATTTCTCTTTAGCTAGAATTACAGGCCTGTGTCTCCAGACCTGGCTATTGTACATCTTGTAAATTCTTAGTTATCTGTGTCCTGAGATTAGACTGGAACATGGAAATAGGGCATGATGGGAGAGTCCCCTCTAAATGAAGAAGGGCAGAAGTAAAGCAAAAGCTAACAGTGTTAAAACTAGCAAGCGAGCACTGAAGATTATTTCAACAAAAGGAAATGATAAATAATTGATAAAATATAAAGCAGCTACACCTTGGGTTCTGGAAAAGTCCATATTGAAGGCCCCAAAGGGTAAATTAAAATGTCCGTCACAGGACAAGAAAGAGAAAAATGAAAGATGCAGAAACCAAGCGACAGCGTTGACAATGATGGTTGCCCTAGCTAGCATGATATGTGAGGGTGCCAGGAGCCTTTGCTTTTGCCCTCAGCACAGCAAGATAGACAGAGACATCACGAGTTACTTTGTTTCCTAAAATCCCATCATACTTCTTGCCACTCTGAATGGTCCTGATGAGCTGGGACTCATTCTCCTCCCCGTGCTTGTACTTTCTGTTCTAAATTTGGAGAAGGAACAGGTAAGCCTTCACCTAATTTCTATAGGAATGGGGACATCAAGGTGAAGGTAGAATTCCTTGTGCGAAGAATGAAAGAAAGGAGGCTTTCAAGTGCAGCTCAGAAAGTGCGAGTTTGGTACGTTTATAGGAAAAATATGGCTAATTGGGCAGGTTTTTTAAATTTAAACTTTCTTATGCTTGATTGCACACTGAGGTATTAAATCTGTCGAGTGTAGCTGTATCAGTGCTGGCTAATCTGCCTTTCGCTGTGTAATGGGCAGCTGATCTAGCTTTCCTTTAAAGAAAATCCTTGGTGCACTTGACCGCTAAAACATCCCAGCATTTGGGGTTCATTAGTCCTGTAACCGAAACAACAACACTTTAATGGCTGATCCCAGAGTATTTTGAAGTTAGTCCAGCTTTGCTGAGAAGGTATTTAAGCTTTAGTATCAGTTACAAATAGGCCATGAGCCAGCTTTCCAAGCTGTTTCTAAGTAAGACATTGAGTTTTTCTGAATAAAAAAAAAGTACATTATGTGCCATGTGGAGGGAACAGAATGGAACAATTACTGCAGGATTTGTACTGATATTGTCCTTCCAAGTGAGTCCTCCAGGACTCAACAGTTTGCTAAAATTTAGTTTTCAATCACAGGACAAACTGTGAATGTAAAAAGAGGACTGGATTTGGACAATAGTTAAAGTTTCAACTCAGTTCACACAGTGAGCTGATTGAGGACAGCACCCAGAGACAGCAGACTAGAGCAGAGGGAATGCTGGGAGGAGGCTGTGTGAGGGGAAGTAGGAAGCATGTGGAGCTTGGCTGTGAGGAGGAGGAGACAATTCCTGGCTGATGGAGCACAGTGTGTCTTCAAGGTGTTAGTTCATGTGGTATCAGCAGAGTCACTGCTGATGGCATGTTAGGACACAGGTGGATTTAATGGCTGTGACTAATTCTGCATATTATTAGATATTCTTCATTATGATGGCTTTTATGGCTTCACAATACAGTTTAGATTTTGTAGCTATATGAAAGACTAATATTTTGAAAACTCCATGAAAGTAGTTTTCATGATTGTATTGCACTTGCTATCTGGAGATGCATCTCAGATCATTCACTAAAGTCAGATCTTACATTTGTGTTCACCCTCAAATTGTCCCAGATGCGGCCAGTAAAAATAACCCTTTCAACCAACGCCTGTTTCTTTCGATACGTCTTCATGACATGTGAGATGTTCCCACATTCTGTGATGACAAGATCCTCTAGGTTCATCCACACATTCCTGCCCTAGCCCCGTGTTTAGCCATTTTGCTAAAATTGTTAGCTAAGTAAAAATATGTCTGTGATTTCCAGCTTCTGTGTACTGACAAAACTTAAAAGCAGTGATGTCACCATAGTAATCAGATGCAGTATGCAGATCTTTGATTCTAAATGCCACTAAATATGTATGTGTGTGTATATGCATGTATACACACACACAATGAACGCACATATTAGGTATGTATAGAGTTACATGCATATCCACATTTTTTTCTTTTTTATTCATTCCAGCATCACACTGATTAATTCACCTTTGCCACTCTGATTGAAACACCAGCCCCATTGTCCAGTTGTGCCTTATTCTGCCCCTATACGCTGTTTCTTCTACTGTGTACCTAGAAGTGAGGCAGTGTAGAATTTACTTTAGTGGTCAATTGCAAGCAGTAAATGAGAGCTGTGTATAAAATGACTGCTGCCAGACTGGAAAAATTAAGTCAACACATTAGCTATTTCTACTATCTCAAAGTAAAAAATCAACTTTAAAAATACTGAGAGTAGCCAAGCGGTGGTGGCGCACACCTTTAATCCCAGCACTAGGGAGGCAGAGGCAGGTGGATTGCTGTGAGTTCGAGGCCAGTCTGGTCTACAAAACGAGGCCAAGGCTACACAGAGAAATCCTGTCTTGAAAACAACAACAACAACAACAAAATACTGAGAGTAAATTAAAGTCACTATCAAGGAGACGCATGTAAAAGTTCAGTAAGAAGTTGCAGAGCTGGTCCTGACAGTGCATACTTGTAACCTTAGCATTTGGGAGGCTGAAGTAGAAGGCTTGCTAGTTCAAGGCTAGTCAGGTTACATAGGCAGGTTCTACCTTCCCTCAGTCCTCTACAACAGGTTCCGGCAACCCCTCTCGCTGGAAGCTTAGAGCTAATTCTTTTAAAATGGTTGCAGACTTGTAATAGTTCACATTCTCACTTGCAGATCAGTTATATTTGACAATGCATTCAAGATTAGATAAAGGTTAGCAACTCAAGATTATAGGTGCTCTGGACTCTAACCTCTCCGAGCAGAGTCCTGTGTCTTATGTATTAACTTAGTGCTTGTTTCTTTTATGCAGTGTACCAGACACTGGGCATGAGTTATGATACAGCTCACAGTCATCTTGGGAAAACAAGCATAGAAACATAGGCACAAATAAGAACCGCCAGTATGTGTATAGTCTACTGCTTGTCTTCCACTAATGCGGAACCGAGAGGTCATGGCCCAGGTTCATATACTGGCTCAGCTATTTTTCTAAATACAGAGATTAGGAGAATGTTTAAGTGGTCTTTTATTCTATGTTCCTATGCATTGTCTCAAAGTACTTACCCGTTGCCCCACCCCCATCCTGTACACTAACTGCAGAGATACCAACACTTGCACTTTTGGATTGCTTCTGCCCCCGTCCCTCCACCATGTATCTTCTGCATTTAAAGATGTTGGACTCTGTACAGCCCACACATAAACACAAATAGTAGTTGTGTGCATCCAATATGGCAGCAACCACAGCACTTGGTTCTAAGACCCACTTTCTCCAAGTGGGTCTGTGTTCTATCACTAAAGTCAACGATTAGTTTATATTTTATAAGATTAAAATTAATGCATTTTAGTTCCTCTTTTTTATGTTTAACACCTGTGACAAGATAACTTCAACCATTCACTTATTTTTTAAAAAATATATTATCAGGACATGCCCTAGCTTAGAAACACACATTCTGTATTTTTGCTCATTAGCCGTGTAAACAATACCAATTATAGAAACTTTGAGAACAGTTACTTGCAAACCTAGTGTTCATTTAAAAAGAAAGAAAGGAAATAAGAAAGGCAGAAAGGAAGCAAGCCCTTTCAGATGAAAACCATAATGAGATGCACTAGACCAAATTTGTATATCATAAACCTTTCAAGATGAATACAGCTGAAGAATGTAGCCATGACTTTGGGGCAGCTTGAACAAAACGGTGCTGTTAAGTAAAGCAAAGCACCTTGCAGCCAGGCTGTGACAGGAAGGTGTGGGACTCCAAGAAGGTCAGGTGGGGTGTGGGGTGGGTGGGGTGATGGGGTGGGGGGACAGGAGACTGCTACAGGCCATGTTTCTGTGCACAACTCCTAACAATCTAGTGTACGTGGAATATTTTGACAAGTGGAATTATGGAGTTAAAAAAAATCAAAACCCCACTGAGAGTACCATTTCAGTTGGAAGGAGGATCATGCCAATTAGTTGTTAGTATAGAGTCTAGCAGTGCCTACCAAGAAGGACAGTGCAGTTGAGCATACTTTCCGGGTGTCACAGGGGCAGATTGTACAGCAGGGGCTGCTAATAAAGATTAGAGACTGGCTTAGGTAAATCCTGACTCTGTCACAGGACAATTAACATGTCTCCCTCAGTCTCTTGAGCTGTGATATGCATAAGACAGGCTCTGCTTGCTGACTGTGCTACCAGCATGAGATGCTTGCCTGACTCGCTAGCAGCCTTTAGGCACAAACATTCTCTCTGTGCTTGCTCTCAGTCTTGCTTTTCCACTGTCATTTTTCTTCTCTTTTATATTTGTCAGTTAGTTGTCATATTATTCCCCACCAGCATCTTTCTTTAACCCTGTGGTTCCTTTTTTTTTTTTTTTTAAATAAGATTGGGGGCGTGCTGTAGACGGCTATGAGCTGCCTGATCTGGATGCTGGGAATTAAATTTAGTTCCTCTGCTTTTAACTGACAAGCCATCTCTCTACTCATCCCCCCCCCCAACCCTGTATTTTATCTACTTTATCTGATGTGTATAATCTTAAATTTCTTCTTCCCCAATTCCTATCTGTTTATTGAGTAGGCCCAGTGCCACACTTTACTTCATGGGCATGTAGTTCTGCATGGGAAACTCTTAACATGAGATCTTTGAATAGTCCTCAGAGGGCCTCAGGATCTCTGATACTGTATGGATGTGTCTGTTCACAAGAGGCTTCTAATTCCTGATGCTGCTCAGGGGACTCATGAACTCTACAAGACTAGAAACTGTTCCTTCATGGGATATACGTGCCCTTCTCTCCCAGGTGACTCGCTTGCCTTGGTGTGATGGACCCTTTTCATCCCCGTAGCTTTCTTTACTCAGGGTTTGAGTTTGTGCCATTGAACCACAAGGAGCTTCATTCCCAGAACTTGATTACTGCGCGTCACTCTGTGCATGCAGCAGCCTGCTATAGTTTTTTTCACAGTGTGAGAGCTAGAGCAGTATGTACGCCTTAAAGGTTATTTTTATTTTCCATTTCTAGTTGTGGTAATTTTAATGAGAGTGTCACCATAGGCCCATCGCATTTGGAAACTTGGTTCTAGTTGGTGACGCTGTTTGGGAGTTTAGGAAGTACATCACTGGAGGTGGGTTCGAGAGTTTGAGACTTCGTTTCAGGTTCACTCTCTTTGCTTTGTGTTTGTGGTTTAAGATGTGACCTCTCATCTTCCTGCTCGTGCTGCCATGCCTTTGTCTTACTATCATTGACTCTAACCCCTTGGGACAATGAACCCACACAACCTTTTTCCTTAATAAGTTGGTTTGCTTTTGGTGTTTTATCACAGCAATAGAAGAGTAACAATATAGAAATACACTCAATTTGAAACAAGGCAAATCACTTTTGTTTTCTTCCTTATACGTGAAGTATTTGTGTCAACTTGGAACCAAAACAGTCAATATTTTAGAAGCTAATTGTCTAGTGAAAAAAGAATGTTTTAAAGTTAGGTATAAATTCCCCAGAAAAAAAAATGCACACTGACAGCATTTTGGATTTTTTTTTAGCCTTTGAAGACAAACATGGCAGCTATAACAAAATAGTCATGTAGACTTAAAGTATATTATTTCTAGCATGAATCATTGTGTCAGCTGGAAGAATTTAGAATTCCTTCAGGAAAATGAGATAACCAAGCAAGGCATTTTCATGCATCTTAGCGGCTGCAGAGGCCCGAGGAAAAGAAGCCTTCCTTTGAAGGCCATGCTGCTTTCATCTCTGCACTGGTACTCTGACCTCAGAAAGATCAGATGGACAAACACCAATGCCATGCATCCTCCTTTTCGTAACTGCCAGCAATCAGCTTTCACTTAGTGAACAACACACACCGAGGTAACAGAAATGAAAGGAGCGCCTGGCATGTGCTAGGCTCTTGGTGCCCAGTAGGGCCTTTGTCCTCCAGCGAAGGAGGTGCATTCCCATCTATGTGCTGTAATTCCTACGCAAGCAGTCTTAAGTACATTGAGGGACTGAATAGAGTCTGAGGAGAGAGTAAATTACAGCCACCAAAATCGCTCAGTTGGGAGAGTGTTAGAATGGCATTGTGGAATGCCATTTAATGTAGTGATTTGATAGGGAAAAAAGACTTTCATTTTGTCACCATTAGTCTGTTTTCTTTATTTAATAGTGAAATAGGTGGCAGGCCATTATGCTTGGCTGTTCAGAAGTGATGATACAAAGCTTTTGGACACTGCAACACATTTTGTTCTGGAAATGAAGAACATTATGATCCATGCAAGAGATGTGAGCCACAGCTGATAAAGGGAGTGAGACTGGAGGACTTCTGGGGTGTGTTGCTCCGGTGGCAGATCCCTTAGTAAAGTGACAAAGAGGACCCCACCATCTATTTGGGAGACTACTTTGGACTTGGGGCTCTAAGAAAGACAATTCAGACAGTTCTTATCTGGTCTAACCCCTTTATAAAGATGATGAAGTGGAGGCTTCTGTGATCTTTCAGTTGCTTTGAGAATCACAGAGTTGAGCCTAAAAAAAAAAAAAGAGAAGGAAAGAAAGCCTTTTATAAAATGGCCAACGTCGTGCCTACTTCAACCTGAGTGGCGAGGGACTCATAGTACACCCTATTTGGGATGGACAAGACTTTGGAGAACAGGAGAGTAGCTTTTTGGAGCCCTAACAGGTGTGTGTGCATGTGCGTGCATGTTTGTCTGTCTGTCTGTCCTGATTTTTGCTTCTTTGTAGTAGGACATTCCTGAGTTAGAGTTTCTGAGACTGGGGCTTGGGCTTGTCACCCACAATAAGAAGGCACAGCAAGCGCTCTCACCTGGCTGCCCTCTTCTTCCCTCCTAACATTCTATACTGCCTCCAGGCAGATAGGAAAATGGAAAAAGATATGTGACATTTCAGCTCCAGGGTTTTTAGAAGCTATTTAAGACCTGTCAGAAATGATAGATTTAAGCAATTAATGTTTCAGGGTCCTCAAAATTATGTTCTTAAATCTACCTCACTGGAAAAATATGTTATCTTCATTAGGAAGACTATATGGAAGTAAGCAACAAACCCAAGCATTTAGGAGGCAGCATATTTTGCAGTAATGAGCTGTAACCTCTGCAGGGCCGACATGTGGAAGTCATTATTCTGTGCCAGCAGATAGACTGTGTCACCACACCTCTCCAGCCAGGAGCCTTCATTAGAGCAGGTCGTTGTGGTGTTCACAGTGCATCTCCCTTGCTGGCCAGATGCTTCCCAAACCTAATGAAACTAAATTTGAAGAGAAGGTTAGCGTGATCCTGTAGCATGGAATGCTTCTGTTTTGTTTTTAAGCATGTCCTCCGTACCTCTAGGAGACTTTTGATTTAACTTTCACATGCTATAACCTACATAGGTATGTGATTTGAATGCTTTCTGTTTAATCTGACTGGAATTTTTCTCCGATTACAGCAGAGGGCAAGCCTATCATCTCCAGTTTCAAAAGAGATTCCAGCGGCTTGCAAGAGGAGAGCAAAACAGAGCATTTTATATTTGGAAAAATATGTCCTGGGGGAAAAGGTTTTCCGGTTCAAAAAGATTAAATTATGTAGTTTGGCCACTCTGGCGTGTGAATATTTTGAATACTATCCCTGTCATTTATTTTTTTAAATCAAGTTTAAATGGAAAAATTGAAAACTTAATTTTGAAATGCAGTCCTTTGGCTGCATGGAGCTTTGTACTGCTGAGATCCGCATTGCCACATTCCTCTTTAGAGGGTACGTGTTAGTTTTAAAAGTTCTCAGCAAATAGAGTTGCAGCCAAAAATTCCTCTGTTGAGATTCCTTCCGGCCCAGATGAAACTAATAGTTCCAGGCTGTGTTGCTGTCAGTCATTACTAATCCAGGTATGGGTGCTCACTGTTGTTAATTTTCCTTTTCTGAACTTAAAGGCAGTGTTTGCCTTTTCCCATGAGAAGTCAGTGCTAATGTGCCCGGGGTCCCAGCCACTGCAGACAATCGACCCTGTCCACGTGGACACAATTAAGCTTTGTTTTAGGGCTGTTGTGGCTATGGCTTGCTGATAGACACAGTACAGGGCAGGACAGGCTGTCTGGGCCTTAAGGAAAGATAAGAACTTTGCAAGTGGATGCCATGGAGAGCAGCTATTTCTTACCCTGAAATGTTTTTTGATTATGTTTGCCATTTGGGGGCAGAAGGTGAAATTAATTAAATAAATGTTATGTTTTTATGTTTTTCAATTCTTTTCACTAATCACAAGACTTTAGAAACATTCAAAGTATTGTTAGCAGTTACCATTCTGTTCAGACCAGGCTGAATGGACTCTCCATCTCCTTCCCTTCTCCATCCCGTGTGCCCGTGCCCGTGTGTGTGTGTGTGTGTGTGTGTGTCAGGGTGCACATGTGGAGGTGAGAAGACAGCTTGCAGGATTTGCAGGATTCGGGTCTCTCTTTCTATGTACCATGAGGCTTGGTGAAATTCACCCTTGCCCACTGGGTCTCTCACTATTTCTTCTGCTTTTCTCGACATTAGCCTAGGCTAGCCTCGAGCTTGTGACCCTGCTGTGGCTGCCTTCTAAGTACTGGGATTTCAGGCAGGCACCACCATATCCCACTCACATCATTTCATATTTTAAATTATTTTTATTGATACTTAAAAACAACATGATGGACAGTTGTGAGTTTCAGTTGGCTCTGTGACTTTAGACTAGCCTAGGTTTTTAGCTCATGGACTGGAGGCAGTACATTGCAGACTTGGTAGAAGGATGTGTTAATATGGCAGATATGTAGTGTCTGAGGCATGCCTGGTATTCAGAAAATGGTGGTTCTATTATATCACAGATAGCCCACTTGCCTATTCACCTATCTTATATTACTTTTTTAGGCTTCCCCTATTTTTTTGGTAATATAGCTCTCTTCTATTGAAACTCAGAAGTGTGAAGATACCCATTTGGTGAATAAATTTATCAAAAATAAATAAATAAAGGGTTTGCCGACTGTCTCCCAAGAGGCTTTGAAGATGTTTGACTCTCAGCCTGATGGTGCGTCAGTATCCTCAGGGATCCATCTCTCTGGGGAGACTGGACTTGTCAAAGTAGACACTGTGTACACAGATACAGCCAGAGAAGGAAGCAAACAAAGGCGGAGTCTTTTAGCTACCACTGGGGCATAGCTGTGTGCAGCACTAATCCTCTAGAGGTGTGTTGGAGCACAAAGGAGAGTGAGGAAAGGAGGTAGTTACAGGGCTTAGCTGTTGAGTGGTGTAGGGAAGTGTGGCATTGGCCACACACTCGCTTTCCTGCATCGCTTTGAAATTCGACTGAAAAGGACCATACCTAAATGAAGAGGTGGCAGCCGTGGTAGAGACTTGAATAACATTTTAGAAGTTAGTGAAAAGCTGTATTCAAGAAGCTCTGGAGAGTCACAGATTCACAGGCAGGCACTGGGTGAGCATCACTCACCAAAGCCTGAGCATTCTTTATTCTCAGGAGGAAACAACACACACTAGTCATCATGACGTCTTTAAGTAGTGTTAGAGGGTGACAGACAGCGAAGAAGAAGCAGATGGGGTCAGGAAGGCTCGGTGTGCGCGGGAGGGAGGGGCTGCTCATGGATAGAATGACGTGGTTGAGTAGACTTGGTTGAGCAGTGGCCTGGAAGATGGGGACTGAGCTGTGCCGTTGGAGGTAGGCTGCCCCAGGTGTCAACAGGATGACAAGTGTGAACCCTGGAGAAGATAGAGACAAATATGAGGACTAAGGTTGTGAGCATGATTGGAAAGGAGTAAGGGCTAGGTCAGGCTTGCAGAGAGAGCTCTCTCAGAGGACCCGAGTTCAGTCAGCATTCATGTCAAGTGGCTCACAACCGCCTGTAAGTCCCGCTCCAGGAGGACCTCATACCTCTGGCTTCCGTGAGCAACACATGTGCACAAACGCATAGTTTAAAATTAAAAATGCACGATGAAGTCAAAGATAATGAAGAGGTGTAGGTAGATGACAGAGATTTGGCCATGGTGAGGATGTTCTGAGAGTAAGTTGGAATACCTGGGTTTTATCAGAGGCAAATGGAGATTGTGCAGGCTGACCTATGGGACTCTCTGCCTGCTTCTGATGGCCAGCACACAGAAGGCTCCCAGGCTCCTTACGGCGTGTCATCTCTCCAGCCCCAAAAAGCACGTACAGGAGAGTGGGAAGTGCTTCTTAGACATACTAGCTAAAAGAAGAAGGCTTACACGCGGTGGTTTTGGGAGTCCCCGTTGGAAAAGCTCATTTGCCACGTTAGCCTGTGATGATGAAATTATTTCTAAACAGTGTAGATTTATTTTGGTTAAAAACAAAAGCCACCATGCTGCATCCATCTGTGTATAAAGGCCATGCCTGTCACCCGAAGCTCTCCAGGGAGCATTTTCTGTGTGGTCCCTTATCCTTTACTCTCTGTTTCCTTTGTTAACTCATCCTTTATGACTCTGATCACGTTCTGTTCCACGCAGGTTCTTTTGTTGAATGCTTGTGACACTATTTTGAGAGGATCTGGAAACTTTAAGGTATGGATTGGAGTAGACCACTGTGGTGTCCTGGGAAGGTGATACAGTCCCTTTGCTTGGTGCTTTCTGTCTACTTTCTCCATCGACTTGAACACAGGGTGTGCTGCCCAGCACATGCAGCTGAGCGACATGAGCTGGGAAGCAGAGTAATTTCTTCCTTCTTTGCCTTGCTCTGGCAGGTGTGTGGACATGTGAGCGTGCACAGCAGGCTCTGAACCCGTGTGCTCTCGTGACTTATTAGCAGAGAGTGAGAGCGTGACCACGTGGCCTGGAGGTCTTCCTCAGGGAGTGGTTTTCTGATAGCTGATTCTCCTGTAGTTTCCACATAATGATGGCATATTTCACTGTGATGAAGTCACTGGTGTGTCAGTGTGTGTATGGGTTAAATGTAATAAAATGGAGGAACACAGTAATGGCTGGTGTGTGCTCACCATTGTTACTTCTGCCTTGTTTCTGAGTGATACCGCCACTGTTTAGTCAGACTTTCAGAGCTTCCATCTGCCTGTCAAGAGGGATCTTTCCTACTTGAAGGATTCAGCAAGTGTTGATGGCTGCTTTCAGGCTGTGTGCACCTCTCCCTCCCTCCCTCCCTCCC
Organism: Acomys russatus; assembly: GCF_903995435.1. Classification (NCBI taxonomy): domain Eukaryota; kingdom Metazoa; phylum Chordata; class Mammalia; order Rodentia; family Muridae; genus Acomys; species Acomys russatus. The sequence continues at coordinate 77,518,085 of NC_067142.1, read as the reverse complement.
TGCCTGCCTCCCTCCCTCCCTCCCTCCCAAGTATTCACTCCTGCAGTTAACCTCGGAGGCCCTCTACTTCAGAAACATTTTCAGTTTTCATCGTCTGCTCTTTCTTATTGTTTTCTTTCTGCTCTTTGAAAATATCACAATAAATTATCAGTTTTTTTCATTAAAATGATGTCTGGCATTAATAAAGCAAAAGGAAAAGTTATACTTTTCCTCCTCAATTCTCTTAAGGATACTATAAGCAATACATACAGGTTTTAGAGAAAAAAAAAAATTCTCAGGAGGTAGGTTTGTTTTAAAGGGCGTCGATTGTATAACTGTTAGTATAGCATTCTCCACCCCACAGAGAGGGGGCTGCACTCAGAGAACATGAGGAGAAAATTTTGCAGAGCTTTCAAGCTGGGGCGCCCTCAGAGGCCGGGGTCTGTCTGCCCATATCTGTCCGCCGACAGCTAAGGACTGTGTGTACAGTGAGTGATTGCCACACTGCTGCTCTGCTTATTCATCAGTTTTATGATGATAACTTTCAGACTAGTAAGGTTAGTGGAAGGGTGTGCCTTATGTCTTGATCCGCCTCTGCCTGCTGGCTTCAGCTTCAACATGTATAAAGCGTTTCTGCCTGTGAGTGTGCCACTGAAATGCTCCTGCCTTCTTTAATCTGCAGTAGTCTGTCGCTCTTGACTTTTGTATTTTTTGAAGAATTTGGATCAGTTGTTTTGAAGATTATCCCTCCATTTGGGGTTGTGTAATGATCACTCTTGATGAGATTGTGGAGAACTGTGGAAGGGATGCTGTGCTCCCAGGACACCGTGTCAGTGGGCACAGGAGACCAGTTTGTGCCAGTACTAGTGTTCTCTAAGTTAAGTTGCACAGAAGGTTTCCCAGTGTCAAATTCTAGTTTGTCCCTTGTAGTTCCTGTGTGATTTAAGCTGGTGTGCTCCTCAGTAGAAGCCAGCTGTTCATCCTTTCAGATTCATCGGTGCTGTCCTACTAAGGAAGGCTTCACTTCTTTAGGTTTTATTTATATTAGTTTGAACGCACAGATTCTTTATTCAATAGGTTATATTTTATTACTGGCATTAATTAGTTTATTATTGGCATTAGATGTTTTGATGCTTAAATTAGTTCAGGTCTAGCTAGTGTGAGTCCTTGTAAATCATCTCTGTCCTTTTGATGGATTATCACCATTTATTCAGCCTTCATTGTTTTCCTGTTACATTAAGTTACTCAAAGTTCTTTTTGTACCTTCTATAGACTCAGCCTTCTCTGAGGTGGCCTGGGTTCTTTTAATAGAAAATGGTATTTTGAAACCAAGGTCTGAGTGTTTCATATGATCATTGCTACTAACATGTCACTTGGTAGCGATCCCTCAAGTCTCATGTTTTTCAGGAACCAAGCTAAGAAATATGTGTATGTCTGCATTCCATGTAAATTAAAGTCCGTATTGATTACTACAGTCCGATGCCAGCACTACAGTACTCATTCGAGATTTTGTTTGTAGCTTTCATGTCTGACCATGAAATGCTGGGCTGCATATGTTGGGTTTCTGTCCCTACTACGACCCTTGCTTTGGTGTGCTTGAGTGAAGGAATTAATGAACAGTTACAGCGTCAGGCATCCTCACTGTTTGGTACAAAGTAGGAACAGCAGCATCTTCAGTTTTTGCTTTGACTATATGATATACAACTATGTGTTTAAAGTATGAATGTAATAAATTACTCAATTACTGTGACCTATTAACATCTAGCTTTTTTCCAATAAGAAAAAGTCATAACTTAAAATAAAATTGTTCAGTAAGAAAAATAGCTCCTTTGTCCACTCTAAAATGCCTTGGCTGTAGGCAGCAGTATTGAACAGATTTCAGCATTTCTAATTACAAAATTAACTTGCACACTTTGGCTCGTTTTTCACACTTGTCAGCTGTAGCCACGTGAAATATGTTCCTCATCCTCATCCCTTCCTGTGCCCCCTGCTGCCAGACAAAGAGAACGTCCATCACTGCCGCTTGCTGTTAGGCAGCTGTACACAGGAATGCTCGGAGGTAACTTATGAGCCAGCCACCAGAAAGTTCTCATAGCCTTCAACTCACTCCCAAGTTACATTATTAACTCTGCGTAGTTCTGGGAAGAACAGTAGGCTTTCCTTCCCCTGTGCCCTCCATGGTTACCAGCGATAGTTTAAGACAGCCATTAGTGGTGATACCTCTGGAAGTAGTTTTTGTTTTTTGGGGTTTTTCCCCCATTAACCTTCAGGAAATATGGTCTGTTTTTCTCTGATGTAATTAAAACTACGTCCTGTGCTCATAAGCTCATATTTTATTCTTAGAAATGTGCTTTAAAATGGTCTTTATTGGTTTTACTCTTGGATTTATTTACCTCAGGTGTGTTAGTTGTAGCCATGGCTTCTAGTACCAGTTTCTAATGTAAGCCTCTCATACTACTGGGTGAGTAGGGAAGGAAGGCATAGCTCTATGCTAAGCATGGCCTTCCATGGGATAACTGGGAATTGCATTTGTTGAAAAGAAACTTTTTTCACTGTAGCTTTTTAATCCAGGTGGACATATTTATTTTAGGCTTTTCTCTCCATACTTATGGGGAATGGGTCTTTTAAAATCAAATAGAAAGATCCAAGCCATCAAAGCACTTTAACCTTAAAGGCCTTTGTGTGTGTGTGTGTATGTGTGTGTGTGTCTAAAGAAAAACTGAAATGGCAATTTATATGAGTAGTCTTTTGTTCTAGAGTAAACTTGAGAGCCAAGTTCTGTATGTTCAAGCCTTTCAAGTGTAGTCATTCAGAGCTAATTATGTTCTGGGGGACAAGGTGTTATTGTCATATCATAGGCCCCACTCCCTGTTTTGGTTTGTTTCTATAAACACAGATTGTTCAAACATTGGCCCTGTATTACTGATTTACACACACACACACACACACACACACACACACACACACACACTCCTGTTACAGCATGATCTACTGCCTATAGTTACAAATATATCTTTGCACTTTTAGCTGTTTGTGGTTTTGTTTTCATTTTTAGTTTCAGTCAATGTCCCCATTAGTTTACAACCCAGAAGAGGAGCAAGAAAGGAATGGTCTTTTGCATTTCCAGCCACAAGTGCAGCAGAATATTTATTTTAAAAGCTACAAAACAAACTTTATAGTTAATCAGATTATGGAAGGCCAATCTGAGTTAGAAAACATCATGAGGTGCACAGCCATGGGCGTCACCTGGTGATGGAAGAGGCCTCTGTTCCTTTTCTTGGCATGTGGTAGATGTTCAGCAAAGATCTGTGCAGTAGATGAATGAATCTCAGGAATTTTTGTCTGTTTAATCATCATCATTAATTGAAAATAGGTTCTCTCATACAATTGACTGTTCATGCTTCAGATGGAGAAGTGCAATCTGGCGGCGGGTGGCTAAGACAGAAGCAAAGACCTGAAATATTTTATGCACACTTATCTCTTGCTATATCTTTAAAAAGACTCTTGTTGTCAAGCTATGTAGTACTCGGAGCTAAGCCAAACATAATAATGTGAAATTTTTATATGTCCTGCTACAGTGGCTGGATCATTTGTAGTTGTGATTTGCACATTTGTTGTTTGTTAATAGGCAGGTAGAGTATTCTCATGGAAGTACGTGACAGTTGCTTTCTTGAGCTAACTGTTCTTTTATGCTGTTCTGTTTTTGTTTAACTTGTTGCTAACTTCCCTGCTGAGGGCTGTCATAATTTCAGTTATTGTTTGGAGTGTAGTGTCACTGACTGGAGTGTGAAGGGACTTCAGGAACTATTTTGCTGAAGTAATTCATTAAGTAGAAGAAATGGGCCTCCAAGCAGGTAAGTAATTTGTCAATACCTCATCAATAGTTGGTGACAAAGCTGAGAGTAAAGCCTGAGTTTTATGGTCTCTTGTCTAGTGTATCTTTGTTGTGAAGAATTTACCCCTAACTGGCAGATAATATAAGATGTCAGCATTTTGCTGCAATTTATCTAGGCAGTGAAATATGATAAAATATGGGCAATCAGAGGCAGGCTTACAAATCAGCTACACTGGGCTTCTCATTCCTCCCAAGAGCTAGGTCTCTGTGCCTATTGAAGAGCACTTAGAGAGAAGACGACCTAAGGAGCTGAGGTCTCCTAGGCAGTCAGGGTGAGGGGCACGTGGCATACACATGAGGGATCTGACTGCTCTCGGGCGGGAAGAATGACACGGAGAGAATAATGCGGTGTCTGTACGGTGCGGTGATCTCACAGCGACTGCAGGCACAGGTCGGCTCTGCTCCTGCTGACTGAAGGCGGAGCCAGGAGAGAAGTGAGAGCGCAGCTGTAGAGTTACATGTATTACTTCATGAGAAAAAGACCAAAGCTTACCATATGTGGGCCTGTCCATGTGGGCCTACAGATGTGTTTAAAGATTATGCTTGCATTGATTGAATGAGCCCAGAGGAGTCAGAGCAGCTATACATTGATACCTCATGAATTGGCATTTGGCAAATAAATTAATCTTTTCTTTGAGAATTATTTTATTTAATGTGTTACATTCCTGTATTACTTTTATTAAACAAAACGGAAATAAGTGATGATCCATTCATAGATTTTTAGACTTAAGTTCTTTTTAATTTTTAGTGTTTACCAGAGGGTCTTGCTGTGTGTCCCCAGGCTGGCTTTTGCATCCTCCTGCCTCAGCTTTCCACGTGCTAGGATTGAAAGTGTGCCCCACCCCCACTCTGCAGCTTGTTCATGATTATTTAACAACTGAGCTTAAAACAGTGATGGCAGACAATAGATTTTCCTGTAGAAAAACCCAAATGATTTGTCTTCTGAGTCACCATACTCTGCTTATTTCTAAAACACTGACTTTTAAAACGTGCTCCTTATTATCTCAGAAATCTCTTATATTTATCAATAAACAGATTAGCATTAGTTTTGTATGTTTGTTTCCATACAAAATTGAGGCTAATAAATTCTCATAATCTCTTTGATTAATTGAAGACTGGAATCATCCTTCTGCTAGAAATGGGCTACTGTTGTATTTTGTGGGTTTTCTAAGTCCCGGGACTCTCGAGCCTTTAATAACTTAAGGAAAGTACAAATACTCTTGTAGTTTTCCAGCACTAGAGATCCTTAGTGCCAAGAAGTGGCTTGTTTAATTTAAATAACAGATACTAATAAAAGAAAAAATATTTTTGGGTGTAAATATTGACTGGGAGCATGTTAGTCACAGGCGTCACATAGCACCAACAAAGCTGTTTTTCACAGAAAATTAAAAACCAGGCAGTTTAAAAACTGAGGAAAACACAGGTGATAATTTGTGCTGGGGTGAGAAACACTATTTACTTCCCTGGTTAAGGCGTGCGTTTTATAATTAACTCCTTTTTCATTGTAGTAGCATCAAATTAATAGTTATAGTTTGTAACCAGGTTCTGCAATTAAACGCATTAGAATTTTATTTATGGTTATTATTGTGTGTGCACATGATGTGTATATGAGAGGGGATACATGCTACGTCATCCGTGTGGAGGTCAGAGGGCAACTTTGATGGAGTCAGGTCTCTCCTTCCATCTTTCCATGGTCCACTGTTCCACTTAGGTCACTAGGCTTGTACAACAGTTACCTTTACATGCAGAACCGTCTCAGCCCAACACTACATCTTAGCCAGGGAAGCCTTCCTCCCTAAGGAGCTGGTGAGGCTTGCAGAACCCATAGAATGTCAGCTGGGAAAACTCAGAATGAAGGTTAGTTGATTCAAGCAACAAAAGAACAAAGCAAGCAGCATACAGTGAGGGGGTTTGATGCTCTGCCGAATCTTTCCTAGCTTTTAAGTGAATTTATTAAAGTTAACCTCCATGAAGAATTCTGACCACCTGTATTACTACTGTTGAGTTTTAATTGAAATGTGGTTGCTCTAGTTAACTGCTGCTATGGTGTTGGTGAGGAGAGCACGGAAGACAGGGATCCCTGGCTTGTAATGCAGTTGAGCTGCTGAATCACTTAGCTTGTTGAGCCTTAAGTCACAGAGGGCCCTAATCTCTACTGTCAAAGGCTGTTAAATTTCTACTGTTAAAGGCATGTTTTCTGCATATACCTTAAGGATACTAAACTTAAAATGGACTATGAATTATTTTGACTACTTTCTCTTTTTCCTTTTGCGGGAGGAGCTCAAAGAGCAAATGGAAGTGGTTGGTGCCTTTCTGGACACTTTTAATTAGAAATATAATACCAACAAGCATTTATCAGAAAGAGGCCTGCTAAAAGCATGCCTGACTTGCTTTTGACCTGTTTTGTTGTTTTGTTGAGATGGTGTCTTACGCATCCTGGCCTGGCTTTTGCACTCACGGCAGTCTTCTTGCCTCAGGCTCCTGAGCGCTGAGACACAGGCACATGCCACCAGGCTTGGCAGGCCCTTGCCAGTGTAAGATTTGTTCCTGCTATTACATTTTCGGACTTGTTCATGACTTAAATGCTTTTCTAGAATAAAAATACGTGAAAACAGCCAGGAAAATTCCGGAAATAACAGGTGAAATACATCTTCACATGGCAGAATGGGGTATTGATAATACCTTTGGGTTGTTGTGAGGAGTAAAGGGCATAATTTATTTTAAATTCTTGGTATTGTGTCTGACACAGAAAAATATTTAATGTTTTTGTGTGTGATGTATATGTGTATTTGTGTGTGTCTGTGTTTATATATTTGCCTGTGTGCACACACAGCGGCACACCTGGTGGTCAGGGCACAACCTTGACATTGGCCCTGCCTTCCACCTTGTTTGAGATGAGGGTCTCCTTATTGTTTGCCTCTCCTTTTGGCCTGTTAACTACCATATATGTTTTTCTTCTGTAAAATGAGACCATTTTGTAATCCAGGCGTTTTTTAACACAGCCAATGCCTGGAATAGTGAAGCAATAACCAGAAGTTTAGCAGTGCTCTGAATGGATTCCATTGTTCCTAAGCATTACTCGTGACTGAGCTGATCAGATCTTCCTATTTCCTGCCGAAGAAGAAGTGCTTAATAAATAGCCTAAGTCTTTTGTCTTCGTACCGTAATGGGTTCAAAAAGTTCTGCACAGGGTGTGCCATCCCTGAGGCTCCAGACTGTTATTTGCTCCATGATCTCTTGGCAGATGGGAGTTTGTTGGCTTGTGAGTCTCACTTAGGAAGATCCTGACACACACACACTCTCTCTCTCTCTCTCTCTCTCTCTCTCTCTCTCTCTCTCTCTTTCTCTCTTTCTCTCTTTCTCTCTCTCTCCATTCTGTGGGCTTGGATTCCTGCAGTTAGAGAAAAGGAGAGAGTCTCTTTAAAAATAGTTTCACAAAGGGCCGAGCATGTTGGCGCATGCCTTTAATCCCAGCATTTGGGAAGCAGAGGCAGGTGGTTCATTGTGAGTTCGAGGCAAGCCTGGTCTATGCAGCAAGTCCAGGACAGCTAAGGCTAAACAGAGAAACACTGTCTCAAAACAAAAAACAAAAACAAAAAAAGAAAGAAAGAAAGAAAAAGAAAGTTTTACAAAAGAACGAAATGTCAATTCTACTGGTCATATTTGGAGGATGTTAAGGACCTAGTAGACTACTGTGGAAAATGAGAATGGATAGTGGGTAACCTGTTCAGAGTGCATATAAGGCAGTGGTTTTCCACTGAGACAGTTTTGCCCCTAGGGACAGTTGCAAATGTTGGGAGATATTTTAATGGTCAAGCTTGGAATGGGCTTAATGGCATCTGGAGGTCAAGGATGCTTCTAACACCATCACAGCAAGGAATGACATGGTCCAAAATGGCAGTGTGTGAGCCATGCAGGGAGACCATGCCTAGAACCCTGCACGTGGGGCTGTGTGGCTGGAGGTCAGAGTGGACTACATAGTGAGGCTTCTCCCTCTTCCCTAACAAGGAAAGAAAAAGGTGGAATGCCAGTGGCACCCATCTGCGAGACCAAGTAGCTCTCGTGTGGCTAGTTTATGCTGTGTGAGAAATGAATGTGCTGATTGGAATGTAAGACTTGTGTGCAGTTCAGTGTCTTTCATCTTATAGTCTAGCAATTTCAGTTAGCCTTGATTAGGTCCTTCACCCTTCTCGGTATGGTGTGCTAGTCGGCTGTAGCATAGTCAGGACTATTTGCTTTCCTTTTCTTTGGCTATGGAGCCATCTTAACTTTGCCTTACTGTTGTATGTTGTTGGGAATGTGAAACACCATGGTGCTAAGAGTCAGAGCATTACAAGGAAATTCTACTCATCGAAGTGGGGAGCTATTGTCTGAAAAGCTCTATGGAGCTCTGCCCTGGGTGGTGGGCTCTAGAGTCAGCCCTGACTTTAAAGTTAGTTGATCACTAGGTATAGAAGAGTGGAGAAGCTATTTTCCAGGTCCCACTCATAAGGCTTATTGTGAGGATGGGCAAAATACCCAGGAAGCACTTGCCGTGACGCTTACATCGGAGGACCCAAGGGATAGAGGAGTCACCTCCTATTTATTTAGTAAACACTAATTATGTTGCTACTGTGTACTGAGGCACTGGCTCTTTCCTGGTGACAAAAATTAGTATTGTTTGTAGCTTTGAGTTGATCTGTTAGTGGATTAGTAGTAGTTTACAGAAAGGACAGTGTCTGTTTCGTACAATTGATAATGCAGTGCACGAGGCTAAGGCTGAAAGAAGTAATTATGAAGTTTTTCTATAGAAAGAAGTATTTATTTCTGTGACAAGACACCTGATACAGGTTACTTATTTTAAAAAGGAGCTTTGTTTAGTTCACAGTTTGGGAGGCTCAGAGACATAGCTCAGTACCTGGGTATGTAATATGGTGGCTACAGTGGTGGAAGCATGGTCAGCGGCAAATGGGCACATCCGAAGCTAGGGACGAGGGAGACGGCGTCTCACTGTAGCATGGGCTGATCTGGAACTCTGATCTGTATAGAACAGGCTGACCTTGGACCCACAGAAATGGGCAGGTAATTATGCTGGCTTGAGGGAAAAAAAAAAAAAGTAAGCCACTTAAGAACACCCCCAGATGGTCCCAGAAGAGCTGCTAAAGTATTTCAGGAAAACTACCTTATGTCTCCAGTGATGTAAGTACCTCTTACTAGGCCCTACCTCTTAAGATACCACAGCACTTCTCAATACACCGAACCTGGGTGTCAAACCTCCAATCACAGTGGACCCTCGGGTGATTCTAAAGCCATAGTATAGGCTACGGACATATCTCTTCAGAGAACTACACATTAAAAAAAAATACATATACACATATATACACTCATGTTTATGTATATCTATGTGTGTGCATGTATATGTGTGCATGTATATATTTGGACAGGGGTCAGTGGGCAATGAAGGTGCTTGTTGTGTGAGCATGAGGTTGTCCATGGAGAAGCTGGGTGTGGTAGTTACACCTGTAACCCAAGTGAGCAGGGATGGGAGGATCCTAAGACTCACTGGTCAACCAGTCTAGCCAGGTTCAGTGGGGACAGGGTATACTGGCACACTCCTGTAATCCCAGCCCTCTGTTGAGGTTGAGGCCAGCCTGGTCTCTGAGTTCAAGACCACCCAGGGTTACATAAAACAAACAAAAATAGAGAATAATAGAAGAAGACACCTGATGTTGACCTTTGGCCTCCACACTTTGGGCAAGCACAACTGCCAATACACATGTATGGCGCCTGTATGTACAATACACACACACACACACACACACACACACACACACACACACACATACCACACACACACACACACACACACACACACACACCACACACCACACACACACACACACACACACACAGAGAGACATGTACACAGAGTAGAAATTAGTATGTGACTTTATTTCCACTTTTAAATACCAAGCCCATTTGCTATTGGACAGTAGGTGGCTACGTGTTTGGTATTCTCAGACACTAGGCGTCAGATGATGAAAATGCTCACATGCCTGTGTTTACAGGACTACTCTTGAATTTGAGTGTGCATGTGAATTCTCTGAGGGTCACTTTTAGAAGCAGATTCAGAGTGAGAAGATCTGAAGCAGGGCCCAAAGATGGCATTCACACGATGGCAAGGGCTTATGGAACTGGCATTGTAGTCACTGGCTGCACCTGAAAAGCTTTACCCAGAAGGGCACAGAGACCTTGCCTGTGCTGTAGTGATGGAGACCCCTCTGATCTTTTCCAGCCTCTGTATACCGCAGGCCCTTCCGAGGCCGTGTACAGCATGGCCAGATGGTAGGAGCAGCTATGTAGTCAGGATCAAATCTCCCACACCACACCTCTGTGCTGGAGGACAGTAAACCATTGACCAGCTCAGCCAGGATGATCTTTGCAAGGGGGCACAGCTGAACTCCCCAATATGGCAGTTGCTTGGCTGGAGGACAGCCATTCATGGCATGCCATTTCTTAGTACATAAAGACGACCTGTGGCAGTTAATGGGTAGAACTGAAAAACAAATATCATGATTTAGTAAGACAACTGAAGACGAGCTTTTCCTCCTTGGCTCCGTGTATGTATTAGTCGTCCTTGTATGTGTATGTGACAAGCCCGTAAAACCATATGCTTAACCATATAACTCTGAGTTAAGTCTTGTCAAGCAAGTTCAATATACTGCTCCCATTGTAGTAACAAAGAAATAATTAATAATAAAATTATCTCAGTGATGGCTTTTGAACACCTGGCTAATAATTTAGAATGCTTTAAAATGTCTACTTCATTGATCTCTTAAAATTTTCTAATTTTTTTTTTTTTGTGTGTGTGTGTGTGTGTGTGTACACACATGCATGCCCTGGAATAGAAAATGTTTATACTCCTTCAATGGCAGGACATAAAAGATGGCTTCCTTTTAAACATATTTTTCTTGATTCTCTAGAATTTCATACATGTATACAATGAAATATGATCACACCTACTCATATTTCTCCCTTCCAATTCCCCCTGACCTGCACCCTCATGATTTTGTCTTCTTCCTTTTTATAACCATCCATGACTTTCTTTTGATAGAAGATATGGAGAACAGATGTTACAGTCCCGCCACTCTGACTAAACACAGATCTCAGGACGTTCCCACGGTGCCTGATGCATACAAGGGATATGATCACCACCGTAGTTTAGCCCGAGTCAGGGTCATGCACACACATTATAGGGATATGGCGGTGAGCCTAAGTGCATTGTCTTCATCTAGCCTGCTTGGCAGTACAAGCTGCTTCTGCTCATGTGTCCTAGGCCCACAGCCAAGCCTAATGTGTGCTGCTTTCTTAGCACGGTCTCTCCCCTCTTCTTGTCTGTCTTTACTCCCTAAGCAGCAGATCTGAACCCTATAGACCAGACCAGTGGTTCTCAACCTTCTTAATGCTGCGACCCTTTCATTCAGTTCCTCATGTTGTTACTGGTATCAATTGCAATGTAATTATTTGATATGTAGGATACCTGATATGTGACCCCTATAAAAGGGTTGGATTACCACCCACAGATTGAGAACCATTGTCTTAGACTCTTAACAGCTGGTGTGGTGGTGCACACCTTTTTTCTTTCTTGTTTTTTTGCGGGGGAGGTTTGAGATGGGCTTTCTCTGTGTAGCCCTGGCTATACTAGACTCCCTTTGTAGGCCAGGCTGGCCTCAAATTCACAGCAATCCACCTGCCTCCTCCTCCTGAGTACCGGAATTAAAAGCGTGGGCCACCACGCCCAGCTCCTTAGACTCTTAAATTTGAGGACCTTAACCATTTTTTTTTTTTTTTTTTGAGTTAAAACTACCAGCCATTCCTAAGCAGAAATTAAGACAGTCTTAGTAAGGCCTATTCACTGATTTGTTTTTAAAATATGTTGTGTGTCAATGCAAGTAACATTTCATGAGAGGTAACTAGTTTCCAATTCTTCTCCATTGTTTGCAAGTCATTCTAATATAATAGGCAGCACAGAGCTTCCAGTCTGCCCCAGCATCCTGTTGTATGCCATGTACCATCTTGCCCCTGGGAAACCACTGGGCACATTGGAGAGAAGCGTAAGGGGGTTGTTATGACATCGTGTTGTTAGCAAAGCCCTTTTGCAGTACAGATCCCTCAGGAAGGTCTCTGGCTCACCTGACCTTTTTCTTTTACCTGGACTGAAGAAGAAAGAGGTGTCCCCACTGGCCATGGCCTTAGAAGGGCATGCTTCTCAGGGGCAGTTTGCCCAGGGACCTCCACACCTCTCCTTTACTTGCCGTAATTAGGCGGTAGCTCAGAGTCTCCAGCTGCTGTGGGACTCTGGTTTTCCTTAAGGCACCTGCATCTTGTCCTGCTAAGGCTATTGAAGGCCTTTCCTCAATTTACAGACAAATGATACACTAATGGGATGGGATCTGCTCAGTTTATGTTTCTCATAAATTGTTCAAATCTATTGTTCCTTTATGTTAGCAAACATTGATAGCAAAACAAATGAACCACTAGGTAACATATTAATGCACATGTGAAGTGATTATTTAAGATTGAAAGCTTTTTTAAATTATGATATCCAGAACATTGATTGAATTTGTTTCAAAACAATGTCTATAGCACTGTTTTCTTCTAGTGCTAAGTTATATATACATATATATATATATTTTAATGGTATCATATCTCACAAAGAGCCAGTCTGATGTTTAATTTATAATGCTACAAGAACTTTGTCACACTGTGATAAAATACCTGAGGCAAACATCTGAAAAGGAGGAAAGGTTTATTTCAGAAAATTTGAACATCCATTTGCCTTGGGCTCCCGCTGGCATGTCATACCACAGTGGGAGCATGTGTTGGAGGAGGCCTTGGGCTCCCGCTGGCGTGTCATAACTCGGTGGGAACATGTGTTGTAGGAGACCTGTTTACTTAACTACAGCCAGGAAGCAAAACCAGGGTTCATTGTTCCTTTCGTTGTGATTTGACTCTGAAATGACCCACAGGCTCATGTTTTGAGAACTTGTTCCCAGAGCCTGGTGACATCTGGAAAGGCAATGGAACCTTTAGGAGGAGGGATCTAGTTGGCAAAATTAGCCCGTTATGCAATCTCTGTTTGGCTCCACTGAGAGGTGACATCATCATCACATCTTTCTGCATCATGAACACTGTGAATGCTACCATGCCTTTGCTGTGATGCATAGGAGTCTCTGAAACCACAAGCCAAACAGACCCTTCTCTCCTAAGTTGTTTCTAGCAGATATTTTGGTCATTACAGCACAAAACTAATGTTCTTCAAGGGCACATCCTGGTGACCTAACTTCCTTTCATTAGGCCCTACTTTCTAAAGGTTCCATCACCATGGCAACACAGATTGCTAACCAGGCCATTGGCACTTGGCCCTTGGGAGACACTCAGTGTGCAAACTGAATTTTCTGGTCTTTGCCATTTGAACAAGTTTGAAAATACTTACATGGTGCAAGTTGGAAAGAAATGTGTAGATTTAATTTGATGTCTTTTGTCTTAGTTAGGGGCTATTATTGATGTGATGAAACACCATGACCAAAAGCAACTTGGGGAGGAGAAGCTTTTTTTTTTTTTTTTTTTTTTTTTAAAGATTTATGTATACTACAATCTGCCTGCATGTATATCTGCAGGCCAGAAGAGGGCACCAGATCTCATTATAGATGGTTATGAGCTACCATGTGGTTGCTGGGAATTAAACTCAGGACCTCTGGAAGAGCAGCCAGTGCTCTTAACCTCTGAGCCATCTCTCCAGTCCAGAAAGGCTTTATTTTACTCATAGTCCATTTAATAGTTCATTATCAAAAGCAGTGAGGGCAGGAACTCAAGCAGAGCAGGAACCTGAGGGCAGGAGCTAATGTAGAGGCCATGAAAACATGTTGCTTACTGGTATATGTGCTGATTGAGCACCTACTGGATGCTTTAAGAGTACAGTGGAAAAGCTAGCACTGTCACCATACTAGTCAGCCTTTCCTTCACTGCATAGTTTAATTCTGTCATTCGATTAGAATGCCCTAGAGGCTTATATCAATGAATGCTTAGTCACCAGGGAGTAGCAGTATTTGAAAGGATTAGAAGGATTAGGAGTTGTAGATTTGTTGAATGAAGTATGCCACTGAGCATGGGCTTAAGCCAGGTGTCTCTCCCTCTCAGCTGCAGATCAGGATGTAGCTCTTAGCCAAGAATGGAGCTCTCCTCCTAGTGCTTGTGGGCTACCGTGCTCCCCACCATCCTGATAATGGACTAAAGTTCTGAAACTGTGAGTCCTCAATTAAATGCTTTCTTTTGTAAGAGTTGCTTTGGTCATGGTGTCTATTTACAGCAGTAGAATGGTGACTAGGACACAGTTCAATGGAGGATGACATTTTTATGTACTTTGATGACTCAACTGTTGTTAGAGACCGTCTTTACACTTTTTTTTTCCTTTAAAGAATAATCCAATGCTATTTCTTCTTGATGTAAACAACTTAAGGGAAGAGAAGATTTACGTGGCTGGGGTTTCAGTCTGTGCTCATTTGACTCTTGCTTCTAGGGCTGATGGCGTAGAATATGGCAGTACGCCTTGGTGGAGGATGGGCCTGTGGTGAGTACAGTATGGCAGTACGCCTTGGTGGAGGATGGGCCTGTGGTGAGTACAGTATGGCAGTACATCCTGATGGGGGAAAGATGTCCACTTTGCAGAGAGACGCGGTTTACCCTTAAAGGCGCATTTACCATGGCATCTATTCTTGAGCCCAGCTTCATCTCCTTAAGAACCCATCCACCTTGAGCTACCCAAAGCATCCTCATGATTCAGCCACCCTCGATAGTGCCATCAGCTGGCAGCAAGCCTTCAGCACAGGCACCTTTTGGGGAACACATTTCAGATGGAACACGGACAGTGTCACAGTACACTGTTTGGAGATGAACTTTAGATCTTCCTGGTAAATAATACCTGTATTTCTTTTTAAAAGAGGGATTAACACAGGATAGAAGGCAAGTGAGTGCAGATGTGGCTGGCTAGAGGCCAGCCCTCTGAAGCCAGCCTGCATAGACTAACCCTGTCAATCCCAAAGGCAGCGGAAGCCCCAGTGTACTTCTTGTCAGAACTGCTGTGAGGCCCTTCTCTTGTGCTTCCTTTGAAGAATTTTTCCTTACCGAGGGCCAGGTCTCTGACCCACAAAGCCTTGAAAGAAAATTCCTTTGCCAAAAGGGAGTTGAAAGTTGCTACAATTCGTTTGACGCATCATGTTTACTTAAGCAGCTTCAAGGGAGATGTTTGCAGTTGGTCCCATTTACTCAGAGGAAAAGGGTTCCTTGTTCAGATTATTCCATACGGACTTGACAGTTCTGTGTGATATGGCTCAGCAGTCTTTGGGCTCTGGCGTATTTAACTGTAGAAATTATGGGGGAAATGGCACACCTTTACATAACGCTTGGACTATGTCGTGAGACATTGTTAAAGCTAGCTAGAAAGGAGACACAGTGCTCACAGGAGCTGAAGGTTGTTTCAGGGATGCCAAGTTATTGTTTCTTTCCTGGAGGTGGGAACTGAAAGCTGGTAGTGTCCCTTCTTCACCCTAAAATGGGGCTTGCTGAAACAGGCACATTTCTGAAATAGTTGCTTGAGGACCTGACATCAAACCCCTCTTTCTGCCTGATCTTCCAGTCATAACCAGAATACCTGCATTTTTCAGGTGACATGCCTTGAAAATAACTCTCTATACTTTCTGCCTTAAATATCCAGTTTGGCTTAATGATTTAATGAACTAAGTAATTCGAATGTTCAAATGTTACATGTGGATGCCATGAAGGATGGCAATCGTTTTTCCTAATTTGGCAGGTTGGAACAGTTTGGATCACGTCCCTGTTAGAGAAGTGACTCTGCTGAGTTAGCGTCGTGTGGTTCACTTACAGCACACCTGGATTCAGGGTTCCCCAAGACCCCGAAACACCGACTGTTCCCCTTTCTGTGATCCACAGTTTGGGGTGGAGCTGCAGAAAGAACCTGCCTGTAAGTTCCACAGAGCTTATCTAGAACCACGCTGGCATTTCAAGCCAGGCTTGTGCTTTTCTACTTAAGACCGTTTCCAGGAGATCATTTAGTTTTATAAGATTTCTTGCAACACTATAACATGGCTGTAGCTGAGTTTTCCCCAATTTACTTTTAAGTGGTGGGTGCATGATGGAGAGAAGCTAGTAAATTTTAATTTTAGATATGTTGGACAGTCGTAAAATCATAATGAACATCACATGTTAACAGTGAACTGTGCACTTACTACATGGATGTGAATGAGGTACAACAAATCCCTGAGTGTGTGTGTGTGTGTGTGTGTGTGTGTGTGTGTGTGTGTGATGCTGTATATTAAAACTCAACTTATATGTTGTTCCATATGTTAAACAAACTAATCTTAAGGGGAAAAAAGGAACTCTTGTAAAAACTTCTTTACTATTTGTATTGGGTTTAAAAAGTCAAAGAATGCTCAAGCGTGGGTAGTATAAAAATGGTTATGTTAGGGCTGGAGCAGTGGCGCTGTGGTTAAGAGCACTGGCTGCTGCTGGTGCAGAGGATCCGGCTGTGATGCACAGCCTCCATGTGATAACTCACTACCATCTGCAGCTTCAGTCCCAGGGCGTCTGCTGTCCTCTTCTGGCCTCTAGGAGTACTGCACAGGTACATTCATGCACACTCGCACACACACACACACACACACACACACACACACACACACACACTATTAAAAATCATGAAATTAGAGTGTGTACAGTACTTGCCATTGTAATCACTGTGCGTTTTTATATGCAACTTTCAATTGTATCTGGAAAACAATGTCTTCTTGAAGTCATCCTCCGCCTCTGTCTCCTATAATCTTTATGTCCTTCTTCCCAGAAGTCCCTGTACCTTGAGGGGAGATGTGTGATGTGTATATCTCATTAGGGCTGAGAACTCCATGGTCTTGTGTGCTCAGCGTGTTGACTGGCTGAGAGCCTCTTTGTAAGCTGTCTTGTGCATGTACAATTGGATGCTACCAGCAGTTGTAGGCTGTCCTCAAGTTATTTATTTCATATATATTTTAGGTTTTTCATTTATACATTTCTGATTTGTATGCCTTATTTCATTTTTCTATGGTTATAAGACTAATGATTTTAGGATAAAATATTTATTTTCCAAAATAAAAACAAGTTTTAAAAAAGGATGTGTACAATAACACAATAGCTGTTTTAAATACTGAATTTTCCGGTGTTTCTCTCTCTCTCTTTTTTTTTTTCATAAGCCATCTTTTATTAATGCAATATATGTTCATAAACTCTAGACAGTATTTTAAAATATACACTCTCTCAAAAGGAAATATTCCACTAAGGAGAACATAGATAACTTTAGAGTCCTCAGAGGTTTCACAACACAGTGCACAGAAATCTGCAGGTATCCTGGGGAACAGGGGCTTCACTCTTGAGCGAGTCGCTCAATGACACGCTGGTAGTCCTCCATTTCCGGTGTTTCTTATTGTAGTATGTTCATATTGAAAATAACATATAATCCAGAAAATATTGAGAAAGTCCCTATTTTCTTTCACAAACTGGAGTAACTAAATTTTAGTTAACAAAATTAACAATTATGAAGCATTTAGTTCTATTTATTTATCTTAGTGACAACCTCTTAAATAATAGTTATGTCAGTTTTTGGTGTGTATATTTTTTTCTACTTCAAAGGGTTTTAAGAAATTAATAATTAATGTTTGTTCATGTATTTTAATCTTAAAAATAAACAAAGTAAACATTTTTTAAAAAGTAAACACATTTACTTATGAAACACATTTTTTGAGATTCTAGTTCCAGTGATAACTCAAGTGTCAAGTTTTTCATTTTTCATTATGGCAGTTTTGAGAAAGAATGTTGAGGTTCTTTTGTGGTCCAGAAATTTTAAGAATGAAAGAAAAGGCCTTCAAAGTCCTCACAAGCTAGTATTAAGTAAATTAGTGTAGAGTATTTTGGAAGCCATATTTACCTTTAGATTAGTTAGAATGGCTTACACAATGTGGTCTAGATAGTCCAAAAATGGCTGTCTACCAATGGAAGTTTCAAGAATCCAGTAGCTGTTCAGTCCTTGAGGCTGGATGTGTCAGCTGGTCTTCAATCTATTGCCAGAATCCCAAAGAAGTGGTGAATGCCATTGAAGGCAGGGACTTGCCAGTGAGAGTTAGAGCAAGCAGGCAAAGAGGGCAAACCTCCTTCTTCCGTGTCTTTATAGAGACTGCCCAGGGAAAGTGTGGTCCAGATTAAAGCTGTACCTTCCCACCTCAAAAGATGGGAATTAAAAGCGGGTCTTCCCACTTCAAATGATTTAATTAAGGAAAAAAATCCCTCCCAGGTGTTCCCACATGCTTGGGTTTTATTCATTCCAAATGAAGTCAAGTTGACAACCAAGAATAGTCATCACAGGTAGGAGTTAGGACTTGAAAGACAGCCACACAGGGAGAGCAATTAAGACCCTGGCCTGGTCTACTTTATGGCCTGTAGAGGAGATCAGTATGAGTATAATTAACCGTAAAGAAAAAAGGAAAAGTACCATGATATTATGTAAATGAAGTGGAGAGCTGGTTGGTTGTGAGAGGCAAGAGAAGAATACAGGAAGAAGTGACGGTTTGCTGGGCTCCTGCAACAGGTGTGGTGAACTGAGAAGCTTGAACCGCAGAGATCTGTGGTTTGTCATGGGAGCTGGAAAGTAAGATCCTAACACCAGCGCAGCTGTTTCCTTCTGAAGGCCGAGGGGCAGTCGCTTTCACTATGTCTGCTGGGGGATGCCGGCAGATTTTAGAATTGCTTAATGGAGGGATGTATCACCTTGTCTATGCCATCTGTTCACATCGTGTTCTTCCTGTGCGTCCTGTGTCAGGTTCCCTCTGTTAGAAGGACATTGGTCCTGCTGGATTAGGGACCCATCAGCTCTAGTATGAACCCTTTTATGTGAGTGACAGTCACAGCTTTCGTTCCCAAATAAGTCACATTCTGAAGTGATTGTTTCATTCCACTGTGATCTGCTAAGATACATGGAATTGTGTCCTGAGCTGCTTTAACTTAGGTATATTTAATCTGTTTCTGGAGAAAATAAATAAGTATATTTTTAGAAAATACACTGTAAAGACCTTTTGCAGTTTGCTCAGCTAGTGTCTCATGAGCAGGGTGGTGAGTGGAAGATAAAGTTATGACTTTTTTGAGAAATCCGAGCCCTACAGTGCCAGGGATAGTGTCTTGTTTGTTTTGTTGTTGTTTTGAATAGAGAAACATAAAGGTACATTTATAAACTAATGGAAGTAATCCAGTGGAGGGGGAGATTTTGGGGGGCATAGAGGAGAGATGAGGGCTAGTTGATACCTGAAGTAGGTGAGAGGACATGGATCTCATGCACAGATAGAAGACTAGCCTTAGAATTGAGAACAGGTGGGCTGGGGAGGTGCTTAGTAGATAAAATACACGTAAAGTCCTTGCTCTCAAAGTGTGCAGATCCCCAGTTCCCTACAAACCACTTAAAAGCCTGAAAGATATGGCAAACGCCTGCAATCCCAGCACCTGGGAGGCAGAGACGAAGAGTCCTTTGGGCAATTTGGCTCTGAGCTCAGGTTTGGCGAGAGATCCTGCCTCAATAAAGTGTGGAGCAATTGAGGGAACTGCCAGACCTCAACTTGGGGCCTCCACATCCATGTAGGTACGTATACCTACACACATGTGTACATACATACGCTCAATAACATGCATGTGTAGAGATACACACACACACACACATACACACACACACACACACACACAGCCGGGGATGGGGCAGACAGAGATGGAGAAATTAGGACTGGTGACACAATAGGAAACTAATGGATACTGGTGGTTAAGTGATGGGTGATCTCTTCTACTTGCGTTTGTTAGTAGTGTAGTGTTAAGGAAGTAGTTTACTAGTTAGTTCTAAGTGGGCAAAGGATTATGGGAGGTTTAAGGAACCAGGGAAAGGTGTAAAGTCATTAGCTGGAAAGAAGACAAAGTACTCACAAAAGACACTTTTCTTTTGAGGGCAAAGGCACATGCCTGAAGTCCCTGGACTTAGGAGGCAGAGGCATTGAGAATGATGACTTTGAAATGAGCCCAGGTGACTTTGTAAGACTGCTTCTGGTACACAGAAGCAAGACAGGCTTTCCACCAACACTGCATGTTAAGGCTGACCGGAGCCAGCTCGAATAGATGCCAGCAGGCAGTGAGAGCATGTCTTCAAAGTACCGAACAAGGGTTGAGTGAAAGAGAGTTTGGGGACCATAAAAGACTGAGAATGCACACTACTCAATTTTTTTACTCAAAGTTATAAATCCATATATTGTAATGAGAAGGCAATTGAACCAGTTGGAATGCCTGAGTTAAAAGAATCCATATTAGCAAAGGAATGGGTATTTTGGATGTCCAGTTAGATATTTAACAGTAAAAATCTAAACATTAAAATGAAAAGCAATATCTACTAACATATTGGTGAATTTGGTTGTATAGTTTCTATAACAAATGCTTACATAGTGTTCTTCCCTTTCTAGTGAGTAGAAAATGAAGCTGCAAATGGTTTTTCAGAAGCTTCCATTGCTTAAGCCACATTTGTAGTCACTGTTTAGAAACATCAACCAAACTGACCTTAGTTTACACTATGAAAAGTTAAAAGATACCACATTATGGACAGTGGCTTCCAACTAGACCAAAGAGTAGTACTGATGGATGTATCAGCTACCGGGCCAGGGAAGAGCCCTGCTCCTGCGTGTCTAAAGGCCTGTGTTTGAGCTCTGCTACAGAAGACACCAAGAATCCGTGCTTAGATACACACTGATTCTCCGTCTGCTTCAGTGTGTGTGTGTGTGACAGCAGTACAAACGGCCTTTGAGCTGTGCCCCTGGGGTCCAAACCCCCTTTAGGAAAAGTGGTCTGCTTTACATTTCTCCATCAGGAAGGATGGAGTGCCCAGGTGTTGGGCAGCAGCTGGAAGCAGCCTCATTTCCACTGTGTACGGGCTAGGGAGTTTAGAGGACCGTTAAGGGAAGGGAAGGTATTTGAGTGCTTGTCACCGTGACGTTTTAAACCTTTGTATTTTCAAAATTAAAACGTAATGTCTGGGCTGGAGAGATGGCTCAGCCATTAAAGGCTAGGCTCAGAACCAAAAATATAAAAAGTAATGCCCAAGCTTCATGTCTGAATGATGTGGCAGACAAAAAACAGGTTTGCATGAAATTCCCAAGCCTTTGCTTTCAAGTCTCATTTAGCCCGGGGCCGCATGGGAAGCCATTGCCCAGCAGCCACTTGTTCTCACTGCACCATATTAGAATGTGGACCTTTTCAGCTTCATTGAGCACGTTAGGATTCACAGTGCTCGAAAGCAGCTCAGAGCACATTTCCGAGGTGTGCCTTTTAATGCGATCCTTAACACAATCCCCAAACCTTTGAAAACATGAAAGCCTAGAGAACTTCTTTCCCTTGAGCTTTTTCAGGGAACCTGTCTTAGCCAACAAAGTGATTTTTCTTCATTTCATTATATTATTGGAACTTTTTACTTATTTCAACTCTATGTTGTCACTAGAAAAAACAAAATTTTCATGCTGTTAAATGTGTTGCTGGTAAATGCAGATAAAATACCTTTAGACTGATGCTATTGACTATTTTGATGGAGATTTTATTACTGCTGTATTGAAAATAAAGAGTTATACTTCATTTTAAAACAAGTTGAAACATAAAAAAGAAATAAAGATAGAATGGATCATGAGATGGTAAATGATCTGTCAGGTTAATATTTCATTTTACAAATAGTTAAATTAATTTAAAAGCTTTTGTTTCCTTAAATTTGAGTCCTAAATCATGCTAGTCTGAAGAGCATACATAATGCGTGGAATGGAGCTGTACACCTGTGGTAGAGGAGCGGGTCATAGTAAATCTGTTTATGCAGCTGTGTGGTGATGTCATTTACAGAGGACTTCCACAGTCATGTAATGAATCTCACCTCCAAGTGGTCATTAGCTCTGCCTTGGAACTAGCTAATTAAAGGATACCTTCAGGGGTCGACTGTGCTCTCCTCAGCATCACTAGCTGTCATGTACCTGAATGCGTACTTAGTCAGAAGTATATGTTGGCCAATTTCTGAGAAAACTTGGGCTTTTTGTTAAGGCTGCTTCATGTTAGTGATTTATGCTTTCAGTGCCTCTATTGCCTGCTGTGTTCGTATCAAATTGAGCGTCCATTAAACACCATTGCAGTTACATGAGCTTTCCTGGTGTACTTTATTAAACTTTAAGAATTGAATTAATTTGGTCTGTGTGAAAGCTTCTTTTATCATCAATAAATTTTATTTAATCCATGGGGCTATTAATTTTGAATAACTTGTGTGATTTCATTCAGACTGCTACTAGGACATAAATAAATATGTAAAACTAAGCATTCGTGAAAATACAGATTTAGATATATTCACAGGACTCGAACGTGGGGGCTGGTGAATACAATGCTCACATTGCCTGTGTGTTACCAGTGCATCACTTATTAAGGTACTTACTGAGAGTTTACAGACCGTGGGGGCTTTCATCTCGTGTAAAGTGCACCGTGCACTCTGCTCAGCTCCCGGCAGCAGGACACAAGGCTCCTCTTGCCCACAGGTTCTTCACGGTCTTTGCACCTGGAGCGAGTACTAAGCAGCAACTTGTAAATTCGCAGTTGCTTTCTAGAGCCTGGAGTGTCTGGTAGAGCAGGTCCATGCAGCACAGGCAGCGGCATCTTTGTCAGGCCCTCAACTCTTAAACACTCCAAAATGGATACCGCACCAGGGGAGGGCCGCAAAGAAGTGGGCACTGCACCTGGGGAGGGCCCCAAAGAAGTGGGCACTGCATCTGAGGAGGACCCCAAAGAAGTGGGCACTCCACCTGGAGAGGGCCCCAAAGAAGTGGGCACTGCACCTGGAGAGGGCCCCAAAGAAGTGGGCACTGCACCTGGAGAGGGCCCCCAAAGAAGTGGGCACTGCACCTGGAGAGGGCCCCCAAAGAAGTGGGCACTGTACCTGGAGAGGGCCCCCAAAGAAGTGGGCACTGCACCTGGAGAGGGCCCCAAAGAAGTGGGCACTGTACCTGGAGAGGGCCCCAAAGAAGTGGGCACTGTACCTGGCTGGAGAGGGCCCCCAAAGAAGTGGGCACTGTACCTGGAGAGGGCCCCCAAAGAAGTGGGCTTCCTACATGTGCATTTCCCCTCTGGGAAAAGTCACTTCAGTGTGGTGTTTGGTTGGGGTGGGGAGAGTCCTTATTTTTCTTGTTTAAACAAGTTAATTTCCACATTGGGTGCAGAATCATGAAGTGTTTTGAGTTAAGGTGGTTTGGGTTTGGCTTAGTTTTTTTACAGCACTTAGCACAGTACTGTTGCCAACTGAGCCATCTCCCCAGTCACAAAATCTGCTGTTCTATACAGTCATACAGTTAACATCTGCTATAAAGGTTATTGAAAATGTGCAGCTTAAGGAGAGCCCAGAGCTCCTCAGGCTGGCTGGCTGGTCAGCAAGCCTCCTCTCTCCCACCCCTAGGGCAGGAAGGGGGAGTTGCACGTGTGCCACGTGCCCACACCCTCCTGCCTTGAGGCAAGCACTGACCACACTCTCTCCAGTCCTGAAATTCGTCATTTTGTGCAGTTAATATGTGTTATAGTAAAGCATAAAAAAAGTGCAGTTTAAGGAGACAGAAAATGCTAATTACACTGATTTGATCCTTATAAATTATTTCCATATCACATTATACTTCATAAATATGTATAATTATGTCAACTAAAAATTAAAGAGAAGCTGGGTGTGGTGGCACACACCTTTAACCCAGCATTCTGGTAGGTAGAGGCAGGTGGATCACTATAAGTTCAAGGCCAACCTGATCTACAAAGAGAGTCCAGGATAGCCAAGGCTATACAGAGAAACCTTGTCTCAGCCCCCCGCCCCAAAAAAAATTTAAAGAGAAACTACGAGAGCCTACAAGTAGTAGTAGGAGAAGAACCAATACATCTGTAGAGAGCAAAGAACTGTGGTATCAAAGTGTTTCTTTTTAAGTGTGATTTAGTCAGTAGGCATATTAGACAACAGAAGGGGAAAAAAGAAAATCACAGTATATTCTTACGCTTGAATAAATTTTGTTTAACTTATTTGGCTATTTGAGATCCCCCCAAACAACCCAGCTGGAAAAACAGCGACACAGGGACGTGGACTCCTGTGTGGGTGTTGGCATGTGACACCGTGGGAGTGGGAGAGAAGCGCAGCTGCCCGATGCAGTGGTGTGATATGGGTTTGGAGGCAGTGTGCGTGACTGCCAGCCTCCCTGATCGTCACAGCAGGCAGGAAGAAACAGAAGCTTCTACTGTGCTTCAAAGGCTTGGCGTGTGGAAAAAGCAGCAACGGGGCAGAGCACATTAAGATTTCTCCCATGTGACAAGTGACCTCATGACACTTTCTAGTAATTGGTAGTGACTTGTATTCTTTAAATGCTTTCCTATGAAATGGCTAGAAGTGAAATATAAAATTAATAATATTAATGAAACTATTAATGAGCTGAGCTCTATTTTTACAGACAGCTAGGTAATCTCAAGTACCAGCTTGAATGTGTGAACGTAGGGTGGAGATGGTGCTGTTAGCTCACATGCTAGGGGCATGGACTTCCCTGGGAGAGCATCTTCAGAAGAGAAATCAACTCACAGCATTTGGATTGCTTTTCCTCTCTAGTCACGTGCCGTCTGCTTTCCCTCTTCTCTCATTTACTACATTTGTCTTACAAAGAAGTCACAGTTATTAGCATTAAACACTCAGTAAATGGATACATTAAAAAAGAGCTGGCTAGGATATAGTTTGCAGTAGAAAGTTTGCCCAACATTCACAAAGCCCTGGGCTCAGTCTTCAGCATGAGGGTGTGGGGAAGGTCTTGGGAGAACTTTTAGAAAATTCAAGGTTGAAGCACTCCTCACTGTTTGGAACTCACACTTCTTGTTTGATGCCCAAGTGGGGATGATTTGTTTTATTCCCAGATTTGTAGGTGAAAGTGAGCGCTTTATTTTCTCAAGTACATATAAAATAATATGCATATGCCAATCAAATGGATAACGTCTGTGTACACAACTGCTGTGTCTCTTTCCCAAGCTTGCTTAGGCTTTGTTTGCAGGTGAGCCAGAGGCAACCACGAACTCTTCATGGTGTTAAAAATGTCTTCTTCCCTTCGTGTAGGTAGTCTTCATTATCAGGATCAGGATGTGGGCTCCAGAAGGAACCTGTGAAAACTGAAAACTTAGGCAGACTTGTGCACATGCTCTGTTGCACTTTTCAACTTCTAGAATCCAGAAATAAACAAACAAACATATATTACTATATGCAGGTATAATTGCCTTCAAAACATGGACCAAAGGGACGTTAATTTTATGCTTTGAACTTAGAATCAGAAGAGCCATTCCTGTGACCTATAAGATCTCTATGTTATTATTAGTGAAGCATTTGCTTCCTCTAGAACAGATGCTTCCAGAAACAGGATGGCATGGACACTGGGGCCGTACTTCCTGTTTCACTCTTCTCATCGCTTCCACTTGTTCACTTACTCTTTCAAAAAGGGCATAGGCATGCTGACTGCATGGCTCAGTGGGTAAAGGTATTTGTCACCAAGCCTCATGACCCTGGTTCAGTCCCCAAGTCCCACATGGTGGAAAGAGAGAACAGATTCCTACAAGTTGTCCTCTGACCCTCCAATATGTATGCCCTGGCGTGTACATACACACAAAAATAAATAAATAAATAAATAAATAATAAATAAGAACACTCACTTGTCCCTGTGAGAATAGACCATTCAAATCTAGAAATGTGATGAGAAGCCCTATAAAACTCAACTTTTAAGAGCCTCAAGACACAAAGTCATTAAAAATGTGGCTTTCTCAAATCTGAGAAAGCACTCCAGTTGTCTTGAGTGCCACCTCTAAGTGGCTTTTCTCTGTTGCTCACAGTGACTACTGATGGTCCCCACAGAGTCCCAGCTCTATCAGACTGTGTCCTCAGTGTGGTGCCAACAGGAAGGAGTAGAACGTTAAGATGTGGGGCCTCGTGGGAGTCCACACTCTGTTCCTGCACCCTGGCTGAGCCGCAGGCCCAATGGACGAGCATGGACTGAAACCTTCAAACCATAGCCAAGTAGGTCCTTTCTCTTTGTGTTCCTGGTCCCTGCCTGGTTTCTCAGGTACTTGTTGTAATGATGAAACCATCCCAGGTATTGTTAAAATGACAAGCAGCTAACACTGAGATAAACAATTGCTTCAAAAATTTATAAACTCTAATTTTTAAAAAAGATTTGTTATCTGTGGGGGTTATGTATCTGCATTTGAACATGTACCAGTGTGTGTGTGTGCGTGTGTGCGTGTGTGTATGTGTGTGTGCGTGCGTGCATATGCACATGCATGCATGTGTGAATTTGCATGTGTGATGTGCATGTTGTCTGCATCTTTTGTACAGTGTGCATGTGTTGGTGCATGTGCATGTGTCAGAGTTTGTGTAGTTCTGAATAACTTTCAGGAGTTGCTGCTCTCCTTTTCCTGAGAGTTTCAGAGTTGGGTCATCTGGCTTGATAAGCCATCTTTCTGACTTCCAAAGTTAAAATTCTCTGATAAAGTAAAAAGTGTTTTAATTTTACATAAGAATAAAGATTATTTTAGAAGTTTATGGCAATTGCACTTCTCCATATAAAAGGCCTGAGCTTGATTCTTGGTGCTGGTTTGACTCTTTGCAAAGCCAGCAGGGTGTGGATGTGAATTCCAAAGCATCACTCCTGGCAGAGGAAGGAGAGGGTGTCACATTGTCCAAGGTCCCACAGGAATGGGAGAGGGAATGCATTATGTTCCTTCACTGAGGATGAGGGCTGTGCTGACTGGGATACTAAGGGAATGTCACTTCAGAACACTGAGTACTTAGGAAGCCTCGGATGCTGACTGAGATAGCCAGTAAAGCAATGCTATTCCTTGACTCAACAAAGCTGATGCCTTAACTTAGGAACAAAACAGAGTGTGCTGGTAGAATTTCTGTGGCTGCTCAGAGCTATTTTTATCTTTTATTCTCCTATTGTGTAAGGTACTGGCAATGATGACAAGCCTTTGCAAAGCATGAGTTCTGAATAAAAGTCCTAACATTGTAGCGTGAATCTCTCTTCTCAATGCATTGCTGTTTTGTTTTAAGGCAAAGATCATCTTGGCAGGACCTTGTTGTTAGCTTGGAACTCCAATGCAATTATTGCTATCAGTGATTGTGTAAGGGCTGACTAGATGGCTTTGCAGAAAAAGGTGCTTGCTAGCAAGCCTGATGAACTGCGCTTGGTCTCTAGGACTCCCTGTAGTTGAAGGAGGGAACTGACTCCCACACTTTGTTTTCTGCACTGTAAACATCATAGCCCTGTTAACACACACACACACATACACACACACACACACACACACACACACGTGCGCGCGCGCACACACATAACTTAAAACAATAATTGTGTAAGCTTATTTTATTATTATTGTCAGTATCTAAACCAATGCTTTGCTCTCTGCATGTCAGGCCATTTTCATGATGACGTTGTGATCTCACTCATTAGGTTGTGAGTTTTGTAATTAGGGAGTCTGAACACATGGGACATTTTCCTCCTACACTTGCACTGGAAGTACTGCAAACCTAGGTTGTGTGAGTAGGCCCTGGGCTATGTTACCAAGGAAGCCTGTTCTCTCTCTTGCAATGGCTAAGATGCTCCCTGAAGGCTCTACCTGGCCCCGGTCTTTGGGAAGCCCCAGCAGCAGCACCTTGTCACCGCCACACTTCAGAACCCTGGACCTAGAGCAGTCACTACTGAGTCGTCAGGAGAAACATTCTGACTGACAGATCCAGAAAAGTCTACCACTGTGGATGGCCGTGGGCAGCTAGGACCTGCTGAGGGTTTTAGCACCGAGCCCTGTAGGGACCACTTCAGATGACTGAGGCTGGAACTGCCTCCCTGCAGAACGGAAGGGGCATCAAGATGGTTGTTGTTTCAATGGTGTTTTTGAGATGGGGTTGGGGTCTTGTTTTTTTATACAAACTGGTTTTGAATTCCTGGACTCAAGTGATTCTACTGCCTTAGTTTCACCAATAAGTGGGAAGACAGGCCATTGCCATTTCAGTGTTTTTTAATTTTTTTTTAATTTAAAAAAATTTTAATTTGTTCACTTTGTATCCCAAATGTAGGCCCCTCCTTCGTCGCCTCCAGGTCCTCCCCCCTCTCATTTCCCCATGTCCCCCTCCCCTAGTCCTCAGCAAGGGGAGCCTCCTCCCCTAACATCTGACAGCCTATCAGGTCTCACCTGGACTGCCTGCATCCTCTTCCTCTGTGGCTAGGGGGAGGTGATCAGCTCGTGGGCACCAGAGTCCATGTCAGAAGTAGACCCAACTCCCCATATTATGGGACTCACAAGGAGACTGTGCTGCCTATCGACTACTTCTGAGCAGAGGGTCTAGGTCCTCACCATGCGTGGTCCTTGGTTGGTGCATCAGTCTCTGCAGCACCCCCCTCTCCTCTGCCCAGGTTTGTTGGCTCCATTGGTCTCCTTGTGGAGCCTCTGACCCCTCCAGGTCCCTCTGTCCCCCAACTCTTCCATAAGACCCCCTGTGCTCCACCCCAGAGTTTGGCTGTGACTCTCAGCATCTGCTTCAATCCCCTGCTGGGTGGAGTATGACTTTGCTGAGCTGACTGATGCTGCTATCCCGCCCTTAGAGATAGTGAGGCCCTTTGACTATTCAGGACTCAAGCCAAGTTTCTAATGCATCCTGTTTATATAAACGTTTGCTGTCAGCCAGGCCAGCATTGTAAGTCTAACAACACTGCCTTACTGGGAAATTTTGTGTGTTCTCATAGTCTTTAATTCTGACGTAAATGAAATATCCTTACTCCTTTCTCATTTATCATTACCTTATTTCTTATCTTTTTGTAACCATCTCTCAGAATTTTTTCTCAAATAAACAAATTTCTGAGGCATGGTTGACTTTCACAGTTTTGAGCTGTTTAACTTTTGAATCGTTAATGCATGTCTTTTCAGCATCTCCATCAGCTTCCTCTGCATTCATGACATACCTGACTCTAGTGCTCAGCCCTAGAGTTTGGGTAGTTTCAGGTTCTTTCCTTGCCAAAAACAATATTATCATATATTATATCATATATTATCATATATCATATATTATAAAAAGTGGAAATAAATAAAGTGGATTTGAGTTTTATTTACTGTTCTGTACAGTTTCATTTTATGTCGAAGAACGTGATGTATCTGTGTAAGTCTTTAGCAATGACGGCATGTTTGTATTCAGATGACACTTAGTTTCCTATGATATCTAACAGTTAGAAAATTAGCTTGTACATATTTTTACTTCATGCTGTAAAGAAGGCAAGTGTAACTTTCCCCCCTAAACATCCACAAATCTGACTTATGGAAGATTTCAGTTTGTTAGATGGAGTCCTGTACTCTGTGCACACTGCTTTCATTTATTTCAGTGTAGCGTCTGGTAACAAAATACAACTGAAACCCTTAAGAGAATGTTCTAATTAGATTAAAGTCAAGAGATATTGTACTTCATGTTAGCAGGAGATTTCCTGCCAACAACTTCTATTGTAAAAATATCACATTTTGAAATCCTATATTGCAAACCAGAAATATTTTGGAAGCTGCCCAGAGCTGTTAATATTATGCTTTGTTTTAAACCCTTGTGCATCTCAGGATTATATTCTTAGGTCATCTGTCTGCAGTCTTGTTATTTTGTAATGCCTGAAATGGTTTGGCTTTTTTTTTTTTTTTTTTTTTTTTTTTAAATATAAGCCTATCAAATCTGAGACTGCTCTTCTCTGAAATTTAATACTGAGTTTTTCGTGACAAGAAAGCTCTCCTTGCAGACAAATGTGGAACTGTAATAAACTGGCCTTGCATTAAATTTCACACTTCAAAAGGCAAGGCTTGTTTGTTTTCTCCTTTGGTGTTTTGAGAAAAGCTGCCATTTAACTTTATGTATAGTGGAGGGTGACCTTGAACTTCTGATCCCACTACCTTCTCATCTCCAGCACTTGAGGGTTTTAGTAGTAATTTCTTTCAGCCAGGTTAACAGAGATTAGAATTACTGTGTAGTCTACAGAGTAACGAAGACTGCTTCTTCCCTGAAGACCCACTGATGCCCATGCCTTTTCTCCCTGAGACCCACTGATGCCCGTGCCTTTTCTCCCTGAGACCCACTGATGCCCGTGCCTTTTCTCCCTGAGACCCGCTGATGCCCGTGCCTTTTCTCCCTGGGACCCGCTGATGCCCGTGCCTTTTCTCCCTGGGACCCGCTGATGCCCGTGCCTTTTCTCCCTGGGACCCACTGATGCCCGTGCCTTTTCTCCCTGGGACCCACTGATGCCCGTGCCTTTTCTCCCTGGGACCCACTGATGCCCGTGCCTTTTCTCCCTGGGACCCACTGATGCCCGTGCCTTTTCTCCCTGAGACCCACTGATGCCCGTGCCTTTTCTCCCTGGGACCCACTGATGCCCGTGCCTTTTCTCCCTGAGACCCACTGATGCCTGTGCCTTTTCTCCCTGAAACCCACTGATGACTGTGCCTTTTCTCCCTGAGACCCACTGATGCCCGTGCCTTTTCTCCCTGAGACCCACTGATGACTGTGCCTTTTCTTCTAAAGCACATATTCCAGTTTCTGACCTTTCTAAGACATTTGATAGATCATTGGTTAATAGCAAGTGGATTTCATTCTAGATGACCAAAACATTTTTTTGGTATTGTTGATAAGATGCGTTTGATTTTCTAATTTTTAATCAAATCAAACAAAGAATATATGAGCTAAAATCCAAGGCTTCCTACATTCATGAATTTCCATGATGCTTTATCATGGAGATCAGATTTGTACAGTAAGATTAACCAGAGGTTAAATAGAAAGTCTATAGACTAGTGCCTATAATGGCTTACTGTAGAGAAAAAAAACATTCTTTCATTGTTGTTTAAAAATACCTCTGTTAAGTGATGTAGCTCAGCCAGCATGTGTGAGAGTCTGAGTTCAACCCTCAGTACTGCCACAAAGAAAACAAAGTGCAAACATAAAAATATCTCCATTAATGTCTAGGAAAATCCTTACACACACACACACACGCACGCACGCACGCACACATACACACACACACCAAAACAACAAGTGAGAGTTGAAAAGCTGTCTTGAGAATGAGCTTGCATATTAGCTCCTGTACTGCAGTCAAACTTGACATGAAATGAGTCTTGATTGTTGTTTCTTTCTCACAGTTTTGGTGGGAATGGTCCACAGGGCTTATATAAGTCAGCAGGAAAATAGATTTTGTATACTGAACACTATATTTCAATTTTATACTCTGCATAATAAGAATATAATATATGTAATAGTAACAAATTGTGAAATGTGACTTTTCAGTCAACATTTGTTAAGTGTAAATATTTAACATAGCACATAGTATAATATGATTTATATGCCTTTCTCAGAGGTCTAAAGATAATAGAGCCTTTGCCTTTAAATGTAGATTAAAGCAGGGGAGAGATATAAATGGCCTTGATTTTTAGAAATATTTAAAATTGGCATATAATAAGAGGTGTAATAGTGCTCTCAGGATCATGTGACTTAGAGTAGGATGTCATGATTTTTGCTTCAGACAATCAGAGGCTTCGTGGAAGACCCGTGGTTGGCCATATGCTTTACAAAGAAAGGGATTGTGGGAAGGTTGAAGTGTAATAGAAGGGCATTGATGGTAGAAGCCTATATAGTGTAAGTACAGAGAGAATGTGTGAAGACTTGCTCAGTGCAGAGCACTGTGACCCAACTCAGCATCCCCCATGCTGGGTGTTAAGTCCCAGGCCTCCAGCGTGCCAGGTAAACTCCCTTACTAAGCCTGAGCCACACTCAGCACAAGGAGGAGGGGAAGTCTGTTTTGGAGGGAGAGAAAGAACCTCAGTAAGGGAGGATCTTGCATTCCAGTTAAAATGACTAGATTGCACCCTGGCACGGGAGAGCCGTTAGCATTTTTGGAATGACAGCAGCTTGATCAGATCTGTCTCTTCTGCTGATGAATGTAGAAACTCTGTTTCCTAGGTTGGAAAAGTACAAACTAAGCATTAATCACACCTGTTATGCTCTGGCAGTTATCCAAGGGACAGTTAAACTAAGGTGACCCAGGGAATGGGATTGAGGGGGTGGGTGGTGGTGGCTAGGGAGGGAGTCAGAAAAGCTGTAGTTGCTTTAAAGGTCAGAGATGACTCTCACTGTACCTCAGGATGCAGCATAGATCTGGTGGTCCCTAAGTAACTCTTGAAGTTGAATTTGTGGGTTTAGGTGACTGAGAGAGTAGATGAAAATACTCTGAGCCGGTAAGATGGCTCAGCACTTAAGAGTATTGGCTGCTTTTCCAGAGCACTCAGGTTCAATTCCCAACAATTCCATGGTGGCTCATAACTATAACCCCAGTCTCAGGGGACATGATGCTCTTTCCTGGCCTCTGGACAATGCAACCACATGGTGAAAAACTTCTCAATTAAAAAAAAAAAAAAACAAAAAAACAAAAAAAAAGGAAAACTCAAGAAGAAGTTCTTTGATGCTGACGACTTATATTTTAGATTATTGACTTTGACCATCCAGGAGGACTTATAAAGGGAATGTCCTTGGACAACAGAAGCTGCAGAATAAAGAGTAGAAATTGAGTGTGTGATGATACAGGCAGGAACCAGGCAAGAGAGTAAAAACAAGCTGCCCTCAAGGAACGGCCCAAAGTTTGGAGTAAGACACTCTAGAGGGTCACCCAAGGACATGCAGCAGAGGCTTACAAAGCAGAAAGGGTTGGAAACTGAGTAAGGAGAAAGGAGACTTCCCTGAGGCCTGGCAGGTGGAGAAACACAAACAAAATTGCATATTGAAAAAGGATTGCTGAAGCAACAGTTATATCCGTGTGGGGAGAGGAGTGTAGGATGAGGCCTGGGTGGTGTGTGGCAGTTGGAGGAGGACAGGAACTGGTTGGCTAAGCAGCCCAAGGACCAGCAAGTTGAAGAAAGCATAACAGTGTTTATGAATGAAGGAGCTGACAAAGCAGGAACAATGGAGATGCGCTTGTTGGAGAATGAGGCAAAGCTGTGTTGGAGCTAAGACCTTTGCAGGCAGTCTTTTGTGTGCTCTGGGGAGTTGTGCCTGCACTCTCCAGCTCAGGGGCTGAAGAGGCTCAGGCCTCTGAGGCTCAGAGTGCTGCTGAGTGCACTTGGGCATTCAAGTTCTAATTTCTGTACATGTAAAGCAGTTTGAAATGAAACAGCCCCTGTGGCTGCCTTTGGGGGGTACCCAAAATAACATAAATAGTTATGTTAGGAAATAGGACCAGAGATTGCAGGTGATAATGGACAGGGTCTAGAAGACATTTGAGCCAGGTGTGGTAGTGCTGAAGAAGCTTAGGACCCAAGTTTCCTATTCTTGTATGAAAATACCAGTGGGGAGCATGGAGGGGTGGGGGGGGTGCTTCCAGTACCCTAACATCTGGCAGATGGGAATCACAGCAACAGAGAGAGAGCACCCCCTTCCCCAAGAGGTGCCTGTGAGTGCTAAGTGTCTTTCCCTTTCTGGAGGCTGTTTTCATTAACGTCCCCAAACCTGGGAGAAGAAAGCATGAAGGGACTTGGAAAGCAGGTTTAGGGGAGGATTTTGTAGTGTGGTTGAGTGTTGAGTGGTTGAGTAAGTCAGTGCTGAGCAAGTGGAGATGGCCAGGGGTGTGCTTTAGTGGAGCTGGGGGCCGAGGAGAGGGGAAGGGCACATTCTTCAGCTGCCAGACAGCCGTGCAGTGGCATCTGGGAGAGCTGTAGATCTGAGATAGGATTTCCAGCAGGAAGTGGGGGAAGGAGATTAACCGATGACAGCTGTCAGATAAGAGGAGCAAGCACGGTTGATGCACATTTTCCAAGTGCCCAGAGCCTGTGACTATTCTACAGTTTACCTGTGCTCTGTCTGTGTTCCCAATCTGCTAATATAATTTGGAATGGTAAAACTGGGATTTATTTTATCTTTTTGTAGCGGCCTCAAAATTCATCAACACCGAATTCAGAGCCTGTAAGATCGTCTTTCCCTACATTTAAATTTTGTAAATGGAAAAGGTGACATCAGGGGTACATGATGACTTGCAGGTTATTTATGAGCTCAGAAAGCCTGGGTTTCCAGGTCCGCATGGACTGCCTCCTGCACTCGCTGTGACTTGAGCAATCCTGGGTTCTGGTCTGAGATCTTAAGTAGGCGCCTGCTGATCTGTACACCAGAAACACTAAAACCCAGCCTGGAGTACTGGCATTTCTTTTTCTGAATTTATACTTACAAGTTATTAAGCTATTGCTGGGCACAGTGGTGCCCAGCACTTGGGAGGCAGAGGCAGATGAATCGCTGTGAGTTTGAGGCTGGCCTGGTCTACAAAGCGAGTGCAGGACAGCCAAGGATATATAGAGAAATCCTGTTCAAAAACAAACAAACAAACAAATAAATACATTACTGACTTGACCAAACTGGAAAACACCTTGCTGGAGCATTGCTCTGTGGTCTCCCCAGCATGCTCATGTGTTGCAGCTGACGGTCACCAGTGAGGAGTCAGTGGCGATCAGTGTCATGTAACAAAGCCTGCCGACCTGGCCAGCTTCAGCTGGGAAGGAAGGAGACAATGAGCAGCCCCCTCTTTTTAAATCACTTTTTAAAAAAGTACCAACTGTGCTTCTTCTGCTCCCTGCCCCTAATCCCTCTCCTGTGCTCCTCTGCCCTTCACAAAGAAGGAAGAGATCATGATTATACAGTAAAAAGTAAAACTTTCCTGGGAGTATTAGGATTTCTCAAGGTCACCAAGCATTTCCATTTTTTCTCTGCATGCTTTTACGGAAAGCTTGAAATTAATCATGTTTTTTAGGTAGTACTAAACACCACGTGATAATACCAGACGTACTTTCACTTGCCTGTTTTCACACACCCCAGTTCTGAGAGGTCAGATAGAAATCAGCAGCTGCTACAAATGCAAATATGATGTGTGGGTTTGGAAGCTGGAGAGTTAGGCTTTGGAGTTTGTGACCCTGTAATGTTCTAAGGAGTTTCTTGCAGCCATGTGTGGAATCAGTTGTGAAGCATTTTCATTTTGTATGAGGAGAAGAACAGTGAAATGGGATTAGTCGTTTTAATACTAAATGGAAGTATTGTTAAGGTGACCAGAGTGTTAATATACCTTCATTCTTAATTAGTTAGTGTAGTTTTGTTGAAGATTTTTAGATGTTACAGTATTGGAGTATGTGTGATATCAAATCATCAGACTTTGATGGTAGGGACTAACACTCTGGCTCAACTAAGTCCTTTCCCCCTTCATAGCCTCACTGTCTTTGCCTCCCACTCCCACACCGAGGTACTTTAGTTAAACTTGGGAGGTGTAGAGGTAAAAGGACCTTTAGGAGGCTAAGCTTTGCTTTTATCAGTGCCTCTTAGAACATGGGTCTAATCATATCTAGGAAGCCCAGACTTCTAGAAAATGAAAATCTCCAGCCTACCTCCAACCCTGACTCCTGTCCAAAACCTTCAGCATCAGAATGCAGGTGATATGACCTAGTAACCAGTGGGGAATCCTGATGCACACTCCACTGAGAGCCACTGGCTTTATGGCTGGGATTTTACCTTTCCTGTTTTTTATTGAGACATAGTTAACATACCAAAGATTTCACTGTTTCTCAGTGTCTGGCTGAGTGGGGTTTCGCCACACTCTGCAATTTTTTTTTTTTTTTTTTTTTTTTTTTTTAAATTCTGAAACGTTTTGTCATTCAGAAGGAGACTCCACACCCACCAGCAGCTGTTCCGACCGTTAGCTCCGACCCGTTAGGTAGTTCACTTCTGTCACCACGGTTCGCCTATGCTGCATGCTTTGTCTAAAGAAAGCCATGGAGTATGTGGCCTTTTGTTTCTGGCTTTCACTTAACCAAGTTTTCAAGGTTGACTGGTGCTGTTGCATGCACTTCGCTGTCTTCATGGGCAAATTGCATTGTATTAGATGCATTGGTGGCATGTTTATCCTGCAGTCATGTGATGGAGGGAATGCAGGTTGTGTCTACTTTTCTTTCCTTTTCTTTCTTTCTTTTTTTTTTTTTTTTTTTTTTTTTTTTTTTGGTGCTCTAAGTATTTATGTCCACATTTTGAAACAACTTGTTTTCAGTTCTCTTTGATACAGGGAGTCAGTTATCATTTGTGATAGATAAGACCAAAAAGTCACTGGAAATAAGCAATCAGTGAATCATCCAGAAATTCAGGTCCCTATGAACCTGAACCCATGTCCACAGCTTTCTCACCAGATAATCAATGAAGCCCGGCTTTGTGTGTTTCTGCTTAGAGACAGCTCCCCTGATATCCCCTGATACATATTGCTGCTTCCTTAACATTAATACTTGTGTCTAACAGCAATGTAACTTGTGTCTGAAAGCATTTGTTTCACACATAACTCTGATTCGTACATGCCAGCCTTCTTGCACATGAGAGCACCAGGCCCTTAAACATTAGCAAGATCGCCAGTAGAGAGCACAAACACTGTGACACTGTGGCATTCATTCAGCTGCCAGAGATGTATCTGTTTGTGGTATGACAGGCAAACAGAAGAGCTTCATCCTGTTTGGTCTCCCCTGGGACATGTGCACCAGCAAGTCAGATTTCCCACCACTGCGGTAGCATGGCTCAGTATCTGTGAAAATACCCTAAGGATTTTGTGGAGGGCTACAAGTAACATATCTAATAGGCAAATTCACAAAGTATGAACCCAGAAATAATGCATTTAATGCTCAGTATCAACTGCACCTGGCAGTGGAATTGCTGGATCATGTGACGTTCACTGAGGCTGTTAGGCTCTTCACAGTCGTCCCCCCAGCAGCCTGGAAGAATTCCGGTTTCTATGCTTTTGGCAATGTTTGGAATTCTTTCTTTGTTATGACCATCTTTGAAGATATGAAATAGTATCCATTTCATTGTGGTTTTAATTTTTAGTTCCTTAAATTATTAATAAGTATTAACTACTTGAATGCCTGAGAAACACCTTTTTAAAACACTGGCCTCTTTTAAAATGGATTTTCTTTTTATGGATGACTTCTAGTTTTTGGTTTTTATGTTTGTTTGTTTATAAACATGCATCTGAATAGTAGACACTTAGGTATATAATTTGAGAATTTTTCCCTCATTCTGTATATTTAATCTTTTTACTTTCTTGAGAATGCCCTGTGATGCATGAAACATTGTTTTGATGAAGCTCAGTTTCACCTATTTCTCTTTTGTTCATGCTTTGGAAACTTGAATATCCACTTTTCATGTAATTAATCAGCATGTCCTGACAGAAAACTGTTCACACATTTTTATTATTAAAGACAAGCAGGGCAGAGATCATGGTTTTAATAAGCTGTCACTTGCTTTTGAAAAGATTATAATTTATAAATATATGGTATTTTTGCTGGGGTTTATTAAAATTTATATAGATTTACCCTAGCATCGTTATGGCCATCTGTTTATAAAAAGCAGTGTTAAGTTAATTTAGCCAATGACTATTTTTATTTGGCAAAATTGGGGGGAAAAACAAAGCAATTATCACTGCTTGAGTTAATATTTCCTTCTTTAAAAAAAAAAAAAAAAAGGAGGAAGACCGCCTTTCTTAAACTGTGAACTTTCTCCTTTGAAAGCAAGATCTCAAGAGCTGTGTGTGAAAGAGCACAGGATCCAGCCTTGGAAATAAACAGGCATTGGTGTTTATTTGTGTTAGTTTAGATGTAGTAGCCAATGTGTCAGAAAACTCAGTCTGAGGCTCTTAAACCAGGCTGAGCACGCAAACAGTATCAGCCAACATGGCTTTAATCTACTAAGTAACTTTAAATCCAGAAGATCAAAGGACATTATAACTAAAAACAGCCCTTGTTGCAATTTCCCTGTAGAAGCAGGAAAGGGCTAGAAATTACATGTCACCTTCATATCCTGGCTGGCTGACCTCGGTGCAGATCAGTCCCTCTGTACACCAGCTGTTACCATTAGTAAGACTTTGCCCCAAGGGGTTAAGTAGGAGAAAAACTTTCCCGTCCTATCCCAGAGCAAACAGAGAAGTTCCAGCCCCTTACATGCCCAACTCAAAGCACTCTCTGCATGCCCCTGTCACTCACTCCCCTCCTGCTTTCTGTTGTGCCGCTGCCTGCCCAGTCCTAGCTGCTGTATGGCCTTTGTAGACCAAACTGAGACAGAAGTTTCTTCTTTTAACAGGAAGGTAATGTCTTTATTTCTGCTTCTGTAGGTGGGTGTTTGTTGTGTTTAAGGAATTTTCTTTTTAAACTGAAACTATTTTCTGAGCCTATATACAAACCTAGTTTACTTTTTTCAGTGTAAACTCTAAATAGTGTTTTAATGCTTTAAAAATTTTGCAATGTCTATTTGAATTTATAGTGTGGTACAGTATAGGAGGGTATGCTATTCCAGTTTATTAAAATGTTATTTATTTTTGGACTTGGAAGGAAACCAAGATTTAAAGTGGAGTATATTGTTTCATAGCTTCTCTGCCTGAATTGGGGGAAAAATTCAAAATGTGCCTCTATCATAGCCAGTCGGTAAAAAGATAGGTAAGAATCGTTTGGGTCACTTTATCACATCTACCTACTAAGTACTTTAAGAAAACACACTAGTCTTTCAGGTATGTAAAGGGCAGCTGGGTAGAGGTGCCTACGGGAGCTGATGAGCAGCAGGCTCAGTTGGTTTCAGATGTTGAGTCCAGTGTGAGCTGCACTGCACTAATTGAACGTCCACTGTGTACGTGCTCTAGCAGTTCCAGTGGTGGCTACCTTAGGACTGCATTTACTGCTTAAAGTCCTGTTAGCAAAATAGGTTTTCCTACGTTGACTTTTATTTAAAGTGGAATGGATAATTTATATGTGATTGGCACAAAAAAAAAAAAAAAAGAAAAAGAAAAAAAAGAAAAACGTTCAAACTGGTCTTAATTTGTAAAGTCTGTTTCTGTGTGGTAATGAAAGTTGACATGCCGTCCATCGGTGAGCAGAGGTGTCTTTCATCAGGGACAGTGCAAGGCTTGCAGCACACTTTGTGATTGGCTAAGAATTATCTTTAACTGAGAAGTACTCGTGTGGACATGAGAATGAAATACGCTCTTTTTACTCATCAGAGCATGATTTAGGTCCTAGCATTTGTAATTACGGGAACTCCAGTTCCCCGTGAGTGGGCAGTCACTAAACCAGAAGTAAGCAAGCTCTGGGCCAGTGGGTACCGGACTCACTGCTCCTGTAGCATTAATTCCTGATGGCACGGCACATTCTGCTTTTAGTATGTTAAAATAAACAGTTATCTTGTTTATTTATTCTTTAGTTTTGTCTGAGTGGTGACGCTAGGAGGTTTTTACTGTGAAATATTGAATATTAGACTATTTAGAGAATTATACTTCATTTGGAATGTCATGTGCTTTGTGTCCTTTACATTGCAGACCTGAAATTAAGACTTGTGAGCAGAAACTACTTATAGCAATTATAAAAAATATGTAATGTCTGACATTGCCTTACAGTGCAGTTTAAGAAATACACATTAACCTGTCTCAGCTTGTAAGACTGATTCTTCTAACCTTCAGCTGTAATCTCCTGTCTTCGTAGCTTATATTGACTAATTGCCCTTTTTGGTAACTCTTGAGAAATCTCCTTTTCTATGGTTGTTCTTACCAGCTCTCCTCTTCCTGTCTTTACTGCTGTGAGTCCTGGGCTTGGATCTGAGCATTCTTACAGTGTGACTCTTAAAGCCTGAACATACACGGAACATGTTCTATTTTAAAAATATTGCAATTAGTAAACATACTCCAATATAGGAGATAAAACTGAGATCGGATCAAGACAGTGAACTGCTTGTGGTATGGAATGGGCATATATTTTTAGTTATGTATATATACACACATAAATATATATATACACACATAAATATATTATACAAAAGATATACATGCTGTTACAGCATATGTAATATATAATATTACTATATATTATATATTTGAATAATTATATACTATATAGTATATACAATATACTATAGCATATATATATACATATGTATATATATATATATATATATATACTAGCTTTGAAAAATAGATGAGTGTTCTCTTCACTTTACTTTTTATTTTCTCATTTTAGTCACTGCTAAATAAGATCATGTGAGCCTTCATATTTAAATTATAAACAAAGACTCACAAGGAGCAAAGTAGGTGCTTCTTATATGAATTACTAAATGGAAATATTTACCTATTTAACTGAAAAAATATGGATTAATTACTTTTGCAAGCAAACAAGAATCCTAAGTCAATAGTAGATGCTTTACTGTTCACCTGAAACATACAAGAAGGCATGCATCAGGATTCAGGAGCATTTGTGTGGAAAATTTAAGGATGGAATAGAGGAATATTTGTGAAAATTGTACCCTGGCTTTACTAAAAGTAAATATAGGGATCAAATTAAGGGGGAAATTTTTTTTTTACAGATTCCATGTTTTCTAAGCTTAAAACAGTTTTCAGAGTCACTTCATAAAAGGATGTTCTCAACAGTGTTTCATACAAATACTTGAGCGATGTTTCCCAAGTTGCTCAGTAAACTAGAAGATGCCCTTGAGAGCTTCTGGCCAGACCCTGCAGGGAAGGACCCATTTGGGAAGCTGCCCTGGGAACTTGATTTGCTGCTGTTCAAAGTTCACCAATCAACAGGAGTGGGGGCCTGGTAAGAACGCTTAGCATTTGTAGAGGCCCATTAGCTAATTCTCAGTGAACACACTGCCATTTAAGTCCAATCGTTTGACATGCTTTCTGGCTAGCAATCTCAGGTTTTGATGAAATGAGAAAAAAATTTTAAATTCTTAATATCCTTTAGTGAGGCAATAAATGAAAGGAACATTTTCCTCTTGGTTTACCTCAGTGATGGGTGTTTCTTTTGAGCTGATAAAGGTTGAGGGTTTGCAGTGTGTGATGTGCTGGTCACAGTGTGCTGTCTGTACATGAGCCTGTTCTTCTGAGTTGGTTTGGTACCATGAGCGTGGGTGATCAGGAAGAGCCGGAGCACAGAAGAGAGGGTACCTTGTTACAGTATGTTCTTATTTGGTGCGGACAGGAAGCTGGGAAGTAGCCTGGCATCTGGAGGTGTATGACCCTACCATTAGAAATTTAAGATGCTCAAAGTACAACCAGAGTCTGTCCTCTTTTCTTGGTGTGAACCTTGCGGGACATGCTCTTCTGTTGGAGGAGCTGGAGGCGTCGCTTTAGAAACTGACCAGTAGTTGTGGATATACATTTCTTTATGGTTAAATAAACTCATTAGCCAAATTATTTATTTCCTAAACTGCCTTCAGAAGACTCACAAGTCACTGAGACTACGTGACAGTTTGTTTCAGGTTTCTGCACATTGTACCCAGAAATTCTGCAGCAGTCTCTCATTTACACCAGTGTCTTAATAAGGATGCTTCAGTACTGTGTCCTTGCCTCTCTCCTTCCAATGCAAGAACTGTCACCAAGGAAACAACTGGAGATGATGCAGATGTTAGAAAGCATGTGCCACAGTGTCACAGTGTCTATAAATGTGCAGCAGTGTTTACATTTCCTGACATATTTTCTGAATGTTGAAGATTTTGAGTGATAATTGGATCCTCTTAAAAAGTAATGACTATTAATTATATAAACTATGAGTTGCTGCCTTGGTTGCATATTAGAATCACTTGGAAGTGTTAGGAAAAATATGATATGATGGTCATACCATTACAGTGTGAATGAAATCAGAACTGCTGGCCCCGGGGTCTGTTTCTGTAATTAAACAAATATATACGTTACCAAAGTGATTCTGATATGTAGCCGGGTGTAGACTGTTGTCATGGACTTAGGGTTCTGCAAATACGTGTTGTGTTTCCCTTAAGACTTGTGATCTAAATGTACCTTGCCTTGGGTGAGAGTTAGTTAACCACCTTTAGAATGACTTTGTCTGACATTTCTGAGTTACAAAGCTTTTTTGGCTTTAGTTTGTATAATTTTGGTTATATGAATTAACATAGGACTCCAGATTTACAGTTAAAAAAATAATCCAGCTTAAGCCAGGTGCAGTGGCACAAACCTTTAATCCCAGCACTCAGGGAGGCAGAGGTAGACAGATCACTGTGAGTTCGAGGCCAGCCTTTTCTACAAATTGAGTTCAGGACAGCCAAGGCTACACAGAGAAACCCTATCTTGAAAAACAAAACAAAACAAAAACTTCAGCTTAATGGAATTTAACCTCATCTGAACTACCGACTACAGACCATGAGTGTGAGAAGTGATGGGTACTGTGTGACAGACATGATCGCTTCTGTGGTTCTCCAAGAACTGCTTTCATAATTACAGT
Organism: Acomys russatus; assembly: GCF_903995435.1. Lineage (NCBI taxonomy): Eukaryota > Metazoa > Chordata > Mammalia > Rodentia > Muridae > Acomys > Acomys russatus. The sequence continues at coordinate 77,475,751 of NC_067142.1, read as the reverse complement.
ATGTACCAGAGCTGCTGAAGGATGTAGTTAGGGTGGTGGGTGTTCGTGGTAGTGCAGATGGCAGCTAACATCCTTTGTCCCAGATTGTAAACAAGAAACCCTGTTTTACACTCCTGTCTCTTCCTGCTTAGACCTGATACCAAAAACACACTGAACATAAACAAATAAAAAAAAAATAAGCCTACTGTTTCTGTAAGCCTGAAATTCCCCTTTTCAGCTAATCCCTGCATATATAAATTCATGCCTCGACAATGGCTGCATCTCTAGCTAACTAAATTCAGTCTTTTTCTGCCTCACTCTGGTTCATTTACTGTCTATCTAAGGGTCTTCAGCATTTATTGAGCTGTTGTAAGTGTGGGTAAAATCTTGCTGTTCTTCTGTAGCATTATGTTTTTATAAATACTATCTACTTTTGTGTAAAATTATGAAGCATTTTGGTTTATCTTCTTTGATATCTTTATCAATATATATTACATATATAATTATATTCAAAGAGGTTATATAGTGGTAAAATGCTTTGTACATTTCACTTTCAAAGGTGGTAGTGGTTATTAAGTTGAAACTACCTAGTTGATAATATAAATTTGGTGGTCAAAGAGCAAATTCTCATTGAAAGGGGCCTATAATCCTTTCCGAGCTCCCTCATTTAATCAATTGGCATGTTTATAGTGAGGGGGAGCACACAATGAGTCTCTGACAGGATGTCTCTGGGGTAGCTGTGGTATGGGACCTCATCAAAAGCATGGTGATGCCGTGGAAATGGCTTTGAATTTGCTGCAGCTTATTCTTACGGGGAAGAGTAGCAACAATACTTACTTTTATATGGTTCTTGGCAACCCAAAAATGTTTATAAGTGCTTTGGTGGAAAATATATATATATTAAAAGAGAGATTAATGACAAAGTTTATGAACTCAAAAAAAAAAAAAAAAGATTAATTTGTCTCAGAAAGTAAGAAGACACTTCTGCCTAAGGCTACCTCCTTAAGTCTCTAACTAAACCAATGGGCTTCACTTCAGATTAGAATTATGTTACTGTGACATTATCTGAATAGCAGGTGAGAGCAAGGATGGATCTCTTGGGTTGGCGTCTTTCTAGTTCGTAATGGATAACACTGAATTCAGTGAGGTATGCGATACCCTTGAAAGCTGTATTGTAACCTTTCAACTATCTTGGGAAATACTGAATTTAGAGGCTTTTTTATATGGGTCTTCAGACAGAATTTTATGTCAGTACTTTCTGGGAAACCTATAAATACTGGTTAAGCTTGACATTTCCCTGGAGTCATCTTGAGGTAGTGGAAAGCCTTGCCCTTAGAGTCTTGGTGTGGATTGAATCCCAGTCATGTGATCCGTATGCAGCTTTAATATTGTTGACCCTTAGTTTTCTTTCTAATGGCCTAAACTGTCCTTATAGAGACATTTTGAGAAAGTGATTCACACAGAAAGATGACTTTTCAACAATTTACTAGTGCTTTAAGAGGAAATCCTCCAAGAGACAAAGCCTGCTGGCTCCTTCCAAATCCCTCCCAGCTTAACAGCACCTTGTGGAGGATATCTAGTACACAGACATTTCCCATAGCACTCAGAGAAGCTGCCATAGTACTGTGAAGCCAGCATGGTGCTGACGATCAGAACCCATGCCATCATTTTAGGAGAAGATCAATCAGTGTCAGAGGAATGATTTCCTGCTAAAACAAAGTTGATGAATATGAGATACAAGCACTTCCCAGTTTGCCTTTGCGTCCTTTGTGAAAAGACTTGAAGCCCTTTTGTGTGCCTATTTTCTGTTTGGAGAGAAAGAGGCACAGTAATTCATTCCTTATGTAAAAGTTGTACCTAAGAGATTCAAATCCTGTCTCATTTTATCAAAATTGGGCATGACACAGTTTGGGGAAATTGATATAAGCCATAATTAAACATGATTATTAATTAGAACTTCTGTTAAAATGTCTTACTTTTTCTACCCTAATTAGAAAAATGGTTCTTTGTTTTTCAGCCATTTTGTTCACTCCTCTTGCTTTGTGTGTTCTCTTGCTGTTACTTAGGCCTAGTGCCTTGCTGCCTCACAGCCTTCTTTGAGACTTTCTGTACCTGGAGAATATTTGCCAAGGACTAGCAGCACAGACACTGCTGGAGACTGTTGCTCACTCTGGGTAGATGGTCAGAACCTGTCTTTGCACATATCCCCAGCAGACCCCTCCATTTAGAGGCACTGGGCCAACATCCAACATTTTAATCTGGTGACTGTGCTCTAGGGAGCATCCCTCTTCTGAAAACATGATTGGCTACAAAATGGAATGCAGGCTTAATCATTTAATTTAGTGCTGTGAGCCCGGTGAGGCAGCTGTTCCAACATACATCACCTGAGATTTTAGAAGGTAGTTCTGGAGAAAGCTCCCTACCTTGGCATCAGTCTTCCTAGTTTCACCACTCATCATTGGTATGTGACTCTGGGCACCCTACTTAGCCTTTATATCAAGTTTTGTTTTGCAAAATAGACTCTTTTCCTGAAGGCTATTAGTGGGATCAACTGCAGTGAGCTGATGCATGTGAGAGAGGAACACTGTTATGCTGCTGATGGCAAGGAAGACACTGCCCTTCAGACTGAGTTCTGTGTTTGTTAAGGATAGTGATGGCTTCACTAAGGGATTCCTGTGGTAAATGCTTGGGTCTGTGTATCTTCTCCAACAGTACACTTAGACTTTAGCTTGGCAGTTTTCTGGCCGGGTTAGAAGTTGTAATTTCCAGTTCCAAGCAGGGGCTGCATGGTTCTTCGTGTACTTCAGATGCGTTTGTGCTCCTGAAGCCACTTGTGTGATTGCATTGCCTCTTCAGATGAATTGTGTTATTAGCACACTTTGGTTTATATTGTACTAGTGAATAAATTTTCATAATTCAGGCAGACCGTATCATGATTATTAGTAAGATTTTCAATTATATGCTCGTTTTTGTCTTTGAAATGTGGGTCTTTGTATTTTATAGGATGGAATTCTAAGCACACAAACTGTGGTGGCCCTGCAGACTTGTATATGCACAACACACACACACACAACACACACACACACGTTTATTTTAACCACATAGACTGTTTCTGGCAGTTCTGGAACTTCACACAAGCAAGTTCTCTACCACTGAGCTGTAGCCCCTGGCCATAACACTGATTCTTATCAGTGTAGTTGTCTGCAGAGAGCTTTGTTTGCATATAACAGTGTCCACTGACTTCATACCACCCATTACATCCAGATCTAAATTACTGTTTTGTAGTTTTGTTGTGTGCTCTGTTTTGTTTTGTCTGTTATAGGGCAGGATATAGCTCAGATGACTCAGATTCACTATTCTCCTGCCACAGGCCTTAGTCCTGCGATTCTAGACATGTTACCATTATGCCAGGCTGACTCATTCTTTTCTATTGTATGTAATAACTAGCCAGATATGGCAGAATTTAAGTTCTCTGTTGATTGTAATTTAGGTTGTTTGCAGTTTTCACCTTTAAAGTGTTGTCGCCCAGACCCTGGTGATATGCACGTTATTCATCTGTATCTGAATACACATTTTGCCCTGGTAGAATTATGGGTCAGAAGATAAAGATAGCTCAAATTTTGTAAGTAGTGCCCTGTTGCTGTCTTAGAAAGGCATATCACTTTTCATTTCAAACAAATTTAAGAAGAAAGCAGGACTTTGAAACAGGGAGACTGAGGTAATTTGAGCTAGCTTCTCGGTTACTGGCTGGCAGAATCAACTTAAAACTCAGGCCTACTGTGCTATTTCTTTTCAATTACAGATCTCCCAGTTGCCATCTTAAAACACAATTTGATCTTTAAAACTGGGAAGCATGACATTCCATATCTTTACATATTTAAATCACCCAGTACATGACAAATGCTGCTGGGACAGCTGATGTGGGTGTGAGATCAGTGGCTTTTAATGGAGTGATATTGGCATATCAGATTCCTGCAGAGTGAGACTAAAATGTGTGGTCTGGGGCCCTCAGACTCAGTGTGAGAAAGAGCTTTCTTTGGATACGCTCTCAAGAGAGCATGCCAGTTTGAACATCACTGTCTCTGTAAGCTAATTCTTTAGTTTGACTCAAAACTGCCCTTTAAGTTTCACAGTAACACTGTTATTCCTCCATTTATCATCACACACTGTTAAATTTAGCACAGTATTTATTGTATGGAAAATGGTTAATGTTTTCTTCTAGAATTACCTTCCACAGAACTACTTACTCTATATATATATAGGTTTTTTTTTTTTTTTTTCTTCTGCCGATCCGCTGTTAGTTCCTCTCCATCCTAAGATTAGACCAACTTTCCCTCCTCTGTTTGTTTCTGGTCTCTCAGCATGGGCTTTAGTGTCAGCTCCTAACTTCAGACTGCGGCTTTGCTAGTTTGCTCATCTGAACCCCTGTACCAATACAGCTATTGACATTTCTTAAAGCAGTTGTATTGTTTTTGTGTTGTCTCTGTGTTTTATTTACTTATAAAATCTAATTGGTTGTTCTCATTTTATGATTATGATTAAAGAAACTGAATCAGAGAAGGCACATGCCATTTTCTCCAACTGCAGTCAGGAGTCTGCGTGTACATTATGCTGCCCTACTCACTGGTGCTTGCTTTGTTACAAGAAATCTCCAAGTTACAAAGTGGGTTGCATTCCTAAATAGCATTTGCAAAGCTGCATTTTATCACAGGGAAAAAAGTTACTTGGTAAAATGAAGTGCCTCCATTGGCATACACAACCATTTTAACTCTTAGAGAGCGACAGGTGGTGCATTACAGCAAGAGTGAAGGAGCGTGATTGCTGCGATTCTGGCTATATAGAAACTGAGCATCACCCCTGCCCCGCACCGCCCCCCCCCCAAGACAAGAAGATTTAATTAGAAGAAAGAAAACTGGGTAGAAATCAGAGAATCTAGGGACATTTTTAGGGTACTCTGGAGAGCATTACAAATTGATGTCAAGTAATCGTGGGCCCTGTTTCACTTTAGAGCTTACTTTAGATGCCTGTTTCTATATGCTTCCTAGGAGAGCCCACCCAATAGCTCTGCCGGTAAGTAGTAGGACTAACTAGTCAGAGGGACTGATTGCGCTAAATGTGAAAAACAAGCCACTTTAGATGCGATCTCAATGGACTGGTGTGATTAAAAACCAACCAGCAAAGCAGACGTGCCTTCCTCTGGTCCTCGTGGTGTGGCTGTCATGCAGCTCAGCAGACATCTTGCTAGAGCTGGCTGTGCCGAGGCCTAGAGGGCAGCCTGGCAGCCTGCAGTGCAGGAGGTAGCTGGAACAGTGAAGGCTTCTGGGGCCTCCCCACAAGCTCTCATCTAGGGATTGCCTTCTACTCCGCAGTTATAGGTACTAAACTTCAGTTAACTCTTTAAAAGGCTAAGCTTCTGTAAATGTTGTTCATGCTTTCTTGGTTTAGGAGCATTCCTAGTCACGCCATCTTTCTGTTAACATTAAGTGTGAGTCTGAGCTCTTTCCCAGCAGGGACATTAGTGGATGGCGGTAAGATGGCAGATAGCTTTGTGGTAGGTGGCCAACCCCTTAGCTCTGGCCAGTCACCTCAGTTAGACCCGCCTTGAGATGATACACTGAATTCACATTGTTTTGTGTTGCAGATATTATCTGAGTGCTGAGACTGGATGCTTTTATCCAAGAGTGAGTTTATGACAGAGAAAGCTACTTCATATACCATAATCACAATTTCTCTCAATGGCCTTTAGAAAAGGAGGTTGGAACTCACAGGACCAATGATGGCAAGACCTTTAGACCTTTTGAGTTTATGTGTACAAGAGTTAAAATATTTTAAAGTTTAAAAAAATCATTTTTCTCCCACAACAATTTGTAAAGACAACTTTAATGTATAATTAGTTTCCTTGTGGTGTTTGTTTAGCTGAGGTTATGCATGGGTGCATGGGTGTGAGAGGGTTTTTATCTGAGAGATAAATATTAAACTAATGATGGTAACGTTGCATCAGAGTGTGTTGAGTATCCTGTGGGTTGTAGCTGCGTGGGAACTTTGTAGCTTCCATCAGTAGGCACTCCACTCCTTAGAACATCCCCTGCTGAGCTGAATCAGTGAGGGAAAGTGGGACCAGCGGCTTGCACCTGGGTGCCCCAGGTAGAGTAGCGCTCACACAGACAGAAAAGAGGCTACTCCTCTTGACTCTTGTCTATGTCTGAGAGAGTGAGGGACTGGAGAGCGGTTGCTCTAGGATGCAAAGGAGTCTCTGAGTGGAGTGACAACTAGTCTCACTGTAAATCCCCAGATTTTGTTTCCAGGTATATTGCTCAAATGGGCTGGGTGGTTCAGGTTGCTGGGTGGTTCAGGTCGCTGGGTGGGGTGTCAGGGTGTCTAGTTCTGCTGTTACACATTGACTGAAGAGCCGTGTTCCTGGTGCTGTCATCGTTGAGGGATTTCCTGAACATTGAAGTCCTGAACCCTTTGGTGGAAAGGGTGTGGCGGGGGGGGGAATCTAAGAAAACTTAATGTGAAGTAAATCTCATTCACAATATCGTTTTTCTTGTGCAAATGTTACCTACTGTATACAACATGGAAAGTGAACTCATGAACAACTTTTATGGGGTGCCTAAAGGAAAAAAACTTTTATGCATGTTAATTTGTATTGTAAGAATTTTGAGCTAAGTATATTTCAATAGGCTTGTTCTTCCTGGGAAATTCAAGTGACTTGGAGAAAGAAATCTTAAATTGTTGAGAATTTTCTAAGACATAAACCAACCTTAAGATTGTGTATGTTATTTTAACATACGCACATTTGCCTTCCGTGTCACTCTTCATTTTACTCATCTCTCCTAAAGTAGCAGCCCAAGTACCACAGCGGAAAAGTTGAAGGGAGGTGTTATCTTCTTTCTTTTGGGAAGAAAAGACATCAAGCACTGAGAGGAAAGCTGGGGTAGAGAAAGCAGCCAGTGAGGACAGAGGGAGACATGAGGTAGCAGAATGGCCTCCGTGGTGCCTGGCCCCTCACAGAGGCTGGCTCCTAACTCCTACAGGAACCCTCATTTCCCAAGAGCTGTGTTTAGATGTCTTACGTGTCTTCCTTATTTATATTTTTCCTGCCTGCTTAGAACTGGATGGCTTTATGTCTTTATTGTTTCTAGGGCCAAGAAATTGGAGCATGGCTGTGATCAGCGGAAGTGATTCTATGCTTCTGAGCAATGGCAGCATCTCAACCAGCACTACCAACCCTAGTCCCCTCACGCCCAGTGATGGAGACGTCACAGCCCAGCAGTTCACACCCCGAGAAGCCCCAAGAACAAAAGCGAGTCCAAATGGATGCCTGCAACTTAATGGCACAGTTAAGTCATCCTTTCTGCCCTTAGACAACCAAAGAACACCTCAGATGTCAGCTCAGTGCTGCCACCCTTGTCCATACCATCACCCTGTGACCGGCCATAACAATCACCAAGAATGCCATCCCGAGGCTGGCCGTGCAGCAGCCTCTGCTGTGGCCTCATGTTGCATGCAGCCACATTCCGAATACTCTGCATCTCTGTGTCCAAACCATTCACCTGTGTATCAGGCTGCGCACTGCCTTCAGCCCTCGCCATCTCTCTGCCTCCATCACCCGTGGCCTGACCATTTCCAGCATCAACCTGTCCAGCAGCACCTGGCCATCATCAGGTGAGTACACATCAGGCCTTGAGGACCTTCAACATTAAATGAGTCTCACATGGACATGACAGCTTCTATTGATTTCTCCACAAGAAAGAGGGGAAACATGGTCAGGAAATAAAACTCATTCAAACACTTATTTTGTGAATTTTATGAAGCCCACTAAAATATGACGGATCTGATGTACGTGTGTTGTCCATTGGCTTTCTGCATGTGTGTGTGTGCGTGTGTGTGTGTGTGTGGCATAGATGCAAGTATGTGACTGAGGACTTGTGTGTGTAGGCCAAGGCTGATGTCAGGTGTCGTTCTCGATTGCTTTCTGCCTTATGTATTGAGGCAGGCTAGGAGGCCCAGCTGGACTTGTGTTTAATAAAGAGTTTTATAGCTAGCAACTTCTGTTACTGCACATATGAGTTGTATTTGTAGTGAAATTCTCCAAATAAGACTCTCCTTGTTGTATTATTGGTAGTGGCCAACCTGTATGAAAAGGAAGTTAAAATTGATTCCTCTGTGAGTGATTGTATAGTAACGCCCTTCCACGGCAGACAGAGCCGATCAGTGTGCAGCGTGTGACTTTAAGACATTTTTAGATTTGGTAAATTGAAAAGTGGTATAAGATCCTCCATCACTATCAAGCCTTCCTTCTCCGGGCCGCAACCCACTTTCTTTTCTATGTGGTCTCAGAAGTGCTTGTCATATGGAAGTTGTCATATTCACTGCAGGTGAGTACTGATGGCATGCTTCAGGGAGTACTAAGTTCTTTGTAAACAGAGTGTTCGTGTGATTTTTGATGAACCAGAAAGGGAACAACAGTCCCTTTACAATCAAGGTATACTTTATATATGTGTGTATATATATATTTATACACACACATACATACATACACACACACACACACACACACACAGAGCGAGCTTAAGGCTCACTTTGATCGGTTTGTCAGGGGTACACACTAGTGTTGTCCACATCTCAGTATGATGTGCACCATTTCTATCACTCCAGACAACTTCCTCATGCCCCTGCCAGTCCTTGCCTCTCACTGCAGGACAAACTGTGGCTGTTCTGTGGACCGTCTCCTGGACCCATGTGCACACAGTCATGCTGCACATTTATTCTTTTGTGTCTGGCAAGTTTTGTTCAGCCTAATGTCTTAAAGATGTATGTAACTGTTCTGTTTCTCTTGTGGACTTGTGATCCATTGTGCACATGCAGCGGGCTCTCCGTCAGCTAAGAGCCAGGTCTGGATTGCCGAGAGTTTCCACCACTGTCAGGTCTTGCAGGTCGTTGAGGTAGTCTTAGTTCTACAGGGAGGAGAGACAGAGGTGTGAGAAAAGGCAAAGAGTGTGGGGAAGGAGGAGAAGGGTCTCTGCAGAGTGTTTCTGTGGGCTCCAAGTGCACTTCTGTGTCAGATTTGAATGCCTCAGTGTTCTAAAGAGTGTATGGAATTCCCCAAAGCTAGGCCTTAGACGATTTGTCCTAACAGCTCTGGGCTGCATAATCAGGTTTGGATTCTTCCCATGTTGAATTAAGCTCTGTAACTAGTAGGTTCTAAAATTACATACTCATAAGTATTTATATGATTAAGTCATCAATTATATATCTGGTTACAGAGTGTGAGGTGAGACAGCTAGTTACACATTCTGACGCTGTTGAAGCTGTGCTCCATATAATAAGTCTTAAGCATTAAAACTCTGGGCAAATAACCAGTACTTTCAATGGACCTGATTGTGCCAAGAGTTTCTGGATTTTACTTAGTATTTGTTCATTGCCTAATTCAAAAGGAACGAAAGGTTTGTGTGCACTTTAAGTGAAATGCCATTAAAACTCAAACTGATGGCAAGTGACTAAGCTTGCCACTACCCATGATTGGCACTGGGCATCCTACAGTGATGGTGCATTTACTGCAGATGGTATATATAGGACAATTAGACTTGTCCCTGTGGATTTTCCTTTAGGTCTTAATGCAAAGCTATCTGATTTCCTGGGCAGAGGATAATATACATATTTTATACCTTATTCTGCTTTGAGAATGATTCCCATAGTTTTTTGCACACACACACACACACACACACACACACACACACACACACACACACATATATATATATATATATTCCATAATATATATTGGATACTATATGTGCCCACACCAAAGGTGTCATTCTCAACAGAATGAGATACCTTTCCTGCCTTCATCAAGTCTTGAACTACTGGAAAGTTAAGTCAAATAAACAGCTACAGTATCATGATCAATGATCAATTCTACTAAGAAGGAGCAACAGTGTTGAAGACGAATCACACCAGTGGAGAGAGAGCGGAGGCTGCTGTCTGGCAGACAGCAGGAATAGCTAAGCAAAGAGCTGCGGGCAAGGTGAGCCCAGCTCCAGCATAGCTGACTATCACTAGACTGTAGTGGAAGAGAGAGCTGCAGTAAGAGGAGTGCTGAACTGGGTCCAGGTCCCAAAGGGGATTGCGAACCATGGTTCTCTAGGTTCTATTCTGAGGAATTGTTACAGGTGTGTGTGTGTGTGTGTGTGTGTGTGTGTGTGTGTGTGTGTGTGTGTGTGTGTGTGTGTGTGCGCGCGCGCGCCTGCCTGTCTCTCTATTTCTTTCTCTTTGTATATGTGTGTAAGCTATGAATTATATAAAATACAATTTTAGACATTTTTGAGTAAATGTTCAGTTAAGTGGCATTAAAACATTCATGTTACTGAATAAGCGTTGTGACCACCCAAGTCCAGAAGCTTCATCTTCCCAATCTGAAACTCTACCCACTAAATATCCCTTTCTCCTCTCTTCCAGCCCATGACAGTCACCCTTCTACCTGCTCCCTCCATGAATCTGAGCATCGTTAGTGCCTCATATGAGTGAAGTAATACAGTATTTGTCCACTTGTGACTGGTTTCTTTCACTTAGTGTGTTGCCAAGACTCAACAAAGTCATAGCATGTGGCATATGTATTTACTGCACTTTATTTATATACTCATCTACTGAGGGACACTTCCTTTTGACAACTGTGAATCATGTTACAGTGAGCAGGGGTGAACCTCTAATCCCTCTCTCAGTTGTTTGGCGTATATATCCATGGAGTCTATGGTGATTGTGTTTTTAACTTTGTGAAAAACTCACATACTCTTTTTTTCATAGTGGTTGTACCATTTTACATTCCCACCAGCAGTGTACAAAATTCAGTTTAGTTTTGTTTTTTCACACCCTTGCTGATACTTGTTATTTTACCTGTTTTGTTTGAGAGGAGCCATCCTTTGGGTGCAGTATCCCAGGTAAGAATCATGGTATGGTTTGCGTTTCTCACTCCATGTGCAGGGCAGATTGACTCAGGCCAGGGCAGGTGGACAGCAGTAGATAGCAGTGACAGTGACTTCAGTGATGACTTAGAAAGAACTCGATTCTAGAGCAAGTAGACTTTGTTGGATTCAGTGATTCATTAGATGAGAGTCTAGAACATAGATGATTTTTATTGTCTGAGGAGGTGGATGAATGATAACACCAGTCACAGAGATGGAGAAGATAGGAAAGGGGTCCTGCATGAGCAACAGAGCCTGGGTTTTCCAGGGGCCTGGAATTTGGTGATACATGGTATTAAAGGGGGCCAGAGGGCTAGATCAGTAACAGAGAGTGAGGTCAGGGACTGGAGTGAGGGCTCAGTGGTTCAGACTGCTTGCTGCTCTTCCAGAAGACCCAAGTTCTGTTTCCAACACCTGTGTCAGGGAGCTCACAGCTACCTATAACTCCAGCTCAAGGGGACCAGTACCCACTTTTAGCTTCCGTGAATGCCTGCTTGTGCGCGCGTGTGCGCGTGCACGCACACACCCACACCCACCCACACAGAGACAGAGAGAGAGAGACAGAGAGACAGAGAGAGAGAGAGAGAGAGAGAGAGAGAGAGCACTGTCGATGCTGGGTAACACCTGCCAGTGACATTGAGCAGTAGTGCCGTTAGGGGTTATCTCAAAAGACCTCAGGCCAGCAGGCATTTATTTGTAGAATTCTGCTGTGGCATGGCAAGGCACTGAGCCAGATGCTCCCTCCCCTTCCCCAAACAGTGAAATGTCCACAGAGCGCCTGCGGACGATAGAGCTGCTGGGTAAGAGCAGCTTAGCTGGGGTAAGGGAATTCTGGAAATGAGAATGCTGTATGCCAGCCTTCTGCCTATATCAACTATCCCACCCTGTTCTTTAGGACACTGTCCTAGAGGCTGGCCTCTAACATGTACTGTTCATGTCTAAATCTCTGTGCTGTACTGGCAGCAATGTATGTTGTCCTTTACCAGTACATGAAGTAGTATTCGATATGTAAGGCATGTTCATAACTTCACATTTTCACAATAGATGCTTTAAAGGTTGATGGCCGAATGGTACGGTGCTGAGATGGAGGCTCCTAAGTGCTCTTTTGATTGTTAGTGCTGTTTGCATCTGTGTTACAAATCGGCCTGCCGGTTGCATCCTTTATTTTTTAACATTTTTATTTATTTATAAAGTACTTAAGCCATAAGAATGTTTTCAGAGGTCAATCAAATAGACAATGGTAACTTTGGCCACACCCATTTCTACCTATTTCAGCTGTGCATCTTCCCGTCTCTTTCCCTTCCACTGGGCAGGTCCTCATTCACTCCTTGACTGACTGTGCCAATCATTTGTGTGTCATTATTTCTTTTAAAAATCTCTTACTTCTATGGCTAATAAAATTAAGATCATTGCAAGAGTTACATTAGTATATCCTATTTTAATATCCCTTATCACTGAATATAAAGTAGCTTCGAAGATATTATTTTAAGGCTTCACACTTTTCCACTTGTAGATTCTTGTCCACATATCAATTGTTCAACCATTAATTAACATGATTAGTTGAGGACAGGAAAGAATTAAGAAAGGCAGGAAATAGTCTCTCCCTGTCAGAATAAAGCCTGTGCTGGCAAGTCTTAAACTGGGTTGCTCATTCGATCACTTAGGGCTTCAAAATAAAGTAAACAGAACATTGTGAAGAAGGCGCTTTTGCATGGAGCAAAGACTTCTGGGAGCTCAGACGTGGGGCAGTCAGTGAGGCGAATAAAGTTTAGGTCTGGCCAAAAATGTAACTTGTGTGAGCCTTGCAGGATGGCTAGGAATTAATAATGAGAGATGAGGAGAAAAAGCATGGAGGGTGGTTATAAAATAAGAATAAAGTCATAAGGTGTGGGTGCGATATGACAGATGCCTGCCTGAAACCTCAGAACTCAGAAGGCCGAGGCAGAAGAAACTTAAGTTTGAAGTTTAAATCTATTTTTTTTTTTTTTTAACATTTAAAAAAGTGTACTTAAAAAGGAGTAGAAAAGAGGATTTGGGGAGAAAGGAGTTGCTTCAAGTGGTTGTGTGACATTTTCCTGATTTTACACCGCAGTGCAGCCTGGGCTGTGTACCATCTGTGCACTAATGATCTGCTGTTCATCACCCAGAGGCTGAAGACGCCTCACAGGACACAGTTGAAACAACTTTCCGGTACTCACTTGTGCTTCCTGCCATATCAAAGTGAAAGGGACATGATATTACTGCTCAGGAATTTTGTATCCAAAAGCAGCAGCAATTGTAATGTCAGTTACTTACAGTTTGATTTGGCTGCAGAGAAGGGCTCTTGATGCTGACAGAGCACTCCATACCTGACTGGGCCATATGCTCATTTTTATGTGAACCTGTGGTGTTTGGGGTACCTGCCAAGCGCACTAATGGTTCTGTGAAGGTGCTTCCCCAGACATGATTACTTTTGAAAGTTCTGTGTAGCACACTGGAGGAACTAAGATGGATGCAGAATTACCAGTGCTTGTCAGAGGGCTCTGAACTCTGGCATCAGCTCCTTGAAAGTTAATTGAACAGGGCAACCACCACATACTTACAGTGGCATGATTTTTGTCCCCTGTGTTTTCTTTCTCCTTCAGTTTCTGGTTTGCCAGTCTCTGGCCATCTGAGAGGCTTTATTTTCATTCTCCCATAAGAGATTAGTCACTGTCTATGAAGGGACTTTTTTTTTTTTTCTAAAAAGTAAGAATTGAGACGTCCTGTGTTATGTTAAAAGAGGTAAGTTCCACCCCTTTAACTCACGTTCTTTTAAGTAAAATATATTGTAACATTTCAGGTAACAATACAGCTTTGGTCCGGTCTTGCGGTGTCCACCCTGGTGACAGTGCTATTCGATTTAGCCAAGAAATATGAGCAAAAGTTGTTCTGCACACTTCATCAACGTGGGCACTGCCATGGACCGTAGAGGCTTCACTTTGCCACATCATCCAGTCAACCCAAATGCCTTTCTAAGATGCTGGGTGAGAACTCCAAAGGTTGCCTGTTCACTCACTTAGCAAGTACATACTGAGGGATTACTAGTAGGTGCCGGAGACAGGTGAGAGCTGAAAGCCTGGTTCCCAGCTTCAGGGGCGGGAGGCCAGTGTGCATTGGTAGGACACTTGGATGCCAAGGCTGACTACAGCTAGGATGCTCTCCTCCTGGATGTCTGTGATATTACTTGGAGCACAGAAGTTAAGCAACAATGTTATTACAGAGGTGTAAGTCAGGCTAATATAATATGGAAACTTGTACAAATTCATATCCTTTTTCCTGTCATACCAGTAAAAAGTTACTAACCATGAAAGAGTTGTCTGTCCTCATTTCCAGAAGTAAACTATGACATCTCTAGGATCCCTTGGCAGGCAGCTTTTACAAGAAGGGGTAAATGTAGTGTTTAGACCTACGTCATTCAGTTAGAGCCAATAAAACTGGAAATTTGATTCTTCAGGAACACTAGTGACATTGTAAGTATTCTGTAGCCTTATGACAAGTGGCTCTGCTAGACAGCACAGATGACGGTCATTCCTGTCGTTAGAGCATATCTTAGTGGGCCAGGCTGCCTTACCTGGCTCTGCAAAGGAACTGAGATCCTTTTTCAATTGTGGCAGCAAGTGGAACTTATATGACACAGAATAGCAGCCATTTATATGGTGGGCGGGGAATGAATGCGGAGGCCAGGACTCTTACCAGACATCCTCCTTAGTCTCTCCACATTATTGTTTTGAGACAGTCTCTCTCTCACTGCACGTAGAGCTCACTGGGGCAAACTACCACACTTGCTTCTCACATGCATGTTGACAGCTGGACTCAGGTCCTCATGCTTGCAATTGACCAACTGAATACTCTCCCTGGCACAAAACCAGTTATATTTGAGAGCGACAACCCCTTTTTTGCCAACTTAATTGGAATTACATTGTATTTTGTTTATTGTGTAACAAAGGAATGATAAATTATTAAAATGATCTTCAAAATCTCAAGGACCAAATTCCTACATTAGAAAAACTATTTAACACATAAACAATGTCCTTCAAAATCTGGAGATCATAGGTCCCACAAAAGCCACTGCATGTCATCATTGCTGTCTCTCGGAAACCAAAAGCATCAGTGCACATTATCTGTAGTTTTTTGTGTAGAGTAGCCAAGTACATCTAGCTGTAGAAACAGTTGGTGCCACCTGACGGCGACCCCCTTTCCCTGCTGCACTATGTGCGGGGAGAAAACCTGGGCTTTGGAAGATGCTCGGTGTGTTTGGAGCCTGACTCTGCTCCCTGCTAGCTTGATGGTTTTAACAAATATTGAATATCTCTGCCTTAGTTTCCAGTCCTGTGAACATAGGAGTAAGAGCTGAGTTATACTTGGTACAAGGCCTAGTTCCAGACTTCACCTCTCTTCTCTCATTTTGTTCTGTCCACAGTCGTGCTCTATTGCTGCTCTTCGTTATCTGCCTCCTTCTGTTGGTAGTGTTTCAGGAAGGCAGCCGTACTGCACCCTGGCTTAAATGGAGGCATGGAGTCCCATTTCTTTCTTAAATATAAATTACACACTTTACTCCATCCTCATAGGAAAAAAGAGGGACACTAGTTTGTTTTTTGAGAAAGACTTATTGAAAGACTCCCAGCCCAATGACTCCGAGCCTTTCTACCAATTACATAATCGGATTATGATAGTTACAGATTATGTTAGAAGTCTGGTAAGACTTCATCTTGATTTTACCAAAAGCAGGGTTTATTTTTACATTCCTGAACATAGTCAAATTGACTGTTTTAAAGGGGATAATGTTTGTAATATGTAAAATGTTCCAAGCTTGCTTGCCAAAGCCAGTCAGTTTGGCAGCCAGGTTGAGCAAAGGCTTATTTTATTAGGGGAGTTCTTTTAGAGTTCTTTATATTATAAATGAGCATATTTTATAGAGTTTTTCCCCATGGAATGCATTGCACAGTGTGTAACGCATTTCAGATTATGAGTCTTGGTGAGCCTTTGCCTTAATGATAAATATTAAGAAACAAAATGGGTTTTATTTCATAACTTAGCCCAGCTCTTGGAAATGAAGCAGATATACTCTGTGTTTTCCATGTCGCTGCTAGTCATTTTGTAGGTCCAGAACACAGTGGGGCAGGGTATGGCTCGAGTTTTCTCAGAGTTTTCTGGTATTGTTTGGTTAAATGCTTTTAACACAGACCATATATTCAACTGGTTGCTTGGCATTTGGGAGTTTAAAGTTTAGCTTAGTGCCAGAGGCATATTTGGGGCTCAGTAAATACATGCTGAATGAAAGAATAAAAAGATTTTCTGAGACTTTTAAAAAAATATTACAAACAACCTTAAACTTAAAATTTTAAAAACACCTCATGGAGGTATATTAGTCAGTCAACTGTGATCAAACAACTTATGGTCTTAGAAAAAGGAATGATTTAGGCAAAAATCACCAGTGGCTTCATGGAACAAAATAAGGCTTAGAGGGTACATGAGCCCTAACGGAGGGGATAGGGCCATAGAGAAAGCATTACAAAAAATGGGAAGGGCTTTTCAAACATGAACAACTGGCCAGGTACTCAAAATATGGGTGGCAGAGACCTGTAGGAATTAAATCAGGAATGGCCTAAGCCTGGCAGGTTCCTTGGTGTGGACGCCAGTTGTGGTGTCTGTCACAGGATGCTTATCACATTCAACTTTGAATCTACAACAACTAGTCCAAGAATACTACTCCCCTGACCCAGTGGACTCTGAATGTTTTATAACCATCATAACCATCATCCCAAATGTACTGCATACTGTGAAAACAACCAACCGGGGGATGGAGAGATGGCTCAGTGATCCAGGAGACCTTGTTTCAATTCCCAGAACACACTGCTGTCTCACAGCCACTTGTGACTCCAGTCCCAGGGGATCCTACGCTTTCTTCTGGCCTCCAAAGGCAGCAAGCCACACACAGTGCACACACATACGTGTAAGCAAAGCACTTATACATGAAAGTATAACATTTTAACAAGTAAAAAGATAAAACCAACCATCCCTGCCTCATGAGTGAGGAGAAGAGGAGTCCAAGGTACATGTGCAGGCCACTGCTCCCAGCATCTAGACAACGTCCCGCTTTCATTTCTGAATGCTGGTCCAGAGAGAGGATGTGGACGGGTAACTGTGGCGCAGGGACAGCCAGCCTGAGAGCAGAGGCCTCCAGCAGGGGAGGTCCTTCCAGGACATAAGTTTAATCAGAAATTGACTACCACTGACCACTCTGCATGCAGTGGGGAGCTGCAGCAGGAAAAGATGTCTTGATTATAGTGATTTTCTAGGTAGTCTGGGTCCCAAGCATTAGTGCGGGGCTCTGGTTTTGTGCTGTCAGCAGTGATTTGCTGACAGGATACCAGAAGCTAATGCTGCTTCGGTATGAAGGAGTACTAGAGAAAGATTTCTTTAAACGCGCTATTTCATCATTACAGGACTTCTCTCTAATGGTTAGACTCCACACTGAGCTCCTGTTGTGTTGATTTTTACCCAGCTGAAAATTCCCAGTGAGCAACATTAGTGTCTAGTGAATGTTCTGGCTTGGGGAGTACAGGCTTCACCCAGCATTCCACACTCTGCATTTACTTAAGTGTAACAAGGCTTTTTTGCCTTTCTCACAGCCTTTTCTTGGGTCTCTTATTAATGACTATTATTCATGTCATATTAAGAAAACTATATTATGCACTCATTAAATTTGTTTTTTTTAATTTTTATTAATTTATTCATATTACATCTTGATTGTTAGCCCTTCCCCTGTTTCTCCCGTTCTTCCCTCCCTCCTACTTCCCCCCTTCTCCCCTCCCCTATATCTGTGATTGAGGGAGACCTCCTCCCCCTATATATGCCCTTAGAATATCTCATTAAATTTGTTTTGCACAATATTCACAGCGAGTCTGGCAGAGAAAGGCTTGGGCTTAGGCGTAAGTACTTTATAATTTAGTGCAACTTTGCATGGCTTCATAACCAATTAATTTATATATGTTAACTTGAGTGTTTAGAAAAAGAATGCCAAAGGTACTATCTTTCAAACGATTTTTAATTAATCAGGTTTAGAGTTCTAATTGTTTTGAACAAGTTCTTTCCCATTGGTGGTAAATAGACATTCCTAGCTTCTCGTTGGGGGTGCACTGTCCAGGCACAGGAGCCTGTGGTGTTTTGATCATAATGCTTTCCACTGTCCCTAGATAAGTGTAAAGATCCAGTGTGTTTAAAAATAAATGCCCCGTGGCTTGCTTCCATCACCTGTCAGCTGACTACAGAGTAGGCACCTTTCAGAGATATGCAAGGTCTTAGATTGCCTTAAGGGGAAAGACTTTGCTAATATCATACAAAGAAGTTATACCTCAAGGCTCCTAGTTATTTCATTTCTCTGTACTTACTATGTAGGATTCCTTTCTTGTTGGCCAAAATAGTCTCATTCCTTGCTTGCTACTTGGGACCAAACTCAACTAATAAGAGAAAGTTTTGTTTGTTTACTTGATTTGTGTGTGCGCATGCTTATGCGTGTGTATGTGCGTGCTTGTGTGTGTGTGTGTGTGTGTGTGTGTGTGTGTGTGTGTGTGCATGCATCGCAATGAATGTGGAGGTCAGAGAACAACTAGTGGGGGTCCGTTCTCTTCTCCTACTTTATGGGTCCTGGGAATCAAAGGGAGTTTTTAGGCTTGGCAACAAACTCATTTTTCATCTCCTGAACCCAAGAGAAAGTTTCTTTTGAGCCCAAGTTGAGCTGAGGCTAATATATGCATCTGACTTTTACAAGTTTTGAGGGTGGTTTGAGCCGGTGTAGATCATCTGACTCATACAAACTTGGGGGTGGGTTGGTCCCATGTAGATGAGCCAGACATCATGTGCCTTATGCACAAATAACTCTTCTTCTGGAACATCCTATAACAATATCTTCATGGGTTGCCAGGATTGGTTTGTAATTGACATCTGTTGAGCAGATCCACACAATTTTCTCTGCCATGGCTCAAGATGCCATGGCGTTTTGAAGTTTCAGCTGTTAATTTTTGTCTATGTTGGCATGGAGATCAGATATTTGTAGGCTCATTGTATTTTTGCTTCATTTGCTATAGCCTTTTAGCACATCTTCCCAGTAATAGTCTTAATGGCTTTAGGGAGAAATTGCAAATTAAGAATAGCGAAATTGGAGGTGAGAGCCCTGCCCAGGTAATCAGTAGCCACAGAGTTCTCAAGTGAACTTTAACGTAAGCACGTGAAAGAGAAAGCAGCCTGGCAGCAGGACTGTCTTCCTGGTGTTTGTTCCCGTCAGCAGAAACACGCGCTTCATTTTCTGCTGTACACTGGCGCATTCCTGTCAGCTGGGAAGAGAATCTGACTCTGTGTGTTTAAAGTGCAGCTCCTGACCACTGGAGACGCATCATAAACTGGTGCTAGACAGGTATTAAGAGATCAGTTCAGTACTGGGGTAAGAGTTTATGATTATATTGTTTAGAGGTTAAACATTTTATCTACACCCAGCAAAAATTGATGTAAGACTTTTGTTTAAAATTATACATAAAGCAATTTCATTATTGTGAAGTGTCCTAAAATTTAAATTGTTGCAGAAGTACTTGAGTGAAATACTGAAAGTGTGTCACCAGGGTTTCAAAGTAGGAAGAGGTCAGCATTTTGAAGTGGTGTATATCTGTACTCACCCACAGGTATGGAGTTTTTGCATAAAAATAACCAGCTATGAATAGACTCTGCTTTAAATGCACTTGACTACATATGGTCACAGAACCTGCTGAGAATATTTAGTGGTACATCAGCCTTGTAACTCAGACTATATAACATCCCAATTATCCTATGGTCTCCTTTATTTAATTTGTGGTTTTTATAATTAAAATGATCTTTCCAATAATTTTATAATAAAGTTTGTTACCAAAAATATTCTAAAAGAGTCCACAGTTCTATATAATAGTCTGAGTTTAAAACTTTTAAGGATTATGACATGGTACTTGGTCACACACTATTTATGTCCTTGGTAAAATGATTGGGCTTTAATGGCTTAAGGTTGCCATTAAATATATAATGGCATTATTAATGACTTCACTGGGACCTTATTGCATCCAGGCAGCATATTATATTTCACAATTTTGAAAATAAACCAAGGAATTTGGTCCTTTTATTATCATCTACACTTTATAAAAGAAACTAAGGACTGAACAATTGAATAATATTTTAACTATCACTTCAATAGTTAATAAGATGTGGTAGAACCTGAAATTGAGTCCAGGTCTGTTTGAATTGAAGCCCCCATATTAGATGCACTTACTTAATCCCTAAATTTTGACATAATAAAACCATGCTTTTAAAAAGATGCCCAGGAGACGAACAACTCAGCATTTTCTAGAGGCTTTGAACCCTTCTGCCTAATACTGTGTGTCGCGTGCATATTAGAGAATCTTTGCTATAACTTTTTCAGTTGCAGCAGGAGTTTAAGAACTAGTTATCACATCTGTGCTGCAGGCACCACACACGTTCATTCTTGAGGTCACAAAACTGAAATCCCACTGATCACACAGATCATAGAATAACTGTGAGACATAGGTATGTCTGGGTCGTTGGAACAGTGTCCTGACACCACCACTTCATCCGGACCCTGGGGAAGAATCCCTCCTGATTCTGCATCCTGTATCTTCATGTGCGTGTTGATGTGGGGCACACAATGGGTTTTGAATGCTAGTGGTAATAAGTGTGTTTTCTGTGTTTGAGGTAAGAATTTTATTGCTCAGTGGGAATCTAAGGTCTACAACTTGTAAGTCATCAAACTGGGTATTTCTTAAAACTGCAAGAGAAAAGATGGGTGAAGTCTCACTTCCTATTCAGACATTAAAAACATTACCAGATTGCTTTTATGTATTTTCTTAAATCCAAGCTTAATGATCTAAAGTTCTATTTAAAAATTTATCTTCCTCTTAATAAAAGACAATACAGTAAGTAATCAAGTGTATGATGATTGAATCCTCAAGTTGACTCTCTGGGGACAAAATGTGAATATTGATTAGGAAGAGGCACAGGGAGCTTGTGGGTGCTAAAATGTCATGTGTTGTGGTGTGAACAGCGGCTGCATAGCTGTGTGAGTGTGTAAACATCCATCGGACTCTACTTGAATTCTGTGCCTGTGTCTGAAGACTTGAGTGGGAGGGTGAAGGAGAGCGTGTGGACTCACGAGAGCTCCATCTGCATCCGCAGCTTCCCTTCACCCTCCTGGCCTTTCCCGGGCAATGGACAGGCCAGTACTGCACAGAGGCTGGTGGAGAGGCCCTATTCAGCCGCCTTACCTGCTCCCAGTAGCTTCTCTGGTCTCCCCCTGATTTCAAGATGGTGAAGTGATCGGCATTTTGATCTTAGAATCTCACAAGGTGGGAAAATAGTTTGTGACATGAGCATGTTAGTGCATTTCTTGCCTCTTGTCCCTACTTGCATCTCCGCCAGCCTCTCATCTTCTTATTTGGTCCTTGAGAGCAGAAATTATATCTCTTGATTTTTTTTTTTTTTTTTAAGTTGCTCAGCAAGTGCTTAGTGAGTTGGAATTTTAGGGTGGAGGGGAGATGACAAAAAATGATTTAATACTGCTGAGAAAATAGAAGGCTGCGCTTGGGCAGCCCTCCTCAGGGAAGGCAGCCATACATCTTCCCATCTCTGTCTGAGGCGATAGGAGACAAGCACGCCAAGACTGAAGAAAGATTTAAACTTTCCAGATGGGAGAGTCAGGTTTAGGGTCGGGAAGAAGGCATGGGAGGGTGATTTGAACGTTTATGACAAAGGAAAGCCCTGAAGCCCAGAGTCATAAGCCTTTTTTCTCCCGTACCTCATCCTGTAACATGGGTCTGGGAAAACTTGGCATGCTTGGTTGACTGGGAACCCTGCGTGAGTTTCCTTTGTAGGAAATGTCTGTTCATGAGACGAGCATGTGGGAGTTCCTGCAGCCCTGTTAGGGAGTCAAGCTCAGAGGCATTGACAGTTCCTTCAGGATCTTTGTTCCAGGCTGTGATTTAGCATGCACTCGCCATGGAGAACTAAAGTCCCAGTGACTGGCTGATGGCCTGCTTAGTAGTCTCTTCTGGTCTGAAATTATTTTCTAAATTAATTTAACTGAAGTTCTTTTCAAAGTATAGATGTAAGAGTAACACTGTAATTTCTTTTTTTTTTAATTAACTTATTCGGATTACAACTTAATTGTTATCCCATCACTTGTATCCTCCCGTTCCTCCCTCCCTCCCTCTCTCCCTCCCTCCCTCCCTCCCACTTTCACCCTATTCTCCTCCCCTAGGTCTGTGACCGAGAACACTGTAATTTCTAAAGGGACTTGGGGTTTAAGTCCAGTTTCCTCAAATCTGGCTAACAAAACAGACACCAAGTAACATGAAGACGTCTGTGGCTCCTATTATAGTCCGGAAAAGTCAGCCTCAGGCTCACATGCATCCCCACCGGTGATTAAGTGCAAGTGAAAAACTTTTACTACATGGCATGAGACTATGGCCTATTGCCAGCACAGCTCAGCCAGACGCTGGCAATTCTGTCTCCTGGGCCCATGGCTGTGCCACAAAATGCTATTCCTATGTGCTTTTGTGGAAGTGCTGGTGGGTCTTACTCTTCTCGCTTACCACAAGGCAGTGCTGAAGGTAAGCACTGACTCAGGCTGGCCTAGATCACCAACAAATGGAATGAGGAAACCTAACCTTAGGTCAAAAAGGGCTCTGGAAGTAGTCACAGAAGTTATGAAGAATATAACTAGCGAAAGGACTTAACTGTGTGTCAGAAGAGTCATGTTACAAAGTGTCAGGCAACCAGGATGGATCAGTGGGGTAAAGACACTTGCTACCAAACCTGACAACCTGAGTTAAATCCCCAGAACCCACATGGTGGAAAGAGAAAACTTGACACACACTCACACGTTAAAAATAATTATTGCACATGTTGCTAACTAGAAGTATTTGCCAGAGTTGTTGTATGTCATAGCAGTAATTTGAGATTCCTTTTGTTGTTGTTGTTGTTGTTGTGTTGTTTTGTTTCTTTGAGACAGGGTTTTTCTGCATAGCTTTGGCTGTCCTGGACTCACTCTGTAGACCAGGTTGGCCTCGAACTCAGAGATGCGCCTGCCTCTGCCTCCCGAGTATTGAGATTAAAGGTGTGAGCCACCACTGCCTGGCAACTTGAGATTACTTTAAATAAGGAAAATATATGTGAATTAAGAGATAAGTAATGTGATTGCAGTTGTGTGATTGAAATAAATTATAGCAAATCTAATGCAACTGCTTCTCATAAGAACTGAAGTGTATGGAAGATAATAACCCAGAGTGCTACCTCGCTATGCCTGCCCTGAGGCCCTGCCACACATGTGCAGTGTCTGAACTGGGCACAAGGGGAAGTCACAGGTTTTGTGTGAGAATATAGGTGAGTGTTCTGTCTCCCTTTATAACAGTCCTCATTTTTCAGACTTAAGAAAACAAATGTATGTATTTTATAATCAGATAACAAAAAACATTCAAAAAGAAAATACCTTTGAATGAAAGTTTTTCTCCTCCCTTAAAAATTCAAGTTCCTATTTTCTTTTTGCCGTTTAGGGGACTGAACCCCAGCCTGGGCCTTGCACATGCTTAAGGCAGCCAGCGCCTGCCACTGGGTCAAGGTTCATATTTTTAAATGGACAAAAACATTTAATGAAAAGTCTACCAAAGGTACATTTTTATAATTAAAAAAAAAAAAGGAAAAAGTTATATATGGTCTTCTGACATTAGATGGGAAACTCAGAACAAATGCTTTTGAAATTTAAAAAGCCCTTTCATCTTAAAGCACTCTGATTTTTGCTGTTGTGAAATTCATGAGGTGGCAAGCCAGATGATTGCCAGCCAGCCCTCACCATGTTTTAATAACCTGGCATTATTTTCCATAGTGCTTCTAGCTCTGGCAAGCGCCAGCCCAGAAGTGTTAGGTATTCCCAGCTCACCAGTTTCCATCTGTGCTAGATGCCACTTGCTCACCAGTTTCTGAGCTCATCTGAAGTTAGCACTTGGGGACTCAGCTTTCCTTTCCGTTTTGAGGTTTTTTTGTTTTGTTTTTATGTTTTTTTCACTGAACTTTGTTTCCCCATTAAATCTTTACTTTATATACTTAGAAGTTTTAAGCCTGGGGGGTTTCTATTGACATGCACATGAAATGTTTAACACAGGAGTTTGATTTGAGGTGCTTAGTTCAGCAGCTTTTATCCTGGCAGTGTTGAAATACTTCCCAGGAGACAGAAGATAGAGTGATTTGAATTGTCTAAAATTCCAGAGCAGAATGTAATAGAATTTCACAGCAGGAAAGAACCATGGAAACAATTTAATCCAACTCTTTATTTTACAGATGAGGAAATTGAAGGCAGAGAGGTTAAAGCTCAGTTGGAAACAGGTCTTCTGACTTCTCATTGTGATCTTTTTATTAAAAACAGCATCCTTACACTATGCTCCTAAAGACTGTGACCTCATCATTTGGCTTTTGCTAGTATATATAAGTGGTTTTGGAATTGCAAATAAAGCTGGGCCTGGTAGGACATGCCTGGGATCCCAGCACTTGAGAGGCAGAGGCAGAGGATCCAGAGCTGAAGGCCAGCCTTGACTGCAGAGGGAGTTTGAGGCCAGACTCAGCCCACATGAGACCTCGTCTAGGGGAGAAAAATGCAATGAACCTAGAATTTTAGAGGCTGGAGTGAGGTCCAGTGGTGCAGTGCATGCCGAGCATGTACAAGGTCCCGAGTTCAGTACCCAGCACCACAGAATATAAAGTGAAACCGTTTAGCTTGGCTGCCCAACTGGCAGTCAACAGTGACATCACTGCAGCTTGAGGACGTGTGTCTCAGCACAGGGAGGGCTTTCTCACTGATAGAGCATTCTCATTTGTCCTTAGTCTCTTCAGCTCAGTTGATTTTTGTTTTCCCATGTTAATTAGACTTAGATGGGGAAGAGTTTCCTTCTGGGCCAGTGTTATCTTTATCTAAATTATTAAGCATTTTCCTTTGAATGTTGTTTAGATAAAGCTCTTGACAGCCATTGAGCTAATTATGGGGCAGGGGTGGGTGGGCGTAAAATGTACTGAAATTGAACCCAGAGCCTCACATATAGCAAGGAAAATGCTCTGTGACTAAACTATACCCCATCTCCCATAAGTTTAATTTTTTAGTTAAAAATATAAAATGTTATCCCCTGGCAATGGGCAAAGAGACACCTTGGTGGTGGTAGTGGTGTTCTTCTATCAGCCAGGGGCAGAGCAGATGGCAGTCCTTTGTTCATCCTTGCTTGATGCCTGGCTTGGTGGCTAAAGCTATCTTATGCCTAGGACACATTAAAATTCAAGTAAAATTGAATCAAATCCAGGCAGAATATCATGGGAAGAGGAAAACACAGAGAGACCTGAAATCTGCAGTGCCCCATGGTGTGGCCAGGGAAAGATGCCTACAGACCTGCCTTCTGGTTTATAGCACAGCCAGGGCTGTAGATACCCACTTGCCACCTGGCAGTGCGGACTGATGATGTCACCCAGTGGTCCATCAACTGTGTGGCCAGGCTGCAGTGGGAACCACCACAGTGTGCAAGTATGTGGCGGACAGATAGGACAGAAAGAGAAGTGGAGCAGCTTAAACATTGTGGAGGGAGAACAGAGAGTACAGAGCTGGCCCCACCCCCTCACTCCCCATGGTTCTCTGGGTAGCTGGCCCCATCTCCCGGCAGTGACTGTGCTCAGGAGAGCAGTCGCTCTCTTGGACAGCACAGCAAAGCTTTCCCTGGTGGTGGGTGACAGGGATGAGACAGCCCCAGGGCATGAGGGAGGGAGAGCTGGCCCAGCTAGCTGAGTTTTCTGCTGTGAGGTGGCATGGGGGGTGAGAACTTCTCTGCTCCCCTGCCCTTTGTCACCTGAGGCATTTGGGAGAGCTAAGCCCCCCAGTATCATGAGAGCATGTGAGCTATCCCTTCCCTAACTGGCTACAGCACTCAAGAGAGTGGGCCTTGTACCTTACCTGGGCCACAGAGTAGAGCTGGTCCTGATGACTAAGGCCACAAGGTTGTGAGAATGGGAGAGCTGGCCTATCTCCTCACAGCCTACAACACTTGGGAGAGTGGGCCCTGTGCGATAACTGGCCATTACAGTGGAGCTGGCTCTGGAGGTGTCAGTCCACTCCAAGGGCATGAGGCAAGAGAGCTGACCCTATCCTCCTACAGATGGTGACACTGGGTGGCCTAGTCAGAGAAGTGCTGAGGAGCTTGTCCTGGTGAGGCAGGTAAGGGATAGCCGGTCTGCTGACCAGCTCATCTACCACCCAGGCCCAGTTCCAAGACCTTGAGCTGGCCCACCCCCAAATCTATATTATCTATGAATAGTTGGGATGCATGAAAGAGCTAGTCCTACTGATCCAAAGCTGTAGGACCTCCATGACACAAGACAACAACAACAGGATAACCCGGAGGGGTTCTGGTAAGAACTCAGTATTAATGGTGCCACAGAAGCCAGAGATCTTGAACCAGACCAATGAATGACTCATTTCAATGAACATTTGCAAGTGAAGATGTATTGACAGAAGGATATATACTGTGGGACACACTGTGACATAACACAGCTTCCACGATGAGATATTTTCTATGTTTTGGGTCTTTTGTGTGTGTGTGTGTGTGTGTGTGTGTGTGTGTGTGTGTGTGTGTGTTTTATTTTGAGGGGG
The DNA here is from genome assembly GCF_903995435.1 of Acomys russatus. Lineage (NCBI taxonomy): Eukaryota > Metazoa > Chordata > Mammalia > Rodentia > Muridae > Acomys > Acomys russatus. The sequence continues at coordinate 77,449,078 of NC_067142.1, read as the reverse complement.
AAGCTGCAAGGGTGAAGAACAGATATCAGGGGACAGGGAGATAAGTGGTGCTGGGGTGCATGATGTGAAACTCACAAAGAATCAATGAAATGTTTTTTAAAATGTAAATACGTTTTACCCCTTACTACTCTTGTAAGCGTGAGTAGAGAACTTCGGTAGATGTCTGAGGCCGCATTAGCCCCCTCCTTACAGAGAAAATGACGACAGTGCAACAGCTGCACGGGATCACTTACACTTTGGGATTCTGTGAGGTACGGTGGGTTTTTATTATTTTTAACTCCTTTCTGCAAAGTCCTTTTTTAATTGAATTCAAGAAAGATGAATAATATTGAGGATTTTTTGTGAATTCTACCTTGAATGTAGATGTACTAAAAATTAAACAAATGTTAGATTATAAAATAACAGGAGTTAAGGAATGGTGGTTGCATTTATGCTATGTTATGCTTATTTTATTCTATGCGTATGGGTGTTTTGCCTACATGTATGTCTATGCACTGTGTATATGAGGCATTTTGCCTACATGTATGTCTATACACTGTGTATGTGAGGTGCCCATGGAAGCCAGAAGAGGACATCCCTATTAGAGCTGGTTATGAGTCTCCTCTGTCCTTAGACACACAAGTGTTTTTAACCACCGAGCCATCTCTCCAGCCCCTCTTTATACTTTTTGCTCTCTAGTTAATAAAAGCCTTGGCCTGCTAATAAGGAGTCAATTTTAGATTGAATATAAATTAAGCATCTGATTTGAACTTAGGCAAGTATGCTTTCGCTGAGGTATAATTACCCTACAGAGGCTTAGCTGAGTAATGTGTAATTTGTAAATAGAACCTAAAAACGTGGTTTTATGGATATGACCCATAACATTTTGGCTCATATCTTATTGAGATACTTTTCTTGGATTCAGCTTAGTAGAAGCTACCAGAACACAAAACTACCCTCAGCATCCAGACTAATCTTTTGGACAACTCTTTGTTATTACCCAGATTGTCATGACTTCACTTGAGGAAGCTCAGAAATAAGAGCATCCCTCAAGGCCAAGCATGTTAAAGTAGCCTGAGGCATTTTCACTTTCTGAAAATGTGCCATCTAAATAATACCCAACAGAGCAAATTTGGAAATGATACAGTAGTCCTACAAAGAGCAAATGTTTTTATCCCTAATATCCTTTTTCTTGTACTTCCATATACACTAGAACAACTGAACATGTACTTTTTTTTTTTTTTTTTTTTTTTTTTTTCGAGATAGGGTCTCTCTGTCTCTCTGTGTAGCCTTGACTGTCCTGGACTCTCTTTGTAGACCAGGCTGGCCTCGAACTCACAGTGATCCACCTGCCTCTGCCTCCCAAGTGCTTGCATTAAAGGCGTGTGCCACCACCGCCCAGCTGGATGTGTAACTTTGATTCACGTGTTACCTTGATTTTTTAGAGGCTTCCTCAGTCATTGAAGTTAAATTCTTGTATACTCTTCATCACTATTCTATACAATCATTGAAGTTAAATTCTTGTACATTTTTTCATGACCTTCAAGACATTGAGATAAATTCTTGTACACTTCCTGGTCACCATTCTGTACCGCGCTCACTCACTGAAGTCCCTCCTAAGCTGCGGTCCTGCCTTTCATGTTTCTCCTCAAGTTTATCCTGCCCGGCACTACCAAAGTAGTCCTCCAGAGCAGTCCTCCAGAGCAGTCCTCCAGAGCAGACCTCCAGAGTAGTCCTCCAGAGCAGTCTTCCAGAGCAGTCCTCCAGAGTAGTCCTCCAGAGCAGTCCTCCAGAGCAGTCCTCCAGAGCAGCCATTCCACCACACCCGTTTCTGCTTGCAGAGCTTGAGTGGCTTCCTGTTTCTGTGCCTTTGTCTCTTGATCCTTCAAACTCTAGTCCTTATCCCGCCTCCCCATTCGGGTTCTTGGTGGCTGTGTGCACGCTGCTTCAAGAGTGTCCTGTGCAGGTGTTGGCCCAGCATTTGCTTCCTTGCCTTGCTTCTTGTCGATCAGTTGAACTCTCCACAAAGCACCTAGTTCAAATTCTACTACTTAGCTCTAGCCCCAGGACACACCTTTTGGAGTACACAGTCAGGTGCTTCCCAGCCTCAATCGCTTAATTTAGAGTTCCTTTTCATTTCTCAGTACTTTCTTGGACTGGTCTCTCACTGTGCTTACCTGCAGGCCACAGTTTCCTGGTAGCATGCCCAAGGCTGCGGCACAAGCTCTGACTGGGTAGGCTATACTCTAGGACCTACTGTCCCAGATCCCAGGACAGGGTCTGAAATATCTGTACAAACTTAGTGAGCTTAGTCACACAGGTGAGTCCAACGATGGGGAAAGCACTTGGTAAACTTTAAGTAGTAAATATTTGACTTAAATCGAATTAAGTATAATTTTTTAACTCGATCTATTAAGTTCTATGAAAACGTTTTATTGGGGGTAGAATGCTGCTTCTTTTCAGCTACATGATAGTCCTGAAGCATTGAAGACAGAGCCCATGCCTGATTCTCTTCTCATCCCTCCTGTGGCCCCTGTGATAAGCAGATATATAAACTGGTTCACCTCCTCCCAGTTTGTAAATGCATCTGTGTGTTTGCATGTAGTTCATATTACCAGTGTATGACTTGCTGGACACTTAACTTTGTCGTTTAGCCCTTTCCATATTAGTCTCTCTCTCTCTCTCTTTCTGTGTGTGTGTATGTGTGTGTGTGTGTGTGTGTGTGGTGTGTGTGTGTGTGTGTGTGTGTGTGTGTGTGTGTGTGTGTGTGTTTGTCGTGGCATGGGCACACCACCATTTATTTAGGCATCCTTGCTAATGGATTGGCACTCAGCTTGCTCCCGCTCTCCCCACACCCCAGTGAGCATGCCTTCACACACCCTCTTGTCCACCTGTAGTAGTTGCTGGTGAAGAAGAAGCTTCTCCCACTCTGCCCTCCTGTCCACTTTCAGTTAGCAAGCAGTGCTGCCCCTGCCTGCATCCGTGTGTAGCTTCTCCCACTCTGCCCTCCTGTCCACTTTCAGTTAGCAAGCAGTGCTGCCCTTGCCTGCATCCGTGTGTAGCTTCTCCCACTCTGCCCTCCTGTCCACTTTCAGTTAGCAAGCAGTGCTGCCCTTGCCTGCATCCGTGTGTAGCTTCCCTTTTGCAAGGTTGGTTGTGGTTATAGATCTGGCCTCCCACTAATTACTCTTTGGCCTGAGACCTTTTTCTCGTTTGTGTGGGTGGCTCTTGAGGCTCCTTAACAGTTCTAAAGGCCTCATTCCAATTAAGCCTGTGAGACTTATGCCATCTCTTTAACAATGCTGAGAATCAGTCCAGAGTGTGCATGCTCAGCAAGTGCTCTGCCACTGAGTCCCACCACGGGTCACCATCAATTTTTTTTATACTCAGCCATTAGAAAGTGTCATTGAAACTTACAGAGTCAAAGATAGAGGTTCACAGAACCAATAAATGAAGAGCTTTGTATTTAGTTCTCCATGAGTCATCTCTGACTGGACCATCCTTGACAGCTCTTCCAAGAGAACAGTTGTAATATATTTTCCTGTTGGGTAATGATCAATAACTTTAAGAAAGCCCATACTAGCCCCCAAATCTTGGTTGCAGGGATTTGCTCATGACATTTGGATAAACCCCTGCTCTTCCCATGTATCTTTTGATTGCACTATTCTCTCATACATAGGGTATTCATATTTAGAATATTTATTGAACATATGCTAAATTTATTTTCTTAACATTTATGAAGCATTTGGTATTTACCAGTCTTCACTCCCACGTTCTTCTCACCTCTTGGTTTATTTTGTGTAGTAACCTAGCCCCTGCTCAGTTACTTCAAGATATCAAGTAGGCAACCTTTTTGAGTCTGCATCTCTTAAGCATTCAGGAAGTGCATTACACACACAGCTGTGGTTATGGTTATTGTTATCCTTCGAGTCTCTTGACACAGACCATAAACATTCATCTGTGGAGCGTGAAAAGTGCCCTGCAGGCCAGGCTTAGCTTGTCTCCGGGTATCTGTTTCATCCTCAGATGTAGCCCGTGTGCCAGTGAGGGTTCATGGAAATACTTAATGATGGAGAATGGCTTTGTTTTTGTTGGAAAGTCTTTGAAAGGGTGCTCATCAGAGTGTGGACTCCTCTTTGCAGATTCTTTCTCCTGCCACACCAGCACTTGGCAGAGTGTCCCCTTACAGAGATGCCAGGGTACTGAGCAATGCTACTGCTGAGACCCAAAGTGCTGCTTGAGGCACTTTGTGGATTTCATGTGGAGACTACCATAAAGCTCAGAAATACCCAAAGCCATCTTTTATAGGGTTGATTTTCCCAAATGCTAGGAGAAGCTGATTGAAATGTGTAAAACTGACCCTGTCCCTTTGCTGGCTGTAATGGTAATTCACAATTACCAGGTAGACCCCAGCTGGAGACAGAGTTCTATATCAATATCTTTACTCCTTTGTCCTAAGGTCTCTCCTCCCAAATATAATGAAAAGAAATGCATTGAGAGAAACAAACCTAGAGCCTTGCTGCTGTCCACCTGTCCCGGGTCTCCTGTGAACCTTGCGCTGTCTTCACTTCTCTTTTACTCTCACCTTCTTTGAAAGCGCCAGTCACTTCTCTATCCTCCATACCAACTGGTTGCTGCCTTGAACATTTACATGCGCCTGGCAGGCACTGGCCAACAGAGGCTGAATCACGCTCTCCAGCACAGTCACCCTTCCCTGGCATGAGGTACTGGGCAGTTACTAGTTATGCATACCCCAGTTTGCAAATGCATTTTCAAGTCTGTTTGATGCTTTCTTGAAGAAGAAAATAGCACTGCAGCCAGTCTGTAGCTAGGGAGCTGTCAAGAACCACACCCCAGTGTGTAGGATTGTGTTACAAGAGTGTGCAAGTGCTGTCTTTCTTAGGCCTTTTCTCTGCAGGGAAGAAAAAAACAAAACAAAACAAAACAAAAAACACTAAATAGGCAGATGTTGCTTCCGAAGGCTGTTGCTTTTCAGGCTGGGTGCTTTGACTGTCTGGAAGCAGGCATGCGCTTTGACCATAGCAGGCTAAAAGGTGAATTACCCACACAAAAGAGATTGTTTGTGTACCTGTTCTTCCAAGTTGTTTATTAACACTAGATACTGAAATTAAGATGAAAACTCATTCAGCAGGATTTTTAATAGCTGGATATTAAAGAGTAACTGTCAAAGCTGCAATGCACAGAGGCAGCACTAGCAAAGCTAGACTCCTTTGCTTCACCTCTTTCCACAGTATTATCTTGAGGAGGGTTAGAGAAAGCAGTCCCACAAATCAGACTGCTTTTGGCTGCTTTACCTGTGGTGTGGAGGACTGTTTTTAACATCTGCTGGTCATGCCTATTAGTACAGAAACTTCAAACGAATCTAATGTTTCCCTCAGTGGGGGTATCCTTGTGGTAACCTCAGTCTTTTTTTTTTTTTTTTTTTTTTTTTCTGATGTTGACAGCCTCTACACATTGTCTCACATTTAAAGTAAAATGAAGTCTGCACTCAAGCAGAAAGAATGCTCCCTCTCTGCAGGGAGCAAAGTGGTCATAGATCCACAGCAATTTCTCAGTTTAAAAACAAAATGTGACGGGCTTGAGTGGGAGGAAAGAATGTTTGCGTATTTTAGAGCCCAAATGTTTCTGTAAAATCCCATTTCTTTTCAAATTCTTGCTATGATGTCGTCCAGAATTGTAGCATTATTTTTGGTCTAAGGATAACAACATCCTTTAGCTTGTGGAATTTCAAGATATCCTGAGGGCATGTGTGGCTAGAAGACTGAGTGAAGGTGCAGCGCGGTGTGCAGTGGTTTACAGCCCTGCTCAGGACCTTGGTTTCACTGTGTGTAGAGTAAGTTTTTCTCATGGCTCATTAATAGCTCCATCCATGGTATTCCTATGGCTTAATCTTTAAATGTCTGTGTGTAGATGTGATTTTAGTTACTCAGCTCTCTGGAAGTGCTAAAAAAAAAAATACATATATATGTGGTATGTAAATTATATCTCAATGCTATTTTAATAAAAATTAATGTGTGGTTACATTTGAAAACACAGGGTCATATATTCTCCCATAGATTTATTCAGAAGAAGTTAATGTGCTTCTTGAGTTTTTCAGGAGTGAGCATTTCTATGAAAAGGGTGCTTTGCTTCCAAGCTCTCCTCCTCCTCCTCTTCCTCTTCCTCCTGGTCCTCCTCCTCCTTTGGCTTTGTTTGTTTGTTTGTTTGTTTCCAGACAGGGTTTCTCTGTGGAGCCTCGGCTGTCCTGGACTTGCTTTGTGAACCAGGCTGGCCTAAGCTTGCTTCTAAGCTCTGCCCCCATGTTAGCTCTGCTGGCTCACCCATCCCTCTGTGTGCAGCCCCAGCAGTGCAGTGAGTGGGAGGAGCTGGTCTCTTTTCCAAATGCAGTTCCCCTTCCAGCACTTGACACAAGCATTTACCAAACATATGGGTGCTAGCTGGTCATGTCTTTGTAATTATGTCTTCTAATTAAAAATTCTAACATACTGGATTTTTTTAAGAAGAAAGTTATTGCCTTAGGAAAATTAGATACAGTTAATTGCTACCAAGAAAAATTACTGTTGAATTAGGCATGGAGAAACAAATATAAAAGGTTTGAGGAGAAGCCATCAAAGCATAGGTGGTATTACAGTCAGCATTCCCAGGATATTTACAAATATCCTCAGTCCTAAACCAGAGAGAAGAGGGGTACCCTGCACCCTCTGTGTGGCTTGTATGAAGGGGAGCCAGCTGAGTATGTATGCTTAAGTTAAACTTCCAAGGTCACAGAGTGCTTTAAAAAAAAAAAAAAAGAAAAAAAAATTTTTTTTAAATGTATCCATCCAAGTAAGAGTTCCTGAGGCACTGAAGCATAGAGCCTCTAATGTAGGATGTAGAAACACAAACCAAAGAGAAAAATGTTTAGAAAAATGTAAAGTAGCCTGGTTCTGACATGTAGTGTGTTGCGGGGCAGGGGAGGGAGGGAAGGAGGAGCAGACAGAGAGACACTAAGTGGACCCACATTGTCGCTGGTGTCACTTGCTTCCTGCTGTTTGTGTTCCTAGTAGCGCTGACTTCACACTGTTGAACATGAACAGAGTGACGACACACACCGCACACTGACCTCACCAGAGTCGGTTCATAGCTACAAAAGAGCTGTATATCATGCTGAGGAATGAGACTAGAGAGGGTTCTTCTTGGGCATGCAGTCTTTTAGAGTTTAACAATAATTTCTACAAATAGAGAAAGAATGTGTTGTTAAGTATTCTTAATAATGCTGTGGATATTAACTTCTCATAAAACACATGCCTATTCTAGATTGTTCTCATGAGGAGCAGACTTTGAATCCACATCTCTCAAAAGAAAAGAAACTCCTTTTCTTCTGTAGAGATTAATGTTTTACAGTTGTCCCTCTGGGTTCCCTTCTTTCATGGTTTTGCATATACACAGCCACAGCACAGACAGCAACAGATTCACTACTGAGGGACTTCAGAGAAAGGGTTGCGCCAGCAGGACCGCTGGAGCAGTGGTGATATCAGTGGGTGTGTAAATGCAGAAGGAGAAATTTTTGCAGGCCCCACCCTGAGACAAAGAACTACATATAAAATGGCTGCTGGGCAGAGAACTAGCCTCTCCCATATATGAGCCCTCGTATTGGTTGTCCAACACCCAGTGATCAGCCTTGAGATCATATGTAAACTAGCAACAAAAATGGGCTCAGCAGCATACATTTATGTATTTGTTCACATACACATAACAATAATAATCAAAGAAAAGGAGGCTTTTGATTTGAGAGTGGGAGGAAGCCATGGGAAGGGCTGCAGGGAGAACCTAGAGTCCCTCCAGCTCTGTTGTTGAGAATGCAAGAGACTAGAAGCCGCCTGAGGTTGTCTCTGAAACTCGGGCTGTCATGGAGTTGGGGTGCATGCTCTTCAGGACCTATTCTTGGGCCTTCTTGATTGTGACCGTTTTAATAAATGTGTGAATAAAGCGTGAAATGCAAAACACATGTGTTTTGTAGATTCACACAGTGCATTCCACAATGTAAACTCTGAAGTTTGGGAGCCTGTCTGTCTCCTTCTTGGCTTTGCTAGGAACTAGATTAATATATTTTAAAGAAATTCATTGACAGTTGAAAATGGAAATAAGGAAGAAAACTTTCCTTCTTCAGGAATCCCAGACTAGGCCTTGAATTGTGGGAGGGGTCAAGGCTTGGGGTGGGAGAATTTCAGGTTGTTTTTCTCTGAGTGTGCAACACTGCCGTAGATTTCACACCGGGAGCATCTGAAGCGAGGCAGCATGCCGTTCAGTCAGCAGATAGTCACACGCCTGTCTGTGTTACTGAAGTCAAACTTTGTTCTCATGGTCCCTTTATACAAAATGGGAAGAGATTTTGTTTTATTCATGATAGCTAAACTGTATCATTGAAATTGAGGATGAGAAAATGTAAGTTATTTAACTCAGTAAAGTAGCAGTAGTAGCAACAGCAACAGCTGCAGCCCAGACCTACCAAGGCAAACCTGTGATCCCAGCAACTCGGGAGGGTGAGGTGCGGTGAGGGCTGCACAATCAGGACAAGCTCAAACGACTTGCTGAAGTCCTCTCTCAAAAATGTTAAGAAAGAGTCTTTGATAACTCTGTTGGAATACTTGTTTCATCTGTGTGTTCAACCTCCAATATCCATAACATATCCGTTAACATATAAGTACCATTTTGATGAAAAGTACTTTAATGATACAACTTGTGATATGAGTGTTCATGCGCTTTTCTTGAGAGGCTTTCTGATGTGTGCTCATCAGAACTGGCTTCTGATTGCTGGTAGTATGTTGCAGCCTGTCTGTTTGAAGTATATGAAGAAGATATGTTTTTCCATAGATACATATTTGTACCCTCACAGACCTCATGAAGGGCTCGAGAGCTCCCTGTGGTCTTCAGGCCACACTGAGAGCCACTGTGATTTAGAGCAGTGAACCATGAATAGTGAGCTTTATTTGTTCACCGAATACTTATGAAAAAGGTTACCATAGGCCAGCAAGTGAGAAATTAATGAATGTAGTAGGGATAAGGAGTTCAGAAGTTGAGGCTGAGTTTGGGATTTCTTTAGCAAGCTTGATGTTGTGTATGTGGGTAGCAGGGTGCCAGTGCTGAGAGGGATAGTTACAGACGTGATAGGGAGACGGGGACTTGAAATACAAGCCCATCCTTGTTTAAGGGATTGGGAAGGTAGGTAGCAAGAAAATGAGGACTAGAGAGTCAGCTGGCGTCTCAAAGAGAAAACAGGATTTCTAGCACAAAGATGTATTGATGTCAAGTTGGGGGAGGAAAGAATGCTGCCTAGACACGAGGCTTAGGGACAAGGACTCCTGCCGGAGAGAGGGCACTGAAGCTGGCGGGCAGGGGTCTGGAGCTCACCTAGGGCCCCGCTGGGAGTCCATCAGGAGTCCTCAAAGGTGCCACCTCTGCTCAGCCACTTGAGCACCTTCGGGAGTACAAACCCTGCAGTAAGGGTTCAGTTTCTCCACACGTTTGACAGCTCCAAGCCATCTCTCTTAACCCTCCTGGGAGTCTTCATGGGAGGAGCACTAAGTCCAGCACTGGCACGTATGTGGGGAGCACCAAGTCCAGCATTGACTTGTATGTGGGGAGCACTAACTCCAGCATTGGCATGTATGTGGGTAGTACTAAGTCCAGCATTAGTGTATGGGGGGGAAGCACCAAGTGTTGGTGTGTATGTGGGAAGCACTAAGTGTTGGCATGTACATGGGGAGTACTAATTCCAACGTTGGTGCGTAGGTGGAGAGCACTAAGTCTAGCATTGGCCTATGTGTGGGGAGTAATACGCCCAGCATTAGCGTGAATGTAGGGAGCACTAAGTCCAGTGTTGGCATGTATGTGGGGAGCACTAAGTGTTGACGTATATGTGGGGAGCACTAAGTGTTGGCATGTATGTGGGGAGTACTAAGTCTAGCAGTAGCATGTATGTGGGGAGTACTAAGTGTAGGCATGTCTGTGGGGAGTACTAAGTGTTGGTGTGTATGTGGGGAGCACCAAGTCCAGCCTTGGCATGTGTGTGGAGAGTACTAAGTGTTGGTGTGTGTTAGTGTGTGTGTGTGGAATTCTAAGTATTGGCGAATATGTGGGGAGTACTAAGTGTTGGCATGTATGTGGAGAGAGCTAAGTCTAATGTTGGTGTGTATGTGGGGAGCACTAAGCCCAGCACTGGTGTGTGTGTAGGGAGCACCGAATTGGCACATCTGTGGAGTCTCCTTATATTACATAGCTTTGTTCCTGAGCATTATTTCTTTGCTTTTTCCTTTTTTTCAGGCCATCCAGACCTTTCAAGTTCCCGAGAAGGTAGAGTATTATAAGCCATCTTGTTTGATGATAAACTACTTCTCCGTAGTTTGCAATCCTCTGCTCTCTCTACACTTTGCTCTTCCCACCTTCCTCATGCATCCTGTATGAGGGAAGAAAGTTTTCTTATACATTGTCTGCTTTCAGGGCTCCATATTACAAAAGTGCTTTCCAAACTAGGTAGATTTTCTTTTCTTTCTGTTTTGATTTTTAGCGTCAGGTTTCTCTGTGTAGCCCTGGCTGTTCTGGAACTTGCTCTATAGACCAGGCTGGCCTTGAACTCACCAAGATCCACCTCCCTCTGCCTCCCTGAGTCCTGGGAGTAAAGGCGTGCACCACCACACCCAGCTAGGTTTTCTTATCTTTAAATTGTCTTTGGAACTTGCATTTATATCGTCTAGCTGTTTTACATTTTTTTTTTCTGATTTAAATTGGCTTCTCTATCCTTTTTTGGCAGGAGGGCCACATGTACCTTCATTAACTTATTTTTTATGTAAACTATCTGCCATTCTGCCAACTAGTGTGACTTGAATACATGGTAGTTTATTTCAAATGCATTAAATGCTTTTCTTATTTAAAATATGTGACTGTATTAAGATGAAGGTATTCCTTTATGTGGGAATTATTTTATTTGTTAATTATGTATATATATATGTATACGTATGGGGGTATATGCACATGAGTGTTGGTGCCTGTGAGGGCCACAGGTGTCACGTCTAAAGCTAGAGTTACAAGCGGTTATGAGACACTTGATGCAAGTGGTAGGACTAGAATTCAGATCCTCTGCAACAGCGATATGCACAGTTACCTGCCGACCCTAGAAATCTGTAAATAGATACAATTCCTGAAAACACAGAACAATACTAGCCTGTCCTCTTACACAATGTGGTTCTGGGAACAGCATCATCACACCTAAGAAACTTGAGGTGACTCGTGAGATTCAGCTGCCACAGACGCTCAGGTAGAGAACAATCCAGCCCTCCTAAGGGGAGTGCTCACTATCTAGAGCAGTGGTTATCAACCTATGGGTCACGACCCCTCTATAGGTCCAACAGCCCTTCGCAGCGGTCACATAGCAGATACCCTGCACGTCTTGTCCTTTGTGACTGACTCATTCTATTTGCATAATGTCCTCCGAGTCATTCCCAGCATTCTAGCACATGTCATAAGTTGCTTTCTTTTCAGGCCTGATTCTGTTCAGTCATGCTGTTTGTAGATGCCGTACTTTATCTGGTTATTCCATCTTTGCCCCTTCCTTCAAGAGAGAGACAGAGACATGGGAGCAGATATGCAAGTAAATATCCAACACTAACAAAAAGAATTTCACTTATCTGGAAATAATGATTTTTCTCAGCTGACTAAAGGTTTGACATTTTTTAAATATTTGGGTTTTCCTCTGTTAACAAATTGGGTTTTTAAAAAAATCTTAATTTCTTTTTTCTTTCTTCGTTATTCCTTTTTTAGTATATCTACCTACATACAACCACGTACCTAAGTACAGCTTACTCAGGAAAGCCTTTCCTGATTTCCCAGGGCCCATCTCACTGGGAAATGATCTGTTTTTCTTTGGCCGAGCATTGCATCTATTCTTCTAAAAGCACCCTTTTGTCTGCTTCTGTAGATATCTGTACCTGTCTGATGTTCTACACTTAGCTGTAAATTCCTTGAGCCAATCTTTGCATTTCCACAGTGCCTTGTATTCTTGCATTTGATTTACTGTTAGAGATGAATTTATAACTCACACAAAGGAAACAGTTGTTTGTCCTATTTTCATGTGTGAATTCTTTTGAATCTGAGTCATCCTTCCCATCAAGTTGACAGTTGATGCCACTAGAAACATTGTGAGCATTTTGAAGCCCGCCCTTAAGGGACAAGAAAAATTGGGCTGGCAATTTGGGGAGGGCAATAAGCTGTGGGAGGAAAGGTTCCTTAGGGAAGAAGAGCGAACCCAAGATCTTAACAATCTGTTCAGATCAGAAACAAGTCCAGGTAGTTGATTTGGGCGGTGCCAAAGAGTCAGGAGAGTAAAGGCTACTAGGGGCTAAGCTGTTGGGGCTGGTCAGAAGAGGGGCACCCATTCAAGTCACACCCTTCAGGGCAGTTTGTAGAGGAGAAGGTTTCTGGAGAGGCCACGAAGGATAAGCCAGGAACGGAGCAAATAATTCATTATGGGAGTTACTGTAATATAAGTGACCACTTCAAAGCCCTTACATGATGCTACCTGAACATAAGGAGATTCTACAAGACACTGACTTCATAGTTATTTCCAGTCTGTTTCCAGAGTAAGCCTAGCAGTTAGGTTGAGCCTCTGTAAGTATATTCGAGGGACTTCCATTGGCTACCAGTCTAGCACAGCAGTGCCATCCTCGGCCAGGGAGCCAGCCTGCCTACTCACTCAGTCATGGTGCATTAAGACGACTTGAGACAGCCAGTTGGACAATGATGTGAACTTTATACAGTGGTGGCCAGGTTAGAGCTGCAGGCCCTCCCCTCAGTGAGAGATCCCCCCAACTCTTCCCCAGGCCACTCCCTGACTAACTCAGATGTTACAGAGGAGGACTGAATTCACAGTTGTGCTGTGTTCCTATATACACACCTCCCAATTAGAGCAGGTGGGCACAAGGTAAGTGTTGCCTGGTGTGCAGGGCAGCTGTGGTAAAGCTCCTCTTAAAAATGGTTTTAACACACATGTGGTTCACTTTTCAAAGAAAATAATGTGAACATATTTTACTGTTAGAAGTGAAATGTTATAGGTGTCTGTGTTTTTTATAGGTCATTTAAATTTTTCCTTATTCCTCCCAGTTTTATAGTGTTTTTTGGTAGTGATATTATAATCATTGTCTGGATTTCATATCATACATGAAACACTTATTTCCTTTGTAGTGCCCGTAGCTGGGCCTAGACAGCACAAGTGACAGGTGCTGTCAGCAGTTTGCGGTGCTCAGGAGAAGTGCGTGTCTAAATGGCTGTGCATCTCCCCACAGTGCTGAGCATACTCAAGATGCGATGCGGAACAGTTGTCTAGGAGAGGCCAGTGTGCAAAACATCTGCTGTGTGCAGAAGAAATTGTGACATAGCGGGGTTAAATGTGTGTGGAAGAATGCGGTAAAGAGCTAGCCATAAAGCTTCCACATGTTGCTGGTGCACGTATGCAGCATGTGGCAGGGCTGGGAGATCGAAACCAGATATTTTCACAGGGAAGGAAAGCGGTTATTGGATGAGGTTTTTGGGATTTCTGTGTATGTGTGTGCATATTTCTTAAGAACACAAAGCAGAAGTCATTCTATGGATAAATTAAGCCACAAAAGAAAACTAAGCAGTGCTAGGCTGCTGCCTTCTATTGATAACATGTTTATAAGACAAATGCTGTCCAAACTGAAGGAGAGCAGATCCCTTTAGAGTGGAATGAATGAATGCTCAGGCAGAAGCCACTCTCATTTCTTCAGGCTGATATTTTAAAGACTTAGTGCAAAATGCTCTTTTTAAAGTATGAGGTGATGGACAGAGTGTGTCAGAAGAGCTGCTGAGACAACGCACATTAGTGCCTCAAAACCAGTGATCTCATTAGTCTGTGCTTAGTGGAATAAGGAGAAAGTGGGACAGATGTTTGTGTTGGGCATGTGGCCACTCAGGGAGGACATTTGAACAGCCACAGGCAACACGTTGGGATTCATATGTTCACATGACACCCACAGTTATCTGTAAAGGCAATTCTATCTTGCCTGACAAAATGTTCCTTCAATAAAGTCTTAAACCCAGAATTTGCAGTAAGGAAAATACTGTTCAACTAACTCAGTGTCCTATGGTTCTATGTGATTTTGCAGAGAGAAATTTACTAGTGGGGTAGAATTTTTTTTTCTTTTTGGACAGGGTTTTGCTGTGTAGTCCTGGCGGATATAGAACTCGCCATGTGAGTCTTGAACTCAGAGAAATCCACCCACTTCTCTTTCCCAAGTGCTGGGATTAAGGTTTGGCAAAGGTTAGAGAGACAGCTGTGGGCACTGGGAAGAGAACTCTTGTCTTTAGTTGTGAGTACCCATTAGCAGCTGAGACATGTAGCCAACCCTAGACATTTTTAAGTGTGAATTTGATGATGCAGAATTTGGCAAGTTTGCTTCTTCCTTATGGCTTTAGTTTCAGTTGTATTTGAAGAAACAGATGGAAAAAAACATTGGTTAAAAGCCAGAATCTAGAACCAGATTACCTAAGGCTTTAAGATTTAACTCATTACTTGGCCTGTCTGTGCCTCAACTTCAGCAATGGGGTGGGCATAAGACTGGCACGAGCTGATGGTCTGTGTGCAGCACAGGAGCCACTGATACTGCAGTAAGTACAAACTATTATTTATGTACTTATTTATGTAAGGGTACTTTAAAAGAACAGCAGTGGGGAATGCCAGGGCCAGCTCTTTTAGGCATAACTATGTTGTGGCATAAATCCTTTATTAGAGTGGTAATTGGAAGTAAATATACCCACAGAGTCAGTTCTGTAGAACTTCAAAACCAGCACTCATGACTTGGAGATTGGAAAACTATATAGCAGTATTTCTGGCATTTAGAGCCCACGGCTTTATTTGTAATTACTAGCATGTTCTCAAAGAAATTCCTCATAAATATATACTTACGAAGTCTGCTTCATGTGAACCATAACTAGCCATCATAGTAGCCAGTGAGCTGATCTTGTTGAGAGTTCAAGAGTAGGGGTCACACACTGCATATTTTGGGTTTTTCTTCTGATAAAAATTGAGGATGGCAAAGTGCAGTTCAGGAGGCGTCTGAGGTCAATCAGAGATGGTATATGAAGAAAGCCAGTGATGGAGTTGGTAATGGAGGGAGGTTCTGACGTGGAGAAAGAGAAGAGCCAGCCTGTAGTGCCTGGAGCCCCCAGGAGTGGTAGGAAGCTGGGCCTCTCCTGCAGGTACTGTCGGGCCACTATGCCACACTGGACAGAGTAAAGGCCTCTGCCCCTATGGAATCAGTCTGCTGATAGTCATAGTCATTTCTTTCTAGTTCTGAGAAAATGTATTTAGTTGTCTTTAGATTTCATGAACTTGTTCATAGACGTTTTTTAAGAACTGCTGCTTTATCAGAAAAATGAAGGGACAATGATCTGGAAATTTTCTGCACAAGGGTGTATAAATACTTCTAATCATATTGGTAACACCTGTGCTGATCTAAAACACGGGGTCTAGCCCTCCTCATGTGTAGCCTTACCTCCACCCTGTTTCTCAGATGTCCTCTCTCTGCTTACTTTGTGCCTTGTAGTTACGCAGCCCTGCTAGCCGACTGGCCCGTGGTGGTCCTGGGCATGTGCACCCTGCTCATCGTGGTCTGTGCCCTGGTGGGGGTCTTAGTCCCAGAGCTCCCCGACTTCTCTGATCCTCTGCTGGTAAGGAGAACTTGACCTGGCTTAACCCTGGAGCCATGTCCCTGAATTAAGTACTTAAATGCATGGTACAGTCTGTTGGCAGCCCTTGCCTTCTTTGTTTTTGAGATAGAGTCTTACACTGTAGCTCCTTGAACTTGTCATCCTCCTGCCTCAGCCTTGCGAGTACTGGGGTTACCAGTCTGAGCCACCTCTTCCAGGTCCCCATTTCTTTAAAAACATACTGCAGCCACCAGTAAGTGCACAGCTCTCTTCCTCCAAGTAAAGATGTGTTGTCTGTGCTCTTAGGTAAGCGCAAAGGATCTTGCTCCACCCCAACTCAAGCTCAAGAAGTGGGGATGTCCATCTTCTCTGTTCCTACATTTGATCAAGGAGCAACATATTAAAGAATTAAATACTCTGAAAGTATTTTCATAAAGATTTTAATGCTGTATATCTCTCCCAGCTCCCAGAAATTAAAGGCATTTCTGTGTAGCTAACAGATAGCAGGATCTGTTAGGTAAATGTTCCTCTGGAGTGGGATAAAGAGAAAGTGTGACCAGGGGTAATGATGACTCTTGGTGGGCACTGTAAGAATGCTTCACATAATTTGATTTGACCATAATTCCTACAGGCTAGAATGAGCACTTATTAAATGCTTGGGCACACGTATGTTTCAGATACACTTTTGCCACTTCCTGAGGCATGTAACTAGAGAACCATATGCCTTTGTCACAGCAAAGAGGTGATGGTTAGAAAGGCAGCGTGTTAACACAGGCCACTCAGCAGTGAGGAATGCCTGTGTTTCCTGTTGAAAACTCTACATCATTTTGATATTGCTTTCCTAAGTTGTTAAGATGATTGTGTTTAGTGGGAAATTAAATATACTAATGGGAACATGTAATATTTTGTCTTAGGGTTTTGAACCAAGAGGGACTGCAATAGGACAGAGGCTGGTCACATGGAATAACATGATGAAAAATACAGGATACAAAGCAACATTAGCAAATTATCCTTATAAGTATGCTGAAGAGCAAGCCAACAGGTAATCACTTACTTCATATGACATTTCAATAAAATATTACTTAAAGAATCCTTTTTATTGCCTGAGCCAAAAGACTGAATTAAAAAACAAGGCTTAATTCCTTTCCCATTAAGTTTTACTTGTCGCTAAAATGTCTTGGCTGTACTGTGATGGAAAGGTGAGATTTTCTTCTTTACATGTGGAAAAATTAATGTTGCTCACGTGGATCCGTCCAGCTTAGTATCAAGTGCTAAGTAGGTTAGAAGGTTAGGGTTGTACTGTTAGAACCCACCCAGCTCCTTGAAACAGCTTGAACTTTATCAAAGTTTTTGATAAACTTGTTTTTCCCTTTCAGCCACCGGGATGACAGATGGTCCGATGATCATCATGAGAGAGAGAAGAGAGAAGTAGACTGGAACTTCCAGAAAGACAGCTTTTTCTGCGATGTTCCAAGTGAGTGAATAGCATCTGCATGAACCAAACAGCAACCTGGTATTAAAGATGGAATGTGATCCAAGTCTACAAGTGCAGCCTGCACAGCAGGCTCCCTGGTTCTGTAGACAGGGATGCCAGCTGATTCACACGCTTGCCTTCAGGGTAGCCAGCCACTAGTTTGAGTTGATCTGTAGTAAAAATTAAGGAAAGGGTTCTGTTCAAATTGAAGGACGAGATTAACCAAACTTTCTACTTTGTCTGAACCTTTAAGTCATATGTCAAATCATTTTTACTGTTTATTTCTGGGTCATATAACAACTACATATTCTTTATTGGATCAAATGTGATCAAATGTGGTGCAGAGGCCCAGAGCTTGTGAGTGGGTCAAGCTGACTGGAGAGGATGTGCGGGTATGGAGCTGAGGATAGAGCCCTGGAGTGCAACTGTAGCAGAACAGGGCCTTGTGGAATTGAGCCCAGGCCTCACAAGCCTCCAGACTCCAGTGTGGAACCACAGATCTCTAAATGTTGGCATTCAACTGACTAGAGAAATTTAGTTACACTTAAAAGTGGCTTGTTACCCGGCAGCACCAGGGAAGGGTGTACAAGTGGCGATGTGCAGGTGACATTTGGTGTTCAGTGGCCAGAGTGACTAGGAGGGTGAGGGCAGTAGTTTCTGACTGAGCAAATATGAATAGTAACATTCTTTTGGTTTCAGCTTGTTGAAAACCCCTTCGTTGTATATTTCCCTGCCTAGTTAAATAGCAGAGAATCCTCTAAGATCTTGGTATCTTAGATAGAGAGAGGGGAAGAAAGGAAATCCAGATTTTATACAGATTCTCAACAGCAACACAAGTTCTAGTTCAAACATTTTCTGCCTCTTCCTCTTAGAACACAGATTAGAAAAATAGAATTCTGATTATTTCCATGTTTGGGCTGGTTTTTTGTTTCGTTTTGTTTTTCCTTTCAAAGTATTATTATACAATGCTTAATCAGCACTTGTTAATGTCAGTAAGAACAATAGCAAATTCAGGAAGTAAGTCTAGCTTTTGTTTCCCATAACTGTCCTGAGCAGTAAGTTCTGGCTTGACTAAAGCCCCCATAGGCTCCGTGGGAATGAAATACTTGTTTCCACGGGCTGATTTTGTACCTAAATAACTCAGTCTACTTAAGACAATAGCTATTTGTGAACATAAATGTTTGCTAAGGACAACTGAGTGATCATGAATAAACCCATGAGGTTTTCATACCTTTGCCAAATGACTTGTTAGTGCAATTAGGCATTTTAGATAATGTAAGTTAATCTGCTTTGTTTTCTTTGATACGTACTAAACCTTTTAAATAATCTAGACAGACGCAGTCTCAGGGAGCACCTGCTTTCCATTTCATTCTCACGGTTATTTGGCATTGGGCTTGTCACCATTTGCACATGAGGAAGGAGGCCCAGAGAAGTTAGCAGTTGCTTACGTAAGATCACACAGGTGATAAGTGGCAGGGTCTGGCTGCAGCCAGATCTGATTTAAAGGCCATGGCTCTTCTGGTCCATTGCACACCTTGTTCAAACACAGGGTTTGTGTTAGTCTAACTTCTGGTTCTTTCTCTGGACTCTGGGGTAGAAGTGCAACCCTGAGCACAGTCAGGACCTGCCATGCACCTGTGGTCCTGGCTGGCACAGTGCTTTAGCACTCAGGTGGCCTTTCCTGTGAATTTTGTAATTCAGTTACCAGCCATCTCTCCTCCATAATCAGCCTCCAGAGAAACCACTTTTATGGTCCTTTTTGATACTCTGTGGTATGCAATTGTCATATTCTGTATGCCGCCACAGAGGATGGAGAAAGACCCTCAGTTAATTTTCTACTGATAGTTTACAGCCTTTTCTTCCTAATAGGTTTGTTACTACAAGGTCCCCATGTGGCAAGTAGGTATAGGCTTTGAGCTAAAGTGACACTAACACACACACACACACACACACACACACACACACACTTTCTCCTGCAATTTATCAAAGGAAAGAATTCCCTACCGCTAACAAATTATTTGTGCAGGTTCTCATTTGAATTATTTCTGAATTATGATTCATCAAATAAATAGCATAAACATTTTTCTTTCCCTCTTTTCATTTTTCAAGGTGATGGATACTCCAGAGTGGTGTTTGCTTCAGCAGGAGGGGAGACTCTGTGGAATTTACCTGCAATTAAGTCAATGTGTGATGTGGATAATTCCAGGGTATGTAAATGACAGCTGAGATCTGTTTAGCACAATAAAATTATGTTATGGAAACATCTACCACTACCCTGGTGTCTGACCGATAAAATGCCAGTGAGGCCTACCACCAAGGAGCAAGCCCCAGCAGGCAGGCTTTGCTCTTTGGACCCCAGCATCAACGTGTCCTGTGTTTACCCATCTTTAAAGCACACTGGCCTTCTTTAATAAAGAACCTTCTTCCTTTGCAACTCACATCCTCTCTGTGTGACAATCTTCTGATCTTCTGTTATTTCACCATAGTTTCTTTTTAGGACAATAGTTAAGACTGTCTCTTTCTTCTCTTACTGTCTTTTCTCTTCTCTAACTTAGTTTCACTGCTCTGTGCATTGCCCCTCCCCAAGTCATTTCTCAGCATTGTCACTGTGCAGTTAAATGCCTGCCTCTCTGGCAGTAAGTGATCATTCCAGGCAGTGATTTCAAAGAAGAACTTAGGAAGCAGGCTAGGAAGGGGCGCAGGGGTAAGGGGCATCAAAGACATTAACACACGTCTGTCTCAGTGGCCCCTGTACTCCAAACCAGACTCCCCCAGGCTCCAAACACCTTGCTGCTTTGGAAGGCACTAGGATTCAGGAGGACAAGAACTTCCTGTCAGATTCTCCAGAGCCACACAGACGTCAGCTCCAAAAGACAAGATGGCAGTCAGTCCCACTGTGGAAGGGCTGTCAGCCTGAGTAGGTCCAAACTGCCGTCTGACATCACTGATGGGCCTGTCCAGGACGGCAGCCAGGTGGAAGGGAGCTTGTGTTCTTAGCATAACCCTAAAATACAACACCAGAGGTTAGTCCCAAACCCAAGCACCTGCCTGGTAAGAGCTAGCTGGACAACCCAATTCCCACCGGGTACTCAGTGGGGCTTCCTTGTGAACACGAGGTAAAAAGGACTCAGAGTTACCCTGACCAGCAGTGTCATTGTGCTGGCTCACAGTCACCCAGTGAGTCAATCCTATGTGCCCTGGCTTTATACCAGTCTCCAATAGCAAAGGCTGTTCGATACCTTGAGAGGATCATGCCAGAGAGTACATCATCAGCTTTCTATCCGTGTCACCTTATCTTTGGCCCCAAACCAGTCAAACCCACAAGTGATCTATTAAAAAGACCACAGTTTTCTAGTCAGTGGTCTGGTTTTATTTGCCATGTGCTCTCCAATAGCTACCAGATCCCACCTTACTTGGAAGCTGTGCCTGTGTTTCTCATAACATGTGGCACCTCTTATGTAGACAGTGAATTTCAAAGTAGTAAGCACATAGTGGCACTTTGTGCAGGCAGCAGTTTATGCTCAGTGCTTGTGATGGGTCTCTGTGGGCCCCACATGGCTGGGATCTCAGCACTGCTCACCGTGAGGCTTGGGGAAGCGAAGCTCATCTGCTTCCTTGTCTTCATAGCTTGGATGAGACAGAACTCTGAATTTGAACACCTCTTTCTCAGTGTCCTGCCTGCCCTCTGTCTTCAGACCTGCCTTCCTGCTCACTGTGTGCATTCTAAACATCTTGATGAGTCATATACTCCCCATAACAGTATATGAGCTAAGAACCTTCTTAGTCCCCTTTATAGGAGGAGAAACTTTGACACGAATAGCAAGAAGCAGGTCTGACCCCAGCAGGTTTGCTGCCAGAGTCTTCCTGCCCTCAGTGCTTGTGCTTCCATAATGAAGATTATACTCCACCCTGTTTCTGTTCAGTTGATTTGCTGTATATGCCATCTTCTACTCAAATGGCCAACCTTTAAAGAGTCCACGTGGCCTGGATTAAGTATCCATTTATAGAAGTTTATCCTTTTAGTGTGTGTTAGACTCCAAGACTTAAAAAGCCAGGAAGTAGCACTGTCTTGGTAGCTTTCAGCAGTGAGATCAGTACAGCGCTTTATCTGTACCAAATGGTCCTTGTGAGGTAGCAGACAAAGGAGGCATGCCTAAACCGCAAAGTAAGTAAAGGAGGGAAGATGAAAGTAAGGGCGAGACAGCATCAGGAGTGCAAGGAGCCTCCCAGAAGCCAATGAGGGCAGAATTGCCTTTCAGTGGATCGTTACCCCAAAGTCAGCAATGGGCAGTAAGTCAGGAGAGGAACAAAAATGTATTTTAGAAACCCAGTGTTTCCTAATGCTGAGGAAGAAAACATTTTCCCTCACTTATGTGTGTATGTGTGTGTGTGTATGAGAGAGAGAGAGAGAGAGAGAGAGAGAGAGAGAGAGAGAGAGATTGGGGGTTAGGTAAAGCAAGGATGTGAATTCACATGTATGGTGCGAGAGGAACCAGAGGACCACCTCAGGAGCCCTTCCTCAGACACCAACAGGGTTTCTCACTGGCCTGGAACTTGCCACGTAGACTAGATTGTCTAGTAGGAATCTGCCTGTCACCACTTCCCCCGCACCGAAATTATAAGCACATGCCACCATGCCTGGCTTGTTTTTATTGTATTATTAAAATGTAGGTTCTGGGAATTGAACTCAGGTCTTCATGCCTCTGTAGCAAGTACTCTATGAACTGAGCCATCTCCGCAGCCCCTCTCTCATACTCTTGATAAAAGAAGTATGAAGCTGTGTACATAGCTCCTGTT
Organism: Acomys russatus; assembly: GCF_903995435.1. Taxonomy (NCBI): domain Eukaryota; kingdom Metazoa; phylum Chordata; class Mammalia; order Rodentia; family Muridae; genus Acomys; species Acomys russatus. Next base: position 77,427,108 of record NC_067142.1, on the reverse strand, counting down.
TTAAGCGTGTATGTGTGCACGCATGCATGCATGTATCTTGGGTACACATATCACAGCACACATGTGGAGATTAGAGAACAGCTTGCAGGAGTCAGTTCTTTCCTTCTACCAGGTGGGTCCTGGGGAATTAAACTCAGGTCCTCAAGCACCTTTACCCACCGAGCCATCTCAGCAGCCCAGCTCTTAACATCATGCTTACAAAGTGACAACACGGGGGACAGACCCAAAACCTACATCCAAAGGAGTATTTAGTATGGCCAGTTACAAAAGCACATTGAGTGAATAAACAGGCAGCTGGGAACCTAAAGAGCTACTTCAAAAACATGGTTATAATTTTAACTTGTTAAAGTAATACCCTTTTTAAACCAGTTGCAAATGTGACTGCATTCTGATCTTAGATTCTGCTCTGGAAAAAGATGATAAAATGTTCATTCCACATGTTAGGTAATAACTTGGGTCAACTGCTTAGCCTTGATATTACTGCTGGAGTTTTTTCCAGTCCTCAGTTGGAGTTGCTTTGGGAATCTGTGTTTGTTACGGTGTTCTGCCTGCTTGGAGGCCTTTCCTTCCATCCCTCAGTCCTTGCTATTGCTTGGCTGTTAACGGGACCAGCCTTGATCCAGAGCAGAGGGCTTAACTGTCAGTGGGTTGAGCCTGGGATGAGTGCAGCACCTCAGTGAGGCCAGGCGTCCCTTGTCTTCTGCCGTGTGTGTGCTCTCCAGACTCCACTGGAGTTAGCTGCCACCTGTGCTCCTGAAGAGACATGGGCTTCCAGAAAGAGTGGCTCTGTTCTGTTTCTGCTGCCTGTCCACCTCCCCAGAGGTGTCTCTGCTCAGCCTCTATGCTTTCTGACCCTCTGTAGTCCTTGCTTCTGTCCTTGTACTGGCCTCACTGGCTGACAGACATTCATAACCAGAAGGGTCTCTCAGCTGGAAACCTGTTAACCTGTATTTGTCCCTGCACATTTGAGACATTAGAGCTTTGAGGGCTCAGCTCATAAGGGGGATTTGAAATTTTTGTCTGAGACTCAGGCTTACTAGATCAACCATCATGGATTGTTGGAACCCTCCCCTCAGGATTTAGAGGCCCCAGAATATATTTTCCGATACTTCTTTCAAGGGGCCTTTGCCTTCACTCCCCAAAAGCTCCCTTCAGCTTTATCTGTGGGTTTGGTTACCAGGAAGAGAGTCCAGGAGTCAGCTGAGCCTGCTATTGAGGGCTTAATCGTCCTCTGTTTTCTTTTCTCGGCTTCCTAAAATAACTCCAGTGTACCCTGTAGTTTTTAAAGTTAAGGTATCATTTAAATACTGCTGGTCTCTCTTTTCTCCCTCTCTCCTCTCTTTTTACCCCTATTTTAAGTCGGCTCCACCCCTGCTGCTATCTAACTAGGGAACTGTGCAGAGACACATCACAACCACATAAGCGGAATGATCCCCAGCTCCCCTTGGTGAATTGCTGGAATTAGAGGGCTGGGTTCCCCATGAGGGGTTCACTTTTATAAACTCTTTTTTGTTTTTTACAAAAGTCTTCATTTTTGGAATTACTCCAAAGGGTCCTTTTCCAAAAGTATGACAAGAATATGTCTGCCTCCTACATAAAGAGAGATACCTGCCCGCCAGTCTCTTTTGGCATCAGACTATAATAGGGATTCTGTATTTTTCTCCGTCACAACTGACTAGTTATTGCCACTGTGCTGCGACCTTTTCAGACGTGGGCATTTCCTCTGTAGGTCCCCATGTGTCCACACAGTATACTGCTTGTCTCTGTCTGATTTCTCTGCCACTCTGAGGGTAAACTGAGAGCTCGGGCCACAGTGCCTTCTCTCATGCAGGGGCTCATGGGAGAGGGAGAGGTAGGGCCTCACTCACTGGCAGCACAGCCACTCCCCAGTGCTGCAGTCCCCTCCTCAGGAGGCTGGTGCCCTGAAGGGGTAGTTAGAGTGTGCCCATCGTGATACCTTTCTTGGTGACCCTATTTATTACCCTGTTTGAAGCCTTGAAAGCAGTTTTCCCAAATGTTGTAATCAGCCAACACCATTGTCCACTGGGGGCAAATGAGTATTTTGTTTTTTATAGTAGCCAGTAAAGTAGTAGTTGGTAGTTACAATGCCAAACTTTTTAATCTTTGATCAAATATACATATAAAACTTAGACTTTCACTAGAAAAAAAGGGCACAGATACAGTGCCAGGCCCCCTATCCCAGTGGTAGCCGGTGACTATATTATTTCCTTTAGCTTTGCTTGGGCATTTCATCGGCTGCACATATGCCCCTTCTAGCTGGGCTCCCTGTTGGGGAGAGCTATTACCTGTCATAAATACTAGAGATGCTGTTTTAGGGTTCCATGACTCATTTTTCACAAGTTAACATATATGAATTTTTAGAAACAAATATGAATTATCCTGTCTTCGAAAATACATGTGTGTTTTCAGAAACAAGCTATCAAATTAAGGGGTTTTTTTGGGGGGGGGAAGTAAAACCTACTCTATTGCATTTAGATAATAACTCTGGCTCTTTTAAACTCCCATAAAATTTTTATTCAAAACAAGTAAATTTGGTTTTGTTGTTTGGAGATTGTTTTCCTGTCTTGGTTTGGTTTTTAAAGACAGGGTCTCACTGTGTAGTCCTTGCTGGCCTGCAGCTCCTATGTAGATCAGGCTAACCTGGGACTCACAGAGACCTAGGAAAACTTCAAACATTATAACGAATCTCCACGCGCAATTCTAGCCCGCAGCCTCCTTGTACTGGCCACAGCTCTCCACACACATTAGTTCCACTTTGCCTGGCCTTAGGTAGTTATGTGTAGCATGGCTCTTAGGTAAGTCTGGCTTCTAAAGTGACTGTGTGTGCCAGCCAGCTTTTCTGCCTTGGAAAGATTTGCTAATGAACAGTTGACATAACCTAGTTTAATCATGGCACAGACTGTTGTAAATTGCGTTAGAAAAGCTTTTCACACCCTTTCTGAACTTTGGAGTGGTTCTCTAGAACAACCTTTGGTAAATACAGATGAGGGAAAGTGGTCAGACTGGGCCTCCTTAGCTCTGTTACTCTCAACAGAAATCTCTGGGCAGGCCCAGGAAAGGGGCTGATTCCAAGTCTGACCCTCAGGGAAGAGAGGTACACCATCTAACCTAAGAGTGGAGCCAGCTTCATAATCTAGCCATGCTTGTAGTTCACTGTGACAAGGCCAGCTCTAGGAAGAGAAGCCTTTCCCAGGGGCAGCATGCTAAATGAAACACTGCCATACCAACCCAGAGGCCCAGAGTTGCCACAGTTCCTAAGTGCACCAGCTCCCATTTATCAATGGACAGAAGTTTCCCAAAAAAGGTTTTAGCCAACCTGATAAGCCCAAGGATGTAGAAGAACTAAAATTCTACTTTTTTACTCATTTCTTCATTAACTTATGCTCATTTAAAATCAGTTATAAAATGTATTAATCTTAAAGTATTGACCCTTCTCACCTTATTTCAGAAAACAGTTTTAGTGTAAATTTTTCATGAATCCAGACACTTTTTGATTTGTCAAATAGTGTTCTGTCCTGGTCTGTTCAGACTGCAGTAACAAAGTCCTTTAGTCTAGATAATTTATAAACAACTGATTTATTTCTTACAGTTCTAGAAACTGGTAAGTTTTAAATTCAAGAGGTCTGTAGATTCAGGGTGTCTTCTAAGGTGGTGCCGTCTCTGCACCATGATGTGGCATCAAACAGTGCCAGCCAGCTCCCTTCAGCCACAATTATAAAGGCACTGATCCTGATACCTCCCAGAAGGCCCTGCCTGCCGGCGCTATCACACTGAGAATCAGATTGCAAGGTGTGACTTTGGGGAACATATTCCAGCCATAGGAATACTTTTAGGACCAGCATCTTTGCTTTTAATTGTGTTTATTGGGGGTTTCGTCACCAAAACTTTTGGGCCAAGAGCCAGAATTTTAAGAAAAACAGCAATTGGACAGTCGTTTCTGTGCTCCTGTGAGTGCATAGACTCTACAGCTTGGCCACTTCGTTACTTATGCAGGGACTATGGAAAGACCTGTTTACTAAGTAGGTGTTGATTTTATCCCCCTTCTTAAACCAGACTCATACTGGTTGGCATGGCATTACACCTCTATCCATTCCCAAACAGGAGTTTGCTGCTCAGAATCTAGCAACCTGTACAATAGCTGAAATGTGTAGTATCTTGGATAGAGTGCTTACCTGTATACACACCAGCGCATACTGTGAAAGGGGATTGCTTAGCTTCTGTGCCTTCCGTGTCCCTAGAGGCAGAAGTGACCTGCCCTGAGGAGAGCCTGTTTAAACTCCAGTCCTTCTGCGTGTCTGTCTCTGCAGATCAGATCCCATCCCCAGTTCAGCGACCTCTGCCAGAGGACCACTGCCGTCTCCTGCTGCCCCAGCTGGACCCTGGGGAATTACATCGCCATTCTGAATAACAGGTCATCCTGCCAGAAAATTGTCGAGCGAGATGTCTCCCACACGCTGAAGCTGCTTCGGACCTGTGCCAAGCACTACCAAAACGGCACCCTGGGGCCAGACTGCTGGGACAAGGCGGCCAGAAGGAAGGACCAGCTCAAGTGCACCAATGTGCCACGCAAGTGTACCAAGTACAACGCCGTGTACCAGATTCTCCACTACTTGGTAGACAAGGACTTCATGGCCCCAAAGACAGCTGACTACGCTGTGCCCGCTTTAAAGTACAGCATGCTCTTCTCCCCAACCGAGAAAGGGGAAAGTATGATGAACATCTACCTGGACAACTTTGAAAACTGGAACTCTTCGGATGGCATCACCACTGTCACTGGGATCGAGTTTGGCATCAAGCACAGCTTGTTTCAGGACTACCTCCTCATGGATACTGTGTATCCCGCCATAGCCATTGTCATCGTCCTTCTCATCATGTGCCTCTACACCAAGTCCATGTTCATCACCCTGATGACCATGTTCGCCATCATCAGCTCCTTGATTGTCTCCTACTTCCTCTACCGAGTTGTGTTTAACTTTGAATTCTTTCCTTTTATGAACCTCACCGCACTCATCATCCTGGTTGGCATCGGTGCAGACGATGCCTTTGTCCTGTGTGATGTCTGGAACTACACCAAATTCGACACGCCCCGTGCAGAGACGTCAGAAGCGGTGAGCATCACCTTGCAGCATGCTGCCCTCTCCATGTTTGTCACCAGCTTCACCACTGCCGCTGCCTTTTACGCCAACTACGTCAGCAACATTACGGCAATCAGATGCTTTGGGGTGTATGCAGGGACTGCTATCCTGGTGAATTATGTCTTGATGGTCACCTGGCTTCCGGCTGTCATTGTTCTGCACGAGCGGTACCTGCTCAATCTGTTCACCTGCTTCAGAAAGCCCCAGCCCCAAGCCTATGACAAGAGCTGCTGGGCAGTGGTCTGTCAGAAGTGCCGCAAGGCGCTCTTCACTGTATCCGAGGCATCGCGGATCTTTTTTGAAAAGGTGTTGCCATGCATCGTCATCAAGTTTCGCTACCTTTGGCTCATCTGGTTCCTTGCCCTGACTGTGGGTGGGGCCTACATCGTGTGCGTAAACCCAAAGATGAAGCTGCCGTCGTTGGAGTTGTCCGAGTTCCAGGTGTTCCGGTCCTCTCATCCTTTTGAGCGCTACGATGCCGAGTTCAAGAAGCTGTTCATGTTTGAGCGGGTTCACCATGGAGAGGAGCTCCATATGCCCATCACAGTGATCTGGGGCGTGTCCCCAGAAGACAGCGGTGACCCTCTGAACCCCAAGAGCAAAGGGAAGCTGACACTGGATAGCACGTTTAACATCGCTAGTCCAGCCTCCCAGGCCTGGATTTTGCACTTCTGTCAAAAACTGAGGAACCAAACCTTCTTCTACCAGACCGACCAGCAGGACTTCACCAGCTGTTTCATTGAGACCTTCAAACAGTGGATGGAAAACCAGGACTGCGACGAGCCTGCCCTGTACCCGTGCTGCAGCCACTGCAGCTTCCCCTATAAGCAAGAGGTTTTTGAGCTGTGCATCAAGAAGGCCATCATGGAGCTGGACAGGAGTACCGGGTACCATCTGAACAACAAGACCCCCGGGCCAAGGTTTGACATCAACGACACCATCAGGGCCGTGGTGCTGGAGTTCCAGAGTACCTTCCTCTTCACACTGGCTTACGAGAAGATGCAGCAGTTCTATAAGGAGGTGGACTCCTGGATTTCCAGTGAGCTGAGTTCAGCGCCCGAGGGCCTCAGCCACGGCTGGTTTGTCAGCAACCTAGAGTTCTATGACCTGCAGGACAGCCTTTCCGACGGCACCCTCATTGCCATGGGGCTCTCGGTGGCTGTTGCCTTTAGTGTGATGCTGCTGACCACATGGAATGTCATCATAAGCCTTTATGCCATCATTTCCATAGCTGGGACCATATTTGTCACAGTTGGGTCCCTTGTGCTGTTGGGCTGGGAGCTGAACGTGTTGGAGTCTGTCACCATCTCGGTTGCAGTTGGCTTGTCTGTAGACTTTGCTGTGCACTATGGGGTGGCGTATCGCTTGGCTCCAGATCCCGACCGAGAAGGCAAGGTCATCTTCTCTCTGAGCCGTATGGGCTCTGCCATCGCCATGGCTGCACTAACCACCTTTGTAGCCGGTGCCATGATGATGCCCTCCACGGTGCTGGCCTACACCCAGCTGGGCACCTTCATGATGCTCGTCATGTGCATCAGCTGGGCCTTCGCCACCTTCTTTTTCCAGTGCATGTGTCGATGCCTTGGGCCACAAGGCACCTGCGGCCAGATTCCTTTACCTAAAAAGCTCCAGTGTCGTGCCTTTTCCCACACCTTGTCCGCAAGTCCTAGTGACAGGGGACCAAGCAAAACACACAATGCAAGTGCTTACCGTGTAGATGCTAGGAACCAAAAATCGGAACTGGAACATGAGTTTTACGAGTTACAGCCCCTGGCATCTCATGGCTGTACTGCCTCAGTGAAGAACACTTACGAAGAGCCACACATCTGCTCTGAGTTTTTCAATGGACAAGCAAAGAACTTAAGAATGCCTGTGCCTGCAGCCTACAGCAGTGAACTCACCCAAAGCCCCAGAAGTGAGCCAGGCTCAGCCTTGTTACAGCCCTGTCTGGAGCAGGACACCATGTGCCACTTCTCTCTCAGTCCGAGATGTAGCTGCCCAAATGCCTACACACATTTAAAATATGGCCCGCACTCTTGTCAGCAGATGGGTGACTCCCTATGTCACAAGTGTGCTCCCACTGCTGGCAGCTTTGTCCAGATTCAGAATGTAGTGGGGCCCCTGATGGCCACACACCAGGCTGCTGAGCGCCTTCTGCATCCCATTCAGCACATGTTGCCACCAGGGATGCAGAACTCTCTGCCTAGGAATTGTTTTCTCCACCCAGTGCAGCACATTCAGGCCCAAGAAAACCTCAGCCACAGCAGCATGCACAGTCTGCAGAAAGTGGATGAGCATCTTCCCAGGACAGCAGGGCCATCACCGTCTGCCGGCAGGAGCACTGAGTGTTTCCAAAGAGCTTGTTGCAATCCTGAGAATAACCAAAGGGGACTCTGCAAAAGTAGAGACGCAGGGGACACAGAGGCCAGTGAAGGGACTGAAACCAAGGCCTCTAGTTTACCAAACCAGACTGACAGGGCAGAGAAGGCGGAGCCAAGCCTTCTGCGGACTGACGAAATTGTGAATTCAGAACATTTAAATCCTAATGAACCAAAACTTATACTCAGCCATTTAATAGGGGAGGCTGGCTGCAGGTCCTGCCCAAACAGTCCACAGAGTTGTAGAAGCATCGTGAGACTGAAGTGCGGGTCTGCAGACTGCCAGATGCCAACCCTTGAAGCCAATGTGCCTGCTGTACCAACACACTCAGAACTGTCTGGCAAAAGTCTGTTAATAAAAACACTATAATAAATCCAGCATTGCATTCAGAGACTCTGCCTCTGTCATTCTTCTGAGTTAGGAGTGAGATCTGGGAGCCTACACAGGGAGGCTAGCATCAGGCATGCCTCATGTGTCACCGCGTTTGCAGTCCAAAACATTTTCATATTCTCTCTGAATGGTGAACAAGCTCACAGATCTAGTGTGTTAAGGTTATCGGATTTTCAGGTTACTAGATTTTTTGTTAATTTCAAAAAGTAGTTCTTGTACCATCCTATCCAGCTCTGCCTTAACCTCTGTCACATGAACAGTACAAGTTACCCAGAAGGCTTTGTTCTCTTAGACAGTTGCCTGGCATCTTCATTTTGGTGCATTGGCTGATGGTAATCAAATCTTCTCATTGCTCAGCATAGACACTAGGACTCACATTAAGAGAGACACTTTCAGGGGCTGGAGAGATGGCTCAGAGGTTAAGAGCACTGGCCGTTCTTCCAAAGGTCCTGAGTTCAATTCCCAGCAACCACATGGTGGCCCATAACCATTTATCCTGAGGTCTAGTGCCCTCTTCTGACATGTAGGGGAAACACTGTATACATAGTAAATAAATAAATAAATCTGAGAGAGAGAGAGAGAGACTTTCAGTCAGAAACCAGGAACTAGGCATCATTAAGATGTCTGTTAATGAGAAATTAATGCCAAGCACCTTGATAGTGCATTCCACTTGTCTTTCTGAGTTCCCCACATGAAGCCTATGGCACATTTATATCCAAATAGGTATCTTTCCACATCAGCCAGATGTGCAGTTGGTATTACACCTCCTAGGCTAGAAGTCATGGGCATCGCCTTGTGCCAGGTGATTGGTGTGTTAGTACCACAGAAAGAGAAGTGTGAAGAGCTGTGATCATCCATGTAGCACTACATGGTGACAAAGATGGACCCAGGTCGTGTCCTGACCTTCTGAAGCCTTCAGAGTAAAGGATCTTGTTTATGGAGTGTTGCCTCCATTTCTGAGCCTGAGAGGCCATGTTCCTAAGGTTTCTGTCACCCATGTTCCATGTTAGGAGAGCGTCACCATGCAGTTAGCAGGTGGGAATGCTAAGCCTTTGGGAAGCATCTTTGATGACACCATGCCATGGGTCAGATCAGTCTGGTGGAAGCTGTGAGTACGTGTGTTCTGGGTCGTACTTGAGATGACAGCTCCAGCACACCATGACATCTGACATTCCAGCTCACTAATAGAAAGCCCGCCTTCTGGAGCTACCCTGCTAATTTGTCCCTCTGAAGAATCTAGTAGGAATAGTCCTAAATAGAAAAGTTTCCTTTGAAAAGTCTTAGTGGTTATTTTCTAAGAATAGTTTTCCAAAATAGATTTCTATAATCCTAGGATCTGCCGGGGGGTGGGGGGACGGACATCAAGAGATGAAGGGGGTCTTATGAGTCATCAAATCTCACTCTTCTCCATCAAAGCACATCTTCTCAACTTTTCCTTGACAAGCGACCAAACATGTCCTCCTCTCTTGAGCCAGTCTGTTACTCAGCTGGGCTTCTTCCAAGTCTCTGAAACATTGCAAACACTTCTAGCATCTCCAGATGCTCCAATAGTCCCTATATCCTCCCAAGAGCCGGCTCTGCTCGCTCAGTTGTTCTGTTTATCACATGGGGCAGTTACGATCTTCCTTGGGTAAGCTCCAAGTGTAAGACCCAGAATAGACTGCTGACACCACCTTGAGGAAGCCTGGGCCCCGGGAGACTGGGTGGTGCTCCAGCTGCCTGGCTTACAGATAGAAACACTGTTGGGCTCAGCATTAAAGCCAACCCTAGGGAAAGCAGCCTCTGGCACAGGTCTGCTGCTGAGCTGCAGTTTCAAATGGAATCTGCCCAACCCCCACTGCAGTTAGTCCTTAGGTAAGGTGACCTGGGGGAGATGGGAGCCCTCAAAAGGCAGGACTCAATGTTGTGGCGAGTCTTTGGTTTTCCTCTGAAATGTGTAACTACCTGTTTGGCTAATGAAAATGCAGGGTCTCAAAGCACGTGTGTGTGTTCCACCAGGCCCCCATGTTGTATTCTGCCAGCTCTCCTGGTAAGGAGCCTCCAGTGGCCTTTGTCCCTCCCCACGTCTGCTTAATTGCCCCAGACCTTGCTGGCTGTGAGCCCTTTCACAATTACTTAAGGGCAGACTTGAGCTTTGAACTCCCTGAGCTTCATAGGAGAGTTGACTGGTTGGCTGGTTAGTCGGGTTGGATTGGATGTTAGCCTTTTATTTTATTAGTTTATAATAATTTTGCCACTGGAAATCCAAAGCTTTAAAAAATATTTAGTTTTAATTCTTCACTACGATGCAGAAAAGCATCACGACTTCTGGTCCTATTTCGAGGGACATTTCCCACATTGTCCTCCTAAAGGTGACACCTAAAGCAGCGAAGACCTTACAGACGGAGCAGAGCCCAGTGCCCCGTGAAATGCTTTCAACATGGAGGGGCTTGGTAATGTGGCTTTGTGTATGTCTCTTACTCCCACAGAACTTGTCTTTGATAGCCAGTCCCTGTTGCCAAGTTGGGTCCTGCTCACCTCCCTTGCAAGACAGTTTTTTAAATCCCTGTTTGACTGAGAAGTAGACTTGGCCAAGGAGAAGACAGTTTTCACAAGGAAGAGGTTATTGTTTGAAATAATCTCACAGCTTCATCTGCGTGTGTTCATTTCTGGTCTGTAATTGCTATAGACGTGCTTCTTTCTAGAACAATATTCTTCAGAGATAATGCTAAACTGTTATGAAAATTTAATTTCAGTAATCTATACTCCAGCCTCAGTTGTTCTAAATTTAAAAGCATTTGCAGGCTCCGTATGTAGAGCACTTTTACAGATGTGATCTACAGCAGTTTAGGAAATGTGCCTGGTTCTCTTTGCCTCACCTGGAAACCATCTCACCACCAGCAATTAGGATAGTTTCTGAATGGAAAAAAAAAAAAAAAAAAAAAAAGACTGATGACTCCAAAACAGCTGTATCTCTTCATATATTAACAAGGAGAGTCATTTTAGGGGGAAATCAGGTCTGTATATTTTTTCAAAGGAAAGAACTCATTTTATTTTTCATAAAATTGAAGTATAGCAAGAAGTAAGAATTTGCTGAAACCAAGAGATTTTTATTTTAAAATGCAAAAGATGCTATTGTGTCTAAATGCTCATATGCATTATCTTTCCAGATGTTTGCTGGTATTTAATATATCTCCAGTTGGTTTTAAAAGGCATTTTCTGTAAGCCATCTTTATTGATGTTTGGCTTTATATTGCTACTTTTGCACTGCATATCCTGGGAAAGTAGTTTGGTGGACCAGTAGAGTCTTCTGCCTGTTGTTAAAATAATATTTTAACTGCCATTATTGTTTATTTTGTAAGGAAAGAAAAAGAAGATGTTTTTCTTTGTGTTAGCTTCCTAAAGAAAAGGGTACATGGCCTGGACCAGTGCAGAGTAACCAGGGCCAACAGGTCCTCTTGCCAGCCTAAGCTGTCTGTTGGACATAAAGTGGACAGTGCAGCTGCCAGCTAGCATTGAGAAGTAGAGGTGGTGTTGTAGCTCATAGACCGGTGCACGGGATAAGACAGTGACATTCCAGAAGCCGTTGTCCCAGAAAGGGTTCTTCCCAGATCAGATGTGCACTAAGTCAGTGGTCCAAACAGCTTTACCTGCAGTGTGCCCTGGTAATACTGTGGGAACTCATGACAAGCAGTCGGGGCCTCCACCCTTCCCTCAGACCCCTCAGATGATGCGCATCTCTTCACTCATTCCACCTTGTACTGAAATAAGACTTAGACTCTGAGTTCTAGAAGCAACTAGAAGCTAAATTTAGATATTGGCTCAATAGCCTCAAGGTTTGTATGCACCTGTGACGGAATCCCTGCCTTCCTAAAAAGCAGAAGGCAGGTTTTCCCACAAGAAATATTTGTCTTTGGAGCCAAATAAGATTCTCATAAACTTGTAATTTGAGGCAAAGTCGCAAAGTAAAATTTGCTCACGTTTTATGTGTCAATTAGCCATTTTTGTGTGCTGTGTTTTGCTTTGCTTTGTTTTGTTGTTTCGTTTTGCCATGCTTAGAATTCAACCTAGGACCTGGGGCTAATTACATAGTTAAAGGAGAAAGTATTTACTAAATAAGTCAATAATCTAAACAAGATTACAGAGGGAAAATGGATAGAATTAAGAACAAAACCGAAAAACCTGTAATCCTGCTTTTGCAGTGTGACATGGTTGTTAAAAATCTCATTAAAAACTGGTCTGCTAGGGTTTTCTCTCAGTAATGGCTTCAATGCAGGCTGAGAAAAATGACTGTGCATGGGTGTTCAAATAGCCTTAGACATGGCCACTCTGTTCCTTGTGGCACCATCACCCACCTGGGAAGCACCCAGATCTGCAGGGTGGTTTCTGTTCTCTGTGCTGGCACCAACCAGCTTACTTTACTGAATTCTTGGAATATAGACAAGCTTCTCTCTCTGTCTCTGTCTCTCTCTGTCTCTCTGTCTCTCTGTCTGTCTTTCCCTCCCTCCCTCCCTCCCTCCCTTCTTCCTTTTCTTTCTCCAGCTGAGTTTATTTTTGCGAAGAGGTCTGAGGTAAGGCTTTGTGGACTAAGCTAGTCCCTGGTGACCAGGTGATATGCTGTCAACTAGTTTGCAATGTTTGGTGTTTTCTAGACCTTAGACAGGTCTCGCCTTTAGAGCAGAGGTTCTCAACCTGTGAGTCGTGATCCCTTTGGGATTGTATAGCAGATATTTATATTATTATTCATAGCAGTAGCAAAATTACAGTTGTAGAGTAACAATGAAAATAATTTTATGGTTGGGGGTCACTACAACACGAGGAACTGTATTAAAAGGGTTGCAACATTAGGAAGGCTGAGAGCCATCATTGCTATGGAATATGTAGTTGTTAATCATTTATGCCAGCAGGGGATGGAAGCATACTGAATAATTCTGAGATGTTACATAATCCCTTCCCAAATTCCAACTTGGACTTCTTTCCTCCAAAGGAGCCTGGGCACTAATGAGCAACAAAGGGAATTCTGCTTCAAGGTGGAGAGAAGGCTGTGTTCTTTGTACATTGGTTTCATACCCTGTCGGAGGCTTGGGAAAATCAGGCTATTGGGGTTTATCCATCCTGGAGGCAGATAGGAGGCCACTCCATCTCCTCTTGATTCAAAGTGGGAGGATGTGACCTACCCATTCCTTCCCAGGACACTGGAGTTCTCCATTGTCTGGCCAGATGTGTTTCTCCATCACTTGACTGCCTCCTAGACAGCAGGCATGGGCTTTACTTACTGCTATGCTAGTGACAGAACTTGACAGAAAGTCTACCTCATTGGGGCCTGAAGGCAGGGCTACCCGTGACAAAGAACTGCTGCCTTCAGATGCCTTCCTTCCAAGAAGAAAGGTTTGGGGGACAAGAAACTGTGCCTGAAGGTGGGGTGGACGTGAGGCGTGATGGTGTCCACCTGCACTTCCCCCTTCTCAGAAGGCTGGTGATGGGGAGGAGCCCTTGAGCTCAGGAATTGAAGGCCAACCTTGTGCAACATAGGTAGTGAGTCCCGTTTCAAGGAATCAATCGATAAGCTGAAATGAGAAACTTGAAAAATGTTCCATTTCAAACTTCAAATCATCTTAAGAATTTTGCTCCTGTGTGCAGCCACAGAACCATAACCTATGGATCTGGAACTTTGAAGATTAATGACCTATATTGCACAAGGCCAGCCATTTTCCCCTGCCTCAGCTTCCCCATATGTAAGGACGACACATCTGTAAGCTAAGGACACATGTCATCGTAGTGTTTGCCAACTTGATACAAACAAGGACAAACCTGGGTTGAGAGACATCAGTTGAGGAATCACCTCCCAAATATTGGCCTGACAGCATTGGGCATAGGGGGTCCTTGATTGCTGATTGATTGCTGTTCCGTTCCTGGCCAGATGGTCCTGGTTCTATAAGAAAGCAAGCTGAGCTAACTATGGAGAGCAAGCCAGTAAGCAGCACCCCCTACAGCCGCTGCTTCCAGATTCCTGCTTTGAGTTCCTACCTTAGCTTCTGTGATGGCTAAATTTGTCAACTTGACACAAGCTAGAGTTATCTGAAAGGAGAGAGCCTCAGTTGAGAAAATGCCTCCATAAGATCCAACTGTAAGATGGGTGCAGTGGTGTACACCTGTAATCCCAGCACTTGGGAAGGCAGAGGCAGGCAGATATCTCTTGAGTTCGAGGACCACCTGGAATACAAAGCAAGTCCAGGACAGCTAAGGCCACATATAGAAACCCTGTTTTGAAAGGGGGGAAAGGAGATCCATCTGTAGGGCATTTTCTTAATTAATGATTGATGGAAAGGGCCCAGCCACTTGTGGACAGTGCCTCCCTTGGGCTGGAGGTCCCCAGTTCTGTAAGAAAGCAGGCTGAGCAAGCCATGGGGAACAAGCCAGTGAGCAGCACCCCTCCATGGCCTCTGCATCAACTTCTGCCTCCAAGTTCCTGCCCTGCTTGAGTTCCTGTCCTGACTTCCTTCAGTTATGGGCTATGATGTGGAAATGTAAACCAAATAACCCCTTTCTGCTCCAAGTTTCTGTTGAGCATGGTGCTTTAGCACAGTAATAGAATCCCTGACTGAGACAGCTTTCTTTGATGGAGGATTATAACTTATAAGCCAAATAAAACCTTTTCTACCTGTTTTTGGTCATAATGTTTGTAGCAGCAACAGAAAGCAAACCAAGACACCACCCATTTCACGGGTCATAAGGACTGAACACGGTGCAGAAAGTAAGATTCTACTGTGTAAATCTTAACTGTCCCACCTGTTGGTTGGTATGCCTATCATATCATTGGGTTTTATTTACCAAAGTATAACCTGCAACCAGCTGATCAGACCATCCACTGTCAGCCCCTGTGTATGCATCCACATTGCAAACATTTTATGCAGTGTGTATGTGTATGCACACACGCACACACGCATGCATGCATATTTTGGTGTATGTACTCACTGGATAATGAAAGTTTTTCTAGCCCAGTATGTCTCACTGTGACTGATGCTACAGGGTTTGTGTTTTACTCTGTGGTGCTTGAGATCAATCCCAGGGTCCTGTGCTTGCCATGCAAGCTTTCTACCATTGAGTCACACCCCTAGCCTAGAACTGTGTTTAAATGAAATGTGTTTTCTTTTGCTGCAAAGGTTCTATCAATGTGGTCAGTCACTAGGAACCCACAGAAACATTCTAAACCCCAGCTTTATAAACAAAATATGACTGCATTTTGTGTCTACCTTTTAAGTCATCTATATATGCCTTCTCTTTTGAGCAAAGTCTGTTGAGCTGAGGCAATCTTCATTGTAAGCTGTGGGCTGACAAGTTTTACATGAATGAGTGAGTGAGTGGATGAAGGTATAAACGGATGGGTTGTTGAAATATTCTGAGCAGATTTGTTTTCATGGTAAATTATGAAATAGAGCTTAATGCACATAAACTAAAAGCAACAAAGTTTTCCCCATATTTTGAAACTAACAGGAATGGATCATGTTTTAAAATGGTAGGATTCATTGATATCTCAGGTTTTTTTAAAAAAAAAAGATTTACTTATGTGTCTGAGCATTTATATGCATGTCTGTATGGGCACCAAATGTGTCCTCAGAGGTAAGAATGAGAGTTTACAGGTGGTTATGGGTGCTGGCAGCTAAACCTGAGTCCTCAGCAAGAACAGCAAGTGCACTCAACAGCTGAACTCTTTCTCCAGACCTGATACCCTGTCTTTTTCCATGTGAGCACTCCTCTGATTCATTTTCCACTAGCCTGTTTGTCCATACCTGGTTCATGTTCAAAGTAGCCATCTATGTATTGTTCTACTTATATCCCACATGTGAGGGTACTTAGGCATAGCGTTCATTTCCTACTCTTTGAGAGCTAGTGTTTGTTTCATGTTCATTTGGAGAGTCCTACTACTTGGTAATTGAAAAGCAAAAGATGAGATCCACAGGAGTTTCTGGGGAGAGAGAGAGAGAGAGAGAGAGAGAGAGAGAGAGAGAGAGAGAGAGAGAGAGAGAAGAGGCACAGCTGATGTTTTTCAGAATATTTGACTTATTCTAGAATCCCCTGCCTCTGCGTTCTTGCTGACGCAGTCCGACTTTCCCTTGCTTTGTCTGTCATCTATGTGTAAATTGCCTTGTTTCTATTACAGGTATTGCTGAGGACCTGTGCAGGGCAGGATGCTGGGCCCAGAACAAGACAAGGCCCCTTTCTTCCAAGAGCCTGGAGTAATACACAGACCTGCATCAGGTACAAATGAGCATCTGGGAGGAAAACAACTAGACAGTAGCTATCACAAAGGGCAGTGTCTCCACTGCACAGTTCCAAGTGGGGAAACCAAAAATCAGGCAGGTGGTATAAACAGACACTCACCTGGAGGAGGGGGCAAAAAGATAATCTACTCACTGAACCTGCTCTTTATTTATTTGTTTTAATGGTGTGTGTGTGTGTGTGTGTGTGTGTGTGTGTGTGTGTGTGTGTGTGTGTGTGTGTCGGGGGTGATGTTCATGTGTCATGGTAGCATACAGAGGTTAGAGGACAATCTTCTGCATCAGTCCTTGCTTTCTTCCTTGTTTGAGGCAGGGTCTCTTGTTCTTCCAGTGAGAATGGCAGGCTAGCTGGCCAGCAAACGTGTGGAAGTCTCCTGCATCCAATCCCATCTCCCTGCATTGGGTTTTAGACATTCAAGCCACATATCCAGCTTTTATGTGAGCTCCGGGGATTCAAACCCAGGTCCTTACTCTTGCCCAGCAAACACTTTACCCACTGAGCCATCTCCCCAGTCGTGAGCTTCCAATTTTAACCTATCAGACCGCCAAGAATTTGACAGCAAATAAGCTGCATTGACAGACAGTCTCCAAACTATGACTGTAGAGTATTCGATGTGACATTTCTAGGTTCTATAAAAGCATGTTCCTTTACATTGAAGCAGTCCTCCCCATAAGCTGTGCACTAAGTGACAGTGGATGAATAAGTAAATGGACCAAAGCATGAGAGAATAGATTGCTGAAGTCGTCTGAGCCCATATATCAACCAATGTTGGAAGGGTGACAGAGGCTCTGTTGGGATGCGTAAAGATGAATGATAACAGAGCCAGGCACACTGCGCACGCCTTTAACCCCAGCACTGGGGAGGCAGAGGCAGGTGGATCTCCGTGAGTCCGAGGCTAGCCTGCCTAGTCTACATGGTGAGTCCCAGGCCAGCCAGAACTGCATAATGAGACCCGTTCTAAAAATAAAATAAAAATAACATTTTCAAAGGGCAGTTTTTGGGGACATTATGAATATTCATTCTGTGCTAGAAAAGACTCATTCCTAGAAAATTTTTCTCTATAATTGGTGACACAAATGAGCTAAATGTGGGAATGTTCAGTCGTAACCTCTGAAACAATTCATGTTTATTAATAAAGCCTTAGTCAAGTAAAACTATGGAATATCCTATACACAGTAACAAGAGTGATGTAAATATCTACAAATAGCCTTTAAAGACATTTATAACATTGTTGAGTGAAAAAAAGAAGTTATAAAATAGGACAATTATATACAATGCACATACATATGCATATATATTTGTAATTAGCTTTGTTTGTTTTTAGTGATTATGTACACGTTATTCACATACATACACCTCACTTCAAAGGGGACAAGAGTTCATTCTGGAACCAAATGCGAGCATGCCTAAACACAGGTTACCCCAAATTCCAACATGGTAAATAGGTTGAGTTTCTGAGAGAAAGAGAGCACGGACAGTCAGTCACAAATCAAAGCGTTTTTCAAATATGTTGGTGGAGACATTAAGTAGGTGAGTTGAAGCCTGTCCCGCAGGCCTCAGGTGCTGCCTAACGACTCCTGGCTTTTTGCTTGGCTAAACTAGAGTCCTGTTGAGTTAATAAATCCTGTCAGCCACAGGATTTTAGATCTGATACAGACGTGGCTGAGGAACGATGATTTCTGAGGCTAAAGACAGCACAAGAAATACTGTAAATAGACTCTGCTGCAACAGCCCAGCCTCTCAGCTGAGGCACTGTTAAGTCAGCCTCACAGAAGGTTCCAGAGAAGGCAAGATTTCGTTCCGGGAACTTCTGCTCACAACGTATTCACGCCTCCCACTACCTTCCCTCCCTTCCCCCCTTCTGCTCTCCATGGCCTCCTTCCTTCCAGCCAGTCTCCTTCCTGCTCCCAAGCCTTGTAGTTGCTGTTGTAGTTGCCGTTGCTGTTGTTGTTGCTGTTGTTGTTGGCCATCATCGTCGTCATCGTTTTAGTTGGTTGCTGTTTGACAGGCTTTGCACTTGTGCTGTGTATTCGTGCCTGTGACAGCCGAGTGGGTCATTCCCAGAAGCCAACACTTGGCAGCACTCCTCTCCATACTCCAGCTTTCACAGTCTTTCTCCCCACTTTTCCATGACCGACCCCCCCCCTCCCCCAGAGCTTGGAGGGAGTGAGCTAGCCGGCTTCTCTAGGGCTAAGCACTAAGGACTCTGCATTAACGGCCCCACTGCGAACAGAAGCTTCGCTGGCCCAGGCTGACAGGAAATTATATATATGACTATGAGGATAAATATTTAGAAGGCAATTTGGCTCTGTGTGCATTTAGCAAACACCAGTAGTCCGTTCCCTTCTAGCGGCTCCAACTGCCCCGGCTGTATTAGTTACCTTTCTGTTGATGGGCTAACACACCGAGACCAAAGGAAGTGAGACTTTATTTTGGATTCTGCTTCCCAAGGGATAAGAACCCATGGTGCTGGAGCAGAGGCAGTGAGCGGCAGGCATGCTAGAGCAGGACCAGGAAACTGAACCACAAGCAAGAAGCGGAGAGAGCAACCTGGAAATGGTGTGTCTTTAAACGCTGAGAGCCTGTCTGGTGACATGGCGCTTCCCCAGGACGGTACCCAGACACATGCACACAGGAGACCCCAGGCCTACACATCCTTGCCTCAGCCAGATCTGCTCAATGTCAGCTGCTCAGGGTTCTGCCCTCCACAGAGCCAGGGAGAGTGGGCCAGTTTCCTCTGGACAGTCTGCTGTGAGTTCTAGCAAGGCCCTTCCAGCGGGTCTGTCCCTGCTCCCACTTCCCTGCTGCACTTCCCTAGGACTGCCTTTTCTCAGAAGCCTAAGGCTTGTGTGCCAACCTTCACCCTTAGAGGAAAGTCCACTCTGCAGCAAGGCTTGAGGCTGGCAGGAAGCACACTGCCATGCAAGAGGGACTGGGTGGTGGCTCTTTTCCATCTGCTGGGACAAGGCTGCACCCAGATAAACAGGAGGCTACGCACCGTGGGAATTCCCAGACAGCGTGTTCCTTTTTAACTGGAAGGAAGGGATATCCTGACATTGACCAGTGACATGGTCCCTGCTGGGAATCTTTCCAGACGCACAAGAGGAAGGGGCAGGGTGTGAGTTGTCCTGTTAACTGGACTGGACCAGCTGGAGTGAAGACCAGAAACAGCTGGGCTTGGCTTTGAGGGACAAAGCGAAGGGAAATTGATCTTGGGACATTGACTGGGGAAGAAGCAGATCTAGACTCAGGCAGCAGCTGTGTGGGCAGCGGCCTGTCCCGTCTCCTGTCTGCATCTGTACTGGATGGAGTCACACTGCTCACCTCCCCAGCTGGGTGATAGGATGTGCGCCAACCTCAGACATCACACATGGTTTGTTCAGCAAACTCCCTAGGCTGCTCCTGCCTAACTTCCCTTCAAGGGTCTGTTTGAGAATGAGAGGTGACATTTTCTCCATTGTCTCTTCTCCTCAGAAACACTGAAAGTCAGGTTCTCAACAATATGGTCACTACTCCATGGTCTGCTCTCACTGTCTGGCCCACATCACCAGCCTATTCGTGAGGTCTCTGGGCCTCGTAGGTGATAATCAGTTCCTGCTTCTAGTCCAAACTTCTTGCTTCTTGGTCTGTCAAGGTGTGAGGAAGCCTCAACACAGTTCATGACTAGCACAGATGGAGCTATTCCAGCCACCGTGCTGCCCCACCATGACAGACATGTATCTTCCTGAGACGGTGAACCAATGTAACCTCCCCCCTCCAAAAAAAAGGTAATGGCTAGTGTTTGTCCAACACCCTCTTTATAGACCCACTTCTGGTCCTTTAAACTTACAGTAGGGTTCCCATTTTTCAGATGAGGAAGTTGAGACTGAGAGATTAAATGACTCTACTAAAGCCAGACCCTGTGTGCTGGTTTTGAAACTGGATTTATTTATCTCTACAACCCATGTGCTTTGCACTCATGCCTTATAAAAGCCACTATGTTACTCCTCTTGCTGTCCCCCAGGTATCCTGTTCCCAAGTTATTCTTAGTTCCTATGGTTACAATAGGGGACCCACATGAACCAGCAAATTGCGTGACGTCTCTATGGCATTCAGAAAACAACCTGTTGCTCTGAATCTTACCTCGGCGCCTGCACTGGCCCCTGCTGCGGTGAGAACTGAGCTATAGGTGGGCAGAGAAGAACGCAAGGTTGGCAAGGCTGAGGATTAAGAGGGCACGAGGGCAGGGGCAACTAAAGTAAGATGGACAGCCATCTGCACACAGCCTGGCCTTGCCTAAAGGACCCTTCTGAATCTTCACCCTGGGCCCATCACAGGCAGGGACAATTGAGGGCTGCCACATTCCACCCCCAAAGCAGCTGCTCCCCTAGCAGAGAAGCCAGGGAAGGGCACCCCTGTGCTGTCCTCTCATGAGGCCTCCATGACAGTCTCAGGAAATGTGTCCATCTAGAGAAGAGGCCAGGCGTTCTGTTGACCTTCTCCCTCCTCCCCCAGAGAATCTGTTCTGGGCATAGCAATGTGCCCTGGAGCAGGAGGCCTGAGACTGGGGCCATCCATGCCTTGTCCTGCTTAGGGCACACACTGGCCAATGGTGTTTTCTGTCCCTAGTAAGGGGGAACCTTAGGCCTGGGGCAGAGCAACCCTGGACCCCCATGGAAATGCTGCAGAATCCCTCCCCAACCCTGTCTCCTCCTCCCAGATTCCCTACAACGTTCCGGTGCACCTCCTCCTCCTCCTTGCGCATGTAGTTAAGAGGGTCTGTGGTTTCTTTGCTCTATGGTTTGGGGTACTCAGTTTCCCAGAAGACAGTGGGAATTCCCAGTCTTCTGGGCTGCATGTCACTATGTTTGTAAGATTTCTGCAGCCATTTAGCCTGATTCTCAGATTCTAAGAAAGGTGGCAGCTAGCCTGAGTAAGAGCCATCCCTTCATGCCAGGGGCTGGCACTGAATTGGCAAAGGCTCGCAGAGGGTCCCAGGCCCTACTTAGCATGAGCCACTCCCACCCCCACCCCCAAGGCAAAATTCACAGAAGGGCTCTGTGCAGCTTAGTGGTCCTTCATAAACTTCTAGCGCTGGGATGGGGGTGTGAGCGTTCTGAGCAGGAGCTAAAGTCAGTAGCAAGGCTGCTGAGTAGGACACAGAAGAGTGGCTGAGGTCCTGAAGAAAGATGCAAAGGACAGGAGGTCCTGGGTTGTATAAAAATGGTAGGTGAGCAATCCATAAGGAGCAAGCCATCAGTCATCATTCCTCCATGATCTCTGTCTCAGTTCCTCCAGGTTTCTGCTGGGTGTTCCTGCCCTGGGTTCCCTTTGTGATGATCTCTAAGTGGTAAACTGAGGTAAACCCTTTCCTCCTAAAGTTGGCTTTGGCCAGGACTCCGCCACAGCAACAGAAAAGTCACCTGGACACCGTATTTGCAAAGAGTTTTTTTTTCTTTCTGAGAATCTCTCACAAATTCGAGAGTCAGGAAGTAATACATCTGAAGTCACTATAAATAAATACTTTGCATTCAGACATACTGAGAGGAAACTGGAGATCTGCCAGAATCTAGCCAAGGATCCCTCAGCGTCACTCTGTCCTATTTTATTCTTGTATTGTATGTGGCAACAGCAACAACAATAGGCCACTTTATTTTCAGTAAACAATTTGTGTCTTCAAAGTCCTTCTAGATATGGTCTATAAAGACACTGACAGATGAGGAAATGCGTGTCAAAGGTTAAAGGGGCTGGTCCAGGGCCAATTTGCTTGGCACCAGCTAAAAGGCAAATATGCATTCTCCTAACTGGGACCTGAGAAGAATTGTTTGGAAGCAAGCTCTAACTTGGACACAGCTGAGCTTTTGGGATATTAAATCCGGGTTGAGATGTTACCTTCATGATGTGGGAGGGCCCCATGATGCACAGTCGAGGACATCAGAGCTTTCTTTCAGTCACGTGAACTAGAAGCACTTTTGGCTTAGGCTGGAGGCTGTCCTCCTTGGGGTGAAGAGACACCAGGCCTGTGGGCATCCTCCTTAGCTTGGGTGAGAACTCAGCCAATGGGATGGCCCCAAGGGCCTGGGTATGCAAGGCAAGTGCTCCATTACTGAGCTGTATGTCTCCAGCCCATGAGTTATTCTCACAGGACGTTCTCTCTTTCCTTTTGTCTCTGAGGAACACTCTTGTGGCTGGAGCGTGTCAATAAAGAACGGTCAGTGTCGCAGTAAACAAATGTGTTTAACATATGTTCATTTCATTCATTTTTGTGTTGTCATGAAAACATGCATCTTGACTCATGAGTGAAGTGGGGTCAGGAGGAAAAGGCAGTGACTGAACAGTCATTGTTGTCCCAAGTCCTCTGAGAGACAGAGGCCAAGATGAAACTAATAGGGAAAGCACTTGTGAGAGAGCAAATGGAGATGCCAGCGTATTGGCACAGGCCTGCCATCCTCCATCGCTTGGGAGATAAAGGAAGAAAGATCAATAGTTCAGGGTCATCCTGGACTACATAGAAACTCTGAGGCCAGCCTGGGCTACAGGAGGCCTTTTCTAAAAAAAAAAAAAAATCCCTAAATTAAAAATAAATAAATAAAAAGTAAGTGTAGGGGAGTATGAGAAATGAGAAGAAAAGACACCATCCAACAGGCAAATCTGGCCTTCAAATGAAGGGCCGTGAGGAGGAAGGTTGGGAGGAATTTTCTAGACTTTGGTGTAGGCTCAGGCCAGCAAACTGCCCACAGCTAATTGTCATGCTAGTCACCACAGAGGGGACCTGTCTCCTATGTCTTCTTAGGTCCTTTGCATTGCTGTCTCTCTCCTTTTGCCTGTTTCATACATTTCTACAACTGGATGTAAATGGTTTCTACCCTATGGAGGAGAGGATTCTGGGAATGGTGACAGAGTAATTAAGATACACTGTCTGGCTATAATATGACATGGCCACAAATTAGCCTAACAGGTACTGTCCGTTTTCACAGAGCGATTGATGTCTGGTGTAGATGGGTTGGGAGATGTCAACAAGAACCAGCTTATGCCTGTGAAAGAACCTGGGCTCTTGCTGTGTCTGTAAGTTTGGAGGGTAATTGATGGATTTCAGGCATAGTCAGCTTCCAGCAACCAATAGAGATCCCCTTGGTATCTGAGTCTCCTTGCATGGATCTCCACTTCTTGTGCATTTGGAACCGGATCCCATGCTCTGAGGTACCGGTGTGGCTGGCTGGACTTTATAACACATACACATCGTTTGGCACCATTCTTAGACTGTAGGAGGTTGGTTTACATTCTAGTATTTGCCACTTTTTTAAACCCCTTGTTTCAACTGCTTCACTTGAGGGTGGTGCGGAAGAGGGCCAAAATTACCCCCACAATCTCACCCACTGTCTCGGAAGCACACTCAAACGTTTTGGCCCTTTTAAAGATAAGAGTTGAGACGGGAAAAAACTAAAGCCAAATTGAATCTTCAACATGAGTCTCCCATCTCCCATTTCCAGTCCGTGTGTGTGTGTGTGTGTGTGTGTGTGTGTGTGTGTGTGTGTGTGAAAGTGTGTGTATGTGTGTGTGAGTGTGTATGTATGTTAGAGTGTGTGTGCGTGTGTGTATGTGTTTAAGTGTGTGCGAGAGTGTGTGTGTGTGTGTGAGTGTGTATGTGTGTGTGTGTGTATGTGTGTGTGAGTGTGTGTGTGTGTGTGTGTGTGTGTGTGTCCGGCTACCACTTATTCCTCTGTTTGCTCATTTATCAAGCAGGCTCAACCCAGTAGGGCAGAGGCAGCATGAGATAGGACATCTAAGAAACTGCGTGTTTGCAGAGAGGAGCTGAGTTCTGGAAAGGAACTCTGAAGGAAGGCAACCATGGCAGGGAAGATGGAGAGAGCATGGCTTATGAAGAGGTAGGGGTGGACAGTCAAAGTGTAGGTGAGGAAGGAAAGAGGGATAAGAGAAGGGGTATGAAGATGAAAGATGAAGAGAAAGGAGAAAAGGGAGGAGGAGAAAGAGGACAGGGAGGAAGGAAAGCAGGAGGAAGAGGAGGGACCTTGAGGAGTGGAGAGGGACACAAGAGTCCTGGACACCAATCAAGGGCACACAATGACACCTGCAGATTTATATCTACTCTGGCCACCCACAGACTTACCTTGAATAATCTGCTTTCTTTCCGTCTGTCACCCTGAGCAAGGATCAAGGTCTACACAAAGGTGGTACTCAGTTTGAGGTGGACCTGCCCCAACCTTGGTCACAACACAGAGCACAGAGAGGCTGGCTTGCCTCATGTCTAAGTATTTAAAAAGCTCGGAGGTTGGGCGGTGGTGGCACATGCCTTTAATCCCAGCACTCGGGAGGCAGAGGCAGGTGGATCGCTGTGAGTTCGAGGCCAGCCTGGTCTACAAAGTGAGTCCAGGACAGTCAAGGCTACACAGAGAAACCCTGTCTCTGGGGGGAAAAAATGCCCTGAGAAGCCAACAAATCATGAAGTCAAAGTGCCCTGTTCTCTATCCTTGACAACTACACTCTAGAATGATCACTAGGGGCAGGTGGTGTTCCTCAGTCACAGGCAGAGAAGCTCTGGGAGAGCTGCCACAGCCCCCTGCATTCCTCCAGCTGGATTCCACCTCATAGACTTAAATACACACATGGGACCTTATGTCTTTATGCCCTAGCTGGTCTCATCTTCCACAGATCCTGTGTTCCGGCCTTCCCTTGGAAGAGAGAGACCTGGGAGTTCCTCGTGGTTATCAAACAGGCAGACTTTTTACATGGAATCTGGGCTGTCTGGTTTTACAAGATGTAGTCCGAACTCCAGGAGACCAGGCCAGGACTCACTTAGGGGCATTCCCTTGATCCTGTGGATGCCTTGCTCCCTGGGAAAGACAACGGCCAGAGGAAGGATAAAGCCTGGAATCTAGCAGCCCCTGTTTTGTGAGGGGGAAAGCTTTCTAGGCCTCTTAGCATAACATGACTGTGGTGCCCATGGGATATGACTTCCAGTCACTACAGTTTCTCCATTGTGGGTCAAAATAGAGTGCCACCTTCCCCAGCCCCACCCTAGCCAAGGCCCGCGCCACTCATTAGATTCTCCTGCTTCAACTGTGTCAGGTCTCTGAGCTCAACCCCACTTCTCTGTTCTGTCAGGGCTAAGAAGCCACATGGCTGCTGTGCCTGGTGCTCTCGATGGGGAGGGTGTCCCCACACAGTCTTTGGATAGTCCTAACTTCTCCTTCATGTTACCTTTAAAATGTACATACGGCCTGTGTCTGTCCTGGCAGCTCTGTCCTTGGAGATCTGGGTGGGGACCAGTGCTCAGCAAAGACAACAAGTCAGGCAGAGCTTATCCTCCCCCTTGGTGGTGACCCCTGGAAGGGTCCTGTCCTCAGGCTGAGGGGATGAGAGAGAGATGGAGAGAGGAGAGAAGAAAGGGCGGAAGGTGTTAGCGAGGTGGAGAGGACACAGAAGGTGAAGGAAGAGAAGAGACAGAAAAGGAAAAGGAACAGAGATGGGAAAAGAGAGGTGGAGAGGAGAGGCGGAGGGAGAGGGGTTGGGGGGGGGGGAGAGAAGACTGGGGGGAAGTGGAAAGAAGAGAGGGAGAGAGTGCCAGTCTGAGGGAGGCCTCCATTAAGCCATGGAAACTGTGAGATTTATTTCAAGCCTTAAAATTGAAATATTTTTCCTGGGTTCCCTCCTTGGGAGCACTTATGTGTAGGATTAATTTATGACTAAATCTCAAACCAAAACAGTTTGTAAGGCCCAACACCCAATAAAGTCTCCATTTAGTTTTTGCTCACGTTTCCTCCCCACCTGGCAGGTCAAGGTCTTCTGGCTCCTGGTGTGTTTACCATCCCCGTGAAGGCCTGCCGCTCTCGGGGTCTCCACTACCCGGAGCTGCTGTCTCTGTCTACCTCCGAGGCCCTCGATGAGCACTCACAGCCCTCACAGCCATGTGCTCAGCTCTAAGCCCTGTCTTCTTCATAACACCTCTGTGCCCTGCTAGTGACTTAGACAATCGCTCTACTTGGTGAGAGTGGCCTTGACTTGGAGGCCGTGGTGTGCCCTGAGCAGCATTGCTGTGTGTTGCAACCCCCATAGGGGGAGGCATTGCGAGCCTCTGTGTGGATGCTGGGAGACAAACCTGGGTCCCCCCTTTTCATTCGTTTATTTAATCACTTTACATCCTGATGGAAGCCCCCTCCCTCCTTTTCTCTCAGTCCCACCCTCACAACCCCTCTCTCCATTCCCCCCTCCCATGGGTACCAACCCACCCTGGCACGTCAAGTTGCACCCAGCTACATTCTTTCTTTTCTCCATTAATTAACGTATTTATTCACTTTGCATCCTGACTGCAGCCCCACCCTCCTCACAGTCTCACCCTCACACCCTCCTCCCTCCATTCTCCCCTCTCCTTCTCCTCAGTGAAGAGGGCAGACCTACATAGGTACCAACCCACCCTGGCACGTTAAGCCCTAGCTACACTCTTAAAGCTTTTACATGCTTGCCCCATATGTGTCTTCCTGAATCCTCCTTTCCTTTTCTTTTAGGTTTTTTGTTTTTTTGTTTTGTTTGTTTGTTTTTTTGGTTATCCTACATAGGAGGGGAACAATGAGATCACACTCCTTTGCAGTCGCCACCCACCTCAGGACATCCAGCCAGGTTAGCTCCCAAGGCAGCACCCACCTGGCCCTCCAACTCCAGAAAGGCAAAGGGCCCAGTGAACATTTTAAAGGCAGTGAGGATGTGGGGTGGAATGGGGGGTGGAAGTGGGGGTGGGGTAAGGGTTTGGGGATGGGAGGGTGTCAGTCAATGGTGTCAGCTCTGTACCTTTTGGGCAGGGACAGGTTTTCCTATTGCCCATGTTCTCAAAGACTCATTTGGAATTTATTGTGCTGTTTTTATTTATTATAATTCATTTTTCCAATGATTCGGATGTCTACCTTGCTTTAATCCTTGAAATCTAATAAGCATATAGTATTGTTTGGGGATGTATTGAAATTTGAAAGTCATCTTTTTTTTTTATTTATGACCATTATTCTACATCTAGCACAATAAATTAAATATTTCACACCCTTAGTTGTGGAGTTAAGTAATTATATTTGGCATATTGAGTTACTATTGTAAGTGTCTTGTGTCTTGTTCATTGTTCATGTATTTCAGCATGATTTTCTTTTTGTTTTGTTTTGGTTTGGTTTTAGGCAGGATTTCTGTCCCTACTCAAGCTGACCTGGGACTTACAATCTTCTAGCTTTAGTATTTCATATTCTTTTCCCTTCTGTATCTTAGGCTGTCCCGGAACTTTCTGTGTAACCGAGCATGGCCTTGAAACTCTTCTGACTTGGGAGTTCTGGGATTGGAGGCACACACCTCACCAGATAGCCAGTGTCTGCCATTGTTGGTTGCAGGGTCCCCCTTACTCCCCACTGAGTGGTCATAAGCCACATGAGACAGTATCTGAGGCCTGCCTCTTTTCTGGAGTCTATGTGTCTTATTTTGCTCTGATGCTTCGTTCTGCAGATTCCTGTTGCTTTGAAATTGGTTGTGGCATTTTGAAAACTGACAAGACAGCCATTCCAAGTTTGGTCTTCTTCAAATGTTCTTGGTTCATTCTTTTTTGCTTCCATATAAAATTTAAAGTCATCTTCTCAAAGTTTAAAAAAGTGCTATGATTTTGATATTGGTTACCCCAACTGCAGATTTAGGGGCACCAACAATCCAAGTACATTAAGTTATAATATATATATATATATTTTTTTTTTCTTTTAGCAATGTTTTGAAGATCTTACTACACAGCCTTGCACATCTTGTGGTAGACTTACTTATAGATGTTCTTTGATGTTATTATGAATGTCTTTGAAAATATTTTCCTTATCCAACCATTGTTGCTAATATATAAGAATACAGTTCTGCTCCCTGTGTTCGGCTCCATGTGGCTGGACCTCAGCTGGAGGATGGTGGTGAATGCAGGGGCTCATGCTGTCCAAGATGCCAGGCGGTAAGTGACAGTTGAGAGCTGAGCCCTAAGTAAGACCTTTATACTATTCTCCCTAAGGCTCAGGAACCATCATAGCAGAGGGGCGGAAAGTCTGCAAGAGGTTGAAGACAGGGAGAAAGGCTGTGAAACGCTGTCCTCTGCACACTGTGCGGCCATTGTATGCATGAACTCACAGCAGTTACTGACACTGGGACGGTCAGCAGTCAGTCACAGATGTGGGAGGAGCTCAGGGCTCCTGCCCTTTGCTGCTGAACTATTGTCTGCTGACAGATTTTGGAAGAAGGGGAGTTTTTCAGAACCAAATTACCATCCTCAGCTGCTACCTAGAGGTGAGCCAGTCAAGCTACACTGGACATCTCCAAACCTGTAGTCACAGGGGACAGCCCTGGTTAAACTCAAGTGGGTCACAAAACAAAACAAGCAGACAAAAATGCAGGAAAGAGACTTGTAGGGAAGAAAGGGGGCTCACAGGGGTGGGAGGGAGATCAGAGAGGTGGGAGGTGAAAGTATTGGAGTATATTATATACATGCTTGAAATTGTCAAAGAACAAATGCAATTAATAAGAAATATATCATGTATTTTATGTTGATCTTTCCCCCAAATGCACTGTTAAATTAAATGGCTAAATCTAATACTTGGTGGATATAGCTGACTTCCTGAATATGTAACTGCACCATTTGCTAATAGAGCTAGCTTTGCCCTGGCTCTTTCCCTCGCTGTATACTGCAGTGTTAACTGGAAATGGTGCTGGTGGGTATCCCTGTTAGAATGGCTAGAAAGTGCTTTGACAGTGAGATCGTGTCTCTCACGCAGCACAGAGCAATTGCATTTGACCCCATACAACTCAGCACCAACCCAGTATGGAGGCAACAATTGAATTAGCATTGCTGGGTCTCTGCCAAGCATTACATGAACATCTTGGACAGCATTAGGACCTCTGTTTTCCAGCAAGGGGAGAAGGAAAGGTATTTAGTGGCACTACTGTTATAGATGGGGAAACCTGGCCACAGCATCAATTTAAAACTTAGTCCAAGTGTCCTGTCTGGTGACAACTTTGGCCATTTTTCTGCGTGCAGCTCTCCCGGGAGCATATGCAAATGGGACTACTCGGATTTGGTTTGGTTTCTTCTGGAAATGGAACTCCAGTGTTGAACACCATCTGGTTTTCTGTCCCAGTGGTCATCTCTGTGGCACTATTCACAGGCCCTTCTCTTCCCAACACCAGGAGGAACATGCATTCCATGGGGCCTCTCTGACCCACTTGTGGGATGGGACCATCAATCTTTGCCCTGAGTCCTTGGTAGCTATCAGATCCACGGAGTGGGTGGATATAGCTGCTCCTTGGCTGACCTCCATGGATGAATTATTTTATAACATAATGATACCTCTACTTTTGTTTCTGTGGTGATTTAATAACTCACTTATGAAATTTAATAAAAAAAAAATCAGCCACATCATCTTTCTTTGCTTCTCGGTGCAATCTCCATCAGCCCCAGGCGCGGCGGTGAGGAGTGGGCTTTCTGCTAGCAAACTGAACTGAGACAGAGAGACTTGTCAGAAGACGGGTTTGATGTCAGCTGTCCCTTCTTGGTCTAAACGTGAGCCAGTCCAACTGTTCTTCATCTTGTCATCTTCTGGCATGATGCCCACCATCTCTAACTGAATCACTTCTCACTGCCCCTGCTGTTGGCCCCTTCCTCTCCGTCGTGGATTCCTACCACTAGTCCACGAATTTCTTCCCCTCACAGCCAAAATGAGTGACCTCACTCAGTGTATTGGTTGCTTTTCTGTTGTCCTGAATGCATGCCAAGGCAACTCGTAGAAGAAAGGGTTTATTTGGGCTCCCAGTTCCAGGGGGCTAGGAGTCCAGCATGAGCGACATCAGGGCAGCGCGCAGCAGGCAGAGAAGCTCACACAGAAGGCTGAGAGCTCACCTCCTTTACTGCAAGCAGTGTGAGGCTGTTAATCTCAAAGCCCACCTCTAGTGCACACCTAAAACTCCCCAAAGAGCAGCACCAACTGGGAACCAAGTTGTTTAAATGCCAGAGACTATAGAGGGAGCCTCAAATTCAAACTGCTACACTAGGAGTTCCCTTGCGATCTTCCATCTTACTGCACTTGAGAGCACTTGCTAAGTTCTCTGCCTGACTCAGGACCCCTAGACACTAGCACAACCCGTTCTCCACTTCCTCAGCTCTTTGCTTAGAAGTCCCCCCACTGGGCTTCTCTCCTCTCTATTCGTTGCCTGACTTTAAGTTCATCACAGGAATTATATTGACTTGTTTTGTTGTTTCTGGCGCGACTCCCTAGTCACAAGTACTGGGAACTCCTTTTGGCTTGTTGCCGTGAGTTATCTAGGGCAGGGCGATTGGAGCTTGTTTATTTAGTGCGTGTTGGGTGAAGAGACGATGAATCACAAGTGATACCTAGAAATAGTGGTGGTCTCCAGAGGGAGGGGCCAGGTATAGGAGAGAGTGGGCAGAGATGCTGGCTCAGCTGGGATGGGAGCCAAGGCTGAGAGAATCCAAGGTGGAGGCTGACTCTGAACCAGAGCAAGCATTGACTAGGCGGCTAATCAGTGCACTCTGGAGGCTGTCGTATTTGTGTGCTTCTCTCTTTACTGGGGGTCTCTTGAGGTACTTACCCATGTGCTGGTCATCTCTGTGTCCCGAACACTGACTACAGACCATCTTCACAAATATTTCTGAAGTGAATGATGACCTGAGTCAATAGTGGGTGCATCCCAGGCTGGCTCAGTTTTATGGGTCGAAATTGTGTTTCCCCTGAACTTGTAGTCTGAAATCCTAACTACCACCACCTCAGAACGGGACTGCATTTAGGGATAGGACCTGAAAGCTAGGTCAGTAGATTGGGCTTAAATTCAATATGATCTGTGACCTTACAAGGAGGCAGCATAGGCTCACAGTGGATCCTCTTTGCTTCTTATGGTTTGGATGTAAATTTCCTCCCATTCTCACATGTTTGAAAACTTAGTGTTCTGCTTATTGCATTGTTTGAAGAGGGTTTTGAACCTTTAGGAAGTAGAGTTGATCTGGCCAAAGTTGGCCACTGGGAGGATGTTGACAAGGGTGTGAGGGTTATACCTGTAGAATTAGATAGAAAAGACTGATAATGATTTAACTGATTAGGTAATGATTTGTTGGCTTACTTAGTGATTTCCTTATAGCACTGCTTGTACTGTCCATTTGCCAGGCATGACTTCACTAGCTACCTGGAACAGACCGACCTGGAGAAATAGCTAAAACAATGGGTTGTTGTCCTTAACAACCTGCTGGCTGCCACTTTGGCTTCTGTTAACATCTTGCTTGCTTGCCAGCCAGCCTCACCTTTTGGTTTAGGGTATAGACCAAGACACAAAGAGGACCTGGGATCCAAGCCTTTCAGGTGCTCTCCTGGCTTCAGCTCACCAGTAACATCTCCTCTCCTCCACTCTCTTTGGTGTCCAAGAAAGATGGCCGCGACATTTCTCTCCCCATTCTTTGCTTCCTGATCCACTAAGATTTGAGCAGCCTCTGAAGCATGCTCCTGCCACCATGACCTCCAAAACGACCTCTTCCTGACAAGGTGGACTGAGCCAAATCAAGTCCTTCATCCCCCAATTTGCTTCTGTCAGACATTTGTCACTGTGATGAGAAAAGAGCTGGATATAACATCCAAGGGATGCTGGCTGTAGGATCCTCTGTAGAGATGAAATCTGATGGTGCCCACAGTGGTTTGAGTGAGAATGGTCCCATAGGCTTATCATACATTTCAATACTTGGTCCTCAGGTGGTAGAACCGGTTGGGAAGGATTAGGAGATGTGACCTGGTTGGAGGAGATGTGTCACTAGGGGTGGGCTTGGAGGTTTCCAAAGCTCACACAAGGCCCAATTAGCTCGCTCCGCCTAGTGCCTGTGGATCAAGATGGGAACTCCCAGCTAGTGCTCCAGTACCATGCTGCCATGCTCTCACCGTAATGGTCATGAACTCTAACCCTCTGGAACCATGAACTCTGAATCAAAGGCATTCTTTTATAAGTTGCCTTGGTCATGGTGTATTCTCATGGGAATAGAAAGGATGCAGGCTTTGAAGATAGCTATCACACATCCTATTCTTATCCTTTTGTGGTTCCTAGATTATTTACAACACCCAGCTCAATGAAATGTCATGCAGATATTTGTTTTATCTCCTTAGTGAATAATGACAGGAAAAGAAGTCTGTGAACTTATTGGCATATGTTTATTGCGTGATAAGGTTGGGTTTTTGGCAAATATTTTAGTCTACAATTGGTTGAATCTGTGGATTTTCAACCCTTTAATTAGAATGAGATGCCTAGGAGTGGAGAGATGGCTCAGTGGTAAAAAGAACATGTTGCTCTTGCAGAGGACCCAAATTCAGTTTCTAGCTTCCAAAAACCTGTAATTCCAGCTTCTGGGGATTCCCACATCCTCTCCTGGACTTGTTAGGTACCTGCCCCTATGTGCACACATGCACACAAAGACACACATGTATACATATACATGTATACATTTTACATTTTACAAATAAATCTTTTAAAATAAGGGCTGTCTCTATAGAGGAATGACCCTGTGACAATCCAGAGAAAAGACAGAACAGGCATCTACAGCCAAGGGCAGAGCCTCAGAAAAAGCCAACCCCAAGGGTACCTTAATCTTTTTGTTTGGTTGGTTGGTGTTTTGTTTTGTTTGCTTTTGTTTTTCAAGACAGAGTTTTTCTGTGTAACAGCCCTGGCTATCTTTAACCTGCTCTGTAGACCAGGCTGGCCTTGAACTCACAGACATCCACCTGCCTCTGCCTGCCTGAGTGCTGGGATTAAAGGTGTGCCCCCATGCCCAGCTGACACCTTGATCTTGAGTGTCCAGCTTCCTGCACTGTGAGAAAGTACATGTCTGTGAAACCCCCTGACCGCTGTGCTTTGTAATAGCCTCCAATCAAACCTAAATGCCCGTCTGACACTGATCATAAAGCCACATTTTCTCCAACTCCATCCACCTCACCTGTTCTCCACTTTCCCAGGATCTCCTGAGACCTTTTCCCATGGATGCCCAGGTGCTAATGCCACCTCCTATCTCTCCTGCTCAGCAGGCGATGGTGACATCTTCTATGAAGCCACTCCTAAAGTAATGGTGATGACTAGGGGAGTTGAGTGCTACTTGGGAGGGTGTGGTCATCTTTACCGTCCTCTCGGGCATGGCTCTGGGCTGATAGTGTCCAGCTTGGGGCACAGGGTCCTTGAGGTCCATCTAGAAATGCTGGCTGGTGCCACCATCCCCACCTGCACCTGCTGGTGGCTGTGGGTCTGCTGCTGGTGATCACTGGGGCTGGCAGTCAGCATAGTAAACAAATGCCCCTTTTTGTCCAATATTTGGGGCACTTGGTGAATACAGGTCAGTAGGACTGGGACAGAGAACACAGAGTGTCACACACTGTTCTGATGACAGAACCTAACTCTATTAAACTTGAGAACTGATATTCCTACGTAACTGTATTTTTTATCATCTTGTTTGAATAAATCC
This sequence comes from Acomys russatus, assembly GCF_903995435.1. Classification (NCBI taxonomy): domain Eukaryota; kingdom Metazoa; phylum Chordata; class Mammalia; order Rodentia; family Muridae; genus Acomys; species Acomys russatus. Next base: position 77,393,436 of record NC_067142.1, on the reverse strand, counting down.
ACACATGACATAAATTAAAAGTCCTGGGGCTAGAGAGATGGCTCAGTGGAAAAAGTGTTTCTGCCTCCAAGACAGAGTACCTCAGATCAATCTGTGGAATCCAGATGGTGGAAGGAGAGAACCAATACTCATGTGTTGTACTCTGACACACACACACACACACACACACACACACACACACACACACACACACACACACTATGCTTCTCATATTTTCACCCATGCCACTTTGGAGAAGCGTGCTGTCATTCATTTTTTTTAGACTTAGCCCCTTCGAGCAACGCTTCTGCATACAAGGCGAAACTGTTCACAAACGCTCTACAGTGATGTGCTGTTCCACCCAGAATGGTTCCATGTGACAGCCACAAGCCATGTAGAACTTGTGATCATTTAAAAGGAAACACCTGAGATGCAATTTTAAGTTTGTTTTATTTCTAGTCACACGTGGTGAGCAGCTAGTGGCCCAGGCCCACTACCAAGTATTTTACATGTGAACACACACAGCTAAGATGAGCAGCAATTGGTCTATCTGAAAATGCACTCTCAGAGAGTCCCCGCTTCGCCATGCCCTCACCAAAGTGGATACCTACGTACTAGTACTTAATTAACCTGTTACACTTGTGTATACTGGTAAAGTTGAACATGTATTTATTTATTAGCTGTCTCTATCTTCCTCTCCTGTGACTTCATTCTTCCTATCCTCTTCTTTGCATTCATAGGGCCTAGTGAGCTCTTCCTGACTACCAAGAACTATGTCTTTTGATGTTGTGATCTTGCTGCCACGAACAGAGCTATCTCCCGCCCCAGCAGTAGGGACCCATGACCTGACATCATGCAAGGCAGTGTTGACCTGCAGACAACCTAGCAAGCCTCCCGACCCCCAGGCATTCCCCTGTCTTCCCTGGTAGTCAATGTGGCCTTTTCAGAAAAGGGTCCTGAATATCTCATCTTCCTGCTCTCCTGGAGATCTGTAGTCAGGCCTCAGCTCTTCTGTGACCCTGTCCCATTGCCCCTGTGATTGTCATTGGACCAGTGCCATCCTTAAGTGGACACTGTTTTGGTGAATGTCTGAGGCAAGCCTAAGAGGAACTAAAGTACCCTTTTTTCTGGTTTTGGAGGGGTGTCCTAAGCTGCTGCCCAGTGATGGGGAAGCCTTTTACATAGGTGGGGCTGACTGCAGTGTGTGACACGGGTTTCCCCAGGTTTTCTGCCTGTCCCAAGTACAAAGGTTTCCTTTATGAGAGCAGATGGCACTCTTGTGGCTTCCAGAAGACTGAGAATGAGCCACACTGGGCAGTTCTGGTCCAGAGAGGTCTACAGGCCACACCATGGTCTCCAGACCATAGCTGGGTATTTTTCAGAGCAGAAAAATTCTGTGATTTTCCCTCCCTGATTCACATCTTTCCTCCCCCCCCAAAAGGCTGCTTTTCCTTATCAGAGTCAGATAGAGTGCCCCTGTATCAGAAAGGCTCTGACTTTAATAACCAAATGCATATGGTTTAAGAAGCCAAGTCTGCCAGTCACCAGCTTGAAGACTGGGCAAGATGCCGAGCCTCTTTTGACCCTTCTGGTTTTCTTCTTTGAAATGGAGCTGCCAGTTCTTACCGCCCAGTGTCTGAAAAGTCAAAGCAATTGCTAACATAAACACACAATCATTAACATAAACACTAGCAAAGTGCCCGGCACTTGGGGAGTTGTCTTTTTCTTATGATTAATGTAATTATTATTGCACAACAACTGTTTATTGAATGGCTGATGTGGAGATGATTAAAACACCGCCCCTGCTGCTGAGAGGTTTAGTCTGTTTGAGGGTGCGGGAGGCAATGACAAAGGCCCTGAGGATAAAGAAGATGTAGAGTGGGGGGCAGTGGGCAGCTGGGGGAAGCCTCATCTGGCAGCTGTGGCTCTAGACCAGACCAAGGCAGCTCCCAGCCCACTTATCTTCCAAGCCTGGAGATGCCCCAGTCTCACACACTCTTACCTGAGGTCACCTCTCAATAGTTCTCCAGAGCTGGCCTGTAGGATGTGGTCCTTGCCCCCAGCTAGGCCCCTCAAGATGGACTAGGGTTGATAGTACAGGTCAACAATGCCCCATCCTCTGATCCCCAGCTGAAGATGTCATCACATAAGGTTCACCCTGCCCCACCTGAGGCCTGGCTCACACGGGAGCAGAATTCTTACCGACTGAGAAGGGAGTTCTCCAAAAGGAACTTCTGGATACTGGGCACTGTCGTGGGACAGAATCTGTCTTCTGTGATGCCGTGCCGCTTCCTGAAAGCACCTGGGACTCTGTGAGATGAAAAAGAGGAAGGACTGCCAGCTACAAGGATTTACATGAGAATACACTGTGCCCTCAAGAAGCCAAGTGGTGCTGGATGTAGCCCTGCCTCCTCTTGGGCATCATGAGCCCAGGAATGGAAGAGGGTTGAGATGCAAGCCTGGAGGACAGTGGGTACTCCAGGCCAAGCTCCAAAGGAAGCAGGAAGGAGAAAGCATTGGGAAAGTCCCTGAAGATTTGGCACAAGGGATGGGATTTCTAAGAAGGGATGACTCTTAAAAGCAGTTTAAGCTTGAAGTCTGGCTAAGGGGCAAGCACTGGCTAAAAGAAACTTTAGCCAAGTGATGAGCAGGCATGGACAAGCCAGAAAGGGTGCTGTGGCTCTGACCGAGGCAGCATCCTTGCGTTTCTGCCCAATCAGAGGGCAGACCGGCCACTCCAGGTTCTCACCATGGAAACCACACTTCATCCTCAGAGTCACCTGTTTTCTGTGTGGCTTAGACTCTGTCTGGAGCTTCACTTTTTAGGAAAAGTTAATTATGTAAAACTCTCTGCTGTGTTAATAGACATCGAATTACAAGTAATTGGATTAAAACCACTTTTATTGAGTTCGAAAACAGTGAGACTGATTAACAAAATCGTCTTCATCCAGTGTTTTTAAGTCAATAAAAGCAGGCTCTCTCCTTTAATCAACCTTCTGGGTTTGTTGTAGTAAAAGGCTTTAAATCAGCCATTTATCAGCACTTCACTTATGGCAAACACATATTGAGTCCCTGCAAGGCTGAGGCCAGACAACACCCATGAAGGTCTGATCCATCCGAGCTTAAAGGCTTTGTGGTCTTCCTTCAACTGCTAAATGAGTTTACCCGACAGTGGTCTGTGTGAGACCTTCTTTCACAGTCATGAAACTATCGAGGTCAGTTTGAGGCAGTTCAAAGAACCAAACAGGGAAAAACCGAGAAGGCTCATCAGGTCTTTTCTTTAAGATGTGACAGTCCTATGCCAGGCTTGGTGGCACATGCTTTATTCTCAGCACTTGGAAGGCAGAGAGAGGCAGGTGGATCTCTGAGTTTGAGACCAGCCTGGTCTACAAGAGTAAGTTCCAGGACATCCAGAACTACAAAGAAAAACCATCTCAAAACAAACAAATAAACAATACTGGCAACCCCATGTTTTAGTTCTCAGAGACATATTCTCTTTAGCTGAGTCACATTAATGAGGCTCACAGAGACTCAAGTACAGACCGGATGGAGCCAGTAGCCCTCGGAGTCCATAGAGCCCTGTCCCCATAGCTAGACTTCTTGTGAATCTGAGTGGCCAACAGAAGGCAGCCTTTAAGCTTGGAAGCAGAGTCAAGAAGATTGCATGTGAAAGTTCAAACCTGAATGAATCAAAGCAGAATTAGACCTCTGGGAAAGCGCTCATTACTCATCAATCATTCTTGGCAGGTCCTCAAAAGGCAGGCCCACCTGGTCTGCTTAGCACATAGTAGGTGGTCAATAAAAACTGTTGGGTCTATGAGTAGATCCCTCCCAGGATGATGCAAATCCTGGTGTGTACGGGGATGGCTGGGTACGACGCTGATGGTCGCTGGTTTGAAGCGCAGTTATGGGTGAGGGATGAGGGCATCATCTCAGTCGCAAGTGACAAATTCTGAACAAGGAGACAAACATGGAGGGCAAGGAAGCATGCAAGTTCAGGGCCTAGTCCTTGCCCTGTGTCCTCATAACCTCGGAAGCTACTGGCCTGTCTCTACAGGGGGGAATTATCAAAACGTTCAGTTGGGCTGCGTGGATTACCACAGATCAGAGACGAGGGTTGCTGGCCCCAGGAGACCCAGCCCCACACACCAGAAGTCCAGCTTTCTTTTTTTTAATATTTTATTTAATTTTAATTTATGTGCATTGGTGTAGGGGTGTCAGATCTTGGAGTTACAGACAGTTGTGAGCTGCCATGTGGGTGCTGGGAATTGAACCCAGGTCCTTTGGAAGAGCAGGCAGTGCTCTTAACCACTGAGCCATCTCTTCAGCCCCAGCCAGCTTTCATATTCTGTCCCCAAAGCTCCATATGTCTTTGCTGATCCATAGAACATATATCGAGTAACTGGACATACTGACAGACCCAATATCTCTGGGCCTTTGAAGAAAAGAGAGAAAAATTCTCAAAGTCACCCAATGGTCAGAGAGGTTGTTCAGCAGTAAAGGTACTTCCTGCCCAGCTTAGTGACCTGGGTTTGATTCCTGGGACCTACACAGTAGAAGGAGAGACCCAACTCCCGCCAATTATACTCTGATCTCCAAATATGCCCTGTGGCACATGGCCCCATTTTACCTTCCCTAACACAAGAAGCAGATGATACCTCTGCAGCCAAGCATGCCTTTCTGGAGAGGTGACACTCATCAGGTACATCTGGCACCTGTTCATTTTTTCAAGTGAGAAACACTGGTAAAATCAAGCCAAGGACCGCATAACTGCTGGTGTCTACTTAGTAGTGTAAAAAACTGGATGGCGTTTTGATTTTTTACAATAAAGGGACCAAAACAAATTGGCTTCTGAGGACCTCTGGTTTAGAAGAGGGAAAATTGCAAAAGGGACTCCAAGCCAGGGATGAACTTCATTTTCCAAGGTCAAGGACATGTTACCACACGGCTCAGGCAACTTCTTTCTGGGTGTTATAAACTCCTGAGTTTATTCCCGAGGAGCCATGAACAAATGTCTGCTCACCCCAGAGAGGGAAATAATGACAGACCAAAGTAACTATAGCACCAAAGTCCACCTTGGTAAACTGACATTATTTGGGGTATTCAGGGTAGGAGCAACAGCATTGCTGAAAAGCCCGACTCTATGAGTGGCGAGTCACAAAGGCTAGAACCCTGGAGCTCTGCATAGCTGGTCACCACACCACACATCCCATTGTCCTTCAGGTTTCTATAACCTTGAGACAGAGGCACCTTTTGAATCTGGTCTGTTTCAGGGACTTCCTGAGATTTCTGACTTGTTTACTTCCTAACAAGCTTCCCTGAAGGGCAGCATCAGATGCATAGTCACCCTCCCTCGTCTGGAAACCACTTGAGAGGCCTGAAGTCCCTTTTAGCATTGTTTTCCTCTTCATCTGTACAGGGGTTGTGAGCTGGCATAACAAGCACACCCTGATCCCCAGGGCCTTACCAGAGATACATGGGTCACTCGTGAAGCTGGCACACGGGGTCCTTATTGTCCAGCTTAATTCCCTCCTGATGCAGTCTGGCGTTTTCACGGGATTCCTGGAAGTGAAAGGCGAGTGGAAAATTGGTGAGTAGGAGCCCGGGCCTTGACCTTGTAAATCCTGGTAGGGAGTGGCTTGTCTAGACCCCTACTCACTGTTTTCCTCATTCTGCAGGGACTAAGGGCTTATAGGTATGAGATGGAGTCAAGGGAGCATGTCACTCAGCCATCAGCCATCCATCCATCCAGCATGTATTGAATACCTCCTTCAGGCCAGGTGTTCTGTTCCAAAAACAGTACCTAAGACAAAAAGGCTGATGCCATCTGATGTTGCACACTAGCCAGAGAACCCGGATGATGAGCAATCATGAGACAGCCTTTCTCTACCATTAGGAGCCCTCTTCTCTCTCTAGAGGCTCAGGGCCACCTCAGGCAGCCAAGGGCTGCCTCTCACCCTCGCCTTCAGCTTCCCACCCTCCTGCCCTTCCCACTGCTTGTTTAGGGTTCTTGCTTTCCGTGGGTGTGGAATTCTGTCTAGGGGTGGGGGGCTCTGAAGAGGGGAGGCAAGGATAAAAGAGAAGTTCAGAGGCCTGGCCAGTGAAATTCCAGGGCAGAGTCCAGGTTCCCAGAATAGCGGCGGACAGAAAGCAAACTTCCTGGCTTCAGGGCGGCCCCCAATGTGTTGAATGAAACTGTTGGTTTGGCGGGTCTAGAGGGTGTGTGTGTCGGGGGGGCGTGGCAGAGATGACCAGAGATGACTAGGACCCTGGAGAAGGATGTCCCCAGGGTGGTGACCACAGCCACATGCATTGCAAGCAGCCTACACCCTGTCCTCTGTGGCCAATTCTTTCTTTAGAAAGAGATACTTAGCTTTTTGTGGGATTGAGAAGACAGCAAGTGACAAGTCAGTCATGGCCTGTGCAGGGCTTGTGTGACGTGGGCAGTGAGTATTTGCGGACAAGGGTGTGGGTGCATGGTGTCTGCTGGCAGCTGGCAGATGGGAAGCAGGCGCCTGAGTGAGCGACTCTGTTCCAAGCACAATGGTGCATTTATTCAACTGCTCTCCACAGAAGGGCCCTCAGTTCATCGGCAGTGTGTTAAAATGCAGAGCTCAACAGCCAGCCCATTCTATAGATGGGAGGTAGTTTTCATAATTTCTTAGGTTCTGTAAACATGGGTTTTTTTTCTCTTGATCTCTTAAGAAGATGCCGGAGATACTGAAGCAAGCAAGCAAGCAAGCAAGCATCTAAGTAAAAATTGGCTTCAAGGAGTGAATTAGCTTACTGGGAGTAGGCAGGCAAAGCTAACCACTGTAGAATCATATTAATAAGCACTTTCTCCTGCTACCTGCCATGCTCAAAGGTTGAAAATGACTTGCGGTGTGAACTAGAGGCAGCCTTCCCCTTGCAGGGCCTCAGTTTTCCTCCTTTGTCAGTTCATTCCCCAAACATGTTTCCAGTTAAGATACTCTAGGAACACTGGAAGAGTAGCAAGCAGTGCTAGGGTATCTGGCAGAGCACTTCTCTAGCATGCATGAGGTTCTGGGTTCGGTCCCCGGCTCTGCATAAATTGGATGAAGTGGTGTCATCCCAGCACCCAGGAGGTGGAGGCAGGAAACCAGCCATTCAAGGTTAGCTCATCTCAAAGCAGACTCCAAGGCCAGTTGGGGCTACGGAAGACTGTTTCAAAACCTGGGGGTGGGTAGGTGGGGGCACCAACCAAACAGATAAAATCTGTGCACCACCCTCACGCTTTGGAGGTGCTTGGTCATAGTGCTGCCAAACTTGTGCCAAGGCACACTGAGGTATGCTTTTCTCCTGTGGGGGTTGGAGACCACGGGGCCACCACATCTTTTCCCATCTCCCTTTGCACACAAAGATCTTTGCCTGCACTCTGCCTTGCATGGTGGTGGCTCTCAGCTGACATGTCTGACATTAATTGGTAGTGATCACACAGATGTGGCCTGCATGAGGGTAGTCTGCAGATGCCACCAAGGATGACACCCTTCTAATGTGGACAAGGAACTGAGGGTGTCTTTGGGTGGATCCATTAGTTTATAAGGGATCGCAAATCAGGTCAAAGACTGAATTGGGTTCTCATTGAAAATCTCTTTTTCTGGGGTGGAGAGGTGGCTTAGAGGTTAAGGATTAGAGTTCGGTTCCTAGCACCTACACTGGGCAGCATATACCTATCTGTAGCTCCAGTTCCCTGGGATCTGGTGCCATCTTCTGGACTCTACAGGTACCTACACTAATGTGCACTACTCTTGCATATATGTGCGGGCACACATAATTAAAACTAGCATATAATCTTTTTTCAAAGTTCCCTTCTTCTATGATGACCTGCATAGAGTCACATCCTCATCTTTATGTTGTTGTTTTGTTTTGTTGAGAAAAACTGATGCCTCAGGCCTATACGTCTCTTCTGGTTGGCTCAGCACAGGTTGGCGAGCATGTGTCAGGCACTGCACCATTTCTTATCCCCATGGAAACAACGCAAATCTTATCACTATCTCAGTGTCCAGGATTCTGAGCCTGAGAGATATAGAGTAGCTGGTCCAAGTGGAGCAGCTGGCAGGAAATGGGCCCACATACTTCTCACAGCTCCATAGCATGTCCCTGTCACTCCTAAGGCCCTTTCCTCCCAACCCTGGAGCATACCCTGGACACCAGGGGGAGTAAAGCAGCTGCTTACCTTGAGAAGCCTTCCAAATAAAAAGCCAGCACTCACTGTCTCACCGCAGGCAGCCCGGCCCGGCCTTGGTGAGCTTGGCAGGGTCTGCACAAGCAGTCATTTTTGATGCTGGCAGTGTTAATGGATCATGGGCTAATATAATTATTATTGTTACTTCAATCTTGATTTCCTCTTGCCAGACATGATGTCTAAACAGGAAAGTCAGCTTTCCTGTTTGCACTCGAGTGCTTGCAAGTTTTAGCATATGGGACTCCTCCTAGACCCCCTCCTTTTCTTGTGGTTTCTAAAGATTCCCTTTTGGTCTTAACTCTGACTGGGCAATACCACTAATAGCCCCATGGAAGGAAGGGGGACTGCAGTGACTTGGTACGTGGATGTACTACTGCCAAGAAATAGGCTTTGCTCCACAGAGCCTAGCTGGCTTCCTGCTGCATGCTGTCCTGCATCCCCAGGAGCACACAGCTGGCCCTGACCTGGAGCACTAGGGTGGAGCACTAGGGTGGAGCACTGGGGTGGACCTGGATGACAGAGACATGCCCTGGTTTGCCTGTGTGTAAATGCTGACACCTCACTCACACAGCTGTGTCTCTGGGTCGAGGTGACGGTCAGCAGAGCTGGGCAGGGCCCCTGGCCGGAGTCCACCTCTGGGTTCTAGGATAGGTTCAGATCTGTCCCTGTGAACACCATACCACATAGTTCTAGTTCATCTGAGTTTTAACTTCTCACTTGCTGAGTGCCTGTGATACAACAAGCTACTTATGCAAGCTCAGTCCTCCTTCTCAGAAGACTATGAACATCAGTGGACCAGCTGCATGTGGATGGACACATGGTTAAAAAAGCCAGGTTATGGGAAGAATAAAGGTGAGGGCTGACACATTTCTGCCTCTTGGACGGACCAGTACCCTTGGTGTGCAGGGGGCCAGGGCAGTATGCAGCTGTGAGGTACCTGCATCCCTGGGAAGCAGGCAGGATCCGGCTCTGGCCTGCAACCCTCAGGCCATATGCCATACCCTTCCAGGGGACCCCTGTTCTCCCAGCTCCAAATTGGAGTGGGATAGATAGCAGTTGCTGGAGAAGGAGAGGGGGGAGGGAGGGGGAGGGAGAGAGGGAGGGAAGGAGGGAGGGAGGGAAGGAAATTGCTTTTCCCTCCTGTCACAGAGGCTCCTCTTGCACAGATGAGGTCATGTCTGTAACTGCTCGTGGGAGCTGATATGACAGACACAGGCAAGAGCTGGAGGTTAGCAGATTCCTTTTCCCAGTCCTGGGAGGGATCCTGCATCTCAACATTTCTGAGTTCTTAGGGGAACCCTGAGCTCCACCTCTGAAAAATCCATCCATGACCTCACCCCCATGCACCTCAGCTCTGGCAGTGGCATGTGTTTCCATCTGGGCCTGGACTGAGTGGAACCGAGGAGGAGAGGCCAGAGGGAAGGGGATGGCTCCTGGGTCCAGGCAGTGCAGTCAGAAGAGAAATGAGGACGGATTGTGGGTGTGGCCTAGAAGAACATGGACAATGGCTGCCCGTGGCCAGGGGTGCAGAAGGGGAGCTTCTGCCCCAATTGCCCCCCTTCTTCAGATGAGACAGAGAAAACCATCGGGGTCTAGAAGTTATGTTTCTTTGGTTGGTTGAGGTGGACGCCCATACCTGTCCAGAGGTGAATTCTTCATCCCACAGGCAGGAGAGGGAGGAGGGGGGCACGAGAACGGGGCATGTGTGACCAGGAGACAGGGTCAACTGATGCCACCTGCACAGCATAAAATGGCTTTGAGACTATCTGTGTCCACCCTTTGTTGAAATCTTCACCTGGAGAGCCAGGGGCATGACCGAGAAACTGAAAACACGCTGACTTCCTGCCTCGGTGGTGAGCCCTGGATGACATCACAGTTTGCTAAGCTGTCTGTTGCCATCCCAGAATAGTATTAGTAGTGACAACTGACTTGGAGGGAGGATGCATGTATTTCGGTTCCTGCTGTGTCTGTAGTCATTTGGCTCTGTAGCTTTAGGCTTGTGGTGGCGTAGGACACCATGGCAAGGCACATAGTGGAGAGACTATAGTGTCCCAATAATCCCCTCAGACCAGTCTCCCCCCCTCTCACAGAGATCTAACCTCCTTCCTCCAGGCTCCAACCCCCCACAGCATGGACTGGACGCCAAACTTTTATCTGGTGGGCTGTGGGGATAGGGTCCATTCAAGATGTAAATCATGAGCCGGGCGTGGTGGCACATGCCTGTAATCCCAGCACTCCGGAGGCAGAGGCAGACAGATCTCTGTGAGTTTGAGGCCAGCCTGGTCTACAAAGAGAGTCCAGAACAGACAAGGCTACACAGAGAAACCCTGTCTCGAAAAACAAAAACAAACAAACAAACAAACAAACAAACAAAAAGGCTATGGTCAAGAGTGGAGGAGGTTGCCTGAGCCCCAGCATTGGCTGGCCTACTCACTCCCTCAGATAGCACCTCGCAGACATTGGCCAGTGATGAAGACTCAGGCCATGCTGCTGTTGAGAAGAAGAAGGCCTTGCTGTGTGCCTTCAGAGGTAGAACTCAAACCAACCTAGTGCCATTCCAGAGAGCTGACCTTATCTCCCCATCAACAATGACGAATGGGCTCAGCGCGATGGCTCAGCAGGTGAAGGCGCTGATTGCTAAGCCAGATAACCCGAGTTCAGGTCCTAGGGTGGGCATGGTAGGAGAGAACTGACTCCTATCAGCTGTCATCTGAGTCCACGTGTGTGTGCTGTGGCACTGTGCAGAGCCACTGAGCTCTCGGTGTTCACCTGCCGTGGGGATGGCCGTGGGAAGGACACGGGTCAGAGCTTCCCATGAGGGGGCCTGGCATCTGCTGTCTTTCGCGCTGGCGTTTATCACCGACCCTAGCCACAAGCTGGGCGCAGGCCTCCCCGGTTCCCTGCTCATGAAGGATCCTCTTCTTCCTGGCCTCGGGGCTCGTGGCCTCCATTCACACCACCCTGTCCTACTGTGCAGAAGCAGCTGGGGATCTGGACCTAAAGGCTAGAGGACTCTGGTGATCTTCCACTTGGTGGTTTAGTCAAATCTTGGTTATTTCTGGCCTCCTGGGTTCCCGAGCCTTCCTGGCTTCTGCGTCTGGCTTGCTGCCAAGGTTATCAATCTTGTCTTTACAGCCAGGATGGATGGAACAGGAGTTCAGGCAAGAGCTGCTCCTGCTTGTGTGGGCCCCTCAAGAATAGGGAACGAAAAGTCACTCTCAGTATCAACCAGGATCAAGGTCAAACAAGGGCATTTAGCTTGTGAGTATTGTAGTTCAAGGCCGAGTGGGCTGCTCTTTCCCTTTTCCATCACCCTATAACAGCTGTCTTTGCTTTCAGTTACCACAGGACTCTTTACAAAAATAGCAAAGGACTTATCAGACTTTCTAGCACATTCTAAGTTCTCTGCCTCTAGCTGTATTGTCCACCAAAGTCTACAGATGCCTGTGAGTCAGCTGGGACATGGGCCGTAACCGTTCCCGTGCCCTGTTTCACAGGGAGGATGGGCACTTGGTTGTACATATCAGTGAAGATTCAAGGCAGGGGGAGATTTTCCTTTTAGATGAGCTACCGGGTGTGTTGTGTGTGGTTCATATGTGGTATGTGCTGTGTGCTGGGTATGGTACGTGTACTGCATATGTGGCACATATGGTTGTGTATGTCTTTGTATGTGGGATGTGTGGTGGCTGCATAGATGTGTGCATATGCTGCATGAGCGGTAATACGTGGCATATAGCGTGTTATATATGAGTGGGATAATGTGTGTGTGTGTGTGGTATATGATGGATATGTGGGCATATGTGTTGTGTGTACGCAGAAGTGTGTGTTGTGTGTTGCCTATGTGATATGTTGTATATGTGATATGTATGTGTGTGTATATACAGAAGTATGTGGTTAATGGTGTATTTGTGGGACAAATGTGCCATGTGTGGTGTATGAAGAGGCGTGCATTATTGTATATGTGTGGTTATGGCATGCATCCATGTCTGTGTCTGTGTGTCTGTGTGTCTGTTCTGTGTATTTGTATGTGTCAATGTGTGTCTCTGTATGTACATGTATATGTGCATGTGTGAGTGAGTGAGTGAGTGCGTGGTTTTGTGGAGGTGTGTGTGTATGTGTGCATCTGTGTGTGTGTGTGTGTGTGTGTGTGTGTGTGTGTGTGTGTGTGTTGTGTGGCATTCTCCTGCAGTCATCTAGAGGACTAACCGAAGGAACGTTGGTGGAGGTTGTGAGCTGTGATTCCAGCCAGATGGTTCTGTCTGTGAAAAGCCAGTGTCTGTGTTTTTGTTTGTTTTAGTTTGTTGTTTGTTTGAGTGACTTGAGCACATAGGGATTATTTTCCTTGAGGCCCAGGTGGCTGTGTCTGGAGTGAAGCAGGCCCCTGGGCTTGGACCTACTGGGTGTTGGCTGAGTGTGAATTCTAACAGCCAGGCTTGAAGCCCTGTGGCGTTCTGATGGCAGATGGCAGAAACACGCTAGATGCCTTTGGGTCGAATGGATTTGGAAGCCCTCCAAATGGTTTTTGGAGTGCTGGAAGACAGCCAAGTCGAGGATTTAAGTGCTGGTTTCTTGGTTTCTCCTCCCTTAGAGACCAAGGCAGGCTTGGGGAAGGACACCTGAGCTTGGGGGCTGCCGATCTGGCTCAGGGCTGTGGTCCTGCAGCGCCACCTGGGGGCGACAAGAAGAATGGCCACAGAGGCCCCCAGACGATGAGCCCGTTTAACCATGTTTGCCCTGAGATGGGCTCAGTGGTCTCCTCTCCAGTATTGAGAGAGGCTGGGGACTCCAAGCATCTATCTGTCGAGGGACCCGCAGTCTCGTTTCTGACGTCCCTGCCTCATCGTCAGAATGCCTACCTTATTAATAGGCAATGTCATCAAAAGATCCTTAAAATTGTCAGCGGGGGTTGGGGGAGGGATGGAGTTCACTTGACCTGTTTTTTTTTGTAGGTGAAAAGGTGGGGGTCCAGCTCCTGACTCCAAGCCAAATGCTCTTACCACTGCTGTTCCAGGCCACCTAAGCTTACCTGGGGCAGGTACCTGATCGGGCATTTTGTCAGGACGTTAGGCAGTAGAGGGACTTCTAAGCAGAAGGACAGGGTAACTAACTCACAACAAAGTCACGAAGAGCCCTGAGTGTAGCGCTCAGAGAGGCCATAGACCCTTATGGGGATGGGGACAGGTGATGGTGGGCTTGGACTAACAATGGCCAGATCCCTGCTACCAGGGCCCCTCAAGTGCCCTCTCACCATTTGACCCTGCCTTGTCCTCTCCTTGCAGTGTGCCCCAGAGAGTGGCCTGCAGATACTCCTGCTTCTGCACAGGTGAAGCCTGGGGTCCTTGGGGTTTGGGGTACAATGAAAGATCCTTTGTCTCCTCGGGAGGGCGTCAGTCAGCCTTCCCTTGTTTATCCCCGACTATAAGCATGTGTGTGTTATAGAAACCATGTGAAGACACTCAGAGTGCTTCAGGCTCACAAGTGGGTACTGCTGGGGGGCCTCACTTCTACTCACCCCTCAAGGGCTAACCCATGTTGCTCTTCCCTGCACGATTCTGGCAAACAGGAAGTAAACCATTTCTACCACCGTTTATAAGGCTTCTTAACTGCTGCGTGTCCAGCTTGCCCCTCTAGCTAGTGCTGCACAAAACGACCGGCAAACTTGCGTCTTCGTTTGTTTCTCCCCACCCCCACCCCACAGTGCTTAGCGTACACATTGTACACCCGTAAGCTAAGACAACTGGAAGGTAGTGTCTGTCTTTTTTCCTTTATAACAGCATTAGCACAGTGTTGGGCACTGTAATAGTCAGATTCCTGTCACTGTAACAAAATACCTGAGTACCGAGTTATAGAGAGGAAAGGTTTCTGAGGTCTCAGCCTAAGATCACCTTTGCCCTTTGCCTATTGCTTTAGGCCTCTGGCTACAAAGTATTATGTGGTGGAAGCATGTGACCCACCCCCAAAAAGAGCAAAAACAAAGAGAAGGGGTAAAGAACCAAGGTGCCCAACCCCCCAAGGGTGTTCCCCAATGGCCTAACTTCTTGTTCGCCCCACCTCCTAGAGGGTCCATCCACTCTTAAGTATCACCACGGGCTGCCAACCAAGCCTTCAACACATAAGCTTTTTGCTTTGGGACAGGGTCTCATTCTGTAGCTCTGGCTAGGCTACAACCTGCTATGTAGACCAGGCTGGCCTTGAACTCTTAAGAATCTACCTGTGTCTGCCTCCCAGGTGTTGTGATTAAAAATGTGTACCATTATGTCCAGCCATACATGGACTTTGAGGGGACACTTCGGAAACAATTTGTAGCTTTCCAAACTGTAACCCCTCACTCCCTGCCCCCCAAAAGCTGAGAGGCTGGAGCTGATAGGCATTCCCCCCAGCTTTGGAGAGGTTCCTTTCTAAGCTCCTTCATATTCTCCTCCTTCCCCCAAACATCGTCCACACCCCTGAGGATCTGGAAGTTGCTAGAAGGTTCAAAAGGTCCTTTTGGTCCAGGCCTTTGGGAAGGACTGACACACTGGGCCCCATGGTCTGATCTCAGCCAGGCTGCTCAGAGGGGCTGTTTAGACACCAAAGATGGACTTTGTTGGAGAATCCCTTCCCACTTAATAAATCCCGCTCAAAGCAGATGATAACGGTGCCTGCCTACACGGTGCCTGAGATGGATTGTGACATTTAGACAGCCGTGAGCCCCTAATCCAGATCCTGTGACACAGCCTTGGAGCCAGCACCATGCTGGGAGACAAATGATCCCCTCCAGAGAAGGGGAACTTTGGGAGGATGGAAGTCAGGGGCTGGAGAGGGGCCACGTGGGGCGTGGAGGCATGTGGGAGAGAGCTGGGGCCAGAGAAGCTTCCCAGGCAGGGAAGAGCACTTGGGAGAGATGGAGAGGGACCCTGTGTGAACCTGTTCCAAGAACCAAGCTGTGTGAGTTCCTGGAATCCAAGAAAGAGGTGTCAGCCATGGGCTCAAAAGCCAGTAATGATAACTGCTGTCCCTTGTCACAGATTTGTTGCTGCTGGTAGCAATGGTGGCCGGAGAGGGCTCTGTGACTCTTGGTGTTCAGTTAGAGAAAAGAGTGATGTGTGATCCTTGTTTAGGATTAGACAGTCTGTACTCCTCCGGGACAGTGACAGGAAAAAGGACTGCTGCAGGGGGAGGGGAAAGGGGCTGCGTTTCCGTGACTCCAACTAGGACAAGTGGGATTTAGAGTCAAGAAACAGAATGGGTGTTGGTGTCTGTGAGTCCGTTACTATCAGGGCACACCAGCCCAAGGAGATTTTGTCAGAATGACTGGGTAGGAGTCTTGCTGAAGACAAGCTTGAAGATGAAGACTCTCAAGTAGAGGCTCAGGGAGAACTCCAAGCTGATGCACCAGGACTTTGCCCAGGCTGGCCTTGAACTTACGTAGTTCAAGAATGACCTTGAACTCCTGATATTTCTGCCTCCATTACCTGTGGGCTGGAGTTACAGGTATGGACCATCATGCATGGTTTATGTGGTGCTGGGAGATCAAACCTGGGGTTTCCTGCATGCTAGGCAAGCATTCCACCAACTGAGCACCACTCCCAGCTCTCGTCCCCATTTTACAGGCGAGGTAACTGAGACCTGAAGAAGTGGAGCTGGCCCAGGTATAAAAAGTGCCAGCGGCTGAGTGTGCTGGCTGTCTCTGCCATCTGACTACATGCAGCTCGCATAGATGGAGCACATCTTTTATAACAGGCATCACTACAGGCCTGCAAGAAGAAACTGAGCTGTGGCGAGGTGAGGAGCTCCAATAGTGATTATTTGGGCCCACTCATCCCAGCCCCCATGTTCTACCGACTTCCTTCCTGGTCCTTTCTTTCCTCGGGAGGAATACCTCACCCGAGGGATCTCTTGTCTCGTGTAAGAAGTAGAACAGACACATTAAGGATTAGCCAGGTCAAATCCATCTCCTTCTTGTCAGGAGATTGGCACCAGAGTCTGCCCTTGCGAGTATCTGAGGTGTTTTAAAACGGAGAGCTGTGCTGTTAGAACTTGTGGATGCATTTGGGGGAAATTAGATCCTCTGGCCTCCTCCTGCTCCCTCCCTCGGATTTGCCACCCACATCTCCCATAACCTGCACTGGCTGTGTGTGCCTTCAAATGCAGATGTAAAATGTCAGTCAGTCCAGAAACATCACCGGCACTTGTCTTCAGAGCCCGCCCTGGGAAGGATCCTGGGTCTTTAATGCGCAGGCGTGAAAGTGTGTGCTTTCCCATCAGGCTACCCTGGTTAAAGTGTTGCAGGCTTCCAGCTTCTTTTTCTTCTGGGTTGTTTTTAAAGAAGGGAACCAGCACCTGGCAACACCCCGCAAGCTTCAGAACCTGGCTCCTCTAACAAGGAGCTTTCTCTCTATAGGTTCAGAAGGGTCGGGGATGGGGGATGGGTGGGTGGGGGGGAGGGGTGGGGGGGTCGAGGGGGGCCGTGGGTGAGAGGAGTGCAGTGGGGCGGGGGGGGGGGTGGAGTTCAACTTTTGTAATGGCTGTGGCCTTTTTATTTTCATCCATCTTGGTTTACCTCTTCAAAGATGTCAGCCCCAGCCTTGCCAAGTTTGGGGTTTATAGCTCCACGGCTGGTGACTTAACGTGGGTGTAAAAATAGATCAGTGTTTTTTCTTCCTTCTCTTTAAAAGGGGAGGGGGGAGCGCTTGTATGTTTTCCAACATCCCATCAGTAAGAAATTGTTGAAGCAATTTTAGCTCAGTTTTTTCCCCCCTGAAAAGATTTGCTCCAAGCCTGACTCAGACGATGGAACACTTCAAGGAAAAATTTCTTTCCAAAGAAGTCAAGTGCAATTAATGAGGAGGGAGCTGAGGGAGCACGAATTCCAGAGTGTTCGCTGTAATGTCAATTACGTCGCTGCCTGATAAACACATAAATGAGCAGTCCACTGGTGTTCTCAACGCAGGGCTCTTACCAGAAATGACCCTTTCTTTCCATTACAGACCTGGAGGATTTAATTTTCTCAACCAAAACTATAAACAAGATGGACTTTTATATGTGACACACTGGTATCTGATGGAGAAAGGTTTTTGTTTTTCTCTCTCTCTTTCTTTCTTTCTAATAAATGAAAGTCAGGCCTGGTGTTGCAGGTCTGTGATCTCAGCTAACTGGGACTCTGAGGCAGGAGGATTGTGAATGCCAGGCCTGCCTGGGCAGCTTAGTGAGACAATAGCTCAAAAGAGTTTTGTTTTTGTTTTTTTTTTTCTTTTCCTTTTTTGTTTTTGTTTTTGTTTTTGTTTTTTTGTTTTTTGTTTTTTGTTTTTAAGAGAAGCTTGGAATGTAGCTCAATGGTAGAGTTCTTGCCTGGCATAAAAGAGACCCTACATTCAATATCATCAACCATAATAGATAGATAAAATAGTGAGTTAGCGCAGGCTCCGACACAGGCTGTGTGCAGAATGAGACAGAACTCCAGAGCAAACAACACAGATGTGTTTCACTGCAACAAGGCAGTAGCCAGCTCTGTGAAGGCTAGAATAGGAGCATTATACTGTTTCTCTTTGCTTTTATTTCCTCCAAATTAAAAAAAACAAAACAAAACAAAAAAAAATCCATAGGACTTTGTCTGTGAACATAGGCCCGAGCATTTGTGTGAGGCTCGCCTTGTGTGTCCTCGCCTTTCTCCCACATTCATTTCTCCCATCAGCTCCCTCCTGGGTTAGGGTGGGGCTCCTCCCACCTATATCCATTTTCTTATCTACCCCAGCCAAGCACCTCCTGTCTCCTGCGTCCCTCCTCTCAGCCCTCTCCACCCTACTTCAACATCTTAAGATCCTTTTATCTCAGAACAAAAATCCCATACAAGGGTAGAGGATGGGTGGATGGATGGATCTTCACCCATACCTCCCCCCTAAGCCCCTACACCATTTGCCCTGCAGTCAAAGCTTTCGGGGAGACAGTCTGTCCTTCGGGCTACATCTCTCACCCACTTCTCATTTCTCGCATCGCACAGAGCTTCCTCCCATTGTTCTCAGTTCACCAGTGACCTCCCCATAGTCAAGGCCAATAGGTCATTTCCCAGGCCTTCCCTTATGGGATTTTCATGCTGTACTTGGCAAGGATCATCCATCTACCCATAATCCATCCATTCAACCCAACCACCCATTCATCTACCCACCACCCTTATGCATCCACCTGTCATCCATCCATCCACTTTCTACCCTTGTCCGTCCATCCATCCATCCATCCATCCATCCATCCATCCATCCGTCCATCCATGCATCCATCCACCCTCTATCCTTGTCCATCCATCCATCCATCCACCCATCCACCCACCCCCATCCATCCGTTGTTTTCAGTGTCTTAGTTTTAGAATGGCTCTCTTGGCTTCTGGGTGACTGTTCTGTCCTGGTCCACTCATCTCTCCAGTCATATCAATCCATCAGCATTTCTTCTGCTCTCCGTAACCAACTGTGCTTCCCAGGACTCCCCTTCACCCTTGGGCTCCTCAGCTCCTGTCTCTCCCTGGATCCTGAGGACTCTGCCAGCCCTCTCTGGCAGGAGCCTAGCCCATAGCTGCTCTTGGATTGTCTGATTTCTGGTTGTCACTTTATCCGCAGCCCACTCTGTGCTCGCTCACTGCTCTAGCCTCCTGGGGTCCATCCTGGACCACTCCTTTTGCTTAGCTTAAAATCTCCCCACGTTGGTCAACATGGCTTAATTCCTCAATGGCTCCACCACACCTCCAGGTAAGGGGCCCAGTGCTCCTCAGGCTCTTCCAGCTCCGCCTCCCACTCCTACCCCCACCTGCCTGCTTTTGCTGCTGTGCAGTAGCCCCTTGATTTGGCCGTAGTAGCCACAGTTAGCGGCACATCTGTCTCCTGGGCGTGGGTGCTACAGAGATGACCCTGTGAGCTCTTCCACTGACCCTGGTGAACTCCATAAGCTAAGGTCTCACACAATGCCAATGTCACAGGCAGGAAAGAGAACCAAGGTGCACACTTTATGTCCTTCCTGTGGACGGAGTCCTGCGCTATGGCCCCTTTGTAACTTCTGGCTTGACTTTGCAAACCCAGAGCACCTGTCATCCCATTCCTGTGTTCAGCCATGGCTCCTCATCCCCAGGGCAGGTTAGAGTACTGGACCCTCACTTGCTGGGCCATTGTTTTCTTTGTCCTCATCTCTAGCTGCCTGGATTTCTAAGGAGCAACGACAGTCTATTAAATAAACCCTCTGTTCTGTGTAGTATCTTCGAAGCCTTAAACTGCAGAGGATTATGTCTTCAAATACTAATCAGGTAGTGTCCCCTCAGCTTAGCACCCTTCAATGACATCTCCTTGTTCTTAGGACAGAGTCTAAAGGATTAGCTCAGAACTGATTTTGATGATTGCTCTGACCTCCGCCTTCCTTCCCACTGCAGCTCCAGGCCTCCTGGCAGCCCAGCTCTCCCTCCTTCCCTCTCTCCTCCCTTAACAGACATTGCTCACAGGTGCCAGACAGCGCCGTGCTGACCACTGCAGGCAGAGATGAAATAGAGAAAAACAGACAAAGAGCAGGCTCTTTGCTGACGCTCCAGCCAGGCAACCTTCCATCAGACACGTGACTGCCTGGCGCTAAGGACTCACACAACCTTCATAGCAAGGGTGGCGGTGAGGGCAGTGCAGAGTCCAGGAGAAAACACTGAGGTGGATGGCTCACTCTCCAGGGTGTCTCCACAGTGCCCCCTGCTGGATGCTTCACACTCAGGAATGGCCTTGGAAAACAAGGGCTGCATTGGGCTTTTTAATCCTAGAAAAATCGGTGAGGTCCAAGATTGGGACAATGGCTCAGCTGCTTAAGCCTCGGCCCTGCACAGGGAGCAGACATGGTGGCACGTGCTTGCAACCCCAGCATTTGGGAGGTGAAGGCTGGAGGATGAGACTATCTGTTTTTAAGCTAGGGGCCAAGGGTTTGTTGTTGGAAGTATGCTTTTGGCTTCTGTTTGGAACAGTAGTTAGAATATATGTGTCCACGTAAGACCCCGGGGCTCTTGACATTTTGGCAAGCTTCATGTGAATCTTGGGTCAAGACCTCCAGTGGGTGTGGCTTCCCTGGCCCTGTTCCCCATGTCTTAAACAGGCCAGTTGTAAGATTCCCCATTCTCTTAATTAAGATGTTGACTACCTGAAGGTCACGGCTTGGCTCTTCTCAATAGGATCCTGATTGGGTAATTAGAAAGAGAGAAAGTCAAGCATGGCAGGGAGTGTCTTCAGACCTCTGAGATCTGGGGTGGCCTGGGGACTTTTCTAGGATGGACATAGCATGCCAACACTGAGGAAGGACCCGCATCCCAGCAAAGAGACAGAAAGCACACTGGGAAAGAAAAGGCAAAGGGGCTGGTAAGGGGCTGAGGAATAGTAGGCAAAGTACCAGAGAGATCCAGGTTTGCATCATCCATAGGAGGGTTGTTCAAGGAGTCTCTGTCTCCTTCTCTATGGGATGGGGTCCTGTCCACTCTGCCTGATCTAGTCATGTGACTTAAATGAGGTTACGTATGTGAATTTCCCAGCATAGAGCCTGGCAAAGAGACAGAGGCCAATAAAGACTGGTTTCTTCCCCCCTTAGCTGTCATGGGCTAAGGTGGAGGGCTCTAGCCCTCCATCACTGTCAGCCCCAGACAAGTTTCCGAGTGTTCCCTCCTGTTCAGAGAGAGAATAACAAGAGGGTGAAGGACACTTAGCCTGGAGGCTTTCCTTCTGCAGATGTGGTCTCAGCTTGTGGCAGCTCCTCCCCACTGTGAGCCTCACTGCCCAGGTAGCCTTGAGATCATGGATTTAGAATACAAACACCAGAATATAAGCACAAGAAAGGGACCAGAAGGCAGTAGAGGGATGCTCTCATGATCTTTGGGCAGGCAAACATTTCTAAGCAGGCCACAATACTAATCACACATGCATCCATTGGACTCCCTCAAAAACATGGACTCTTGCCTAGCACCATGGTGCACACCTGTAATCCCAGCACTTGAGAGGCAGAGGCAGGTGGATCTCTGTGAGTTCCAGGCCAGCCTGGTCTACAAAGTGAGTCCAGTGCAGCCAGGGCTACACAGAGAAACCCTGTCTCAAAACAAAACAACAACAAAAAAGGATTCTTGCGCATTAAAGACATTGTTCGTAAGATAGATGAAAAGACAAGTTATATCTCATGAGAAAATAATAGTACTCCATATATCTGGCTAAGAATTGTATCCAGATAGATAAAGCATGCCTTGCCTACAAATAGTATAAAGGCAAGCCAACTCTTGTCTTGTTATTTCTCCTTGGCTGGATATGGCCACTGTTGTCTTGAATTAGAGCAACTGTGACCACTAGCAAGAGACCTCACAAGATACGGTGCTCAAAAATATCTGTTCCTGGAGAGAGGAGGGAGGCTTCCGAGGCCCTGTCCTCTCAGAGTTACATGAGGGTTGACAGAAGGTGGAAGTCTTGCTTAAACCTGCTGAGGTTATAACCAACTCAGCAAGTTGGTCCGTTGCCAGAGTGTCTAGAGCAGGCAGGATCTGGCCAGCTTAGAGTGCCCAGCATCTTCAGGGCGTGGGCTCATAAACCATCACTCTGCGTATTTCATGTGACCAGACATTTCTTTATGTCTCCCTAGGAAAAGTCACCCAGCACCAATTCAAATGGGAATAAGACTTGAGCAACTCTTCATTAAAATGATACAGACATGATTACTAAGCACTGGAGGGGTTCGACACTGGGGGAATACACACAAAGACCATGTATGCTGAGGCTAAGAGCAAATGTTGGCCAGGGTGCAGAGCACTCTGAACACACACGCAAGTGGCACGAGTGCAAACTGTTGCAGCAATCTCGGAAAACTGGGCTCCTCTAATTCCAAATCCCTTGCACTTTCTGTGAAGGTCTCTAGGGAATGGCTGTGAGGGCCTCAAGGCTAGCTTCATAAACTGCACCTTGGGCGAGGCCAGAGGGATGCTTTTGCCAGTCAAGACCCCATACCTGCTCCTGAGCCTCATCATGGCCTCTCGGTTGGATGCCTTACTTCCAAGTACAAGTGGAGATTTCTAGTTTGCTCTCCCAAAAGCTTCTCTCATCTTCTCAGGGGCCACACCAGTGGTAACTTACTTGTGCCAATCCCTCCAGGTTGACGTGGCTTGCTGGCTTAGAAGATGCTGGCCTTATAACACAGCTGCAGCTGAGGAAAAGGCCAAGAGTCGGAGCACTAACAGGTCACTGGAAAAACCACGCAGGCAGCCTTGAGTGTTAGGCCCTGAGGACTCTTTGAGCAGCAAACTCAGATCATCACAGTGGAAAAAAAGGGCCCAGGCTCCTTTCTGCCAAAGCACCTGCTTCCTGAAGTGAGGCTGAGCCCCAGAGAGACATGATGTCATTGGTTTTTATCACATCTCAGTGAGGTGGCCTTCCTGGGGAGGAGATGGGAAAATAGAGCCCTGTGGCCTGAGCTAGGAAAAGAAGCAAGCTTTCTAGCCATTTGAGCCAGGGCCCCTTGTTTCAGGGATAAAGCCACCTTGTCTCACTTGCACAGGCCATGCTGCCTGACAGGACTGCAACAGGCTTAGCGAGTTCTTTCCATGGAATTTTCTGTAAAATAAAAATGCTGTATTTCTTTAAGGCTCTGTGTAAATGAGAGCTATTGTGGCTGGTGAGAAATAAAATACTTCATTGCTAAGTAAAACATTAAAGCATTCCTTCAATCTCAAGGAAAACAAAGCAATATATATACACACATAAAATACATATATATATATATATAATCTTAAAAATTATTATTGTTGTGTACGTGTGAACTCACTTGATGTGTGTGCATAGGTTTGCACTTGTGCCAGGTTTGTGTAGAGGTCAGAGGACAACTTTTTGGAGTCAGTCATCCCCTTCCACCTCTATGTAGGTATCCAGGAGTCAAATTTCGTCACCATGCTTGCACAGCAGACTCTTTTATCTGGTGAGCCACCTTGCCAGCCCTGCATGATCTGTTCGCATATTGAAATAATTGTTCTACTCTGCTTGTTTAACTTAAAAATTATGAGCCAGTGTGCTGGCATATGTGTGTAATCCCATCCTGGGCTACAAAAGAAGGCTCAGTCTTGCAAGAAAAAAAAAAAATAAATTCAGGGTGATAATTGTTATATTCTCTGTCTTCTTCACAGGCAAAAGTTACCATCTTGATTTCATGTGATTTTATTTTATTTTGCCTATTTAAAGACTTATTAACAAAATACACATACAGGGTTAAACATCAAATATTATCAAAGGTGCCAATGACATGGCTCAATGATAGCTCAGTAGGTAAAGAGATTTGCCCCTACACTTGACGACCTGAGTTCAAACCCTGTAGTTTACATGGTGGAAGAAGAGAACTAATTCCCACAAGCCGTCTTCCAATCTCCACACATATGCCACGGTGTACACATGACACACACACAGACAGACAGACAGATAGACAGACAGACACACACACACACACACACACACACAGAGAGAGAGAGAGAGACAGACAGACAGACAGACAGACAGACACAGAAACACACTAAAAGAAATGTAGAAGAAATAATTTAAATTAATGCCAAAGATGCACAATGAAAGCTGTGTCCTCTTGAGCCCTAGTGATCTCTCAGAGTCCCCAGAGAAATCACTGTCTTGGTGGATTGAGCCCTGGGAAAGACATTGACATGCAAGGGCCTCCCCCCAAAGCTAAGAGATTGTGGGATGAGGCACTTGCCCCATCTGTTCTACAGACCTGACAAAAATGTCCCTGCTTCTCACCTAGTGCATCAACACACAGGGAGCCTACACAGGACCTCAGAGTCCCCTCCAAAAGCCTCAAAGGTGACTGTTGTCAACACTATCACCATAAGTTGATGCTGTCTTTTTAAAGACTTCACACATAATCATTATTCTCCATTGCAGCATTTCTGTGAGATTGGTGCCTGTGGTTGTAGATAATTTCAATTATTGAAGTTTCTGTGGAGTTCTCAATGACCACAGTCTGTTCATTTATGGCTAATGAACAAGAAAGTTGGCTACTGTAAATCATGCCAATAAATCACCTGGTGTGATAGGCACACGTTTCTGGTATGTGTAAGACATGTATGGATGCAGGGAATGATAATTGGCTTCCTGAAATGATGCCAATTTACATATTCACCACCAAAAAAGGAATTTCCATTTTTCTGTGCCTTGGCCACTTTGATTTGCCATCTTGATTTTGGCCATTCTTGAGGGTAGGCAGTGCCAAACCAATGTGGTTGTGGCACATTTATATTTCCCTAGTGGCTAAAGAAAACAAATATCCTTCAATTTTCTTGATGAGCAGTGGGTCCTTTTTTTAAAGCTTGTGGATAATTTTGTTAAGCATTTAACTTTAAAACCAAAACAAACAAAAACCCCAGGGCGGACAGGGTGTCAATCTCAGCAGATGTCAGGAGGAGTAGACTGGAGAAGAAAAGAGAAAGCCATGCCATTTGAGTTAGGTCAGCATGGAGGTCAGCCAGGTGACAGACAGGTATCCACATGGCACAGAGGGGAGCTTTAAAGAGAAATGGAAGTCCAGGGTGTCAGGGAAAGTGTGCTTAGAAACAGAGCTAGAAAGAAAAAAAAAAAATAAGAAGGAGGAGGAGGAGGTGGAGGAGCAGGAGGAGGAGCAAGAGGAGGAGGAGCAAGAGGAAGAGGACCAGGAAGAAGAGGAAGAGGAGGAGGAAGAGGAGGAGCAGGAGCAGGAGGAAGACTTACGGAGCTGCACACCTACACGATCCCTGCTCTCGCCCTCTTCAGCGGGTGCAGCGCTACATCATTGCAGGGAGAGGCTCAGCCAGGACACCCTGAGCATCATAGCCAGCCCCAGGCACACGCAGAGCCAAGGCTGGTGAGCAGCAGGGTGGTGAGACCAAACCAGCCCAGTATTTTCTCCATTTGTCTTCAGGAGCTGGGGCTGCAACTGCCACTGGCAGGAGGCCTGGGGTCCAGTTTTGTTGTGCCCCCTAAGAACAAGGATCAAAAGACCGTGTTCTCCATGGATAACCCGGGGCTCCTTTCCTGCCTTCCCACACCTATTCCTCAAGTCCAGCACTCTTGGCTGCTCCAGATGAGACTGTCCCCTCCAGTAGATTGAAGGCCAAGGCTTCCCTGTGCCTGTAGGATCTTCCGCCTTTACCTGCCTACAGTTTTCTCTCTGGCTGTCACTCTCACAGCCTAGGCCTGCCCTACCCCTCCCTGAGATCTAAGAGCAGAAGACAGCGACACTGACACATAAAAAAGTAGGTGTCACCAGGCACCTCAGGTATTTATTAAGAACTTACTATGGACCAGGACCCAGCCTGGGCCCAGGATACACAGGTAAACAAACAAACAACAAACAAAAAAGTCTCGGCCAACAGGGTTCACAGTTGGGTTGTCACGTATTTCAAACACATCTTTGGCATATTTTTCAGTGATAGAAATCTGAGGCCACCAGAAAGAAGCAGTCATGCTACCATAGGGAAATGACCTGGTGGGAGTTAGTGGAGAAAGAAACTTGGTCAGGATGTTCAGGTGGAAGATTCCCGCATGGCCTCCAGCCATACGTGATGGTATCATTAGTGAGGGTGGGGCATAGAGCACAGGGCCTTTCCTTGTGGAGTTTACAGTCCAACAGGACAGCAAGGCGTAAGTCCTACATTACGAATACTTGATATCATACCAAGAGTTTTCAAAAAAGAAAGAGTAGAGGACTTTGAGTTCCAAAGATTCATGGGGTCTTGATGGACTGGAGTTCAAAGAACATGTAGAATGGTTGGGAAGATATGGGAGAATGTTCTAGAAAAAAGAAGTAGAGGGAGATATGTATTGTTTGCATAAGGACAGATGTTCTGCCGACTGCAGGGTAAGCTCAGACACATGGGTAAGAAATGGTCAAAGAACCCGGTATGTGTGTGTCTCTGTCACAGTGAGGGCACGGAAGTGGCACTTTAGTTTCTGAGTCCCCATCTTTGTATTCATGGTTCAACAGCTGGCCCAGCCCTACCCTGGAGGTGGGGGAATCTAAGCAAGAGGCAAGGGTACTATGACACATGCTCTTTGGTTTAAAGTTTCTTGATGCTTTTGGAGAGAAACATCACTATATTAATAAGCACATAAAGAGGATTACAAAGCAAAATATACACAAATCTTCTTTTATGATCGAAAAACTACACATTCAAAGAAATCGCTACAGACTCCAGAGACTTTTCAATGTTTCTTCTCCTATGCTCACTAGGGCAATTAAGGAAAAGGTCAGAAAAGCCATGATACTCCCTGCCAATGGCCATTCACAACATATTTATGAGGTAGATATTGATTAGTAAGCCTACAGGAGAGAGCACTGAGGCCCATCCGTGGTCTAGCATACCAGAGTCACACAGCTAAGAAACCAGAGAATCAGAATTCAATAAGAAATCAGCATGTGGAGGCCACATCCTTTTTACAGTGATACATTGATTGGGCACAGGATGCTTTGCCCCGTAACATCTGTATAACTTATACAGTTGTGCAGTTGGAGGGAAGAAAGTGGAAAGGGCAGGCTGGTGCTACGTTGCGAAAGGACACGAGCACCAGGTGAGAAGTCTCATGTAGAAGATGGTCGTGGTCCACAAAAGCTGGGTCAGCAGGGTCACAACAGGGAGTGAGTGCACTGTGGCCACAGCGATGGGGCTGCTGCCTTCCAACTTCCTGTCACTAAGGTAGAGTGAGAGCTGTCCTCGGCACTGGCTTCATTCCTATGGCCAGAGAAGGACCCACCGCATCTGCCCTTGTCCTACAGAGCATTAAGAACTCAGGATCCTCAAGTAGCCTATTCTTGAACTGAGCAGCACAGAGAGCAAGAAGCCACCTGTACCTTCTCGCAAGGTGCCCTCACTGTCTAAGAGGCTGGCAGCGCACAACAGGACGGGGTGGGGGTGGGGACACAGTGTTATTGGGCCTGAAAAGAAATCAATGGCGAGTGAGAACCATTAGAGGCGGCTGCAGTTTTCTGGACCTATTATTTTCCGTCTGGAGGTCAGTGAGACACAAAACCCCTCCCCCGCCCCCCCCCCCATCCCGTTGATATGAAAATCAAGAAGTTGATGATGTTTTCATGGTCAGATAACAACCCCTGGGAAGGACCCCCAAACGGTGTCCACATACAATGTAGAGAGTTATTTGTGGCGCTTGCAAGGTGCTCCTCCAGCTAGAAAATTGTTGTTATGGTTCGTAACTGAATGGGGCTGTTTCCCTTCTTGACTTTTTCTTCCTTTAGAATGCATCCAGAGAGTTTATTGAGAAACCAGCTGACATCCTGGAGGTCCTCAGGCCACCTCAAGTACTGCTGCTTTTGTAGAAACCCTCTAATAGCCTCATGTCTCATCAGCTGATACTGGGATAGGGACCCCACCACCACCACAATGAGGACACTCTTGAGGTCAGACAGACACCGGCTCTGGGCGTACCGGAAGGCTTCCAGGCACCAGCCATCCTTAAGGAAGTGTCTGCTCACTAGACACACTGTCTTTCTGCTGCCCCAGACGGCTGCCTGGATGTTGGAGATGTGGTTTTCCCCCGGGATGAAGTCTCTTTCTTCAAAGCACAGCCTGAGCCTGTTTTGGGAACTGTACTGAACATCCAGGTATTTGAGCAAAGCATCCTGGGCCCACTCAAAGTCTTTGCTACTGAAGCAAAAGTAGGCATCATATCTGTACTCACCAGGTTCCGAACTCCTGACCTTGTCCTTGAACACCAGCTCCTGGATGGCCTTATAACCCAGGAAACAAATCCCCCGGAACTTTATGACTATGAAGGTGATGACGAGGAACAGAGTCAAAGTGACGGTGCACATGATGAACAGGGAAAACTTTAGGGACAGCAAGGCTTCCTCTTCATCACAGTCCTTGGTGGAAATGCTGTAGAGGGGGGCCCATAGCAGCGAGTCAGGGTACATGCAGTACATGTCTGCAGGAGACCCGAGCAGGGTCACGTTGGTTTGGTTGAGCCAGATGATAAAAGTGCTAAGTTTACATTCACAGACAAACTCATTATGAGTTATGTCCAAGGCATGAAGTGAAGAAAACAAACCAGGATCCGGAGAGAAAAGCTGATTTCTAGATATCTCAAGAATCTCTAAATTAGCAGGTAAACTGCCAGGAGAGAGAGTGGTCAGCCTGTTAGCACTAAGACTGAGCAGCCTTAATGCAACCAAGTCGCTGAATATGCTGGGTGGGAGGAAGTTAAGGTAGTTGTTATTCAGATAAAGGATTTGGAGGTGGAAAAGGCCTTTAAAAACATCCCAACAGAGGCCGTTCTCCCAGGCAAGCTGCAGCATGTTTTCGGAGAGGAAAAGTTGCTCCAAGCTCAGGTTCTCTGAAGGGGTGTCAACTGCCCTGCAGGAGGAAAGGCGATTCTTATTCAGGATGAGAAACTGGAGCTGGGGGACTCGCAGGAGGAAGTACAGGTCAGACAGGCTTTCTAGCCTGTTTTCAGACAACTCGACGAAGTTGGCTGTAAAGCGGGTTTGTGGCAAAGTGACCAGTTTATTGCCGCCCAGGAGGACAGTCTCTATGCTTGGAATACTATGAATAGTTTTAAGAGCATTGTCACGGAGATCCAAGGTTTGTAAGTTTTTCAGGAATCTGAATGTTTGGTATTGAATGATCCCGATGTGGTTCCTTTGGAGGTCAATGTAGGCTACTCTAGGAAGCCCATAGAAGTTGGAATTATAGAGTTCTCCCAAAATATTATATGATATATTGAGAATCTGAAGGCTGCCAAGTCCATAAAACGCGTTATCTGCGATCTTGTTTATCTTGTTGAAGGCAAGGTTCAGAAACTTCAAATCCTTCAGTGTCTCAAACACTTGGGGATTCAAGGAGAAGATGTAGCCGTGTGAAAGGTCCAGGTGTAACACCGAACTCCCGGCCAGACCGGCAAATGTGCTCTGGTCAGGGTCTTTGATGTTCTGGAAGCCAAAGCCAGACCCCATTATATGGTACGTGAGAATCAAAGAGGAAACACGGCTTCCCTGGATGGCGTTGCTGAAGTTCCCTGTGGTGGCCACTGTCCAGCCATTTTCAGAAAGATCTAGAGTTTCTAGCCACATGCCTCTGAATGGACTCTGGCACGTCTCCCAAGCCACAGAGACTCTGCTGAACAGGCTAGTTGATTTGAAGCCAAAGAAAGAGAGAGATTTGCCATGCAGGGGCTTGAGCTCATCCTGACAGAGAGTGAAGATCTGATTGAAAGAGAAATCTATGGCTTTTAAGGAGTCCAACTCCCGAAACGAAGGATGGAGATGAAGGCTGTCAATCTGATTGCCAGATAGGTCTAAGCGAGCTAACGACGTTAGATTTCTGAAGTAACCATCTCTTAAGATAGCATTGGAAAGCCCACAGGAAAACAGCCGCAGTTCCAAGAGATGAGACAATCCCTGAAAAGCATCGAGAGCCAGGACTTCAATCTGGCTTTTGCCCAGGTCCAAGATCCTAAGATTGGGCAGGTTTTTGAAGGCCTCCTGGCCAATGGTCAAAGGTGTATCCTGGGCCCCCAGCTCCAGCAGCTGGAGCTGCTCCAGGAATGGGAATGATGTGGCATTGACCGTTCTGATAGAGTTGAAGCTGAGCAGGAGACTTTCAGTGGTTTTGAGGACCCAGGGGATCTCGGTAAGGTTACAGAAGTGAAATAAGGCTCTCCGTCCATCAGAAGAACAGGGAGGCATTCCCAGCATGGGGCTGACTATGAAGACCACACCTATGAGAAGGTCAAGTTGACCTCCCATGATCCTGTGGGAAAAGAGAAGAATAAAACCACAACATTGCAGCCTGAGGCTCTCTGCACATGGGTCCTCAGCACTTGAGGGTGGCCTATGTGTTGGGGGGCTAGTCCCTTGGAGCCCTTTGCTCAACTGACCCCTCAAACATTGTGCTGGCAGATTCTGCTTGGTGGAGCAGAAAAACTCACTCTTTTCTTCTCAAACACTTAATAGTGCATACTTTACACACGGGGAACCAGTACTTCACAGATATTCCATCCAAGCTGGGGAGGGAGCTCAGTGGTACAGCATTTGCTAGCATGTGCTAGGTTGTAGGTTTCCCCCTCAGCACCAAAAAAACAGCAAAGAAGCAACAGCAAAACTGTTGCCCATTCAGTTGTGCTTTCGTTCCAGACTTGCTGAGGGAAGTAGAAAATCATAAGGAAGAGGTATTTTTTTTTTTTTTTTTACTTCTGTTCATCCAAAAGAGCCCCATTACTAACTTCCAAAAGCTTAGCTGAACAGACAATAAACCCATCTGTCTCTCTACTGTATTCTGTCCCAGACTCTAGCTCATCCCCAAAGACCTGAGCTGACCCTACGCACTGTGCGCATCATCGTACGGGCACGAGGCATTTTACGTATTTCATAAAGAATCAGATTTGCTCGCCTTAACGACATGGACTATGCACCTGCTGCATGCCTGACACACATGACCATATGAGAGTATGACAGTAAGCAGAAATACACCCACCTGCTGAGGCACAGTGTGGGGAGCTCACCATCCATCCATGCACTGCAGCAGCAAAGGGCGTCTCACAGATGTGTCTGCCATATGTTCCAAGCATAGATGCTGTGTAAGAACAGGAAAAAAGCAACAAGGACCTTAGCGAACTTAATGTCTTCTGTGGTGGTTTGAGTAAGAATGGCCCCACAGACTTACATAGTTGAATGCTTAGTCACCAGGGAATGGAACTCTCTGGAAGGATTAGAAGGACTAGGAGGAATACGTTGAAGGAAGTGGATCACTGGGGGCGGGCCTTGAGGTTTCAAACTTTCACACCAGGCCCAGTTAGTCTCTTTCTTTTGGCCTCTGGTTTAGAATGTAGCTTTCAACTACTTCTCCATCCATGCCTGCCATGCCTGCCACCATGTTCCCCACCAGGCCTCTGGACCTGTAAGCAAGCTCCGGTTAAATTCTTTCTAAGAGTTGCTGTGGTCATGGTGTCTCTTCACAGCAATAGAACAGTAACTAAGACATCTTCAATGTGTATGGCTCCTCAATCTCCTCACTTACTGTCAATGGGTCTTATCAACATCTGTTGATAGGTTCTGTGTTCCAGAAAATGTTCCCCATGGGCCCAGGTGTTAAAGGCTTCATTGCCACCCTATGACACCACTGGGATGTAATAGAACCTTTAAGGGGTGGGGCTTAGTGGGAGGAAGTTAGGTCACTGGCATTGTGCCTTAAAAGGATGCTTGCCTCTTTGGTCATCCCTTGAGCCATCCATCTCTCTCCTTGTAGATTCCTGCCTGCCGTGCCTAGAGCTGCCATCTTGCTCCTGCATCTGCCAACTTCAAGTGTGCCCTCATCATTTCTATCCCAAATAGTCCCCCACAGCTCTGGTAATCACTGAATATAAATCCTGGCTAAAAAAGCAAGTCTAGAGAGGGCAGGCTAGAATCTATAAGGAAAGAGAAGGTCAGCTTGAGAGATGGTACAAGAGGCAGTTACTGAAATGGACCCTAAGTGAAGCTCCATCACACTTGGCATGCAACCCCAGGACTATGATTCTAAAAGCTGGTAGAAGCCTGAAAGGCTGATGAAGGAATCCAGTGTGGAGCATAAGTCTTTTTGAGTGGTACCCAGAGTGAAGAATTTGAAGACACGCTTCAGTGGACACAAGAATGGGCAAACTAGGCTTGGGACCCAGGAAGAAAAATAAACAGTGTTAGAAAGCTCATACTCACATCAAATTTTATGTACCCTTTTTTTCACATCTTACAGTGGGAAGTGAGGTCTACTGTGGCCTACAAATCATGGAAGAACATCATGCCAGAGGGCGCCACTGTGTTCAGCTGCACACAGTCACACCACCTGGGAGTGGGCAACCTACTGTAGTGCTCCTCATACTGGTGTGTGTGTGTGTGTGTGTGTATGTGTGTGTGTGTTGTCTGTATAGTACATGCAAATGAGTGTAAGGGTGTGCAGACCTGTGTGCATGCTTGCAGAAGCCAGGGAAGGATGTCAAGCATCTTCCTCTATTGCCCTCTGCCTTACTGCCTTGAGACAGGGTTCTTCACAGAACTCACTGTTCTAAATTGCCCAGCCAGCCAGTAAGCTCTCAGGATCTTCCTGACCCATCCCCTGTAGAGCTTGGGCGACTGGCACATCCCACAGTATGCACAGCTTTGTCATAGGCTGAGGTCTGCAGTACTTTGAAAATCTGTTGACAGTTTTGTGACCTTTTCCTACACCAGCATCACAAACCTAATGTTGTGCCCAGACTCAGAGTTCACCTGCCTCTCAGAGCCCACCTATTTCAATGGGATATGGAGGACCCTCAGTTCACACGGAAACAACCACCATGGTTCAAGTTCTAAGATGGGGGTGAAAACATTATTTGCAAAGGGTCAGATGGTTAATGTGTTAGGCTATGCAGTCCAAGCACAGACCACAGTTTGCTGGCTTCTGTTCTAGAAGAAAAGAGAATAGACACTCCAACTGCATGAATAAGGGTTTTTAAGTGACTCTGAGATAATTACGGTGTTGAGCTACAAGAAGGTTGCAGGAGAGGCTGGAGAGATGGCTCAGCGGGTAAGAACACTGTCTGCTCTTCCAGAGGTCATGAGTTCAATTCCCAGTAACCACATGGTAGCTCACAACCATCTATAATGTGATCTGATGTCCTCCTCTGCCTGCAGATGTACATGCAGGCAGAGCACTGTATACATAATAATAATAAATAAATAAATCTTTAAAAAAAGGGGGGGTGCAGGAAAGAGCTAGTGATGGTTTTGCTGCATCAGGCTACATCTTATGTAGCCGGGTGGAGAAATTCCCTCCAGGGACACAAGCATGAGGGTGCCAGCTTGGAATAATCTCAACTGAATTTCTTCATTCCGATTCTGACTTTTGCTGGGATCACTGTTGATCCCCAGGTGCGGCCACTGAACTAGAAGACCTTGAATTTCTAGTGATGAGTGATGGGCCTAAATAACTTATATCTCAAGAGATTTCCACCTCCAGATCCACAAGAGAAGCTAAAGACTAAAGCAAGGAAGATGAAACCAGCTAAACAAGTAGATTTAAACTAAAAATTAAAAACTCTTTGGGCCCAAGTTCTATCATAAAGATATCATGTAGACCTGTGTCTTTCAGAATGTAGAGAAGAATGGAATCGATTCCATTCTTCCATCTGAAGCAGATCCCTGGCTGAAGTGGCTGGCAGGACAGGTGATGAGGGAGCCAGGTAAGCAATGAGATGAGGTGCCTGGAGAGGCTAATGCTGAGAGCCTGGGAGGGGATCCGGCACAGCAGATTTGTTCTGAAACAAGAGCCAGAAGCTCAACTGTGTGGAAGTAAACACACCCAACACCAGCAAGGCAAATCTAACTAAAGATGAGCACCAGGCAGCTGAGGTCTCCCAGGCTCCAGCTTCAGGAAGATTAGTGTCCTGGGAGAACAAGAAGTGAAAGTCTTCACTAACCAGGAAACTGGGACAGAGGGGAGGACATCCTATTGGGACTCTAGATGAGAGAAGCACGGGAGAATGGCAAAGTAGAAGGATCCAGAGGGTTCTAGAAACCTACAAGAAGAACATTATGATAGGCAGATTTGGGCCCAGGGGTCCCGCTCAAACTATGGCACCAGCCAAGGACAATACAGGCAGTAAACTTTAAACCCCTACCCAGATCTAGCCAATGGACAGGACATTCTCCACAGTTGACTTTCACACGTATTCTGGTGCCTCATATTTGACCACGACCCCTGGATGGGGAAGCCTGGTAGCACTCAGAGGAAGGATAGCAGGCTACCAAGAAAGAGACTTGATACCCTATGAGCATATAAAGGGGGAGGAAGTCTCCCTCAGTCACAGTCATAGGGGAGAGGAGTAAGGGGAAAATGGGAGGGAGGGAGGAATGGGAGGATACAAGGGATGGGATAACCATTGAGATATAATATGAATAAATTAATAAACAAATTTAAAAAAGAAGAAGTGAGCAGTGAGGCCTTCCTTGTGTGAGTGTGAGGGAAACCAACCATGGAAGACCCGAGTGACCCGAAGCCACACCCTCTAAGCATTTGAGCACAGAGAGGGGCAAAGTCCTGTACACTTGGGTGGAGAGCCTGAGGGAGCATGCGAGCTGTGACCACCGTCTTCTCTCCAGGGCCCGACCCTTCAGGAAATCCTTTCAGATCCTATCAGAGCAATCTGCCATCTTGTGGTTGCCAAGAGTAGAGGAAGAAGGGAAGAGAGGCAGACCAAAACTCCAGGGCCAACCATAAGTCATCATCTACATGATAGAAAGAAAACACATAAAGTTACTTCCATAGTTACGAGTAACATATGCATTCCTTGTTCATAGTGGTAGAGTTTTGTACTAACACGCATGAGGTAATCCTCCCACCACCACGAAAAACACCCACTCAAAACTGCTGGCAACCTAAGTCATTGTGCTTTGGCTACGTGTGGTGGTGAATGCCTGTAATCCTAGAGCCTAGAGACAAAGAATCAAGAGTTAGCTAGGTTCCGTAGTCACACCTCATTTCAAACAAAAACCAAAACCACTGTGCCAATACAGTCCTCTCCCAGGATTTATAGCAAAAATAGGGTTAGAGTATAAGACTCAAAGGATTCATGATTAGCACAAAAAAGGGACAGGAATTAAATAAAAATGGTATGTGGTAAGGCTAGTTAAATAAACGAGAGACCCATGAGTGCTTCAATAGGCACGGACTTGACTTTGGAAAAGACCTGAGGTTTGCTGGTGGAAGTGGGTGCCAGGAGGGTTTTAGTCAATGAATTATTATGAACTGGTAGGAAAAGAGGGAGCTGTCTTGATATCAGGGGGAAAATTTAGCACCAACTATAGATGCCTGAAGGCTCAAAATACACTGAGAATGGAGGTAGCAGACAGACACCAGGGTGTATTTCATGTACTCTTGGGTGGCTTAGTTTGGCTTGGTGCGGTTTTCTGTCTTTATATATAAAAATGCACTTAAGAAAATATGAAACACACTTCTGATACTAGGGTTTTTTGTTTTGTTGCTACTGATTGAACCCATGGCCTTGGGCATGTTAGGCAAGAGCTTTTTCACTGAATCCAGCCAAGTTCTCCAATACATCAATAATCTCCATCTTCCCTAATAGATAAGTATCATTGTCCGTTGTCAATTTTCTTAGGAACAAGTTCACATTTTGAGATAAGCATTACAGCTGAAAAGACAGTGTCAGTGCAGTTGAGGGTGGGGGATTCCGGTTTTGTAAACAGTTTCACCCTATGTGCTGAACAGTGTGGCTTGGGGATCAGCCACAAAGACTCACCTTCAGGGATAGGGGAAGGTGGGGTGGAGGAGTAGGGTCCTCTCCTCAGCCTCAGCATTCTTGTTTTGCGTAGAGACTGACCAAGATGAGCAGTCTGCAACCAGGTGGGAGCATTCTCAGAAATCTGTATGCTTAACAGGTGCGAAAGTTGTATAGACACTCAAGCCTGAAAGTCCCCGGCATAAATCAATAGTTGTTGAATTTGCCAACATCTTGAAGTCACCTGAGGTCTGAGCCCAGGTCCTATCAGAGAAAGGCTCGTTTTAGTTGATCTGGCAGGCATGTCCAATATGCAGCCCACAGGTTCCATGCTGCTACAGATAGCCAGGAATGGTACCCACCCAAAAGTATAAGCTCACACTTCAGAAACACTATGAGATTTTTGTTGTTGTTCAAGTTATTTTTGCAACTTGATTGCAAGGATATTGACACTATGCTGCAATGTCAAAAGGTTGGACATCCCTGGTATGTCCAGGCAAGGGCATCTAGTGTTGTTAGTTCTCTATAGGTGACTCTGGCCACAGGCAGTTTGATCACCTGCTGGCTGCAGCCCTGACTGCACCCCAACCATCAGGGGCATAGAATCACCATGCAACAGGATTTATGATGACCCAGCCACTCTCCCTCTGGGTGATCACACAGACGAACTGAAAGCAGAACCTCTAAAAGACTGTGTATGCCATGTTCATAATAACAGACTCAAAACAGCCAAGGCAAGAGTAAGCCAAGATCCACAGCAAGGGTGAACACACAGGGGTGGGTATAACGGAGTACAACTCAGGCTTAGAATGGAATAGAAGTCTTTTAAAATTATTATTATTATTATTATTATTATTATTATTATTATTATTATTATTATATTAATAATTAATAATAATAATTAATAATAATTATAATTATTATTATTATTATTATTATTATTATTATTATTATTATTATTATTATTATATGTGTGGAGATCACAGAACACCTCTGTGAAGTCACTTCTTTCCTTTTACATTTACATGGGTTCCAGGGACCAAACTCCGGTACCTGCTGAGTCACCTCTCCAGCCGCAGAGGAGTAAGACTAGAACATGTGCTCTAACATGGATGGATTCTGCATTATATTAAGTATAAGCAATGAGACACAGAAGAACAAATATTGTGCGATTCCAAACTCTGGCACAGGCTAAGCAAACACTCTCCCACCGAGCTGCACCCAATCCTAAGGTTTCTAGAATAGACGAATTTACAAAGACAGAAGGTACAGTGAGGTTACTAGGGGCTGAGAGGAGGGGATGGGGCATGATTGTGCAATGGACCCAGAATTTCCAATATTCAGGACCACAAGAAAGCTCTGTGGATAGACATGGGTGAATGTGCTTAATGCCACTGAACTACATGCAGCCTTAAAACAATTTAAATGACAGAGTTTATGCCATGAATGAATATTTTATTACAACTTAAAAAAAGAACTAAGCCAGATGTGGTGGTACACACCTGTAATTCCAGTATTTGGGAGGGAAGAGGAGAGAATATACACTCAAGTCCTTGGCTACATAGCAAGTTCAAGGCCAACTTGAGCAATATAAGACTCTACCTTAAAAAAAAAAAAATCAATTTAACAAGCTAAAACTCACTACTGTCACTCCAGAAGATCCCATAGGCCTAGAGGCTGTTGAAAGTAGCATTTAAAACTGTATCCCAGGCTCCTTTGATGCAAGCCGTTCTCAGGCTTTGAGAAGTGCGGTTCTAAAGGACGCCCTCCAAGTCAGACAATCCTCGCTTCTCTTCAGGGAAGAGGCTCTGGTGAGAAGGCTGGAAGGCTGCTGAGTATAGATTTGATTATTATGGCCTGGTTAACTTGTGTCTAGGGCTCTGAGGGGGACAAACAAGAGTGGAACAATCAATGTTGGCCTTCACACTCCTGCCACGTAGTGTTAATTAAGATAATCAGACCGGAGAGAGAAGGTCAGCATCGCTTTTGTTTCAGTTGCCTTCAGTTTGAGTTAATTCCAGCCATTAAGAGAGCAGGTCGCGTTCTTAATTGCCTGAGTAGAAGAGCTGCCTGCTGAAGATGTCTGAGCTATGGGCTGCAGTATCCGCAGCAAATCCCTAAGGTTGAATTTTGGAGGTGCCGCTCCTCCCCTGACACCGCAGCTGGTCGGTGAATGCCTCAGGCTGAGCCAGGGAAGCCCTTGTGTTAATTTAATTCTGGGTCATTAGAAAATCACACCAGTAATGGATCGCCAGCAAGGCCCCAGGCTCTGACCCGAGTCCTCGGTTAGCTGCGTCCATGAGACAAATTGTGGAAAGAATGTTTCTTCTGACAAGTAATGGGTCCAAAGCTGGGGCACCATTGGAGCACCAAGCATGGGAGACTCCCATACAGTGCAAGAAAACCAACATTTGTTTGCAACGCCTCGGAGAGTTTCTCCAAAGAAAGTTCACCTGGTAATGACCTGTGGACTGAATCTAGTGTGAGTACTGAGATGCAGATTCAAATGGAATGCTGGATGGAGGAAGGGTGGACCCAGGAATGCTCTGGACTATCCCAGGGGGTGGCCATTTGTTGGTGTCATAATTTGAATCTGAAGTGTTCTCCTTGGCCCTCCAGCTGGTAGTGCTGTTCTGGGATTTGTGGAAGCATTGGGAGGTGAGCCCTAGTCAGAGGAAGTGAGTCACTGGAGGTGAGTCCTTGGAGGCTTATTGTCCCTAGCTCCTTCTGTTCATTCTCTGCTGTCACTTCTTCTGTCCCCGTGAGCTGTCTCTTCCCTCAGCACCCTCAGCCCTCAGGCTTCCCAGCTATTCCAGGCCAGCTGCCTACCCCAGTTGACTACCCCAGCTGCCTACCCCAGCTGCCTGTCCCAGCTGCCTACCCCAAGCTACCTACCCCAGCTGCCTACCCTAGCTGCCTGCCCCAGCTGCCTACCCCAAGCTGTCTACCCCAGCTGCCTACCCCAGCTGCCTGCCCCAGCTGTCTACCCCAGCTGCCTACCCCAGCTGCCTGCCCCAGCTGCCTACCCCAAGCTACCTACCCCAGCTGCCTACCCTAGCTGCCTGCCCCAGCTGCCTACCCCAAGCTGTCTACCCCAGCTGCCTACCCCAGCTGCCTACCCCAGCTACCTACCCCAGCTGCCTGTCTTCTGTATGTCCACACATGTGTGTACTGGCATCTACACAGGTGTGCCACTTCAGTGTGCCTTCAGCACACTGTCTCCGCATCCCTCTTTCTCTCACAGTTCCGGACAGCAGCCTGCTTTTCCTGTTCCCATTCCTAAAAGAAATGGAAAGGCCAGGCTCCAGCCCCAGGTCTGCTGCTGCCCTCTTCCGGCCACTGTGCAGCTGAACTTGTGGGAACCCAATGCTTCAGGATGGCTCAACTTGCGCAGATATGACTCCACAGCTGGGGGCAGACTGCCTGTTCCCGAGAGCTGGGAAGGGTACTGCTCCCATACTCCCCAGCCCCCTCCACTCCAGAGCCTTTGGGATGGGCACAGCAGGTGAATGCCCAACCCTTGACAACTGCTCCGCAAACAGGATTCTGAGATCCACACATTAGGTTTCTGGGGATGGCTTGGGAGAATGGCTGGTTTATTTACTGGTGCTTGCCGTTCTCATTAGGATCTGCTTGCCTCTCTAAATGTTTGTGATTCCTCAACACAAAGCATGTCTGTTACGCCCAGCCCAGCAAGAACTTTCCCTGAATTCCCAGTCTGGGTGATGCTGGGGCACTGGGACTCCCGGCAGGCTGGAGATTGCCTCCCTTTCTTCAGAGTCACAGACCGCCATCGGTTTGTATTTAAAAACCTACCTGCAACCCTTTTTGTCAATTAGGATTTCATTCTGCATGCCAACCAGTGCTTTGTTGTCTCTGGCTCACGGTAAATATCTGCCGGATGGATGAATCCATTGGCATCCTGCTCTCAGGCCTGTCTCCATCTTCCTGGCCCTGCAGGGATGGCTGCCCAGCGGGTGAGAGATTTGTGTGCCTCTCTAGGTCCCTTGGATGGACTGGCATCAGCTTGTTTAGTGCAGCCTTATTTTCCCTTGGTCTCTCCTTAAAACCTTACAAAGTGGGTGAGGTCATCATGGATTCCCTAAGAAGCCAGCAGCAATGCAGCTGGGAACGGCACCTCAGCGCTTTCACTGAGGTGCTGTGCCCCTTTGCTCAGTTCAGGCCCACTGCCCCTAACTGCGATGCCTGACATGACCACTCAGCTCATCTCCCACTGAGTTATGGTTTGGATCTTAAATATCCCTAAAGGCCCATGTGTTAAGTCTTAGTCTCCAGCTTCTGGTGCCTCTGGGGGACGTAGAACCTCTAAGAGGAGTGCAGTGGGTGAAGGTAGGTAACTGCAGTTGTGCCCCTGAGGTGCATCTCAAGATTGGCTCCTTCTGTCTCTCTTTCTGCTTCTTGACGTGAGGAGATGGGCATTCTCCTCTGCCATGTGCTCCTGCCATGGCCTACTTTCCTGTCACAGGCCCTAAACCAACAGGCCAAGTGGCTATGGATTAAAGCTTCCAAACCTCCTACCTTATGGATTCGCTCAGGTATTTTGTCACCATGACAGTGTGTGACCCTGACACATGCATCTTTCACTGGGCTACTGGAGATAGTTTCCCAGAAGGTAGAGTTGACTAGAAAAGTCATCAATGAGTCCTTTGACCCACAAACCAGAACTCTTCAGGGTGGCTCCAGGGTCCCCACCTCAGAATGCAACCCATGCTAGCAAGGCTACCTAGAGGGGACCTTTCAGGCTTGACCTCCCATTTCACAGAGGAGTAACTAACTCAGGCAACCATCCCAATTTATAATCTCCATACATTTGCTGTCACTGCCCTGCTTCCTGACTTTACTACCATTTTTAGAATTTGGCCTTCTCTCATTCTTTGTTTCTTTGCCTAGCCTGGTCCCCAAGCTCTGAGATATATATATCTATCTGTCTATATACATGTCTGTATATATATATATATATATATATATATCTGTCTATATACATGTCTGTATATATATATATATATATATCTGTCTATATACATGTCTGTATATATATATATATATATGTCTATATATGTGTGTGTGCGCATATATATATGTCTCATTGGCTCGTCCCATCCCATCTTCCCTCCAAAGGCCATCTCAAAACAGTCCTCACATCTTTTAGGCACATTCACCTCCCTCCCTTGGCATTCTGGCTCTCTCTCCACATCTCCACAGCAGCATTTTATTACACAATTGCCTTCCTTGCTGGATTGTAAGTCATGAGGCAAAGACTGGGTTTTACTCATACTCGATGCCCCACTGTCCCTAGCACAGCTCTGGCATGCTAGCAGTGTTCTTCCTATTAGTGTTTTGAAGCCACAGTCTCAGTATGAGCCCCCACCTTCCCATCCTAATGCCAGGGGCATGTAATAAGTTCTCATTCTAGGGGCAACGGATCACCCATTGTTCAAACACTCCCGAGACCATAGGAATCTCATCTCAGCCGTGGTAGCATTGTTTTTAATGATTCAGGAGGCACGGCGCTTGCTTTCCTAAGAGAGTAAATAGAAAACATTACACACTTTTGTGTGTGTGCGTGCTGTATATCATTTTCCTTTAGCTGGTATATACTACGTGTGATTTCACTTCCTTGTTGGGTTTTTTAAAAAATTAAAAATGTAAGTTGCATTCAAAAGCAACAAGTTTCATTATGTCATTCCATCCATATAACTGTCTTTATACTTTGTTCTTCTTCATGTTGATATTTGGTTTTCTAGAACATGGTCTCACTGTGGCTGGCCTTGAACTCAAAGTCTTTCTGTCTTTCAGGTGCTGGGATTAGAGGCGTGAGCCCCATCCATCTCCCTTAAATGTAATGTTTCCCGGAAGAGAAAAGTTTGAAATGGTTTTCTAAATAGAGACCTGTAAGACATGAGGGCTGAAGAGACTGAAAAATGTCTGGTCCAGTGTCTGGTATAGAAGGCCATTCAGTCAGATGGGCAACACCAGGAGGGAAAATAAAGTCTCTACCCTGGTGGGGACATTTCCCTCTGGGATCTGTGATCATTTGCTTTCTGAGATTCCAGGAGTATGCCAAGACAATTGTCCTGACTCTGCACCCCAAGGAAATAAGAATTTGCTGACTCAGGGATCTTGTGGGTTTCTGGGCTGAGAGTGAGAAGGGGGGTGGTCGGTCAGGAGGAGTTGTGGCAAGGCCATCATCAGAGTTTGACATTCCTAAGCAAGAGGGCCAGGTGAGTGATGATGGCAGGGTTAGGAGACACTGTAAGTACTGGGTCTTGGATAAGGATGGGTGTTCCCTACAAGTTGAAGAAGTGCTTTGCTTAGCATCAGGTCAAATGCTTTCTCTGTGAGGTTGGGCCCTTGGCTAAGTTCTTACACTTAGCAAATTGTGGAGCTGGGACCTGAATCTAGTTGAAAGCACAGTTGCCAGGTTGTCATTGTGATCTTTAAACAAAATCAGATCTTATGATTCTAGTGGACATACATGTAGCCTCAAAGGATGCTCCGCTCAGGGGTCCTCTGGAAGTGGGAGTGCTGCTCCATCTGATCTGGGAAACCTGAGAGAATACACTTTATTTAATTTAAGAGAAACATGTGTGTGTGTGTGTGTGTGTGTGTGTGTGTGTGAGTGTGAGAGAGAGAGAGAGAGAGAGAGAGAGAGAGAGAGAGAGAGATGGGCATGTCACACAGTGCTCATGTGGAGGCTTCAGGTGTTATTCTTTTACTACTTTATTTGAGGCAGAGTGTCTTTCCCACTCTGTACCTCAGGATAGTTGGCCCCCAAGCTTTGGGAGATTCTCCCGTTGGAGGCAATGAGATTGCTGACTGTGCGTTACAGGTTTTGTGTGGAACTTGAGCTCAGGTCCTTGCACTAGGCCAGGAAGTGCTTTCCCCACTGAGCTGTCTTACAGCTAAAGAGCCTGCGTTTCTAACATACTCCCTGGTGATTCTCCATGGGACTGGCCCACTGCCCACATTCTAATGGGCAGGACTCAGGAGACCTGCTTTTAGCATCACGGTTGTCTGGCACGAACTCCTTTCACTGTGAATGCCTTATGACCAAGACGCTACATTACTGATTTTGAGCTATATTAATGCATTCACCCCTAAATCGCTCACTCTCGCTTGAGATTTCTCATGAAGGAGAGCTGAAAGAGCCCCAGGGTTTAATCCAAGCTCACAAAGCAAGAGCGCTAGAGATCAGTTTCTCAGGTCCGTAAGAGGCACTCCTCCTGGTCACCAGCAGGGGGAGCACCCTGGGCAGAGACCAGGGGAGGAGCCCTGGGCCCTGGGAAAACTAGACCTGGCCTCTGGGCTCAGGCGAGAAGCGCCAACAACTGCCTGCCTGATGGGTGCATTTCTAAATTCAGATGACAACCAAACTAGTGGCTAAATTCGATCCTAGCTCCACAATTTAGCAGGTATGTGAGCTTGGGTAAGCGCTGAAGCTCTTTAAGTATCAGTTTAATCATCTATAAAATAGCCA
Source organism: Acomys russatus (assembly GCF_903995435.1). NCBI lineage: Eukaryota > Metazoa > Chordata > Mammalia > Rodentia > Muridae > Acomys > Acomys russatus. The sequence continues at coordinate 77,350,508 of NC_067142.1, read as the reverse complement.
GGATAATCGTTTCCACTTCCTCCGGCAACACTGGGGCCCATACCAGAGAGGCAGCTGCCTGTGTATAAGCCTCCAACAGTTCTTGCTTTGCTTGAGTAGACAGCCATCATTCATGTGTGCGCACCTCACTAGAAAAGCACATGCTTAGAAACCACTGAGAGGGAAGGCGGAGAGAAAGAACAGGGGTGGAGTGGCTTGGTCTTTCTTTTACCATTAGGGGAGAATACATAACAGTGACCCCTGTTTGCTTTAATATCCCTAGGTAATGGTCCCTAGCATTCCCAAGGAACAACAAACAAACAAACAAACAAACACATTGATACTCTCTGTAAAACTAGTGTTAGTGTCCCGATGGTTTAGGCTCAGAATGGTCTCCTTCTGCCTACTTGTTATAGACTCATTAACACACATTTACAGCAGCTGGTCAAAATAAAATAATTTCAACTGAGTGACTATGCAAAACTAGCGCCTGGTAGGACACACTTATGACCCTTGGGGGAGTGAGCTGACCTAGCAGCTGAACACTCTGACCTGTTTGTTGCCAGGTTAGGCTCTGCCAGTTCTCTCAGTCAGAAAATTAACACCGCAGGCTCTGACAGACTCCCTGAATGCAGTTCAGCTAAACCTTGAGTGTCCACGAACAGAGCAAACTGCCAGGATAGCTGGGTAACTGCCAGGCCAGGGAGCTGGGAAGTCCAAGCCGCCTCCCGGCGAGTAACGACACAATTTGCTCAGAGTGGAGGAAGTCCTCTGTAGAGTGATGTAAACTGAAATCCACTGGGATTGGGGTCCACATGAACAGGGAATAGGAACCCTATTAAGCCCAGATCAGCTACACAAAGAATGGAAATTGGAAGTGAAATGATTAAAAAAAAAAATCCTTGAGAACAGTCCTGGGAGCATCTGTATTCTGTACTTGAAGAGAAAGTTCCTTAGGCCCACAGCACCAAGTCAGCTCTGTGGCTGGCAGAGATGCAAGCTGAGCCCCAGAGTAGGGAGCAGACAGCCTTAAGAGTCCAGGTGCCAGGGAGGCCCGGTGGCACTCAGAGGAAGGAGAGTCTAGGTGCCGAGGAGGAAGATGATTTCTTTGGCACAGGCAAGGGCTGTGCCCTGAATAGAATCACGTGCTTCCCCAAGGAGGCTTATGCAGGTGCAGTCTGCCTGGGCAGGACACAGAGGTGTCTGTGTTCCATGTTAAGCTGGGGTGGCTAGGCTCTCACCTGCTGGTGACAGTTAACCTCCATGATATATGAGGTCACAGGAGCAGTGCTGGGTCCAGAGATGCCAAATCTGAGTTTGAAATCTGCGTCGGCTACCAATTGGGCATTCTGGGTAAGCTTTGGTTTTCTTGTCCCCCAATTCCCGCATTTCAGGCCACAGCAGCCCAGGGCGGACAACAGTGTTAAGGTGCGTGTGTTCAAATACTTGCAGCGTCTTTGTTGCTCCAAATTGGTCAGATGGGTGGTCTATGTGAATAGTGACAACCTGGAACTAAAAGCATGTCCCCATCCTTGTGAACTCTAAGATGGCGCAAGGAAACTTGACAGCAATCAGACCACAGCCAGCCCTCCCTGAAGCAGCATATTCATCTCCACACGGGCAAAACTGAAAGCCTGTTGCAGGGGTTCTTAAAACCTCTGGTGCCCCATATTTGACCATGTCCCCTGGATGGGGAGGCCTGGTGGCACTCAGAGGAAGGATAGCAGGCTACCAAGAATAGATTTGATACCCTCTGAGCATATACAGGGGGAGGAAGTCCCCCTCAGTCACAGTCATAGGGGAGGGGAATAAGGGGAAAGCAGGAGGGAGGGAGGAATGGGAGGATACAAGGGATGGGATAACAATTGAGATGTAATATGAATAAATTAATAAAATATTTTTAAAAACAGTGGAAAATAATGACGCTGATGTACGGATGAAAATGGACCCACATATATCCTGGCTTTAAGGAAAACACTCTCAGAGTGTGTACACTGCTAACATTTGAGGTTAGCACTCTCCATTTCCCTTCCTGGTATTTCCACCTTGCCTCACCCATCCCGACCTCTTTCACGGTTTCTCTAGTCACTGCCCTCTGGCAGACACGCGACGGAATTATACCCAGAAGTAGCTTATAGGTTCCCAAGCAGGGCCTTTGGTGATAATACAGACTCTTTGCTGAGAAATGCAGGGGAGGGCAGCTTGGTGACAGAAACAGGAAGGGAAGTGTGGTCTAGAGGGCCCAGGAAGACAGGATTTGAGTTTGGCCCTGGGAGGTTAGTTTTGTATTGTGAAGTAGAAGAGCCATTAGACTGGAAGAGGCTGCTGAAGAGGGAGGGAGGGAGGGAGGGAGGGAGAGAGAGAGAGAGAGAGAGAGAGAGAGAGAGAGAGAGAGAGAGAGGAGAGATGGAGAGGGAGAGGGGGAGAGGAGAGAGAGAGGGAGGAGGAGAGGAGAGAGAGAGAGAGAGAGAGAGAGAGAGAGAGAGAGAGAGAGATATTAAGGGGGGCCCTCCCTTAGGCATAACCGGAGAGAGACTGGATGACTGGGCAGGCCAGAATGACTACCTTTGTCCCATGTCCCTGGCAAGGGGCTTGGAAGTGCGAAAGATAAAGAAACGATGACACTTCCGGGTGTTTGCTATAAATCCAGCCCTGTGAGATCCCAGAGTTCAAGCACCTAGTAAGCTGATTCCTAGAAAATAAAGGAGTGGCATGGCAATCCTGCAGATCTGAGCACGTCCATATTAGGGATCCACATGTTTTACATGTCAAGGAAGAAAAGAAAAAAAAAAAAAAAAAAAAGAGAGAGAGAGTTTTGTCCCTCTGAGACACCGGTGCTTATAGCAGCTCAGGGCCAGTGGTGGCTTTAGGTGCCACCTCTGCTACATGTGTGTGGAATTCAGGTCCCTGTAGGTTTCCGTTTCTCTAAATAGGGGTGGATATGAAGAGCAAATGGGACGGGACACCCGGCTCAGATGCCTGAGTGTCTTACAGTCTCTCACATGTTGCACTTTGTTCATTGACTATTAAATTATGTTTTGACTGTGAGAGTACTCTAAACCACACCGAAGCAGAGTCCAGAGAGAACTGGTCAGGTGACACCGACTGATGGGCCTTGTGGTGGCGGCAGGAATGTGAACACGAAGCTATAGTAAAGGGCCAGCTCACTCGCTTGTGTGGAGCATAACAAAGAGGTTTTAAGTGAATGGATCTCAAGCCAGGCGAGTTGAGTCCGAATCCTCGCTCGCCACTTACCACTCTCAGTTCTTAGAACAATACTGGCGCCGAGTAAATGCCACTTGCGTGTTTATTACGATTATGAATGCTATTGATTTGTGTAAAAGGAAACATGCCTGACCGCTATAAGGTAAGGCTCAGAGCTGGAAAGACGGCTTAGCCGCTAAGAGCACTTACTGCTGTAGACAACCGGAGTTTGCCTCCCAACATTGACTTCTGGCGGCTCACAACTACCTGTAAGTTCAATTCCGGAAGCTCTTCTGGCTTCCATGCACACATGGGCTGATGTGCACACACTCTCACCTGCCTATAATCCCAGCACTTGGGAGACCGGAGTCGTAAGCAGAGGGATGTGAACCTGTGGACAACAGGAGCCTCTGCTTGTCCTGAGCTCCAGGCCAACCTTCAGCCTGGCCTGGTCCTCAACGGTGCTTCTAAGCTGAGCTTCTGAACACCCAGCTGTCCCGAACGCTCTCTGCCTCTTCCAGCCCCCACTCCCCTGTCTCTTGCAGTTACCAGGCACCAACTGTGTGATTTTTGTCTTGATGGCACTCTCATTGTCTCATGGGCATAGGGTTTTAACATCCCACCTACACCTGCACGATTCAGAGCCGCGGGAACCACACTTCAACCCTGTCTTTGTCCCATAGAGCCGAGCACATCACAGCCTATGGCTCACAAATCAGAAGGCTACAATCCAAGGCTGGGAGGCCCCACAGCCCAAGATCTGACTGAAGAGTTAACCCACCCTTCACTTTCTTCCCTGCAAAATGAAGAAGAAGACATCACATTTGGGCTCAGAAACTAATTGGGCACAGCTATATGGGGCTGACGGCATGCAAAGGCAAACAGAATGTTTTTTTCTTCTACTCCTCAGCAGAGCTAAAACTGAGGGATGCAGGCAACTAACAAAGAAACCAGGAGAGGTCTTCCCCCCTCAGACAAAACTAAGACCCGGCAAGACTAGCTTTGCAGCCACACAGCAGAATCAGAAAGGTTTTCTTGCTTTGCTCAGAACAGCAAAGGTCGGAGGGGAGCGATCCTGGCTGTCAATTAGGACGGCCGTATCTTCCATGATAACCAGTAAGCCCACATGCCTGAGCTAAGTCATCCTGATTTTTATAATAGGGACTGTTCTGTGCCACTTTGTAATTAAGTTTTGGCCCGGGGCCTTCCTCTGGGACACCCCCAGAACCTCACCACAGCGTGAAAGATTAAACATTTGGCAGAGCAGAACCCAGAACCTTCTTCCCAGGAAACCCACCTTAACTGCATACAGCATGCCAGGAGTTGCTCACTACTGATTTCTCACTTTTTTTTTTTTTTTTTTTTTTGGTTTTTCGAGACAGGGTTTCTCTGTGTAGCCTTGGCCATCCTGGACTCACTTTGTAGACCAGGCTGGCTTTGAACTCACAGCGATCCGCCTGCCTCTGCCTCAAATGGAGTCAAGAACTAAAGATTTGGACAGACTACTGGAGTCAAGAACTAAAGATTTGGACAGACTACTCAGAGTTGTGTCCTCTGAAGAAAGGCAGAGAAAAGAGACCAAGCCACAAGTGTGTGGCAGAGCCCCACTGCCCCCACATGACAAAGGCAGGTAGGTATCCACACCCTCTCCCAGGCACTGGGCAGGAGGAAAGCATTGCTCATGTGCTTGACCGTTAAGGTCATGCCTCAGCACCAGTGCACGAAGGGCCCCGTGGCTGAGCTGCTTGCCTGCAGTGCACAGTGCTAGACCGCTGCGTCCCACACACTGGCCAACTACAGGGCTAACTGACAGCTAGGAGGAAGCAGTCGCCACAGATTCATGTTCCACGAGGCCCCAGCAGCTTTTCTGGAGAGACATCCCAAGGCAACTGACCCGTCATCACCCCTCAGGAAGCACCATTCCAGCTGTGGTTTTACAGAGCTGAGCCTCGGCTGCAATTGCCAAAGGCCAATGATTTTCTGTCTTCACCTTGGGATCAACTAACCTACCTCTCCCTGCTGGGTAAGGCGTCCAGAGCCTCCACTGACTGCCAATGACTGTTTTTCCTTCATTAACATATTTACTTGCTTATTTTGTAGGCTTAAAGGAAGATGCTTGAATCCCACTAACAAAGGGGAATAAAATAGACATCATAGGCATGGGAAGCAGAAGGAGAGAGGGAACGAGACGGGAGCCTAGAATAACTCATAAGAGGCTTCACCCAGCAGCTGAAGGAAGCATGCAGAGACCCACTGTCAGTGACTTTTTAAGGTGTCCATAGCTCAATCGATAGACTAGGTCTGCCTCTCCTTTCCTAAGAAGACAGTGAGAAAGCAGATAGCCGCCTGCCTCTTGCAGAGGGTGGGGCCAAAGGTGAAAGCCAGAAGGGTGACACTCTAGGGAACCCCTTGTCCCAAGGGCAGCATGCAAGTGACTAGTCAATCCTAGAGTTGCCCCGCTGGGCACAGGTACGCAATTTCCATTCATTCTCTCAGCCAATGGACCCAGGTTTCCATGCTGAGAGGCAGAGGGCGCCCTCTCCTTCTCCGGATTGAAAGTCAGGCGGGAAAGTCGGTATAAAGGGCCCAGAACTAAACCAGGAGGAGGAAAGAGGGGCAGTGGCGCCACCAACCGTGTCCCGCCTCGCCTCAGCCCCGCCAGTCTTGGGGAACATGCTACGGGACCCTCTGCAACTACAGGTGCTCACCTCCCAAGCGGGATCCCCCACACCGCGGGCTCTTGCTCTGACTTCACTCCTCTCCAGGCTCCAAAGCCACAGCCTAGTTCTGGGCTCCGAGAAAACCCCGCCCACCTGCCCGCCCACCCACCGACGAGGCCCTGCCCACAACTCTGACGGTACTTTGTGGACCGCGCCTGTCTTTTCTAAATCCTAGCCAAGGTACCTCAGCCTAGGTTGCTTCTCTGCTCTCTTGCCAGTGGCCAGACCTCCGTCTCTGCTACAACGGCTTGTGACTGAGGGAGGATAGAAAGCAGAGTTGGGGTGGAAGGTGGATATTGGTTATTAGAGAGCCCAGGACAGGATGCAGAGGGCCATCTAGATGACGCAGGCAAGCACTGACCCAGGGAAGGTAGCCTAGGCCCTAGTCGCACAGCCAGCACAGCAGGACCAGAACTGGGGCAGTTACTTCCCTTCTTTCCTGTGTGCTTTACGTGTGCCAAATTCAGGGAAGATTTTAAAGATGTGATGCTGGGGGTGAGGCATCTTGCCCTCTACTACTTGGCTACACCCTTTCTCTATTCTAGCTACTGAAGATGCGTGTGTGTGTGTGTGTGTGTGTGTACACATATGCTTACTTCTCTGCATCATTCATTAGGAGCTGTCCATCTTTACTGAGACAGGATCCCTTACTAGCCTGATACCAAATCTACTAGGCTGCCTGTCTCCATCTCCCCAGTGCCGGGATTACAGGCAGGTGCCACCACACCTGCCTGGCATTTTAAAGTGTGTGCTACGGATTGAACTTTGGTCTCATGCTTGCACAGGCGTTTTTTGCCACCTGAGCCACCCCCCCCCCCAGCCTAGCAGGGAATATCTTAAGGTCCCGTTTGAGTCAGCAGATGCTACTGTGTGTGACCGAAGGCTGCAGAAAGAAGTTGTGGTCTCCCTCAGGAGAGCACAGACGCTGCCCATCCTGTGAGCCCAGTGTCCTGTCTTAGCTCCACTCTTCCTTCCCACTCTCCTTCTGCTCCTGCGGCAGTAGGGAGGTTGCCGTTGTGGGGCGGGGTGTGGATCTCCTTTCTAGAAAGGGACACGCTGAAAAGACTCCCAGAGCCTGCTGCCACTGGAGTGTTAAAAAGAGGAGATTTGTATAGTAAGGTGGTATTTCTGGGGGAGGGGGTGAAACTCAGTTCAAGGACAGAAGTGTCATAGTCTGGAGTAAGATTGGGGTCACGTGGAGGTTAGACAAAGATGACAGCTGCCTGTCGTAGCTGGGGTGCAATCCCAGGGTGACTCACGTTCCCTACTCATTGTCCGACAGATATGATCAAGCAGGGCAGGAGAGAGAGGCTTAAGCAAAGCCCAGCACTTAATTACCACGAAAGATCTCATTAAACAGTTTTCTCAGCTCCCTCCTTGGCTGGCAGCTTGAAGCCCAAGTGACAGGTTGCCTCAAGTAGCTCTCAAAGGCTGAGTGCAGAGAGATGGAACCCCCTCCCGGCCCACCTGTTCTGCAGGGGGAAGCGGGGAGGTTTATAAGCCCCAGGAGGTAGTGGCTTCTGCACCAACATCTCACCTAACGAGCCTTGCTGAAGGGAGTCTAATGGGTCCCTATAATGTTGGTGGGACTGAGGATAAGGCCAGGAGTGTTAGGTACGTGGGGCCACTTCCTTCCTTTTTGGAACCATAGGGGGATTTATCACAGGAGTGTTAGGAATGTGGAGGGAGACCTCCTAAGGTCCCACCCTGCCTGACACCTGATTTTGGATAATTATTCTGGCTACTGGGCTCCAGAGACTCTTCATCAAAATGAAAAGCACTAGCTGGAATGTTCTTTCTTCATGATTTTGCCTTGCTCGTTAGATCTCCACCCCCTCCAACATCACATCTTCAAAGAGAAGGCTCCTAACACTTCTACAGATGCTCACCAATTTATGGTGGTTCTGCTTATGAATCTGTATTTATAGATATATAGATATCTTTCTGTGTGTGTGTGCGCATGTATGTGTGCGTGTGTGTGCATGTGTGTGTGTATGTGTGTGATGGTGCAAAAGGGACTTGCATTCAATAGAAACTAAATTTTGACTTTTGAATTTGGGTCTTTCCTGGCTTCACATTCTGTTCTATCCTCTTTTTAAAAAAATAATTTTATTTTATTTTTACTCAGGCGTGTGTGTGTGTTTACCTGTGGTGGTCATAAAAGGATGTCAAATCCCCTGGGGATGCAGTTAGAAGAGGCTATGAACAGTTAGATGTGGGTGCTGGGAACTGAACTTGGGTTCTGTGTAAGAGCAGCAAATGCTCTTAACTGCTGGGCCATCTCTCCAGCCACTTATTCTTGGTGCTGTCCAGCTAGCTGTGTGATCAGAAGAGCGAGCGATCAAACCCCGAAGTATACTGTTTCTGAAGCTATGATGCTTGGTAGCTTGGCTATACTAACCAAATACATTTTCCCTTTGTGGCATTTTCAATTTACAGTGAGTTGACTAAGACATAACACCACCGTGAGACAAGTTGTTCTACATCAAGTCAGACCTATCATCTTACGACCTGGCACTCCATTCCTCTCCCTTCACAACTCTTGCCTCAGTCTATACTTTTTTTTATTGATACGTTCAATGTCAAAGTGAGTCTTTCCTTCAAACTGACAGGCCTGACAGACTGACTATAAGCCTCATGAGGAGGGGAGCCATGTCTTGTCTTCCCACTTCAAATCTAATGCATGGTACGTGTTTCTCAATAAATATTGGTGGTGACTAAACAAATGAGCACTATTGGCCACCTTCATTTGGAAACTGAGACTCAGCCCTTGACATTAAGCATTAGTGACTATTGTTACTAGTTCTATTTAATAAGTAATAAGCCAAACAAGACTCAGGAAGGACAAACTCCAAGATTCACTAGGTGCTTTCAAAAATTGATCACCTTTCCAACAACCATATATTCAGTTTTCCTGTAGAACTTGTGTTTCTTGCTAAGGACACCAATCTGAGTTAGGTCTGCCTTGCAGCATCAAGGAGCCTGTCTTCTGGTAGAGGGTTGGACACAGAAACAAATCATTAGAAGGTGACTTGATATATGCGTTAATAGCATCTGGTTCTAAGTCTGCCTGGAAGGCCCTCGTCTGGGACCAGCTGACATAGTGGTTGCAGGCAGCGGATAGGAATGGTCTATACAGGGAAAGAGTAAAGGAATATGGCTTGTTTGGAGACCTGCTGGTTCAGTGGGAGTGGATGAAGAGGAGTGGACAGGCCTAGATTAGAGGTCTGTAAACCTGTGAGTGGCTTGCAGCCTGCACCACAGTTCCAGGATTCAGCCCATTGTGAGGGGGAAGTAGGACACTAAAAGCTTGAAGCCACTCAATCCCATTATGTCTACAACAAGAAGGAGGGAGAATGAATGCATGCTTGCGCTCAGCTTGCCCTCTCCATTCTGTGCGCTCCAGGACCCCTTTCTCAGGGAGTGGTCCCACACATAATTAAGATGGCTCTCCTCCTATCAGTTAACACAATCAAGGCAGTCCATGACGGACTTCTCAGAGGTGAACCTTAATCTAGACAATGCTGCACCGGTGTGCCTAGAATTGAAAATTACAACTACCCATCTCAGATTATGTGCCTGTTCTCTTAGTTAGGCACTGCTGTGTGGACTTCCGTTTGAGCAGAGTGCTTAGAAATTTGTCTGAGGGATTTGCAGAAGCAGCCAGCCATGTTTACCAACTGCCTATGGAAGAAGCTAGGTGACAGTGGTCCCTGGTCACTAGTGAGCCAGAAAATGGTGCTGGATAATATGGAAATGAATTCTACTAAGAGCCCCAAACCCTAACAAGAGCACACCCTAGGCAGACTACTCCTGGTATCAGCCTGGCCCTTTGGCTTTCAGAAACTGCAGAACCACAGATAGGTATTAAGTCCCCATGTTTCTGGTAGTTAGCTGTGCAGCAGTAGAGCAGGAAAATACAAGATGCTGATGACCCAAGGACAGAGCTGGTGACTCAGAGAAGCAAGAAGTCTTGGAAATTGGATCCAGACAGTCTCCCATGGTCCCTCTGCTTGGCTCATGCAAGCCTTCTTAGCCTTTTTCCTTAACAAATCTGGCTCAAAAAAGATCATTGTGTCCACCCTGGGATGCCATAATAAGCCATCCCTGCCATTTGGCCAACCTGCCCTCAGTTGCCTCAGTGGTGAGCTTTAAGGGGGCAGGCCTCTTTCCAGAGTTTGCCTCATCCTCAGTAGTATGTCCTTTGTCTTTGACTTTGTGTGAGTTACATGGTGAGTCCTTCACATGGGCTGCCTGAAGGACTGAAGTAAAGGGTGTGGTGAGGACAGTGTGTGTGTGTACAACCTCATTTCTACGTTCCCCACCCTGCAAAGTCCCCCTGAGATGGACTGCGGTGTACCCTGTCAGCGAATGCCTAATGGTTGAAATAAGTTCTCCCTGAAGGTTCATGAGTCTCACTTCCAGGACAGTGGCAGGTCTGCTGTGATGATGGGCAGGGCTCTGTGTTCTTCAGGCTCCGCCCCCACCCTCCCCTCGACTGCTAAGGGGTGTGGCCCAGGAGGCCTGTATTGGTAAGGGATGCATGCACTTTTGCTTCTAATAATGTTTCATCGTGTTGCTTGGCAACGCTAGTAGATTTTCCTTCCTTTTGTTTATGCCATGAACACTTTTTTTTTTTTTTTTAAATCTCTTTACCTTGGCTTCTGTAAACTTGCTACTTTGGTGTCAGAGAACACATCTCTGAAAACTGCGAGGAGGGCCCGATGAGACCCACACATCACACATTTTCTGCCAACTTCAAGCTCTCTGTAAGCAGTGTCATCAGGTTCAAAGGAGGATGCCTGCAGGCAAAGGCAAAGTCTAGGACCGATTGCAAGTGGAGCAAGGCTGTGTTCTGGCGGAGTGTTGTATGGAGTCTCTCCCCTCAGGTGGGTGGTTGTCATACTTTGGAGCTTTCATTTGTGGTGGTCTCAGGGTGACATATGTACCCAGACTTGATTATTTTTAATAATCAAGCTGCATGCTAGCCTTAGGCGGTAGTACAACTCCGGTTTAAAAATCAACCAACCAACCACTGTGGTAATAGGTTTTGATTTTTAATCCACTTGACCTAAAAAGAGTTTGACCTTATGGCTGGCCATGTCTTCCGACGCAACTTGTCTCTCAGTATCTGCGATTCGATGGTCACTCTGGATCTTTTCTCCCGGCTTCCAAGATGAAGTGGATGCTCTGTCTCTTTAGTTAGTCCCCTGCCCCACTCCCATATCAGGTGGTCCTGATAAACTTTCAGTCCTGTGGCCATGCTGAGGTCTCGTGGGCTGGCAGCTTTGCCTCCTTTGGCAAACCCAGTCAACAGAAGAAGAAGAAGTTGTTGTTGCTTTGTTTGCTCTGAGCTGGGACATCACTGTAATCTCAGCTGCCCCAGGAGTGGAAGTTTACCCAGAATTCCTCTAGAAGACTTCTCTCTCTTGCCAGTTCTAGCCTCATTGGTATTGTCCTAGTCCAGGTGCTCATCTGCCCATCCCCCCTCATCTAACACCTGCACACTGAATCACCCACCTGATGGTTATCCAAGCCTGAGAGCAATGGACGCCCTGCACCTGCGTTCAAAGCCCAGGCTCCCTTATTCCTTAATGCTGTAATCTTGGATGAGTTTTTCAGTCTCTCTAAACCAACCTTAGTTTCTGATCCTTAAATCAGAAAGAATAATACCAGGTTCCCTCAGGGATAAAATAATACAATGTCCAGAGGACAGTACCAATTAGACGCTAGGTGGAAGACAGATGGATAACTAGGGTTCTTTGGAAGAGCAGACTGGGGATGAGTGTATACTATAAATGGAGATTTGCTAGACTTATATGAGAGGGCCAAGATGTCCAATAAATGGCTGTTTGCACATGGCAGAGACAGAAAACCCAGTAGCTGTCCAGCCCACAGGACTGGCTCCTCACTAGGTCTAACGCAGAAGCAGAGGCCTGGAGCTCCCTGGAGAGTAACTGGTATTGACCTCCACATTGGGAGTGCAAAGGAGCTAAAGCCTAACGTCACAGAAGACAGAGGCAGTGGCCACAAATATGCTTGCTCAGGAAGGAAAGAACACAGGAGGCACTTTCTCCTCAGACATCGGAGGCTGCCCATGGGAAGGCAGCACCCACTTTGAGGGCTGATCTCCTCTCTCAGGCCTTGCTGGAAATAATCTCACAGACAGGCACAGAGGAGAGTTGTTAGAGCTTAAATGTTTTAAACCATGTCCTTGTTTGGTCTTCCCCCATCCTTCCCTACTTTGGAGCAATTCTAACACCATCCCATTTTGCATCTGTCACTCAAGAAACAACAAACAAACAAACAAACAAACAAAAAACAAAACAAAACCCCCTAGGTTGGGAAATTAACCGATGACATCACCACCCACACTAAGGCTCACCAAGGTTAATGTCTTTACTGACGATTCCTCCAGACAGGATTCTGTTGCTTGGAAATAAGATTAGTTTTTGTCTCTAGTTTGTATTCACACTCTTTCAAGTTCTCTTTATAACTAACACATACGTACATGCATGCATGCACAGCATGCACACACAAGCATGGGTGTAATGTACACACTCAAGATCAGACCATATGAGTTGATTATTAAAAAAGACAGAAGGTGGCCTGCAGGAAGGGTTAGGGGATAAAGGTACTTGCCACCAAGCCTGATGGCTTGAATTCAATTCCCTGCACCTACAGTATGGAAGGAGAGAATCAACTACTGCAAGCTGTCTTCTGACCTTTGTATGTGTACCGTGGCATGGATATGTGTGTATGTGTGTGTGTATTTATTTGCATGCACGTATATACTTGCACATACACAAACAATAAAAATAAGTAAAAAACATATATTTACCTGTGTGCTTGTATGTGCATGTACATGTAGATACCCACAGAGGCCAGGAGAAGGTACTGGATCCCCTGGAACTGGTGTTAGCAGGCATTTGTGAGCCCAACATGAGCGTTAGGAGTTCAACTCAGGTCTTCTGCCAGGTATTTGATGCCCCTCCATGCCGGGCCTTGTCTCCAGGCCATACAAAAGGGTCCTAAAAGAAATAAAGGTCATCACATATCTTAGGTGGAAGACCATGGGAAGAGAAGCCAGTGGCCTGCTCACTTTTTAGTATTCTAGGAGCAAGAACTGAAAACAAGAGGGTTGGGTGTGTGACTCCGTGTGACTCAGTTCTTGCTTCACATGCCGGGGAGGCTGGGATTTTATCTCCGGCACTCTGAAAGACAGCCCAAGCCAACACTTTCCTGTGGTTGACGATGCAGGATGATGGCTGTTTGGTTTCTTTCTTATTGTGCGGCAACACTTAGCCTCTTTATCAGCAGGAGGCAGGGAGCTATGACTTTTGGTCCAGCAGTTCTCCTGGCGCAGCCTCCTCCGTGTTACCATGCAGATTGTGAGCCATTGTCACCGCTAAGATGGAACAGCAGCAGTCATTGTTCCCGAGTCTGTCAAGCGTGGAGAACTACCACTGTGATCTGGGAGCGAGGCCACACCTCCTAGTACTGAAAGGATGTCACCGCGGTGGAGAAAATGGGAGACAGATTGCATGGTCCAGCCTACCTCTGAGCAGATGCAAGGATCCAGAATTACCAAACAGGGCCTAAACCAACCAAAAAAAGGATCGACAACTACTTTTAGAAGTGATTTTACCACTCTGTGTTTAAAATGCATCTCTTGGTTGAGTGGAAAATATGTGCACATAATTTTTTTTCACGAATTTTTTTTTTCTCTCCATGGCCTTACATAAGAATGTCTTTACACTGCCTCTACATAACATACACAATTTGGATGAGGATAAAATTATTGGATTCTTTCTTCGTTGAAAATGTTTTTGTTGTGATCTCCCTATTTAGCATTGCTGAGGTATCTGAGACAGAAACTCCATTTCTCTGCTTATTATGAAGAGAGTTCCCTTGCATGGATGGATGCTTACAGGACTTTCATGCAGCTCCTCGTAGTTCAAACCAGTTTTTAAAAGTATCAGTGAAGAAGTCAAACCATGCTGGTTATTCTCGATTGCCACCTCAACGGCCTGGGAGATTAGGAAAGCATATGACTGGGTGTCTGTGAGGGTGTCCCAAGAAACAAAGCATGAGAACTTTGGCTTAATTGATGGATTAATCCTCGCATGGACTGCAAGATGTATATTGGAAGATGGTGAAAAGTAGGTAAATGTGTCTGTCATAGTTTGGGTATGAAACGTCTCCATAGGCTCATGTGCCTGATGCAAGGTTCCCAGCTGGTAGCACTGTGTTGGAAGGTCATGGCCCCTTCAGAAGGTGGGGGGGGGGGGGGGTCTTACAAGAGGAAGTACGTCCCAAGGGGTGTGGCTTGAAGTTTTATAGCTTCCACCCACTTCCTGTTCACAGTTTCTGGCTCCTACCGCCCCCCCCCCCCCCCACCCCCTGACTGTTGCCACGTCATACCCTCGCCTTGCCCCCCCCCCCCCATCCTCTGAAACATTAAGCCAAAATAAACCTCTCCTCGCCTAAGCTGCTTTTTGTCAGGATAGTTTATTGCAGCAAGAGAAAAGAAAAAGAAAAGAAAAGAAAAGAAAAGAAAAGAAAAGAAAAGAAAAGAAAAGAAAAGAAAAGAGTCCTCTGGGAGAGTAGCCGCTGTCACATACTCCTGCGCCATTGATGCTCTTCTCCAGTGCTTGGGGTCAAGTAGCCATGAACCGAAAACGCCAATGCTGTCTACGCAAATGAAATCCTCCCTGCCTTAAATTGTTCGGTCAGGTATTCCGGTCTCGATGATACAAAAGGAAAGAACGTGCAGATCCTGGGTTACCTGAAACTCAGCAGCTATGTTCCATGTGGGTTTTTCCGTGCTCTTCCTCCTTGTAGCTGTCTCAGTGCTTTCCTTGGGAAGACCAATAGGAGCGCTGCGATGCTCCCTCTCGCGTGGCTTAGGAAATGAGGTGCGTTTCACCTTGCCATCCCTGCTTTCTTATTAGATGCCACATTAGGATCACACCTAAGGCATTTCATAAGTCCTTAATTCCTGAATCCATTTCCAAACTCCCTCACCCCAGATCAGTGTGCCCTCAAGGGAAACGCGTTGCTTGTCCCGCTCTGCCTCTTGCCTCTCCCCTGCTCTACCAGCCTTATTCCTGAGACCAGTCGCAGACTCTCTGTACCTTCTGGACTTGTCTCGTTGTTTTCTTCTTGGAGCACTAGCTTTTCTTCCCCACCTGCATTTACTACAGAGTTGCGTGTGAAGATGAGAGTCAATCTACTTAAACACATTGGGAAATCTTAGGTCGCTAGTTAGAAGTGAGCAGCCGTGAAGCTCACGGGGGACGGACCCTTTGTTCCTTTACAACCAACCTCGGGCTTCACCCTTTGTTCCTGGTAACACACTGATTTTGTAAGTGAAAAACAGTGATGGGTCTTGAAAGGGGGGACATCACTGTCGCCCCTCCTTGATATTTTATAATCGCCCTTAGACAGTAAACTACAGGCAACCACGACTGTTGGGAGAAGGACAATTAGCCTCTCCCAAGGAGGAGCCCCTCAGCAGCTGTCTAATGTATCACGGTTAGGCCTGAAACCATGCACATGACAACAACAAAAATGGACTCAGCGGGTTGTATTTGTATATATTTGTACATACATGTGCATGCACATATGCCTGTCTGCAATAATAACAATAATAATGAAACAACTTGAGAGTGGGAGGGGAGCATACAAGGAGTGTGGGGTGGGGGACGAAGTGATGTAATTCTATTTTGATTACAACTATTCTTGGAAACCATTGAGAATACCAAAGGAAAGGGAGGGAGGTGGAGGCAGGAGGGCATCACTGAATTTCCTCTGGTTAAAGCATGGCTATGTTTATAGACTTATTAACTTTTCTTTAATCCTTTACAATCTGCGCTGCTACATGATTTTTTGTTTGGTCAAAAGAATGTGATCTGAGTCATCTAGCTCGCTAGGTAGAGACAGGACTTTCTGAACTGCCCGGAGTATTTTAAGATCAACTACCCAGAAGGAAGCCTTCTGGGAAAAACAAAGAGTTCATTGTCCCCACCCAAATGGGTCTGTGTGCTGCAACTGTCAATTTAACACAGCCTAGAGTCACCTCAGAAGGAGTCTCAATTGGGTAACTGCTCCGATCAGATTGACCTGTGGGCTTTTCTGTGTGATGGCTGTCTTGATGGTTCACTGAGGTAAGAGGGCTAACCTCTCCATGGTGGGCAGTTCCATTCCCTGGAGGGGTGGGTGGTCCTGGACTGTGTAAAAAAACTCGGTAAGCAGGAGTCTGCATGGACCAGCAGGCAGATTTCCTTTATGGTTTCTGCTTCAAGCTCCGGCCTTGACTTCCTCCAGTGCCGGACCTTACCCTGTAAGCTGAAATCAACCTCTCTCTCTCTCTCTCTCTCTCTCTCTCTCTCTGTCTCTCTCTCTGTCTCTCTCTCTCTGTCTCTCTCTCCCCCCTCTCTCTCTCCAGTTGACTTTGTCAGAGTTCCTTATTGCAGCCACAGAAAGGAAGCTAGAACAGCCTGTCAGTCACCTAGACAGGCAAGTGCCCCTTGGGGAAAGCTGTCTGTTCCACAGACTTTAGAAAATCGTATAAAGGCAAACTCACCATGGAGGACGGCATGGTGGCTTCTTTGGCCGTTGTGTCCTCAGACCCCACAAGTGTGCTTTTCCTTTCAGTGGACCCAGTGGCCACTGTCCGCTTGTCAGGGTGGTGGTTTTGTTTTGTTTGTGCAATGGATCCTTTGGCCAGTGTCCACTCTATGAGTGTGTCTGTGCTGTAATAACCTCTTCCCGTTTTCAACACTGTGCTCTATATCTGGTCTCAATTCATTGGAGGGCGATCACAAGGAGTGGGGGGAGGGGAGGCTAGACTGAGGTCCTGGTGACATTAAGAACAATTCCTACTGATGCTATCTGTACTGCTCCATGTTCTATTATTAATGACACCAAGTTTGATTGTGTGGCTATAACAGTTATATTTGGGATCTCTGTCGTAATGCTCTATTCTTCTCCCTTTGAGATTAGCAGGTGATTTTGGCGGTGCTATTTGGCACTGAGCTTTTTATCTGTTTTTGAGATGGGGTCCCATGCAACCCAGGCTGACCTAGAGCTTCCCATATAGCAAAAGATGGCTTTGAAATTTTTACTTTCTTGTCTTCGCTAATGGAATGCTGGGATCACAGGAAGGCAGCACCCCACATTTAGTCTGTATGGTGCTGGAGACCAAACCCGCAAATCTGTGGGTGTTAGGCATATGTTTGACCAACTGAGCCACACCCTTGACCCACTGATGTGACTTTTCTCTTGTGTGTGGTTTTTTTTTCTCCTGTGTGTATGCATGTGCACTATGTATGTGCAGTGGGCCACATAGTGTTCCCTGGAACTGGAGTTACACATGGCTATGTGCTACCATGTGGGTGCTGGGAACTGAATACAGCCCCCCCCCAGCTAGAGCAGCAGGTGACTCAGTGGTTCAGAGTTGTCTCTCCAACCCCCTACTGACGGATCACTCTGTAAAGCCCTTCTCCTTGAGATTTTGCTTCATATTCTTTGTAACTTTTGGATAACCAAAGTCTTAAAAAAAAAAAATCTTTAATAGTCCTTTGAGGAATTCTTACAGCCTGTTTTGGTCATTTTTGCCCCCTCTTCTTGGATCCCCTTCCCTTCCCTACTCACCTGCCTTGTGCCCCACCCCCTACCCTTGTTAAACCCATCAAGGCCAAGTTTTGCTATCCAAATATTCTAGAATGTGTGGCCTTGCCCTGGAGAGTGGTTGGCTTATGGGGGCGATATTCTTAAAGATAACCGACTTTCCTTCTCCCAGAGTCTATCAGCTGCCCATAAGTCCTGTTCCAAAGGAGAGACATCATGCTTAGCTCCCCTCTCCATGCTGGGATCTGGTCCTCCTTGGATTTTCACAGGTCTCAGACATGCTGTCACAACCACTGTGTGTTCATGGGTACAGCTTCTGCGCTGTGTAAAGATGAACACTTCCTGGTAGTCATTTCCTGCCTCTGGATCTATGTATGTGCACAGTCTACCCCCACCTCCTGTTTTCTCAGTAATTCCTGAGCCTTGGGAGGAAGGGTACATTAAATGTTCCATCTAGGCCTGAGCATGCAATGTCTCTCTTTTGAATCTTGGCCAGTTGTGAGTCTCTCTGCTAATCACCATCTGCTGCAAGTAGACATTTCTGTGTTGAGGGTTTAGGGGGTGCTCTGGCCCGTAAGTGTAAGGGTAAATCACCGGGAGTGTGTTGAGAACCCTGTCTGTTTACCAGACTAACAGGAGGTTCTTCCCCAGGAGCCATGGCCTGTGAACCCCAAATTCTTGGTCCCGAGTATAGGCTTCACCTTGTGCAGCAGAGCAAACCTGAGTTTTAGGCTCTTGTACACCATGCTATTCCTTCTTGTCTTCGTGCAACCATAGCTGCTGCCGTCTCCACAAGAACTGGGTTTCCCTTCTGCTCTGTGTGAGGCACAGCCTTTTATTTGCACCCTTTGACATGACTAAGTCCTCTTTTCAGTTTTTCCTTTAGCGTTTGAAGAAAGAGAGAGAGAGAGAGAGAGAGAGAGAGAGAGAGAGAGAGAGAGAGAGACAGACAGACAGACAGACAGACAGACAGACAGACAGACAGAGACAGAGAGATCTGGACATTCTCCCTCTCCATACTGGACAGCATTTGTTCCCAGGCTTGTCCTGAGTTGTTGATCCTTCTCTGCAATGCTGTGACTACAGAGGACACTGAGGCTCACAGTGGCAACTCTTGAGACCTTTAAGTGCTTGCCCAGTTCCTGTCCCAGACCCATCTCTGGACACTGAGTCATGGCCCACTCCCCATATCTAGCACTGCCCTTTTCTCTGTTCCACAAGGTTGGACTGGTCTCTTCTCCAGCCTCCCCTGCCTGGATCTCTGAAGTGCCTTCTGTAGAGCTGGCTGGTGCCACGGCATGTCCTGACAGTGTCTTCTCTTCCACCTCTGACCACTGTGCTGGTAACTCTAGAGACATTTATATAAAGGAGAAATGTTGAGGAGGGACAAAGGGATGTTGGGGGTAGGAGTGGACAGAGCACAAGTCTTGTTTACAAGCAGGTGCTTTGCTGTTTAACTGTTTAGTGCTCAGGTCAGTACAGATTTGGGATTTTGGAATCACGATCAGGCAGTTTGGAAGGGGTGAGGGTCCTTTTCTACCTCCTATTGTCACAGCTAGAGAGCATCATGCCTGTCTCTCTCGCCCTCTCAATTCATTGTCCTCCCATCTTCATCAGCATCTTGGTGGGAAGTTAGGAATTTCAGTGATTGACATCTATACAGATATTTGCCTCTCTGGACCACATCTTGGTTAACTCAGGTTCTCTGAGAGAGAGTGTAATTGGTGAGCATGATGGGCCATGGGCAGGAAGGAGCAGATGAGAGGCCAGACTGTTGGCCTCTGAGAAGTAATGATGCCAAGGGCCAATTAAGCATGACAGATGGCCACTGAGCTGTGAGGTAGGTTAGAAAGAGTTTTCAGGAGGATAAGGCTAGGAAGAGAAAGCCTCTGGGACCATTATGGTTGGTACAGGGGACAAGGACATGGGAAAATGCTGAAAAGCCCGAGGAACCTGTCCTCAGAAGCATGGCTAGCCTGATGCCTGGTGAAGTGGGAACCCAAAGATCTTACGTTTGTGTTCACAGGTTCAAGTCACCTTCGCTCCTACTCCTCCTGCTGGTGGAAAGAGAGGCGATGACACAGTGGTCATCTGAAGGTGCCAGGTGACTCCAGGGATGCAGGAGCTATAGATTTCAAACATGATTTCATTAAAGGCACTTGTAGGCGGATGTGGTGACTCGGAGAAAATTGCCCCCCAGAAACAGCACACTTCTCAGCACCCCTCCCCCATGCCAGGAGAAGCCTCGTCCCTGTGCCCTCAGCTCATCAGTTCTGTGTTCACAGGTTCCCCTCCCTACAGAGCCCCTTGGGTCCCATGGCAAGATGGACATAGAGCCTGTCTGGTTTCAGGCACTCTCATCCCTAAATGTCTCAGAATCATGCCAGAGGAAGTGTGTGTGTGTGTGTGTGTGTGTGTGTGTGTGTGTGTGTGTGTGTGTGTGTTGTCTCTGCAACCATCACGGGATTAATGACCCACAGGAGGCAAGAAGGCAGCTTGGTTCAACAGGGCTCAGTAGATGGTGTTGGGTCAAAGATCAGAGAGTCTGATCCTGAGTAGTTTAGTTTATTTCAGTCCTATTTAAGCACAGCACAATTTGGTGACAGTTTTTTCCTGAAGATAATAGACTCAATCCCATCATGTGCACAAGAAAGCTTAAGGTGTGACTATATCAAAACTCTGCGTAAAGTACATGAGACAGTTTCCATAAAGATGGGTTTTATAGATTGACTGAGAAAAATAAGCTCACAACAATGGTGTGTGTGTGTGTGTGTGTGTGTGTGTGTGTGTGTGTGTGTGTGTGACATCCAGTGTGGTCTCTGTCCTACAGATGGAGTACAAGTCACCAGAAGTTCATGTGGCATGTTCCATAATGACAGGTTCTATAGATTGCCTGAGAAAAACAAGCTCACTATAATGGTCTGGGGGAACATCTGGTGTGGTTTCTGCCGCACGGATATTGCAGAGGTCAACAGGCTGTTAACCACCTCCACTCTCAGCCTTCTTGGCAGAAAGCAGTTAGACACTTCCGCTTTTGAAGAGACAACCCTGTGTGTTTGACACTCCTGTCCCCCTGGTGCTTATCCACGAGCACAAAAACCTCCATGTGCGTCTTGCATAGAAGTCAAATGTTAGTGCTTCTCCACTATTTCCATGTTGAAACCAGGTCACCAATACCATAATTAAGAGCAGCCGTAGGAGGTTATAAGGTTGGGGGTAGAGAATAGGATTGATGCCCAACCAGTCCTGGGGCAATGCTGTGCCACTGTATTTTTTAGCATGCGTGTGTGCGTGCGTGCGCGCATGCGTGTGTGTGTGTGTGTGTGTATGCAGGACAACTTTGTGGGGTCTGTTTTCTCCTTCCACC
This sequence comes from Acomys russatus, assembly GCF_903995435.1. Classification (NCBI taxonomy): domain Eukaryota; kingdom Metazoa; phylum Chordata; class Mammalia; order Rodentia; family Muridae; genus Acomys; species Acomys russatus. The sequence continues at coordinate 77,329,604 of NC_067142.1, read as the reverse complement.
TTTATGTGGGCTCTAGGGATTGATCTCAGGGCACCAGGCTTGCAGCACAAGCACCTCCACCTGTTGATTCCCCTCCCTGAACTTGTGTTTTGGTTTGGAAATGTAGGAGTCCCCCTAAAGCACTGGTTCTCAGCCTTCCTGATACTGCGACCATTGAATACAGTTATTCATGTTGTAGTGACCCCCCAACCGTAAGGTTATTTTCTTTGTTACCTCATAACTGTAATTTTGCTACTGTTATGAATAGTAATGTAAACATCTGATATGCAGGATGGTTTTAGGCAACCCCTGTGAAAAAGTTGTTTGACCCTTAAAAGGGTGGGGACCCAAAGGTTAAGAATTGCTGCCCTAGATCAATCCATTTGTCCACAAATTTTGGGAATTCCTCGTTTTTAATAGCTGAGTAGTATTCTATTGTGTAAATGTGCCACAGTTTCTTAGTCCATTCTTCTACTGAGGGACACTTAGGCTGTTTCCATGTTCTGGCTATTATGTATAAAGCAACTATGAACATGGTTGAGCATATGTCCCTGTTGTGTGGTAGGGCATTTTCTGGGTATATTCCAAGGAGTGGGATAGCTGGGTCTTGAGGAAGCCCTATTCCCATTTTTCTGAGAAAGCGCCAGATAGCTTTCCAAAGTGGTTGTACTAGTTTGCATTCCCACCAGCAATGAAGGAGTGTTCCTCTCTCTCCACATCCTTGCCAACATGTGGTGTCATTTGAGTTTTTGATCTTAGCCATTCTGATGGGTGTAAGATGGAATCTCAGTGTCGTTTTGATTTGCATTTCTCTGATGACTAACGAGGACGAGCATTATCATAATGAGTGAGTTCACCCAGAAGCAAAAAGACAAACGGTATATATTATATCAAAACACTAGTCAAAACACTTATATCAAACACTAGTCCAAGGGATACGTACCATGAAAATCTTTACTCACCAAGAAAGTGGGTCAGAGGAGAGGACATCCGATTGAGACTTTAGGCAAGAGTAGCATGGAAGAAAGGGGAAATAGTAGGACCCACAGGGTCCTGGAAACCTACAAGAAGAACTTTATGACAGGCAGATCTGGATCCTGGGGTCCTCCTCAAACTAAGGCACCAACCAAGGAGAATATAGGCAGTAAGCTTCGAACCCCTACCAAGACCTAGCCGACGAACAGGATATTCTCCACCATTGAGTGGAGAGTGAGATCTGACTCTCACACGAACTCTGGTGCCCCTTTTCTGACCACGTCCCCTGGATGGGGAGACCTGGTGGCACTCAGAGGAAGGATAGCAAGTTACCAAGAAGAGACTTGATATTCTAAGAGCATATATAGGGGGAGGAGGTCTCCCTCAGTCACAGACATGGGGGGGGGGAGAAGGAGAGAAATGGGAGGGAGGGAAGAATGGGAGGAAACAGGGGAAGGGCTAACAATCGAGATGTAATATGAATAAATTAATAAAATTAAAGAATGGGGGGAAAAAAAAAAAGAATTGCTGCCCTAAGGGCTCATGTGTTAAGTCCCTGGCCATTGGGTGGTACTGTTTTGGGAGGTAGCGCCTGACTAGAGTAAATAGGGCGCTCAAGGCACACCTTAGGAGCTTATTCTAGGTCTTGTGCTTCCTCTTTCATGTTTTCTGTTGGTCATGAGGTGAGCCCCTTGCCACATCCTCTTGTTGCCATGACATTCTGCTTCACTGCAGACCCAGAGACAAAAGGTCCAGGCAGGGTGGACCGAACATTCTGACAAAACAAATTCTTCCTAGGGTTGTTTCTGTCAGTTATTTGGCCAAAATTATTATGCAAAAGCCACAATAACTAAAACAGGAAGGCCCAGTCAACCAGACATTGTGGCACGTGTCTGAGGAACTGAACCCAGTGGAACTCTAGGCAGGTGGAGCTGTTCGGAGCCAGCTGGAGTGTGAGGATGCTGGCAGACCCCCTTAACTCTCTTCCTCGCCTCTGATGCCTTCCCTCTTCCCCAGGTTACTCTTCACAATTATAGACCTCCAGCCAGGCATAGGGTAATATCCCAGCACTCAGGAGGCAGAGGGAGGTAGAGTCTTATGAATTCTAGCCTAGCCTTGTCTACATAGTGAGGTCTGGTATCAAAACAGAGCAAGAAAATATAGATGTTCACCTTCGCACTTTCCTGCCCCAGGGTATGGCTCAGGCCGCTTGGCCCACATAGTTCCTGAAACTCTCCTTACCTAGCCTTTATAGTAACTGTGAGTTTTCAAGGTACAAAGAACACACACACACACACACACACACACACACACACACACACACACACACACACACACACACCAGAGCAAACATCAGGAAAAATAATGAAGGATTTGTGTACTAAAGCAGACACCGCCTGTCCATACATGTCTACTTAATCAAAAATAAGATTAAAAAGAAAAGCCACCAGGCATGGTGGCGCACGCCTTTAATCCCAGCACTCGGGAGGTAGCAGCAGGTGGATCGCTGTGAGTTTGAGGCCAGCCTGCTCTACAAAGTGAGTCCAGAACAGCCAAGGCTACACAGAGAAACTCTGTCTCAGGAGGAAAAAAACCCTTTGCCTGAGAAACAGTGTTAGCAACATGCACTTGCCAACAAAAAGTTCAGACTATATTGGTTATGCTAATAAAGATGGAGACCAGCCGCAGAACAGAAAGATGGGCACAGGAAATGAATAAGCAATGGCCAGGAGAGAGAGAGAGAGAGAGAGAGAGAGAGAGAGAGAGAGAGAGAGAGAGAGAGAGAGAGAGAGAGCGCATCAGGGACCTTGTGGGTAATCCTTCAACCTAGGTCAGTACCAGAGAAACGTAGTAACAAAACCAAAGCCATGAGAATCCAGATGTTCACCCTCTGCCCTGTTTTTTTCAGGGAGGGCTTTCCTCTCATACTCTGGCTTCTTTTCTCTTTCCCTCCTTCTCGCCAAGATGGAATGAAAGCTGGGTGCGGGACCGGCGGGCATTGCATCACATTCCTTTCCCTCTGTGTGAAACTCAACCGGAAAAAGACCCGGAATGCAGAAGTGTGGCCTCTCCCTTCCTCTCTGCCTGTGCTGGAGTGAGGAGCAGCTTAGGGAGGACTTCTCCAGGAGGAGCAGCTTAGGGAATACTTCTCCAGGAGGTTCACTCTGACTGGGCCCTTTCAAGGTCAAGCCTCTTGGTGTTTGGGTCTCTGTCTGTAAACCATTTGTCTTATTTTCCAGCTGGCTCACAGCCTGGGCAAGAAGCAGCCCTGTTGCTTGGGCTCTCCAAAACTTACAGCTTGGTTTTACAACAATGGGAAAAAGAGCTTTTTGATGGCACGTGCCCCCAGGAACAGGAGCGACAGGGCTAGGCGCTGCTGCTGAGAGAGTTAATTGACTGGCCACTGTGAGCTGTAATTAAGCATGATTAAAATTTAAAGATGTGGATTCCTGGGACAGCAATTCCTCTTTTGGAAGGATCTCCTCACCCACACGGACGTGTGTGTTCATTCAACGCTGTTTATAGCAATGAAATAGCTGGAAGCAACTCAGATGTTCTCTGAAGGCAGAACAAAAAGTGTTGTAGCTGCTTCATACAGTGGTGTGTCACACAGCTCCAGTTATCCTTTATCGATATGGACATGTTAAAAAATATTTAGTGTTGGGGCTGGAAAGATAGCTTAGCAGTTAAGAGTACCTGCTGCTCTGCCAAAGGACTGGAGTTTGGCTCCCAGCACCCATGCAGGGTGGCTCGCAACTTCTTGTACCTCCAGTTCCAAGGGATCCAACACTCTATGCTGGACTCCACGAGCGCCAGTATGCATGTGCACCTATGTGTCTGTGTACACGCACATCCACATAAATAAATAATAAACTAAACCTTAAAAATATTTAGTGAACAAAAGCAAAGAGCCAAAGAAAGCATACTGTATGGTATCATTTAAATAAAAGTTGGAGAATTGCATGGAACCCTCATAGATGTTGTGTTTGGTGCTGGGTGCCTGTGGTATATACAGAGCCAGACAGAGCCACTGTTGTCTTTTAAACACATAGGAGTCAAATGTATTTTGAAATTCTAAATTGTTCTGATTTTAGAATCCTCTGGGCTATATATGATGGAGCATATTTTTATGAAGGTAAGGGGAAACCAAACCTTGTTCACATACGTTAATATTCCAAAGTGAAATAGTTAATATTCCAAAGTAAAATACAGCCACTGAAAACAACATATATAAAGTCTATAAATAACTTTGTATCTGCTTAGATTTTGTTCTCAAGTAAGTGGCACAAATTTAAAGAATAAACAAAGAGAACCCCATTTGTATCTCATTTGAATTTATATCTTTTTTTTTTTTGAATCTTAGAAGTTTTGGGGCTTCAAATTTGTGGGTAAGAGGGGATACATCTAAGAATCGTGCAGAGGGGTTGGGGGCTGGGCAGCTCAATGGCAGACACTCACTCGGCATGAAAAAGGCCCTTGGTTGGGTCCTGAGAATAATAAAGAATAAAGAATAACCCTAATCAGACCATGAACAATAACTGAAAGCACACGAATAAGAACAGCCCTTTCAGATTATGGTGGCTGTCAAGCAGGAGTAGGAACCGGTCAGCATTGAGCTGTGTTTGTAATGACTTCTTCCCTCTATAAGGAAGTACCTGTGGCGAGATGCTAAGATTTAATAAAGATTAGTGGTGTGGACAAGAGCATATTATTTTTTACAGAATTCTGCATGTTTTTAAATGTGTCATAATAAGAAGTATTGAGCCTTCACAGCATCTACCCCGGAGAGATAAAATGAGTTTTCCAATCACTTACCTAGTTGGTGATAGAACCAGAATTTAAATTCTATTTTTTTTTTTCTTAAAGCCAACTCATTCCACTGGGAGAATTGAGATATTAACCTCTTGCAAATGAAGGTCTATGAATCAATGAATTAAATGTCAGTTATTTTCTCAGAAGAACCTACAGTGTAAATAACATGACAGAAACGAGCTCAGACTCACAGGGCAGCAGAGCCCCGAGCCAGGAGGGGTGCTTTTGTCCTGCTCCCCCAACCTCCTTCCCAGAAGCAGGAAACTCACAGCCCTTCCTTGGCCCATTTGTCTCTCAGAGTCACCTTTACTTAATTGCTTGGAGCTTCAGTTAAACTAGTTCTTCATTCGTGTCTCCTGGCATGGAGAGTCTGTAGCTGACACCTCTGACCTTTGGGAACTTCCTCAAGCCTCCTTCTCCTCACCACCAGCAGACCTCCAAGAAAAGTCACGCTATGGGGCCACTTCCTTTATTGCACCCAACAATTTTATGCAAGTGATAAAAAAAAAATGAACTTCAAGGGCAGAAAACGTAAGACACTGGACATGCGTTATGAGCAAGGCTTTGCACTGAGGGCTGTCTGTGCGCTGCTGGACGCACCGTCTCACTATTCCTGTGACCATGTGCCATTCGTTATGGATGGAGACCCGGAGACTTGTGTCTAATACAGGGCAGGACTCTGGCAGCCTCAGGGCCAAGCTCTCTCGTGATCACACGGGCAGTGGCAGGTGGTAAGAAGATGGGTAGAGAGAAATCATAGAAGTCTGAGCCATTTTAGGGCATGGGTCCTGGTCTTGCTTCCTTCCACATGGGTAGGCTTCTCCTTTGCCCCCCGCCCCAAACCCAGCATACTCTTGATTTCCCAGCACCCTGAATCAGGGACTCCCTAAGGAGCATGAGAAAATAAGCTCATAGACTACTTTTTTGTTTTGTTTTGAGACCCTCGTGTTTGTGAGGCAAGTGCTCTTACCCATGGGACCATCTTCCCAGCCTGCAAACAGCAGCCCTTCTTGCAAGAGGTACATTTACACTTGGGGAACGTCGGGGTTCATGGCAGGTTGACACGGTGATAGACGTGTGCAGCTCTACTAGGTGTGGGAGGAGGTGGACTGTTCTTTAAGCACTTATTTTAGTCAACGTTACAAAGCCAGTGGCCGTGGCAGATTCAGTAAAGCAGATGCTGAAATGGGAGCTCATGTGTGAGTGATTTATTGACAAAGTGCTTCCTGGAGAAAGGAGGAAGGGGTGGGCACGCCAGGGAGAAAATGCCAAGCGAGAGTGGCTTTTGGCAGAGCGTGCCAACCCTACCTGTTCTACCTCGACAACTGCCCAGACCAGAAAAGTGGAAGTTGAGACATGTTAGAAACAAAGGGAGACCAAAGCCAGGGAAGGATAGGGACAAGGGATCGTTACGGACCCATGAGAAACACGGCTGAGCTCTCATGAAGTCAGCACACGTGCAGTAACTTGGCAGTTCCATGCTCCAGCAGACAGCAACCCTGGCAACCCACGAGTCCCAGGGAGAATCAGCTTCATGGTTTTAATCATGCGTGGGATCCCTGGTTCACCTCATCCTGTACCCTGGGTTAAACTCATCCCTTTTCATCAATGTGAGACTCCAGGAAGAACTTAAAAATCACTCATTATTCCACTGGTTGTTATATAGACAACACTGCAAACTGTTGCCTGAGGGAAAAACGAAACAGAATCCTGAAATAGGTCACAACTCTGCAATTTCTCTTTGGGGTGGTAGATTCGGCAGTTTTCTTGTTCCAGTATCTTGGTAAGCCATGAGCAGATCTGCCTGGGAAACCACAGACCCATCACTGAGGAAGGAAAAGATGCAAAATACGAATTTGGTCCTCAACTGCATGTCCATTGCTGCTGTCACAAAGCTCCCGCATCGACTGCTATGCATAGCAGCACGTAGCCTTTCTGTTCGTGTTGCCACCTTTCCATCAGTCAGCCAATACCAGAAATGATCAAGGGGACCTAGGAGGTGGCTCAGCCAGCCTGCCTGAATTGGTTCACTCCAGGTTCAATGAGAGACCCTATCTCTCCAAATAATGTAGAGAGAAATTCAGGAACACACACACACACACACACACACACACACACACACACACACACACACACACACACACACCATAAAAAAACAACAACACAGAGAAATTTGGTGAGAAGTGGCATGTGTTTTCTGTGTTTACTTCTAAAAGGAAGAAATGCCTGTATCTGAGGCAACAGCTGTGTGCCAGCTATCTCATCAAACCATTACACACTGTATTCATATATTGAAAAGACACATTTCACCTTGTAAATGTATAGTTATTATGCGTGAAATGAAGATATCTATTGATAAAACACTTCAGTGCAAGGTGGGATATGGTAGATCCCCTCTCTTACAGCTAATGTCATCTCTGCTGTTGAGGACATTTAGTGAGTGGGAAGACCTAAAAAGACACAGATGAGAAGATGGGTGGCCGTTCAGGGAGGAGGGAAACGAGGCAGGAGTGCTGGCCCAGCATGGTGTTTTAGTATGTCACAGACCGCGGTTCAAAGCCAAGTAGCGCAGCTTATCTGATGAAGGTTCAGCAAGTAATTTAATCTCTCCCAGCCTCAGTGTCTTTATCTAGCTGTAAGATGGGGCTTCATAATGCCCACTTGTGTTATCAGAGCATAAGCCTTTTTGCTACAGTGAAGTGCTTATCACAGGAGCTGGCAAGAGCTCCCCAAGTAGTGATGCTCCGAGAAAAACATCCGCTTTGTGGTGGGTGTGGCTTGCCCATGACAAAATGCAGTTGTCCTTAACAAAGTCTGTAGTTGCAATCAATCCTTTCCCCCTCCATACACTGAGATTTCCCTTTTCTGTGGTTGCATATAGAATAATAAATCATGTCCTTTCACTAGCCCTGTTATGTTTGAGACCCACCTAAGTTGTTCCATAACAGCGTTACTCCTAACAGCCCTACAGCCAGCACTCCAAATGTTTATCAGCAAGTAGGCAGTAAAAGGTTACTGAAGAGAGAGGTCTGGTCTTACCCTTGGCTACTCAGAGTCCATCCCTAGACTTCTGAAACGTTCTGTGACAATAGTGTCATTGTTGGCTTGGGAGCTTTAGATTGCAGTTTTAGTCCTCCATACCTGTGTTATTTTGAGATGAAAACCAGGGCTTTGCCAAAGCCGGACAAGTACCCTACCAACTAAGCTATGTCCCCAGCCACAACTATGACTTACGATGAGCTTCTGGGAGGAGCCGGTCAGTCACACGTCTGCCTGCAATTGAACACTACAGCACTGAACATGAAACTCAGGTGGGCTTCCTGAGTGCCAGCATCTCACGCACAGTGCCAGGCACGGATGCTGGGAGAGCGTTGTCCCTGAAGGCAATGGGTCTCTGAGACCGAGGGAGTGTTTATTTTGTTCTCTGCAATAGCGCCTTTGGCCAGGTCCTGATTCCTTATCCTTTCACTTGTAGCGTAGCTTCAGCTGCTAAGCATGGCGACTGCCTGGACTCTACAAGCCTGAACGTGAACACGGAGACCCTGGACTCCAGCTGATAATAAGTGAAGGTGCCCACAGTGCTGCTTAAATTTGCCCCTGGCATCTGAACTGAGACCAGGTTTGTGGGGGGCTCTTCCCCCAGGCATTGGTTTTATGCCAGACTCCTTGCAAATGAATGGGCAGATGTTGGCGCATACAGCAGAGAATTACTTGGGGATTTAAAATGAAATGAGCCACTGATGCACGTGACATGTGGGTCTCTCAGAAGCACTGAGCCATAGGAGAGTGGTTTTTAAGGCACAGATTTGGCAACACAGGACTCAGTCCCCATGGACTTATTGTGTGGAATGTCCATGGCCTGTAAGCGATAAGAGCATGGGAGGGGATTAGAACTTAGGTCCCAGGGGGGTGGAGGTATGGGAAAGGGGGGAAGATGTTCTCAGACACAAAGTACCCTGGAAAGACAAAACCAACAGGTCCTCTGGCACTTAGAGGCTGGTGGAGGCATAACCAGAAGACTGGCTAGTTGTGGGAGCCTGGAGGAATCTGGTTTCGTCCCATAAGTTACACAAAGGTCCTGGAGTCTCAGGAGCTGGAAGACTTTGCTATGTGATGAGGATGAGGATGTGGACGTGGATGATGAGGATGTGGATGAAGGTGTTTTACATAATTGCAACAAAGTGAAGAAATAGGAGGCAAAAAAGAATGTAGAAGAGCGAGAATGGCTAGGAAAAAGTAATTTGTCTTGAATATGGCAGTCAGCAATCAGTGGAAATTTCAATATCTGACAAAGTATTACTTTTATGATAGTAACTCTATCCAAAGATAATTTTTAAATAAAAAAAAACACATACTCAAACACGTTTATCCCAGTGAAACAAAAATTCCATAAAATAATTGTGTACGTCAACTTGACACAAGCTAGAGTCACCTGAGAGGAGGGAACTTCGGTTGAGAAAACGCCTCCATCAAGTTGGGCAGCAGGCAAGCTTATAGAGAAGTTTTTAAATTAGCGATTGATGAGGGAGAGTCTATCTCATTGTGGGTGGTGCTAGCCCTGGGCTAGTGGTCTTGGGTTCTAGAAGAAGGCAGCTGAGCAAGCCGTGAGGAGCAAGCCCCCCTCCACGGCTTCAGAATCAGCTCCTGTGTCTGGGTTTCCACTGTGGTCTCCCTCAGTGATGCTCTGTGCTGTGGAAGTGGGAGCCCAGTGAACTCGCTCCTCCCCAACTTGCTATTGGTCACAGAGCTTCATCACAGCAATAGCTGCCCCTAACCAGGACAGTGATATTTCTTCATTAGCTGCGCTGAACTTGGAAGTCGTCCCGTTTTGTTCTCCTTCATCCCACTCCACCCTACCCCATCCCATCAGTCCGTATTTATTTTTTTAAAATGCTGGTCGTGACCACTGGATTTCTTCCACCTCCTGTAATGCAGCCACTCCGCTGAGGGCACTGCCGCTTCTGAGGGCACAAGCTACCCAGAGGGCTGTGTCTGTGGGTGTGACTGACAGACTGGGCGTGAGGTGCGACAGCAGGCACAGGAACCAAATTTGCCACTCAGGGTATGTGGCCTTGAGCTTATTTCCATCCTATGAAATTCCCTGCTGTAGACTAGACGCTTTTCTCTAGATTTAGATGTTGAACCCTGATCTCCTTTGTGATGGTTTCAGGAAGTAAGACACTGGGAAGGTGATTAGATCATAAGGCAAAATGGTTTCAAACGAGATGATTGCCCTTATAAAAGAGGCACAGGACAGCTCCCTTGTCTCCTCCACTGTAAAGTTAGAGTATAAGATGCCACGTTGAAGGTAGTGGGCCCTCACTAGCCTCTGGATCTGCTGGTGCCTTGACCCTTTGGGAAGTAGATGACAGTAGATTTTAAGCCCCTCGGTGGTGATATTTGTCACAGTGGCAGCCTGATGGCCTAAGACAACCTTCTTCCTTACTCCTCAGAAGGCGCCGACGCTGACACTGTTGTGCTCGCTCAGGGTGGCGGCTGGCACTTTCTGAGTACGATCAGTCAAATGTGAGTACCTTGGGAATCCCCATGTGTTTTCTAAAGACAAGATAAGTGCCCTGGTTTTGCCCTTTCCACACAGAAATCAGGTGACTGCTGAAAGCAACGCTCATCACATAGTGAGCACGTGAGTCCTGTGACAGAGCCCTGAGCACCTCTTCTAAGCCAGGCGGCTCTACATTTTGAGGGTTTATTCTCCCTTAACCTCACCAAAACCGAACTCCCTGGAAACTACCTTAATTTATGGGTAGAGAAAGAGGCTTGGGAGAAGAGGAGGAACATGGTCACATGAATGGAGAAAGATTTTCTTCTGGCCAGACTGCTCCCCAGTCTTGGTCTCCTGTCCATCTCTGTCCATCCTATACAGCACCCAGTTTCCAAAGGGTCAGCATTTTTCCCATATGCCCTTTGTGATACACACCCTGGGTCCTTTGGGGTCATGCAAAATTCCAGAGAACCCACATATATATGTGTATCTTCTTGTGCCATTGGTAGCTTGCTTTCCAAAGTTGAAATGATAGCTGCAGGCTCAGGGAGCAGACAGGGAGCTAGGCAGGACTTTAGGCACGCATTGCTTCAACCCCCGAGTCAATGACTAGGGAAAGGTGAGATAATTTACCCAAGGCCACACACACAGCAAACATCAGAGCTGGAGTTTGACCCGAGAGCCTCCAGCATCGTTAGCCCTGGTGCTTGAGGGATTTGGGGAACAAGAAATGGGGATCTAGAGAAGACAGATACTCAAGCCTTTGGGCGTTGCTGAATATTCTCAAGGAAGACTAAGAATAGACATGAAGACAAGCAAAATAGAATGCTAGCCAAGGCCCTGTGCACGGCACAGTCAAGACCCTGCTTCCCCTGAGTACATTGTAGGGAAGTGGCTTCCTTGCCTCCCCCAGTAAGAGCACTTCCCCCAGAAGCCAGCAAAGTCCCAAGAAACTGATTTGTGCTGTGGGCCCTCACCCAGGATGGATGAAGTTTTCTCAAAGTCTTTGTTTTTTATCTAGAGAGGGGTGTGCAACCACACAGCCAGTCTTGGGGGGGGGCTCTGATGGCTCAATGGACCAGAAAAGACTCCCCATCCACCCTGCCTCTGATTGATGGTGGGGTGGCTGGGAGCCGCCAGCCAGGGGAGGAGGCTGGAGGAGAGGGTAAGGTGGCTGGAGATACAGACAGGGCTTTATAAATAACCTGTTCTTCCCTCTGCCTTAGAGCCACAGAGCCGTGACTGGCTGCAAAATTAAACGAGGAGCAGGCAGCACCCCAGAGAAACTAATGTGTCAGGAGGCATGGGCCATGCGGGCAATAAGCTGGACACTCAGGCTTATGATAACCAGGTAAACAGACAGCCCCTGAGGGGAGTCCAGAGTCCTGAGGTTGAGGAGAGGGGGGAGAGACAGAGGCCCATGAATGGCCTATATATCTCACTCTCCCCCTGTTGTCTTACTAACCAAATTGGTATGCGTGTTCTCTCTCTCTCTCTCTCTCTCTCTCTCTCTCTCTCTCTCTCTCTCTCTCTGTGTGTGTAAAAATGTGCAAAGCCTCAAAATACTATCCATGCCAAGCCAGCTTCCTTTCATTTTCAAACAGCTACAAAGCTGTTTTGTGGGAAAGAGGTCAAAGGATGGATGGAGGATGGGAGGAAAACAAGCAGTGGCTACACCAGACCTGGAAGAACAGCATTCCCTCAGGAAAGCCTGGGGGCTTCTCAAAGAGCTACCTTGACAAGTCAAGATGAGCAAACCCACTCACCCAAATGCCCCTGAGTCGGCAAATGCTCCCTGGTGTTGTCCATGGTAAGCAGATTTCTTAGGGGGTGAGCATACCTTTCCAATCAGTCAAAGGGGTCTTGGGACGTGGCTCTGGCTTGCTGCACTAGCATGCGGACATGAATTCAACCCCTAGCACCTACATAAAAAGCTGGTTGCGTGCTTACCATCTCAGGGCTAGGGAGGCAGAGACGGGCTGATCCCTGGTGCTCACCAGGCAGCTGCCTCGCCTGATCCTAGGTCCCAGAGAGAGACCCTGATAGACAGTTCCTGAAGAAAAACACTTAAGGCTGACCTACGACCTCCATAAATATTTGCACACATATGCCATGCAAATGTGTGTGCATGTGCGCACGCATACATGTACCCAGAATGCACGCATGCGCAGGGTTGGGAAGGACTGGTTTCTTTATTAGCTTTATTATAGTCTGTTTCTTTCATTCTGTCTTTCTTTGGCGTCTTCCTCTCTTCTGGGCATTTTAGTTGCGTTTCTAGATTCTCATCCTCTGGCCTCTGTCTTTTCCACTCTACAGTAGTGTCCCCAGCTACAGGAACATTCCCGAGGAAATGCCAAGCCCTTTCGAGTCTCAGTAGCTGTAATGAAGCTCACCTGTGATCTAGCTACCAATGACAGCTGAATTCTGAGGCATGACTCCTGTCTTCAGAAGGCTTTGCCAGCTTGACAACATGAAAATGACCATGAGACACTGGGAGGTCCTTATGTACTGTCCCTCAAGGATACACATGCACTGAGTGTCTCTTACTGGAGGGAGTCTGAACATATCTGTGTATTCTGAGCATATTTGGTTGAAAAGCGTCAAGTATATGTATCCATCACCCGCACCCACACTTCTCTCTCAGTGGCTTTGCTACGTAGCCATAATAGGATGAAACAAAGACCTGCAGTCTGAGTGGACTTCTCTGAGGGGTCTCCACTGACCTTGGCAAAATGGTGTCGTGTGAGCTAACTGATGAAACAAAGCGCCTGTTCTTATCCGGTGGCCACTGCAACACACAGAGGGGACAATGCCCTGATGCCCAGGACATGTCTGTCGATCCGAATCAAATTGAAATCAGCCTTTTTCTTTGGATGAGTTTGAAGGTTAGACATGTTAGCGTCCCATGAAACACTATCTGGCGCGCCCAGCTTGTGAAAGGCTTACTTATTTGGGCTCACAGTTTCAGAGCTTTTAGCCCTCGCTCAGGTTGTTGAATTGATTTGGGATCTGGGGCAGCACAGTATGTTGTGGTGGGGATACATGGCCACTCATCTCATGGCTGAGAAGTGGAAGAGAACAAGGGTCTAGGGTCCTGATACCTGTTCAAAGACGTGACCCCAAAGGCCTCCCACTAAGCCCTACATAAAATTTCCACAGCTCCCAACAGCACCAAGCTGGGATCCTGCCTTTAACACAAGGGCCTCTGGGAAATGCTCCAGTCAAAACTATAGTAGAAAGTGTCTTCTTTCTGGGTCCTCTCTGTTGCTCATTTAAATATTTACCTCTTTTCCCCTCTACCATGAAAACGTTTTGTGACTTAAGGAGAATTCCTTAAGCAACGTGGTCTTTTATTGGTCCAGTCTAGAGATGGGAACTTCTTTCAAATTTCTGAGATCGCAGTTTGCGTCATCTCTTCCAGACCTCTTTGCAGAGAAAGGCAGGGTGCTAAGGTGGGCTTTTCCTTCAGGTCAGGAACTAGTTGTTACAGAATTATGGAAAGCTGCTCCGGAGGATGTGCTGCCCACTTTCGGAAACCTTCCTGAGCCACATGGGTTCAGCCAGAGTCCATTTATACAAGGCTAAATGAGAGCTCCCCACATACAGAGAGCTCTAACATTCCAGGCTAAACAGCTCTGCAAGAAGAAAATGCAAATTGTGGCTTAAAGTCAGCCCCTGTGCCTGTGCCACGAATACCAATGAGGCTTTACCCTGCAGCTAGGACAGGGGAGGGCTAGCTCTTCAAGCAGATCTCTGCCCTGCATAGATTTGTTTCCCAAGACAGTTAGGAAAACAAATAGACTATTAGCTACTTGCTTCAGGGGCTCTGCAGAGACAACAGGGTTAGATACTGATCTCAAGGCACGAGGTCCCCAACGTGACTGTAGCCTTCAGCACACAGCAGTGCCAAAGCAAGCCTGGAGCAGAGCACTGAGCAGTCCGTAGTGCCAGGCTGGGGCTGGAAGGCTTCACAGGCAAGGCTTTTGTGCTCCGTGCTTCTGTTAAGAGACGAATCCACACAGGTAAAGGTGTATCAGAATCAATCTGAACTTCAAAGACTGAAATGTGGGAGGCATGGAGCCCCAGCCTTGTCCTGCGCCGTCACATTGTGCTTGAACCTCTTGGGCTTCTTCTTTCTAACTACCCACCCCTGCCTGCAGTACTGGCTCTTTCCTGGAGAGATGGCTCAGAGGTTAAGAGCACTGACTGCTCTTCCAGAGGTCCTGAGTTCAATTCCCAGCAACCACATGGTGGCTCACAACCATCTATAATGTGATCTGAGGTGTACTGTATACATAATAAACAAATCTTAAAAAAAAAAATACTGGCCCCTTCCATCTCTCCCTTTGCCATCTCCAGATCTTTCTCCCTTTGCTGTTCCCCAGCTCTCTTATGCTCCTCCTTTGCCCGTTGTTGGCTGTTCCCTTGGACTAGAAACCCATTGTGTGGTTACCCTCTGCTGCTGAGCCTTTATCTGGTGACCCGTGGCCAGCCATGCATGACGTGGGAGGACAGACTACAGCTTGGCTCTGTGGTTCTTTCCATGAGAAGGTAGGAAATGACCCTGTTTTTGATTGTTATAAGTTGTCTAAGTAAACAGCACTGATTCAGGCCTCACTTTTACATTTCCGTAGCCAGCTCCCTAGACATCTGGTAGTTCTTACATGCATCTGAAGGCACATGTAGTTCTTTCTCTAAGTTGTGCGTTGCCATGAGTCAACAGAAACCCTTTAAATGGAAACAAAAACCTGGTTACTAAAAATCAACAACCAACATTTTACGAAACAGAAAAAAGCTGAAGTTACTTCTAATAATTCTAGAAAAAGACAGTTGTCACCACTGCTGATTAAGATAGCTCAGAAGAATTTAAATAATACAGTAAGACAGATAAATGAATTGATTGCAAAGATGATAAAAATATATATTTACAGGTGTCTGGACAACCTAAGAGACTTTTAATAAAGTAATATTAAAATTAGCATGAGAATTTAGTAACAGATAAATATATAAATACAGAATTTTGATCTATGGAAGCAATAAACCTTTGGGAAGGAAAGTAGAAATACAGCTCATTCATAATAGCATTAAACAGCATAAACTTTCAAAGGTTGTATTTAACAATAAAATGCATGCTATTTATACCAATAAAATGATAAAAATGTATTAGACGACATAAAAAAATCTTTCAACTAATGGAGATGTACAAGCCATATTTTAATGTGGAAAGACTTAATATCATAAAAATGACAGTCCTTCAAAAACTAATATATAAATTTAAGACATTAGAATAAAATTTTAATGGCACTGTAGATTCCTGCTTTCAACGATGAGATAAAGTAATTTAAAGTTTAATATGGGATGAAATAATTGAAAATCCTAACTTTCCAAAGAAGTGTGGAGGAAAAAAAAAAAGCACAAATGGAGGAGAACTCCAGGAGACGTTAAAATCTGGACCAACCAGCCAGCCTTGCTGCTGGCAGTCAGGATCTAGGCTGGGGTTTCCAGGTTCTTGGTCTCTTATGCAAGGAACAGACAACAAGGCTCACACAGACTTGCAAAGACAATACAGAGTAGAGAGGGATGCATTGTCCAGATTGACAATGGCCTGTGAGTGAGAGTTTTGTTACTAATGGCATAGTGAAGGTGACTTTTTGTCATGTCTCTGACAGATGCACTTTCCTGTAAGAGGTGGTATAAGTAGTTAACTGCTCAAACATAATATAGATTATTCACTTAAGAAAACCACGTTGAGCCCTTTGCAGTGGGGCACACTTGGAATCTCAGCAGGAGGCAGAAGCAGGAAGTTCTCTGTGGGTTCGAGGCCAGACTGGTTTTCAAAGTGAATACAGGACATCCAAGGCTACACAGGGAAATCCTGTCTCCAAAAACTAAACCAACCCAAAGCAAAAAGGGAAAGAAAAACAAGCCTATGTGATACTACACACCTGTAACCCTAGCACTTTGGGTGAGGGGATCAGGAATTCAAGGTCACCCTCAATTACTTATTGAGTTTGAAACCAGCCTGGGGCATATATCAGATGTCCCAACACAATGCAACCAACAAGCAAAGGTCTATATTTACTTCTATTAACTCAAGGAGATAAAGGCTGTTGTTGGTCAACACTGCTTTGGAGGACTTAACTAATACAGTAAGATAAAAATATCTTCCAAAATAAATAAGGCAATTGTGCCTTAAACATGTGTGAAAGCAAATTCTAGTCTCACCAGATATTGTTGAAATAAAACCTTTACCCAGTAGAATAGGATTTAGGGACATAATTTTATGTAACCTTACCTTTCTGGTAAGACTATCAGAAACCACCAAGACAGGGTAGATGCAGGGTTGGGGGGGGGTAGAACACTCGGTGTTTACATAGCTCTGGGTTCATTCCCTGGCACTGAAAAAAAATAGTAACTATATTGACTAAGTGGAAACTAAACATTTCATATATCAGGAAAAAAAAATCTATCAGTGAAATTAATGGCCAAGCAATAGAGGCAGAAATAGATTTTCCAGTATATAATAAATAAGTGGGTGGATATTTCTTAGCACGTTGAGAGAGCTTTATAGATCAATGTATTTTTAAAAGGCAAATTTCAAACACAGTAAGAAAATGATGAAGGGACGTGGATTGGTAATATGCAGACAAGGTGTGCTACACACCTAATGACTGAGCTGCAGGGACAGAGCCCGACCTTCTTAGCTGTTGGAGAACACAGACAAGCCAGCTCGGTGTCAGCTAAGCTTAAGTTTTAGAGCTTTAGGTTTGAGAGAAAGAGGAGAACCCTGGACTGGGAACTTGACCTTTGAGTGGATTGGGTAGGAATTTACCAAATAAATAGTATCAAGTTAACCCCCAATAGTTTCATTTATTTGGTTGGTTTTATTTTATGTAATTCCATATATTTTGAGAAATAGACTCATGTGGTCCAGGCTGACTTTGAACTCGCTATGTAGTTGAGGATCACTTGAACTTCTGTTTTCCTGTCTCCACCTCCCAGGTGCCAAGATTACAGGCCATGTGCCTCCAAGCTCAGTTTATGCAATACTGGGGATCAAGCCCAGGCCTTCATGCACGCTAGGCAGACACTCAAACAACGGAGATGCATTCCAAGTCTCCATAGTAATTTTAAATAGAAAGAGACAGAATTATTCTTATTGATGACTTTGTGTTTTCTTACTTTAATGGACCAAGGGCTCTGAGTCAAGAAAGTAACACTTGTAGGCAGTAAAACATTGTGTGAAATACTAGTAATTTGTGCATAAAATCTGCGGAAGCCTCATGCACTACTGATGCTCAGCTTAGGCCTGCTTGTTCTGCTGAGTGTCCTGGCTTGACGCTGGGCCTCAAGTGCTGGTAACGGGGCCAGTCAAGTGCTTTTACTACGCCCTGTGGTGTTGCATGGACTAGAATGGACCTTGTGGGTAGGAAGCACAGGGGATGTAGGAAGCCCAGGACCACAGCATTGTGACACTCGGGGACATGCTCCTGTGTGGTCTCAGGCACTGTTTCTGAGCAGTACCTCTTCCCTCTTGTCTGTACCGTGAGAACCTACCCTGACTGGCATCAGGGTCCCCTGCTCTCTAGCCAAGACCTCTGGAAGGGATCAGCTCTCAGACACAATGAGGTGGCCCTATAAAATGTCCTATCCACAAACTCATATCTCGCCGCTTAGATTCTACAGCTGACATTTTACTACATTTACCTTGTTACTTTGTCACTCACCTACCCATCTATTTGCTCATCCCTCTAATCCATCCACTAATCCACCTGAGTTTTGAGTAAATTATAAACCAGTACACGCACAGCCCCTCATCTGAGCATGCAATCATTAACTAGGGTTCAATAGCAGAGTAGATTTTTATTTTGAGTGAAATGCATACTGTGTAATGCTCAGATCTTAAGTGAACATTTATTGAGTTTTGAAAAAGCAAACAGTTATGCAACCTAAAGTCCCATCTGGGAAGTTCCCTCATGTCCTTTCTCAGACAGTTCCTGCTCCTACCATCCAGAGGCAACCACTAGTGTCTGTGTTTGTGAGTGCGTGTGAGTGTGTGTGACTATATCAGTATCAGTGTATGAGTGTGAGTGTGTGTGTGTGTGTGTGAGTGTGTCAGTGTGAGTGTGTGTATGTCAGTGTGAGTGTGTGTGTATGTGTGTGGTGTGTTTCTACTCTAGGTTAGATTCACCTGTTTCAGAGCTTCACAGAGACAGTCAGAATGTGTCCTGCGGGTGAAGGCATCCTCTACTGAGTGTGACATCTCAAGGGCCGTCCATGTTGAAGGAAGGAATGCCATTGCCTGCACCAGCAGTTGGAGCCTTCTTACTTCTGCTCTTGCTGAGTGGGGCAGGCTTTCCTCGGTATCTGTATGGTCCCCTGTCTTCTTGCTGCTACAGAAAATCTTTAAAGTATATAGGGAAGGAAAGTGGGATCTGAATGTGAAATGTCTGGTAGGCTTACCTATTTGGACACATAGACCTCATCTGGTAGTGCTGTTTGGGAAAATTGTGGAACATTGGGGCCAGAATTTGATGTTTTACAGCCCAGCCTCACTTCCTGTTCACCTGATTTCTGAGAGGAGGTGCAAAGTGACCAGACAGCTGCCTGCTCTTGTTGTCATACCTGACCTGGACTCTGCCATGTCTTCTCCACCACAGTAAAGTATTCCCTCCAGAACTGTAATCCAGAATAAGACTTTTTCCCCCTTAAAACTCTCTGTCAGCATATCTTTTAATCACACCAATAGGATAAGAAACAAATACAAGAGGGGGTATTTTACCTCCATCATTATGGGATGGTAAGGGAGGCAAGACCCTGAGGCAGCTTGGTCCCATTGCATGTGCATTGAGGAAGCTGAAAGGGGTGACGTGACGGTTGGTGTTTCTATCCATTCTGCCTTTAAAAATATGAATATGGACCCCAGCTCTTGGAATGATCCCACCCATATTCAGAGTGAGTTGTCCCATCTCAATTAGCATATTCTACAAATCCCTCATAGACATACTCAGACAGTTGTTTCCATAGTGACTCTAAATCCCATAGGCTTGAAATACAGGATTCGGCATCACGGTATTCAAGGAGAATTGGCTCCTGGATCCTCTGCAGGCACAAAATCTGTAGATGCTCCATTCTTACTATAAACTTCTGTAGCATTACCAGAAGTACCTATGCAACCCTCTATCCTGTATTCTTCTCTTCCTCCCTGGATAACTGACAGTACCACTCTGGTATAAATGTACTGTAGAGAGTTTTCCCATTGTATTATTTGGGGAGAAATGACAAGAAGAAAAAGTCTGCGTGTCCGGTACATAGCAATTTTTTTTCTGATTATTTTCCGTCTGCAGCTAAATCCCTGAATGCAAAGCCCATGGCTATGGAAGGCAGACTGCATCTCCTTACATGGAAGGATGCATCATCCTCGTCTTGATAAGCTGCCAATGTTTGCCCACTGGGACTAACGTATCAGTTCTGCATTTTGCAAATGAGGAAACTGATGCTCACAGAGTTGAAGTGACCCACTGAAGGTCACACAGCCAGTGAGGGACAGATCAAAGTTTAAATCCAGTCAGATCTAGCTCATGCTAGAGTCTGTTTTAGTGCTCTGTGATGCCTTTGGCTATGCCTGGTATGGGTGGCTTGGGGGAGAATGAACAGGTTTGGGATGTGTGCTCTGTCTTCTTCTGAGCATTTTGTAGGACCGTTGGAAAGTCCATGGCTTTGCCATTCACTAACGAGGCACTTCTGCCTCTGCATTGTTGGCATTAAAATGGAGCAATAGTAAATATTTTTTTTTAATTATTTTTTTAATTTTTTGGAATTACAACATAAATATACCATTCCTTCATTCCTTATACCCCCTCCAAACCTTATATTTCTATCCTTGGTCTTTTTCAAATTCATGGCCTCTTTTTTCATCAAACAACCAAAGGAGCCCTTCATAGGGTTGTTGGGAGGATTGGCTAATTCCCATGACAGTACTGAGCATATGGTAAGATTATGTATTTGTCCTTACTAATGTGACAGTTGTCTATTGAGTATAACCTCTTGGCTGGATCCATGTGCTGGGTATAAAAGGTTGGTTGCCAAACTGTGTCAGGAGCCACTTGGATGGCCCAGCTTTTCTCTAGACAGGCACCACCGTCTGCCTACTTTCTCCCTATCACTGCATGCATCTCTCAAGGGGGTCTCCCTGGCACTCATGCATGGGCAGCCTAAATGACCAAGGATGCTATCAACCCCAGGATGACTCTTGACCAGTGGTGGGAACAGCAGCTAGCGAAGAGTACTACTCTCTGTCACTACAGTAAGGGATTTTGAAATTCTCAATCACGTTTTCTTAAACATCTGAGAGTCCAGGAGGCCTGAGTACCCAGGATCCCAGCAGTGACTAAAATCTGTGTGCTGCCTCCCTCCGTGCCCGCCCCCCCGCCGCCTGTCCCTCTCTCTGCTGGCCCTGCCTAAACTCCCACTTATTCCTACTTCTTGGTCTTTCCCCCAAGTTCAAAATGTCCTTGATTTAGGCGCTGCTGGTCAGAGAGAAGTGAGGTTTGGGAACTCACACTGTCACCAGGCTAGTGGAGGACACAAATGAGGACACCAGGTCTGCATAGTCAGAGCTGGCGTCTGTGAGCTGGCATCTGCTGAGAGGGTCTTGGGAAGTCTTAATACAACTAGTTAACAGCGCGTTCTGTGAGGCACAAAGTTAGCCTCACGTGACTCACCACAGTGGATGCCCAGGGCTGAAGGGCAGGCATTCTTCTGTCTTAGAGTCTGATTAGGAACTTCTAAGGACCAAGAGTTCCCTGTGAGGCCTTGCGCACTCAGTGCCACTACTGTCCCATGTCCTCTCCCAATCTGGACTGGAAACTGCTGGAAGGCAGTGGCAGGTTTTATTTTTTACCATGTTTGTACAAATGACTATATCCTTACATGCTTGTTTCATGTAGCTCAATGCTTTTCAGATTTAACTTGATATCACATTGAACTATACTGTAGCAAGCACCAGGCTCATCTTCCTTTTCAAGGCTACATAGTATTCCATTGCATGTATAGTTTGTCATTCATCCACTGACAAGTACCTGGAGGCTTCGTTTTGGAGCTATTTGAGTTGTACTGTTGTGAGTGTAGTTGTGCAAATGTCTCTGCAAGGTTCAGTTCCTCTGGGCTTGTGCCCAGTAGCAGGATTGCAGCTCCTATGCTGTTTGTTTTAGAGGGACCACAGCCCTCTTTTCCATCATGGCCATGTCATTTTAAACAGATACAAGAAAGCTACTTAATGATGCCTGAACTGAAAAGTGAAGACTGAATAGAGTACCCAAAGGAGAAAGATGGCCACAGGGTCCCAAGCTGCACAAGTGTAATATACAGGAGTTCTAGGGGCGGGGACATCTGAAGACCCCAGAGCTTGGGTAAGGTATGGAGTGCGGAGAAGAAGGAGAATGGGCCTGGTCAAGGAGGCTCCTGCTGTGTGAAGGAGATGGGCACATTGCTTTAAGGCTGAAGGTGACCAAGGCCCTGAGAGGAAAGGGTGGGTGCAGGTCAGTAAGGCTGTCTCTGTAGCCTGGTGGGAGATTTCACTCCTGAGGAGAAGCAGCCATGACAGACTGGTATGGACTGGTCAGGCAGCCTGAGCACTCAGTGTGAGTTAGTGGGCTCTTGTCCAGTTTTACCGGTTTTCAGTGCTGGCCTCTGTCCTGTCCAGTCTGTTTGCATTAGTTCCTCATCCAGAGGCCTCTGAGGCCAGTTAGATCTTGACCAGTCAGCTTGCAATGCTGTGGCCTCAGGCCACAGACAAACACAGTGTGGACTCTCCACTCTTTTCACCTCATACCTGGCCTCCCATTTAAGCTAAGAAGGAGCCTGGGTTTGCTGTGCCCCTGTGTAACCGTTTCTCAAAGTTTACGTCTCATGATGCTGCATGGTCTCCCTTTACCTTCCAGACCTCACAGACTGATCCGGTAACTTGGAGATCTCCCAGGGCTCCAAAAACCTCCTTTATTTCCCTGTATGGCGTCATCCCCTGGGGGATAGACTGAGCACTCTGCAGATACTTTTTAAAGGGACAGGAGAGAATGTGAGAGTCAGAGAGGACTTTAGGGGTTTTCTGTTCATTCTTTACCATGCGGATGGGGAAACTGAGGCTCAGAGAGCTGAGTCTGTGTGGGAGCCGTCCATCTTCATGACTTTCTGGGACATTCTCACCCATAGCTGCTTCTGAAGCAAGTGACCTCACAGGCCTGTGAGGTCAGAGAGAAGGACAATCAGGAAAGACTGGCTGGCTGGACTCTGTGTGACCTTCTCTGGGTACCCTCTGCGAAGGCTAGCTGCTCTTCCCAGCAGCCATCAGCATTCAGAGAAGCAGCTCTTACTTGTCAGTGAGGCAAGGAGAGGCCGAGGGACTTGGCAAGGAACCAAACTCCCTGCCCAGCCCATACATGCATGTGAGTCATACAGCTTAGAGCTTCTCTGTAGATCAGATGGGAATTAAGGGGAAAGGGTGACCAGAATGCAGAGCGAGGGAGGGCAGGGCTGTGCACATCTGTCCACTGAGCAGTCAGTCACTGCAGGCTGCTGGTGAGCCTAGGGTGGGGTGGGCAGGAGAGGTGGGGGTAAGGAGGGCTAGCTTCTGACAGCCCCACTCTCTGTCTCATGTGGCCACCTCTCCTCTGTTTTTCTTTCTCTACTTCCTTCTCCTTCCTCCTCCCCTCCCCAACTCCTGTGCCCTTCCCTAAGCTGAACCTCTGGGGCTTGTTGAATTTTTGCTGTTGTCAGTGGTTTTTCTGAAGAGGAACCCTGCAGGAGTGGCTTGCTCCATATCCTTGGGAGCAGAGCCTTAGCTTCCCTCTTTGCCTGCGGGAGATATTTAGGCATTCTGTGGAGACTGAGAAAGAAACAGAACTGGAAGACATTTGTCTTTCCATCATCTCACCACGAGGCTTCGGCAGGGTGATCTCAGAGCTTTGTGAGGGGATAGGGTGAGGGGTTGGGCAAGGGGGTGAGGATGGAGAGAGGAATTTAAGAAAAAGTATGCAAAATAAGTACAAAGTTAATACAAAAATTAATATTTATACAGGATGTGAAATCATAACAAATTACACATTTCAAAAAGCTCACCACACAGTCGTAAGACCCCAGCAAAACTGACAACACAGTTTTATAAATTATTACGGATCACTGGCTACCTCTCATCCGGAAACTGTATGCTTCTGACGTCTTTATAAGATGGCAATTTTGTGCCATCGTTAATTACAGAGAGGATTGAAAGATAACCCCATCTTTCTGGTATGCACAATGAGCTTCATGGTAACTTGAAAACATACTCCTTCTAGCTTCCCTGCTTGGCGTTGGCAATGCTGTGTCTGTGCCATCTTGTATTCCAGTGTTCACTCTCCTGGGCAGACAGGGTCTCCCTTGGAGTGGCTCACAGGCCAGACCCAAGCTTCTGCTTTGGCTTAGTCATACTTGCAAATACTGAATCAAAAGCAGAAAGTGAGCTGAGTGCCAACATTCCTCTCCTCTGCGACCTGATTATGGACACAGTGTGACTAGCCCCCCTCCTCTTATTATGCCTTCTTTCTCATCATGAACTGTGTCCCATCTTAAATCATGAGGCACACTAAACCCTTCATTAAGGGTATCTTGTCAGGCATTTTGTTATGGTGATAGAAAGAGTAATTAATACATGTGTTAATATACGTTTTGAGACACACAGACACAGAGACACACCATCATATGTGGGAAGTCCCAAATAACCATTACAATTGGATGGTCTGAGAAGTCTTTAGTACAGGAGCCGACACTGGCTTTGTGGACCCCTCCTAAAAATCTAACCTAGGACTCATCTTTCAACCTGCACTTGGAGAAAATGCGAGACAGAGACTTAGAGAAAAGTGAGGGTGTGGGAGGTCCAAGACCTGCAGAAGGGACCCCAAGGCTTGCGACTTCAGGGTTGGCT
The DNA here is from genome assembly GCF_903995435.1 of Acomys russatus. Lineage (NCBI taxonomy): Eukaryota > Metazoa > Chordata > Mammalia > Rodentia > Muridae > Acomys > Acomys russatus. Next base: position 77,305,377 of record NC_067142.1, on the reverse strand, counting down.
TCTATACCAGGAATTCAGCTCTGTCTGATCTTTGTCCTTTTCAGTAATGTTGTGTTCACCAGAGGTTAGGACCAGCTGTGCACATACTTGACACAAGCTTGGGTTGGGCTTGATTGCAGGTGACAATCTTGCTGTGTCCACACTGAGAGCTTGAGAACATATGGGTGGAGGGGAAGACGGAGTGTGAAGGTCAGAAGCCCTGTTCAGAGCTTGCTTCTGAAAACACAGAAGACTAAATTGCTCCAGACACAGGGCAATAAGATAGATAGCTTTTGGTTGTCTCAAGACGGTAGGGAAAACATGTTCTGATGGCTGAGAACTGGCCTTGCCTACAAGGAAGCTGTGCTGGTGCATGCAACACACTAGTATGAACCTTGTGGCTTTGGAGGCAAATGACCTCAAAATATTTTACGTGGATAGTTCTATGTGCATTAATTCATGAAAAGCCCCTTGGGAAGACAGGAGAAATGGCCAATGTGACAGACACAGGCCAGCCACTGTATGTCATTGTGGTGTCAACTACTCAGGGTCTTGCTGAAAACATTATTCACCTCTGACCATCCTTAAGGATGATGACAGTGGCCACTTTCTAACATGGCAATGCAACCACCTTGCATCAGGCATCTGGTATTTGCTTGTCTCATTTACCATGCACAACAAACTCACCAAATGGGGAGTAGTGTTTTCTGCATTTTGTGTATGAATACTTGGGCATTCAGAGAGATTGAGCAACAAATAAAAGTCCACATAAGCTACCGATGGTGGGTCTGAGATGTAAATCTGATTTTCGTCATTCCAAAAGAAGACCATGCTTTTTCACTTGACTACAGTTGATTGTCAGAGAGCAGACTGGGACAAGAACAGCTCATGTGACCCTGTAGAGTCTGCTCTGAATCCTGGCCTCACACTGCAGGGAGAGGGAGGAGAAAGGGAGCTACTGGGATGCGGATGGACACCTAGGAAGCGAGGGTTAAGAGCCAAGTGTTCAATCACCCAGAACTTGTGGCACCATCGACTCAGATGAGAGCCACTTGCATGCTGTCACCAACCTCTAGATGAATTTGGCATTTCCATTATTCACCATGTAGCTGTGCCATTGGCTTCAGTCATCAGAACAAACTACAAAAGCTTTTCTATCACAGGGCGGTGCTTGTAGATGGAACATTGCTTCTATGCTTGTCACTCACTGCCTTGCAGTTACGGTGGTTAGACTCACAACAGGCCCTGTCATTTAATATTACAGCAAGCACAATCATGCTATATATTAATTTTTGAAAGCACTGCCATAATAGGACTTCAATAGAGTTCATTGGCTTTGTTTTACCATTCGCATTTAAGAATATTGTTCTGAGCATGACTCTGTCAACCTCATCTGAGCATGACTCTGTCAACCTCACCAAAGAGCCTTAAATACAAAGTGGTCCAGATACCTGACTTAAAGCATGGGTTACAGAGCCAGGTCCCCTGAAATCGTTTCTGTTACAGGATGTGGAGTACGTTTCATGGCCACATGGGAATTCCTATCCATTCACCAGAGACTTTCACCCTTGACAGTACTGGCATGTGGGGTGCCTGCATCTTTGTTGGCATGTCACGATGGTAACAGTCACTGTCCTAGGCTCTGAAGAATGTGCAGCAGTGCTCTTGGTGGCTGCCCTCCAGTTAGCACCCCATCCTCAGCTGTCATGGCACATTCTGACAGGGAGCCCAGGACTCCCAGCCTTGTTGGATTGACACTGAGATGGGGATGTGAAGACCGAAGAAAACACCTGACCTGAAAGATGGGGACCAGGTCCCCAACTCTGGATGTTCAGAAGCTATGGAAAATAACCCAGCCTTAGAGGACCTTTGATTTCCCTAAAAGTCACAAGATCAAAGGCACCAGGGATACTTCTGCCCTGAAGGCTGAGGCCAGTCACCAGGGGACCGTATTTCTTGATTCCTTTAGGTACAAAGAAGAAATATGGCCATGTACTACGTAATGACGTATTAGTCAAGGCTGGATAGCATAGCTCACAGTGCCTCCAATAGAGTATGATAAAGCTGAAGGGTTCCTATTATCTACAGACACGGTGGCTGTTACACTGTCCTTGTGCCATGCAGCACTTATGTTGATGGTAATGTTGACGTCAACAGAGCTACTGGACAACCTATTGTGTAAACATATTACACACAGAGCTGTGTGCACTGCTTGTGCGCTATACTGACAATGCTAACGAACAGCTGTGTTTATGTATTGCCACACTATAGTTTTACTGTTGTTTTGAAGCCGAGTTCTTCTCCTTAGAAAGAGTTGAGTGTGAAATGGTCTGTCATGTTTTGGTCAGCAGCCTCACACATCTCCTGCCTACTCTCCACCACCATCTTATACTTTGAGATGAGATCTCTTACAGCCCAGGCTGGCCTCAAACTCTCTATGTAGCTAAGGATGACCTGGAACTTCTGCCCCTTCTGCCTCCACTTCCCCAGTCTTAGGACTATAGGCATGCACTGCCATGCTTTTTATTTTTCTTCTAATGCCATGATAGGGATAGAAGCCAGGACTCCATGCACGGTAGATGAGTTCTTTATTTACTTAGCTACAGACCCAGCCTTAGTCTCTCAGTGGCATCATGTCTACCTTGACCTAGACCTAGGTTTGTGTAATGGCACTCTGGGAGCGACACAAGGACAAGATTGCCTAACATTGTATTTTTAGCGCCACTCCATCTTTAAGGGACGCAAGGCTGCAACAGAGCTGAGAGCTGAGTGGTTTTGTGACACCAGAAATGACTGTAAGTAGTCTGTGTCATTATGGTTAATCCCTACAGCAAACTCAGGGTGGTGCCATTAGTATCCTCGATTCACAGGACAAAGATAAGAGGTTTAGATGTGAGTTATCATGCCTGACTGTGCTTGTATGAGTGACAGTGCAGAGGCTTAAAGCCAGGACTGATTCAGAACCTGTGAGTTTAACTAGAGGGCAGCCTTGCCCAGGTGCCCAGCCCCGAGCCCCCAGCCCCCAGCCCTAGCCCCCAGCCCCAGCCCTCAGGCCCCAGCCCCAAAGACAGCAGCACTGACTCACTGTTAGGAACTTGCATACTAATCCAATAAGGCGTTTGAGGGAAGTGAAGGAGGTGGATGCTGTGACCTGTGGGCTTGAGAATTCGGTGCTGATGCTAGACATGGCCTGGATCACTGACTAGCCTATGGCCGTGAGCCCCAAGATGTAGAAATGGCTGAAAGAAAGCACCTTAAGTGTGAAACAGGACACTGAATAAGCCAAAGTGGGCAGCTGTGTTCTTCCTGATATCCCCGGCTCTGCTGATGGCTCGAGGGCAGTGCTGGAGGGGAGTCTGGGATGACTTACCATAGATGATCTGTCCACATTTCCCATGATGTCCATCCACAAGTGTGAGGCTTGTGCTCCTTGCTGTCGGGCTAGGTTGCCTTTCTGTAGGTTGAAAACCGTGCCTCAGTAGGCATAATGAGCCACCAGAGGCTTGGAGGAGGTGTTGGTACAGACTGGAGATGTACCATGGCCATGGCCAAGCAGGACATGACCTTGTGAGTATTCAGAGGGCAAAACAAGTGCCACCCAGCAAGTGGATGCTAGCTATGTCTGAGAGCTAGGGGAGGTGCGCCATGTGCCAGACTTGTCTGAGTATAATTATAATAAAGATGATAGCCAACAGTCTTAAACACGAACCTGCGCCAAATGTGGTTCTAATCACGTTACATGAATCAGCTAATTGAGTTTCTCCCAGAGGCTATATGAAATAGGTCCTGTTATCTTTCCATATTTCACACTTGACGACACATTGAGTTGTATCCCTATGACAGTGTGATGGCTAACACATAGCTGACATGGATAGTCTCAACCAGTTCTGAGATTCTACCAGTAAGTATGAGAAGGCGGGGGTGTGGGGTGGGGCTAATGTAGCCATGGTGGTGGTGCACACCTGTAATCCTAGCATTAGAAGCAAAGGAAGGGTTATGAGTTCAAAGGTCAGCCTGGGTCCTGCAATGAGGCCCTGTTTTAAAAGTGTTAAGATGGAAAATGGCTAATGTGCATGCCCAAAGATGCTCTCTGTGTTGAATGGCTCAGGTGCCCCCTTCTTTGGACAGCTCCATGGTGGGAGAAGTGGCCTCTCCAACGTTCTCACAAGACGCCCAGTGCTTAGCACTGTTCCTGCTTCTTGTTGCTCATGCCTACATTTCTCCTGGGCTCGTCACATCCATCATGAAGCCGCAGCATCAAACACAGTGGCAAGGCATGCGTGGGCATTACATACATGCTGACAAGAGGGTTGGAAGGGATTTAGGAAAGTCTAAAGGACGAAGGGGAGAGAGGGCCTGAGGCTATGGAGGGGAGGGATGACAAACATGCATGGGAGCATGCACGAAGAGAGCTAATCAAAGAGCAAATGAGAAGAGGAGGTAAGAAACATGTGTCTTCCACCCAAGCCTGGCTTACTGAAGGACCTTGTGGAGTTTCCTTTCCTGGAACCCTTGGATGGCCTGGGGGAGTCATGTAAGACACCCAGGCTCCCATAATATCTCCAGATCCAAGAAGTCTGTAAGAACAGACTATGGAGTCTAAAAATTGGGCTGTTCTCCTCTTCCTGTGAAAGACACAGAAGAAACTCAAATGTACATGCCCAAGTGAAAGAAGCTAGGCTGGGAAGCTTAAGTACTGATTTTAACTGTATGACCTTATGGAAAGTGAAAAACTAGAGACATTAGAAAGGTAAGTGGCTTCCAAGAGGTGCCAGGGAGGGGACAAACAGGCTGAGCACCAAGGAGGCTTGGGACAGTGAAATGACTGTGTGTTATGATCCCAGTGGACATGTCATTACACATGTGAAAATCTGTAGACTGCAGAACACAAAAAGCCAGCGCCAATGTAAGCTATAGAGTTCAGCCAGCATAGTATCCAACGTGAACTGATTAACTAATGCCTGCACCCCACTAGTGCAGGCTGTTAATAGGGGAAGCCAGGGCCATGGAGCTCTATTTCGGGGGCAATTTTTAGAATAAGTCTAGGACTGTTATATATTTTTAAAAGTCTATTAAAAGCTGGGCATGGTGGTGTACACCTTTAATCCCAGCACTCGGGAGGCAGAGGCAGGCAGATCGCTGTGAGTTCAAGGCCAGCCTGGTCTACAAAGCGAGTCCAGGACAGCCAAGGCTACACAGAGAAACCCTGTCTTGAAAAACAAAAACAAAAACAAAAGTTTATTAAAAAGTTAGCCTTGTGGCTACAGGCTTGTAATCCCAGTGATTCTAGAGCCAAGGTTGGAGAATTTTAAGTTCAAAGACTGCCTGGACCACAGAGCAAGTTCAAGGTCAGCCTAGGAGGATGAGAAATTTAGCTTAGTAGTAGAGTTCTCATTTTGTATATGTGAGGCTTTTGGGTGGCTTCAGCTGCCTATACAACACACACACACACACACAGACACACACACACACATACACACCACACACACACACACACACACAAACACACACACACACACACACACGCACACAAACACACACACACACACACATACACACCACACACACACACACACACACAAACACACACAGACACACACACACACACACGCACACACACACACACACACACAAACACACACACACACACACACACGCACACAAACACACACACACACACACACACACACACACACACACACACACACACACGGAAAGCGGGATACAGGAGTAGAAGTCTTAGCCACACCTATGACATGAACATCAGCAGTCTAGGAACAGGGCTTCATGCACAAGTGCGGTTGTCTTACCCCTTGAGACAGACAGGAAGACAGGCTTGGAACAATGAACACACTCCCTATGGCCAGAAATGCCACACAATTATAAAGAATCTGTGGGCTCCGTCAGGCCAACAGATCTCTTTGGGATTTTATTGTTCCAAGTTCTCACACTAGAACGGACTCTGCAGAGTCACTGTCAGCATCTGCGCCTCTGGCCAGGGTGAACCGCAAAGGGGTCCTACAGAAGTGCCACGGGGAGGCCAGAACTTCAAAAGGCTGTTACTTCTTGACTCCCACCTTTGCCCAAAGGGAAGGCACCTGTTCTTAGACCCTTAGGATGGGTTGTCCTGAGCTGACGTGCTCCAGGCAGGAGCTAAACAGAGTGTCATTTGAAGTCAGTGTGGGGGTGGGGTGGGGTTGAGGACTAACAGGAGTGGGCAGTTACTGAAAGACATTGGAGAACAGAGTTGGGCAATACTTGGTTCTTGACCAGAAACAAAACAAACACACACACACAACAACAACAATAAAAACACCAAGAAGATTGCCACTCTGCTGGAGCTGAAAGATCTTTAAGCCATGCTGAGGTCTCACCATATAGCTGGGAGGCCTGGGGCTTAGAGGGCCTTCCATACCCTGACTCTGAGGCTTGCATTCTAGTAATCTGAATTTGCCTTCAAAATAGCCATCAGCCCAGCTCACTTTGCCCCAGCTCACCCTGGTAGTGCCCTGGCTCCAAAATGGCTTCCCCCTCCACCAAGGCTACCCACTAAGCTCCTTAGCACAGCTCCATGCCTTCATGGAGGGGCTCTCACCAAAAGCAGATGTCCTCAACTGCTAGATGGTGGCTGTTAGTTTCCTAGTCCTTATTGCCCACTGGGTGAGGAAGCCCAGGTGGCCTCTCATAGCAGGTCTATAAATATTTCTCCCAGCCTCCAGCCTCCGGCCTCTAGCCTCCAGCCTCCAGCCTCCAGGTAGATGTTAGTCTGTTCCTTTGGACTCCATTGCATGGCCCTTTCCAAACTTCACCTGCTAGATTTCTTTCTTCACTGGCCTCAGAGGACCATGGGCCAGATCCCTGGGGGCTATCTCAGAACCCAAGCACGAAGCTCTCAGTATGTTCGTGGCTTGCTTTCAGGTAGCCAGCCTACTCTCTCATCGCTCAGAATGATAGATGGCAGGCACTTGGGGACTGGTTTCTCACTCGGTGTGGGGCGGTACACTGCCCAATATGGTGGTTAACCACATGCACAATGACACACGCACTCTACATTAAGTTTTATGGTTTCAGGGCCACCATGCTCAGTGTTCGTCCTCCTTACAAGGGCCTAGCACTCTCTGGGGCCCTGTTTTGCTTGCTAGGCCAGGTGATTTTACCTGCAGACTTTCCCCTTCATCCCCTTGGAAATGTATGGGCATTAACTTTTATGCTTTAAATTCAAAATAGACAATAAAATTAAGGAAGCAGGTTAGTGATAATCTACAGGGCTGCCTGTGAAGATGAGTGAGTCCTCACAGTCTTTGTGGGGGCCAGGCAGGGGGTGTTCCTGAGGTTCTCCTGCCCTTTGTGAGCAGAGATGGGCTGGGCTTGGAACAAGCCCAACGGCCTAATGGCCCATGGGCTGAAACTTCCAACACGAAAGCTTAGTATGCAGGAGCAGGGGGTGGGCTCCTGGGAGGACAAGTCAAGGCACAGACGTGGCTTACTCGGCCTCTCTGCTTTGGATAGCCCCGATTAGCCTCATCTACAAACACCTTGGAGGGCAAAGGGACCAAGGCCGGGCAAAGGTATGTGGGAATGCCTGTGGAAGTCAGTCTGTACAACAGCCATCCCCCTTGCTCAGGATCTGCAGCTGCTGTGTCTCAAATGCCCCCTGTGCTTGATTGTTTGACCTACATCAGCTGCCACCCACAATGTAGCCATGAAAGGCAAGGAAAATCAAATTTCTGCACGAAACAAGGGCCCGGTGAGGCTAGCAACTGATCCAAGCTCACAGCCACATGGCCATGGAGGAGGCAGGTTATGAAGCCCACACTCTCCCATGATGCTCTGAAGGTAACAGCTACGGCCTGAGGCTACGGTCTGAATGGGAGAGGATTTGAATGTCTGTCATGCAGAGGGAGGATGGAATATGAGACGTCACTGGACCCAATAGGCTATGGACCAGAAGTCTCTGAATTTGCTAATCTTGGACCTGCTGGTGGCCAGGGACCATTTCTGTAGTAACAGAAGGCAGCCTTGTCCATGTGCCAGCTGCTAGGCTGGCTGTAATTAGGTAGGAAAGAGCCTGAAGCATCCACACAGGCAAACCACAACCTTGCAATTAAGAAAAGCTACATAGCAATGAAGTGTGAAGATGCCTGTGACTTGTGCTGTGCTCATAATGGGGAGCCAGTCGGCCAGTACTGGCCTGCTGTGTGGCAAGTGGGTGGCACTGAGGTGGGGGCTGCCCAGGCCTGAGGAGAGTACCATTGTTGGCCTGGCTCCCTCTTCCGCAACAAGGCTTGCTTCCACACTGAGGACATCTGTGGAAGGTGACTTGCCCCCTCACACCATAGGGATTTTGAGATATTGAAAAGAATTATGTTGGACCACATCATGCTTGGAATCTCACGAAGCTTCTCTCTTGTCAAAAGTAATGAGGGTAGGAAAATAAACCATAAATAAGATCTTTGGTGAAAAGAATTGACATGAACACAAAGTAGAGTGACAGCAGGCAGGGTGCAGGTGACTTGGTCAGTGTGACAAAGCTCCGTAGGAGATGTCTCCTGCTGTCTGTCTTCCTGGGGCCCAGGTGGCAACTTTGTCCTTGGTCTCCAGGTCAGATAGATGGCGGTCCTGTTGCCGTAGCATTTACTAGAAAGAGAGAGGGATGGCCTCTTCCTATCTGCCTCGTGAGACATGGGATGCTTACCTGGATGTCTCCGGGACATAACCTGCATGAGGAGGTGTGGAAGGGGGGACAGGTGAGTATGAAGGGCCAAGAGCTGGCTCCTGGTAGAGGCTGCCCATGGCGGGCCCAGTTCCTCAGGGCACACACTGATGACATGAGGCTGCACCAGGGACAGTGTGAGGTTGTCACTCATGCAATCTGCAATTACCCACAGCTTTAACCAAGGGCTCAGTGCCACTCTGTCACTGATGGTGGCTGAGCATAAGGCAGGGCAAAGCCCATCCTTTTTATATGGCGTCTCCTTTAGCTGTGTGTTCTTAATCCTATGCTTTATTTCTGTCACCCATGATCAATGTCACCCACTTCCCATCTGCCCCTCTCCACTCTACTATTAAAGTCACGCTTCAAGCTGTCATTTTCTTTTTAATTTTTAATCAGTCTGTGTTGAGAGAAAACAGGATTCGATCAAGCTTTCAGCCCTCACTGCTCTGTCAGCACGGTGATTTTATGGATGAGAGTTTTGTTTATATTTGTCTAAAACCCAGAGAAGGAATAGAATTGACGCCACAGACCAACGTGAATTTGAAGAGACACTTCTGGACTCAGGGTTCTTTAAAAATCAATCAATTTCTTAGGCACAATCCCCAGTGGGTGCCATGAGACTCTCATAGTTGGAATGGAGGACAACAGGCAGGCAGGGCCAAAGGCCTCCTGAAAGCAAGAGCACAGGGTGGCTTGGGGCTGGGAGGCCAGCCTTCAGACTCAGCAGGACGAAACAGAGAGCTGGGGGAGAGGGAAGGGGCACAAAAGATCCAACTTACACTTTCTCCTTTCTTCAGATGCAGAGTGTGTTTACAGAGGCTTTCCATTTTGGAAAATAAAAGAACGGTTAAGTTTTAGGGTGAGGGGCAGCGTGATACAATGACCCACATAGGAAGGTGTGAGCAGGTGATTGCGAGTGGAGTCCGTGGAATGCCGAGATCAAACCCGACCAGGTTACCTGGTCTACCACAGACACATCTGAACGTATTCTCACCATGTGTAAAGTCACAGGGTTTTCCCACACCATGGGTCCATGCCAGACCACCACTACAAACACTGATGCATGTCACCAGAGGTCAGCACAGAGCACAGGGTGGGGGGGCTTGGCACGAGGAAATTTCCAGCAAGCAGAGTCGGCTGCCATGTTTTTCCTTTCCGTTCTCAAACTGCCACCTCCTGCTTAGATCCATTGTCCAGGTGTAGGAGATGGTCCACGTGTTACACAAGAGCCTTTCCTTGGGAGCCTGTCCCTTACTAATAAGGGCAAAGAGAAGAATCCGCTCTTGGGTGGGCAAGTCAACACGGGATTTCTACAGAGGCTGACCTGTCCAATTGTAGAGTCCCAGACAGCTCAAGGCAGATTTAAAAAGCGAATTTACACAATGTGACATGCTTTTTGGAGGGGCAGGGGGTGCTGTTAACAGAAGCAACGGGATACGTGATTCGCCAGGATGTGTGTGGCACTGTCTCATGCTCTGTAGCAAGAGGCACTCAGTGCTGTCATGGGGTGATGCAGAGAGTCCCCTCTGCTCTTTGTTCCCTGCAGGTCGTGACAAACCCTTGTGTCTCATTTAAAAGCACTGCTACTGCTGTCGGTCAGACCCATAGTCCTGCTGGAGATGTGCGCTGTGAGTTGCTGTCCCCATGTAGATAGATTAGAAAATGCCCCCTTCTCCCCCAAGCTCTGTCCTCCTGTGGCCTCACTCCAAGGTTCAAGGCTCTTGTCCCCAAAAGGGACAGTGGAATTAGCAGGACATCACCAGGCTAAGGGTCCTCTTCCATGAGCGGGATCTCTGGAAAGCAAGAGTTACTGACTTAGTAAGGCTGGAAACTACACGGTTTGGAGTTATGCGCCTCATTAAAACAGCGCCGATCCCAGAAATCAGGGAAGAAAGGAAAACGTTAAGCTCCATGCCTCCATTAAAGGTCAAATAAAACAGCATCTCTTCCCACCCCGCCCCCCACCCTGTAAACCATCTATCCGCTAGAGAACAACTTGTGATTTTATATCCAGCTCATAAAAAAGGATAATGCTAAACTTTCACCAGCAGCCCTCATAGTCACTTAGACTAAAACGTTACAATTTCAAGCGCAGAGAGGCTGGGTGGAGCACAGGAAGGGAGCCCTTCCAGCCAGCAGGCCTGTTTGTGCCCTGCTTCTGCGGTGTCCTGGGCCACACTCTGGAACCAGTGTGTTATATTGCAGAGTTGCGCTGGGCTCCATTCTCCGGGGAGGTGGGGCACTGATTACAACGTTTCCATGTTTTCATGGAGTGTTTCATATTTCCATTTTCCCCATGGCAGGTGCACCTTTCACGGTACATTGGGTAAAGAGACTTCTACGTACACACCGTTTCTCTGGGGTCTTGTGGAGATGTGTCACCCCCACGTGTGAGGCTGGCAGCACTCCCCACTGCACTGGCCTTCCTCAGGGCCCACAAGGGGAAGGTAGGGAGGGCCCAGTGTACATGGCGGCATAGAAGAAGCATCCTCCTTTAAGTCGGTTTTGGCAGATGTGTCGGGCCTTGGTGCAAGTGCCTAGATTGTTCCTCTCTGCCTGTGTGTGATGCTGTTCCCAAGTGCCACCATCAGAAGTCCTATTCAATTAAAGGACAAGAAGGCATACGCCCTGTCTAATAGGTGGAATCAAAACAGAAGTGCTCTGTGCTCTCCAGTCTTTTAGGTCCACTGGTACCCTTTGAAGCCTCATGAAATTTCTACTCCTGGGCTCATTACTCACAAAATACTGTTCATTCTTTGCCACAATTGGTCTGTTGACAGCAGTCCTACGAGTAGACAGGATGAGAAGCAATGACAGCTAGCATCCCCGTGGCCCTGACCCTGTGCCGCAGAGCTAGCCATAAGCTTTGGAAATGCTTACCGTCTGCAATGTCGATGCCAGGGCTTGTGGATGCTGCCTCCCCTGCTGTACTGGAAATTGTGTCAGGGGTGTCTGGGGCAGGGCGGCTGCCCGCTTGGCACATGGGGGCTGAATATAGACTCTGGAGCAGCTCAGAGGAGCCCAAGGTGCTGTCACAGGTTTCTGACTCCCCAGGGCCTGTGTCCATGTCCCCGGAGCCAGGATATGCCGGAGGGCTCTGATCATCCACAGGTAAGGGACAGCCCTGGCCCACGGAGGCCAGGTACCCGGGGCCTAAGGCACTCGAGCCCCCATTCACAGCCTCGTCGTAGGTCGGGAGCATGACGGGCACTCCGTCCACCACCACAAAGTCGGGGTCACTGCTGGAACTCCTGGGAGGACCCCTGTGCAGAGGAAACAGTGGGGACATATCCAAGTCGACACCACTCCAGGAATGAGGCAGTATGGAGAAACAGCTTCTCCTCCCACGTCCCTGGCAGATGTGCTATACACCAGGCCAGGTTCTGCAGAGAGGTCTCCCTTTAATCACTCTCCATCCTGAGGAAGGGTGGACACTAAGTGCCTAGAGGGGACCGCCAGTCTATACTTAGGCTTCTTTGTAAAAATAAAACAGACAAAACTGCATTACTCATTTTTTTTTTAAAGAGAGATAGAGCAAGCACAATAGGAAATAAAAGGTAGGCTGTTAGCTGCCCCCGCCCTCACTATGCCATTCCTACTACCCAGGTTCATGGCCGCCTTAGACTCAATGCTGCACCATGGACCACGCCGAACCTGCACAGCTGCTGAGAGGGAAGCCAGGCTGCCATCCCTGCAAATGCTCCCTTCCTTCTTGTTCACAGGCACAGTTCCTGGCTGGCCTCTTGTGCCTGTCGTCACTGTGAGCGTGCAGTGGTGCTGGCTCTGACCCTAGGTGATGTGTGCCACCAACATCTGTACACACATGACCACCAGGCTCCACTCCTGGCCTCAGAAAAGCCCAGAGCAGTGAGTAAAACAGCTCACAGCTTCATTGCTGATTCCTTCTGTTGACTGAAAGTTGAGAGATGAGGGCAGAGGATGACGCGGCGGGAGGAGGAAGTTATCTGGTTGGGTATGGTGATGCGCTGAGCTCTGAGTGCTTTTGGGAGGGCACATGAAATACCTGGACATGGCACTTGTCAGGGAGGGGCAACATCAGCCTGTGCTGTTCACTAACGAGAGAGAGAGAGATAGGCGGGAGCCCATGGCTATTTGAAATGTCTTGCAAAAGCTTTGAGGCTATGCCCATTGTCTTTTTGCTCCACAGTCCTTAAAGGCTACCCAGAGAAGGCAAGAGACTGAGGCCCGCACCCCCTAGAAGGCAGGAAAGGTGGAAGACATGCTTCTGACCTGGAGCTGTTAGCACACTCGGAACCATTGGTGCTCACTCCCCTTGGCCACTCCATGTCTCCCATCAGCCTTTCTGGCTCACTCAGGACTTCTCCTTGCTCCTTGTTTTCATGTTGTCAGGCCAGAGCAGGCAGATGCCTCTGGTTCATTTCTTATCCTAACAGCCCATGCTTGGGTCACATTTCCCTCTGCACAGCTCAAACCATGGCATGTGACTTTCATAACCTAGATCTCAAAGACTTGGGACCTGGAGAGCACAAGCATCTGTCCTTGGCATGCTCTTGAATATTTTGTGTTCCATTTGGACAGATGACACCAATTTTCCCTAAACAACTAGAGGACAGTATAGAGCAGCATGTGAGTCTTGAGAAGATTTCAAAAACATCTTAGTAGTCCATATCTTAGAAAACTCTTCCAAGCATACACACACACACACACACACACACACACACACACACACACACACACACACACACACACACACACACACACACACACACACACACACACACACGCTTTGTGAGCTAGTTGAAGATCTGCTAATACACCATAAATCACAGCTGTGTAGTCTAGCTTTCTCTTGGTGATCCTTTGGCCTTTCTGAGAAACTGTAATTGCTTAGTGATAGAACATGGTCCCTTGATTAATAAATAATAATGTTGAAGACCCAGAGAGATGCTGGAAGGTTTGAGAAGAAAGAAAGAAAGGTTCTGGAGCCTCAGCAGAGGCTTGGTGATGCCACCAAAGAGGTGCTGACACACCTGTGGGCCTGGGGAGAATGTAAGCAAACCCTCACACCCAGCACACGCAGCTGGGGAGAGCGAGGCACCTGCTGAGTCTGACCTGTGGTGCTTCTGCTGCAAGGATCAGGGGTACTGCTGAGTGCAATGAAACTATCTGGGTGGATGGTTTGAGGAAGCTAGCCCTTCTCTCTCCCTTTCCACAAGGAGAGAGAGAGAGGGAAGAGACACAGAGAGATAGAGACAGAGAGAGGACGGGGAGAGAGGGAGAGAGACAGAGACAGAGAGAGGAGGAGGAGGGAGGGGGAGAGAGACAGAGAGAGGAGGGGGAGGGAGGGAGAGAGACACAGAGACAGAGAGAGAGACAGAGAGAGAGAGAGAGAGAGAGAGAGAGAGAGAGAGAGAGGAGAGAGAGAGAGGAGGTGAAGGAAGGCAGAAAAAAAGGGAGGGAGGGAAACAGGGAGGGAGAAAGAGACAGAGAGGAGGGAGAGGGAGGGAAAGAGAGAGACAGAGACAGAGACTGAGAGAGAGGAGGGCAAGGGAGGGAGGGAGAGAGAAGAGCAGAGAGGAGAAGAGAAGAGAAGAGAAGAGAAGAGAAGAGAAGAGAAGAGACTGTTGTGTTGGAAGCAATAGAGTAGTCAATGCCAGGCGCCTCCTTCTCACCCAAGCAATTGTCCTTTTTTCATGAACCTCAGACTCCTTGTTCTCATGATTAGGTGCCATGGTGAGGGCAGCGTAAGGATAAGGATGACTGACTTAGGGGTAAGCACAGCTGTGAGGTGACAAGGCTCAGGTGTAAGCACAGCTCTGGGATGAGGAGGACTCAGGAGTGAGGACACCAACCTGAGCTCTCTGGTGTAGCCAAGGAGGAAAGAGTCGCCCTCTGAAGACCCAGATCCCCTCTCAGGTCCTTTCTGGCTTCTCACTCAGAGGTCTGCTCTCCTTCCTGAAGCTTCCTACCCTATTGGCTGATCTCTGCTATCTCACATCCCTAATCTTGCCACTTCCCCAAGTATGTATAAGTCATCTTAGGGCCACAGCAGGTGGACCACAATGGGAGGTGCTCCTAATGGGGTGTGCACAGCGTGTATCCCTGGCCTGGTGCCTTCCTCCAGTCCCCGACAGTGCCTGCTTCAGAATGGTCTTCCCATGGAGGCAGCGATGGGGCCTGCCCACCATGGTGATCTCTTCCTGACAGTCTACATAGACTCTTAAGCTTTGCCTTCATCTGTGCTCTCTCTGATGCACTGACCTGGTGGGGAAGTGGGCCTTGAACTTGGTCTGGAACATTCTGGCCAGGATGACGAGCAGTAACACCAGCAGCACGCTGGTGGCCGTGAATGCCACAATCTTCCACGTGGTCAGGAGGGTCTCATGGGTGCTAGGCCACGTTTGCTCTGCCATGGGAGATAACAAAGCCAGGCATGAGGTGTCATGTTCCTTTGGTAGTCATCTGGTATATGAGGTACACATGATGTCCCTCCTGGGACTCAACAGACACACCACACCTCCAGGACAGCTGGTAAATCATGTTAGGACCCACACAATGCTAAAACCCATCTCCGGCATGGGTCCTTCTGGGTCGGAGACATATTGGCAGGTGATGGACTTGTAGACATGACTGAGACTCTAGACATGCATCCTCATGTTGCAGACTGAGCAGGAAAACCCAGCCCAGGGCAAGACAACACTGTAACTGCTTCTTAGGAAGAGACAGGAAGATGTCCTTCTGCCCTGAGGGGCCTCTTCTGACCTGTCACAAAGCATTGCTCTAGGGTGAAGGATGGAATGAAGCAAGGATGACGAAATCTAAGGCTACATGGGTACACTCCTTGGCCACCACTCCAGTCTCCGTGGTATCTGCAAGGTCACGGAAGCCACAGTAGACCCTTCCAGAACAGACTGTCATCCTGTTGCTCCCAGCATAGCCCATCCCATTATCCCACACAGTGGCTGTTCTCTTAGACTTGGTGCCTCTCCTCGGTTCACGTGACCTCTGAAGGCCTCCAGATACCCAGTATCACATCTGTGTCCAGAAGAGCAGCATCAACCATCACTGCTGCTTAGGGCAACAGCCATGGCTATGGTTTGGAAAATGCTGGAGACAAGCTGAAAGGACAGGGGAAGGATGTATGCTGGTACCAGGGTTCATCTATGGGGCCACTTCCTGGGTGTGCTGGGACCTGTGGCAAAGATGG
This sequence comes from Acomys russatus, assembly GCF_903995435.1. Classification (NCBI taxonomy): domain Eukaryota; kingdom Metazoa; phylum Chordata; class Mammalia; order Rodentia; family Muridae; genus Acomys; species Acomys russatus. The sequence continues at coordinate 77,289,493 of NC_067142.1, read as the reverse complement.
CTTGCCATCACACATCGTTTACCAGGAGGCAATGGAGACGGTATACGGTCTCCACTTGTGTGAGATTAGTTCTTAGCCACAATATTATTCCTACTTGAAGGAAAGAGTGGGGTCATGCACTACTCAGGTTCCGAGGCCATGTATATAATTCTGGTAACAACCATGGGCCTGCATCCTTGCCAGTGGGTAGCACCAAGGCTGTGAAAAACTGCAGAAGCTGAATTTCTCCATGGGTGTCAGGGTTATGATTCATTTTATATTCCTGACCCCCTGAAAAAGTCCTGGAATCCCTTGGCAGGGTCCAACACAGCCACCTATATCCATTTCTACAGCCCAGCCCTGAGCTCATGATAGGATGGGAGTGGGTGTCATTGAAGACATAGCCTGGCCACAGACCAGAGTGCGGCCTTGGGTCTCACCTGATTTGATGCAGTAGACTTGGTAGGAAGGGAACCACTCTCCATACTGGCAGGTGATGTACTTATAGTCACTGGTGAGGCCGTAGCCGGGGTCACAGTAGAACTCCACCACAGTTCCATGGTTGTAGCGCTCGCAAGGCCTCGGGTGGCAGATGAAATCTCCGTGACTCACCATAGGAGGTAGCGGACAAACTTGGGCAGTTGGGGAGAATAAAAGTTTCAGAACCAGAGGCTCCTGAGAGGAGCTCTTCAGACATAATACAGGCGTGGCTTATGTGCTTATACGTGAAACACCACACTAAGGCATGGCAACAGAGACAGCCTACATTCCCATGGAAGGTCAGGGGAAGCCTGCTAGGGTATTCTGAGAACAAACGCTGTCGTGTGGTGTTGTAAAGTACACAGTAAAATAGAGGTTCACCTTACAACGTGACAAGTACTCCTATTTAATAGATAGTATTAAGCTACTCTATTAATAATGCATAGTATTATGTGCCAGACAACCCAGTAAATAAAATTAAAGATATTTACAGACAAAATCTTTACCCAATGGCACAGTGGTGACAAGTTTGCTTCTGTTACCAAAGCAATCATTTGAAACTCTCCAAATCGGGGGTGGGGGTTGGGGGTGGGGAGTAGGGGGTGGCAGGGGGAATGTAGCAACTCTCCTGCTTCTGTTTGCAGTCTTAGCCTGGACCCCTCACACACAGGTGTCACCAGGGCAATGTGAGCAAGAACTAGGAGCCTGAAGGCCTAGGCTTTCTCCTGTCAACACACTGTGAGACCTCCAACATGTCACTTAACCCTCTGTAAGCCCTGGTCTTCTTGCTCTGCTCCTGGTGGTGGTTAACGGTTTTCTGACCCATGTTGCAGGATGCAATGGAAGAAGGCTGTCTTCAGTCTCCTGCCGTGGGCTCACACCTGGGCTGCAGAGGTGGATCTGGCTACATCTCTGACACTGGTTTTTAGTGGAGTTTGCTGTTTAGTCATCCCATGCCACAAAGAGATCTATTATCTGTAGAAGGACTCAGAACTAAACATGGTGCCACTTAAACACTCCTCAGGAGGCAGTGAAACTGCAGTCTACCAACGCCTGCGTTCTAACGGCTGCACCTGGAAACACCACTAGCTTTCACTACAGGGAACCTCCATGGGGGTAGTTTAGGGTTCAGGATGTTCCTTCTGACTTGGAAGGAAACAACAAAAGTATTATTAATTATATACTTGCTGGGCTGGGGAGATGGCTCAGTTGGCAAAGTGCTTGTCATGCAAGCCTGAAAACCTGGATTTGGCACTTAGAATCCATTTTTTTTTTTTTTTTTTGTTCCAGGCCAGTGAGAGACCTGATCTCATAAATCAGGGTAAAATGCATCCTGAGGAATAAAATAACACCCCAGGTTGACTCTGGCACCTTCCCCCATGTGCTCGCACATGCACGTGCATGCACACACACCCACAAATATGCACAGACATACACAAATACACCCGAAAAGTTATAAATGTGAATCTTAGTTCAAAATCGTAATATAGGGCTCAAGGTACCCCCCACTGTCACCTAACACTGCCTCACCACTGCGCTCTTTGAACTCTGCCATTCATCTTCCCCCACAGCACCCCTAGGAGACAGACAGACTGATAGACACTCTCGCGCACACAGCACTCTCAGGCCCAGGGCAAACAGCCTACTTTCAGTGCCGTGTGTCAAGCATCCGCAGGGATCCGCGTGTCCCTGGAAACACCACGAGTCAGTGTACCATACTTTCACCACAACATCCTTCCAGGCCCTGACTCAGATCCCCTCGGCTACGAGCCCTCAGCAAACGCTGTGGGTGGCAGGAACAAAGAAAGACTCCACTGCAACTTTAGTTTTTAGAACATTTCTCCCGACTTTAGAGAAGTTCAGCAGCAGATGCTGCTTTTCGGAGGATCGCAGCTTACGTATCCGAGCGTTACAGGAAGAATCCAAGCAGAGCTCTGATGAGGCTCAGCCAGGAATGGATCTTAATTGCTGTCCTCAGGTGTCACTGCTCTGCTCCTTATATGCCATTTGTCCTGCCGTGGGTTAAGTCTCCTTGCAGAACAAAAGGGAAATCCTAGCTGCCAAATGGCTGCACAGTGGCTTTCTATGTCATGCACAGAAATCCACAGAGGTGGGCTAGGTGGGGCAGAGGAGAGGAGATAAGTGGCAGAGGCCAGGACCCACGGTCTGCTCTGTGCTGGATACCAATGGCCCGAGCTGGGGCTGCACAGGCAAGCTGAAGGCCTGCTATCAGACCTCAATGTAGAGACAATTTTGGAATTCGGGTTTCTTTTAAAAAATACAGAATTATTATAAGAATATGTTTTTGTTTTAATCCCAGGTGTGGGGATATAAGGCTGCTTTGGACTGTCTGCAGCAGCTGATTATGATTTGCCTCATAGCAGAGGCATGGTTTTGCCAGCTGCAGACAGTTTCTACAAATATGTGGCATTTGGGATTCTGGGAATTTTTCAGAGCTAGAGCCTTGATTGGTGGGGTGGATGTTTGTTGGTTGCTGTTGGCTGCAGCTGGTCACGATTTGTTGCAATTTGTTAAACAGTTGTGCGCAAAGAACAAACAAGAAGAAAAAAATAGAGACCCTGATGGCAAAGATCTAACTTGCCCCAAGGAACTCAAGGCCCTTAATCTAATCAGCAGGAAGTAGTCCAACAATAATGTTGCTCCTGACCCCGGACTTTGAGATCTCCTTTCTTTTTCTCTATCCTTTTTCCTCCTATCTAGTGTTGGGAGTTGAAAGGTAAGAAGAAAAGGGGTGAAGGGTGGAAGAAAAAAGAACCCACCAAGTAGCATATCTGGCTGCAGAGGACCATGTCTCTCCTCATCCTGCCTCTTGGGAATTTCTCAGGCACTTCCTTTCTCTGCTGCCAATGTCTGTCCCTGCTGCTGTGCAGCCCTGGCTCTCTCCACTGTCTGGATGGAATACAGCAAAAACACCCACAGCCTTCCTGGGCCCTCTGTGCACCCTGAATGACTATACACACGTTTCTCTACTTAGAACGGGGCTAAGTCCTGATAACCCATCAAAAGTCTGGCAAAAATCCTATTTGCTATAGTGATGCTTTTCTATGCATTGCTGGGTTCAATTTGCTAACATTTTGTTGTGGATTCCACGTAGCATCCCTGTATGGTTTGGGTGTTAGGGTCATGCTGTCTCCACAGAAGGCACTATTCCCTTTGTCTCTTTCCCCTTCCTAGTTTCCCACCTATCAAGAAAGAGAAAGGATACACACTGGAATTTCTGTGAGGACGGCATGGGCTGAGGGCTCTGAGCAAGGCGCTTGCCAATGACAAGTTGTCACTAGTGACTTGATTTTATAGTTAGCTTGGGGACCTGCAGCCTGGTGACAAGTGAAGCTGCTGGAATTTGGGGGCCAAGAAAGTACTCTGATGACAGTCTGGGATTTCTCCACCTCTGCTGCCCCTGCTCCCTGAGAGATGCCAGCAATGGCGGTCCCATCCCGAAACACTGGCTGAAGCAAGTTCCAACTAAGAGCAAGTTAGAGTGCTCCCCTGCAGCCCCACTGCATGCTCCACACAAAGGACACAGAAACAACAGGGACTCGCCATTGGCTCCATCTTGACCCACATTGGTTCAACGTTCACTCCTACAGAGGTATGAAGGCCCTTCCCTGGGGTGACAACTACCTCACTCTCAGGAGGCTGACACAGTTCATAAGCCTAACAGATTTGAGGAAGCAGGAAAGGGTTTCCTGGCAGTCTTGGTTAGCTCCTGGGAGGTAACTGGCCCTATTCTTTGGGATTTCCCATGACACACCCAGCCTTGCTATACCAGCACCTACAGTTTAAATCTCATGTGTCCCCTTCAGGCTTGTGTTTTGAGCATCCCATCCTCAGCATGGGATACTATTAAGGTTTGTGGTGCCTCTGGGAGATGGAAGCAGGGCATTGTGGGATAAGCTTCGGTGGTAATAGATGCTCCAAGTTCTGGTCTGCTCTCTGGCTTGTGGTCACACTCTGAACAGCCACTGCTGCCTGCCTCTCCCAATCCCCACCTCACCTTATCCCGCCCCCCATGCTTCCCCAGCACAATAGCCTGATACCTCTATGAACTAGGCCCTCCTCCCTTAAGTTGCTTCTCTCAGATGCTCAGGCCACACTGACGCATAAGGAACTAACACAGCCTCCCTTCCATCTCACCTCTGATTTCTTTCCACAGATGATTTCCTGCTTCCTTCAGAGTGTACACAGCTCGAGGGTCTCCTCAAGGCCAGGGAGCAAATGTCTATGCAGATTATTAGAAGCAGGAGCCTGTCGCTACTATCACTATAGGGTCCAAACAGTTCGTTAGGTTATAGGCAAATGAACCTAAGTCACTTTTCCCTTTGCCGTGCACACTAGGCTTACATCCCCATTGTCTAAGCCCAAGGAAAGTCAACTACTACATTAGACAAAGTGAGGTGGGAGAGAAAGCCAACGCATGATCTAAGCACAGGCTTCCATGTTAGCAGTGGGGTACCTATCCCGTTAGAGCTGTCAGTGGCCTGCTCTGGATTTGCTGGAGCCTTCACATATATTGACTATATTATTTAGCTTGTTTTTAAAAGTCAATTATTGAACACCTGCCCCTCCCCCACCCCGTCCCAGCAAGTTTAATGGTATCACATCCTGTATGCAGATGGTAAGTATGTAAGTGGATGGCAATTTCTGTGGCTAGGAAAGCCTGCTTATCTGTTCAAAGGAACTCCAGTACAGCATGTTCACATACTTGAAGGAGCCAGGATGGAGCTCCAGCCTGCATATCTCTCCAGGGAGCTTGGCAGGCATGACTGATAGGAACCAGAAGTTCTTTTCTGTGCAGTAAGATCTCCAGTGTATGTGGGAACTGGAGATGTAGTCAAGGACAGGAGGAACTGGCTCGGAGACTAAAGGTCAGGCATGGTGCCTCTTCTGTAATGGAAGTGGGATGTGTACATAGGGAAGTGGGGGACTCCGAGGATTCCCCAGAAGACAGGAGGAGGACAGGAAAGAAGAGGCAAAACTTCCAAAACAGCCAGCGGTTTGAATACGAATGACCCGCCTAGGCCCAGATGTTTGAATGCTTAGATATCAGGAGTGGCACTACTTGGGAGGGATTACGGGGTGTGGTCTTGTTGGGGGAAGTGTGTTACTGGGGGTGGGATTTAAGGTTTCAGAAGCCGAAGCCAGGCCTAATGACTTTCTCTCCTCCTACTGCCTGTGGATCTGGGTATAGAATTCTTGGCTCGTTCTCCAGTACCATGTCTGCCTTCATCCACCATGCTCCCCACCGTGACGACAATGAAGTAAACTTCTGAAACGGTAAGTGAGTCCCAATGAAATGTTTTCCATTTTAAGAGTTGCGTGGTCATGGTGTCTCTTCATAGGAATAGGGCATTGACCAAGACAGGAAATATGACTAGTTAAAGGACAGTGGAGCTTCTGTTCCCCTTCCCCACCTAACAGAAACATGGTTTTCCTGTCAGTGGAAGAAACTGCCCATGAGAGAAGCAGCAATGGATTGATCATGAGTTCTCTCCTGGGACATCTGGGAGGCAGTGGAGAGAGTCTAGCTATACCAGGGACCCCAAGGATCTGCTTGTATCTGCTATTCAGGGAAGAACTCAAAGGAGGTGGCCTTTAGGCTGAAATCCAAAACAGCTCTGTCCCTGGTAGGGGGATCTCAGACCAGAACCCGAACACCGGCTGTTTGCTAAGAGTCCACAAAAAAGAGGAAAATCAATTTGACCTTGTTGTAGAATCCACAGGCCATTTTCTCTTCTCTTTACTTGAATGTGATCTAATGTGGGACAGGAGAGAGCAGGATGCATAGCAACCAGTCAAGGAGGCAGATGAGACAGTGCGTGTGAGGTCCATAGCCCCATGGTAAGCTGTTGAGATTTTTGTCAGAAATGTGAAGGGGGTGCTGTGAAGACCAAGGACTGCAACAGCCTTTACAGCCAGACCTGGTTTCTGTGTGTATGGCTGGCAGCTGGGGTATAACACAGACCTGCAGAGTGATTAGGACATGGTTGTCATGACCTGGACAGATGTCGGCGTCATGGATCAGGCCAGCGATAGTCAACATGCTGGGAAGAAGAGTGGTGGAGCATCCTTCCATCAGTCTGGTTCTTTTTCTACAATAGGTTTTTGATAGATGGATTTGGGGGCCCCTGGGAGATGAGCCAAGGGCGATGGCTAGACTTTGGACCTGGGGTTGACAGTGGTGCCATTCCCCCACGACATTAGGAAGTTGCTTTGTCGGAAATAGTGGTGCTCAGTTCAGTTTTGTTCTGGGTAGGCTGGAGCTGCTGCCAGTGATTATGAATCAGGCATCTGGAGAGAGAGGTGTCCAGGATAAATTTAGAGCTCAGCAGTCATGAGCAGGAAGACAGTATTTCTGACCATCAGAATGCATGAACTCACATAGAAGGAAGTAGAGAAAGGGCCCTGAGTCCAAATGCAGAGACTCGGTTAGGACAAAGGGGCAAGCAGAGTGTGCTCTGTTGTTGCACAGATGCTGAGAGAAAAAGCACTGTGAGGAAGAGGAGGTGCTCCCTAGTGAGCTGAGAAGAGGAGAAGCGTGGCCATGGGCTAGGAAGAGAAGCGTGGCCGTGGGTTAGGAAGAGAAGCGTGGCCATGGGCTAGGAAGAGAAGCGTGGCCGTGGGTTAGGAAGAGAAGCGTGGCCGTGGGTTAGGAAGAGAAGCGTGGCCATGGGTTATGAAGAGAAGTGTGGCCATGAGTTAGGAAGAGAAGCGTGGCCATGGGTTAGGAAGAGAAGCGTGGCCATGAGTTAGGAAGAGAAGCGTGGCCATGGGTTAGGAAGAGAAGCGTGGCCATAGGTTAGGAAGAGAAGCATGGCCATGGGTTGGCTACATGGAAAGCACTGGTGACCTTGAGACCTGGTGGTGGATCTAAATCCATTTGTAGAGAGCAGAGTGAATGGGGTGGGAGGAAAAGTCTGCTGCAGGGAAGCAGTTAACAGGGTGGCCGAAGGGTCCCAGAGGACCCCATCGGAGTTCTGGACCTTGTTCATGGCTGGTGCACCTTGGGGGGAGTCTAGCGTGGTGGACACAAGTAGGGATGCAGGCAGAGGGACTGAAGGAGGGCAGCCTTGAAGGAGGCGAGAGGTGATGGGATCATACATGAGCGAGGAGCCTTGCTTTGGAGGAGGAGTTGGATCTGGGCACAGGTCCAAGTCGCTCCAAGGCCAGGGCGGTAGAGAGACTGGCAGACTGCTCTCTAGAGACGCCTATTTTCTCAGTGAACTATGAGGAGCCCACAGCTGAGAATTATGTATTATTTATCATCATCCTTAAACCATTTATATATTTCAATCCATGCAAAAGAGGAAAATGGACCTTAAAAACAGCCTAGCTTCTTGTGAATATTCACACAAATGGGCCAGGTGTAAATGCAGAACAATTGTACCCTATCCTCTCCAGCGGTTTAAAATTCTTCCAAGCCGTTAGCCTAGACGCATTCACAGGACATTTCATTCTCGCTTCTTCCAAAGGCTCCCACGGTCTACACACTTTTCATGAAAGAAAGACATGACCCCTTAGATTACGTATCCACATCCACCCCACACAGTTTGTGGCAAAGGCTGTTTGCTGCTCACACAAGCGAAGCTGAGCTCTCATTTCTGAGTGTTGCCCAGGATCCTGTGTCCATGTAGGTTCTTGTCAATGGACTGTAACTAGAAGCAACACACTGGTACCATGAGTTCAGGCTAGACCTACGAGACTCTTCCATATTTTCTAGACTAGAAGTGATTTTCCAAAGGGATCTTAAGCCACGGCTCAAGGCAGCAGAGCCTGTGGAGACATGGTGATGACAAGAGCCACTAACTGACCAACACGCACAGCACACTGTAACGTAAACATGAGCTTGTGCTTTGTTTGTTCCACTGTCCACCCCTTGGGAACTTTCTCACAGTCCTGGTTTACCTTACACTTGGCATAAGGAGTAAGTAATGGACATGAGTCTGCTATGTGACATAGCACACTGCGCGCTCCTGATGCGTTCACAGCCAGCATGCTCCCTCGATGCCATATTAAAGCTGGATTTGAACAACCTCTTAATGCTTTAAGCCATTGGTTCCTTAGCCCTGACGGCATTCATATTAGAATCATTTGGGTAACTCTGCCTAATTGGTTAGGGCTGGGTCTTGGTCTTGGCTAGCTCTTAAGAGCTCCCTGGGTCATTCTAATGGGCAATCCAAGTTAAGATGCCCTGCTCTGTGCAGTTGTGATAGACAGTTGGGGAAAACCAATCTCCCTCCACCCAGCAACTGCTGGATGTAGGATTACCACATTCAGCAGAGCTGGCATGTGAACCACACTGCCATAGTATCTGGTCTGGTCTTCACCTTTCACCAAGCTCTTACTATTATTGGGAATGGGAGCCCACAGATCACTAGCACTGGGTGAGCTAGGAGCACACTAGACGTGCATAGACTCCAGCCACACCCCAACCTACTTAGTCACAAACTTTGTGTTAGAGAAATGCCCTGGGGAGTCACACTCACCTGGAAGTTTGGAAAGCTCAGGAAACTCTGTGGATGAGCGTAGGGGTAGGAAGCAAAGAAGCTGGTACTCAAGCCATGATCTGGCCTTGAAGAGCAAGGCACAGTGGAGAAGATGCCCAGTTCTGTGTGTTGGCATTACCTCTAGCAGCCTACTATACAGTTCTGCAAGGGGCTATGGTTTCAGGTACAGACTCACCCAACCTCTGTCCCTCAGGAGAGCTGCAGCCCTGCAGTCCTCAAAGCTGTCACTGTGGCTGCTCCCCAATCTGACTCAAGTTTAGGTAATGAATCCAGGAAGCTGTATGGACCCCCCTGCATGCCAAAGTCATAGCTGTTTCCAAGACGACATCTGAAAACTTTGCTTTTAGCTCAGGGAAAAATCAATACATGGTTATACAGCACATTACATTTTCTACTTTTGTTGTAACAACCCAGAAAGCCAATAAATGTGTCCACCCAAGGAAGCAAATGATCACGCGGCTAGGCTCTGCTTGTTTCCAGGTTGGGTAGAGAACGGTGTTCACCTGCTCTGAGATATGCTGACAGATGAAGTTCACGATCAATATTACCCAGTCGCCCTGAGGGAGGGGCCATGATCTGCTCTCTGTCGCAGAGTCACTGCAGTGGGGGTATTCCTGAAGAAAGACAGCATGCACCTAGTGACAACTGTTAGACTTCAGTGTAAAAACAAAACTGAGGCTTCACATAAGCAATGTGCTATGTGCCTGGTGTCACAGGCCTGCAGAAGCCGTGGAAGAGTGCATGGGTGAGGCAGCTGGTGCAAACCTGGTTTACTGACAGTCTGTACAGCAGGGAAGGGTGGGCTGCATGTGTTTCTGTGGCCCAAGGATGCAACCACTCCCTGAAATGACAGGAGCCTCAGCTAAATTGAGAACCGTGTTGGCTACCACCAGGTGAAAATACATCTGTGGTGTCAGAGTGTTCTGAAGCCTGGGTACCCATAACCTGTTAGAGGTGGAACTCTGAATGGCAATCAAGACTTCTTTATTTTTATTTTTTTAAAAAGAGAAATCAGGGGCTCAAGATGAAAAGGAGGAGTGTGTGCCACAAGGTAGACCAGAAAGCTCACATGCAAGAAGAGTGTTTGCCACTTTGTCTTTTCTTCCTCTTTCTGAAGCTCACAAAAGGCTGAAGCACAAGAGACCATGCAAAGTTCAGGGTGGCTAGGGTATCCTGGACCCTAGTGATTGCCAAACTCTCTTTCCATAGGTTAGACCAAGGTGGTGTACAGATAAATCAGTGTGGGATTTTCTGAATCTCAAGATTTTTTTTTTGTTGTTGTTGTTTTTATGAGACAGACTCTCACTGTATAGCCCAGGCTTCCCCCAAGACACACACGCACTCTCCCTCCTTCTTCCTCTCCTCTCCGCCCCCCTCTCCTGTCTGGAGTTTCCTTAATTATAATAGAAATTTTGCTTAAAAGCACAGAATAGTGAACAATTTAATGGCTCAGTGTTACAAGACTACAGACAGGACCCCAATAGTTACATTGTTCCTCACCAGTTATTTCATATTAAGTGCAATTTCTTAAATTAAAAAAAAGAAAGAAAACAGAAACAGTGTTATGCTTGAGGGAAACACAAGACTAAGCATTACAATGTTATAACCAAACCAAATCTAGCATGTTTAAAATAAATACCAATAGCCCCTTCATAAGCATGAATGCATTGATGGGTGAGAGACATATTCTGCTAGTACAGTGCAATTAGCAGTATTTGAACACTAGACATTGAGTCTCCTAAACACACAGCAGCCTGCAGAGTGGACGTGTGTGTGTGTGTGTGTGTGTGTGTGTGTGTGTGTGTGCGCGCGCGCGCACGCGCACCTTGCATGTCTGTTTGTTTTTGAGTCAGGGTTTCTCTGTGTAGCCTTGGCTGTCTTGGAACTCTCTTTGTAGACCAGGCTGGCCTCGAACTCACAAAGATCCACCTGCCTCTGCCTCCCTGAATGCTGGAATTGCAGGCCTGTGCCACCACCTGCCCCAGCTAAGTGGGCATATATTTGATTGAGCCTTTTACACTCAGGGCTGAAGAGAGATCTGGCTAAATCTCTTAGGTTCCCACTCTGAGTCAGACAGAGTTCTTCTCTGTCCAGTGCCGTTTTCCAGCCCAGCCCAGCCCAGAGCATCAGAGGCCCAGGGAACACACGACTGTAGGCTTAGACTGCAACCCTGACTCTACAGCAGCTACCCACATACAGTGCCAGAGGCGGGTAAGAAATGGCTGCCTAGGTTCCCCCGCAGTGGACACTGGCATTGCAACCAGGGTAACCTAGGGCAACGCAGTATAGTGAAAATGTGTTTGTTTTATTTTCACATTTACTTATTTGTGCGTGGAGGGCAGAGCAGTCTGTGAGAGTCAGTTCTTTCCTTCAACCATGTGAGTTCCAGGAATTCAATTCAGATAATCAGGCTTGGCAGCACCTTTACCCACTGCGGCATCTGGTTGCACCGCCCCTCTGCTCCCATGTTCCTCTTAATACACGGTGGCAGAATGGCCAAAAGCAAGTATCTCTTTGTTAAGCATTTCCCTTACTGCTATTTCAAGTATAACATTAGTTCTCAGAGTGCTTCTATGGACACTTGCAGGGTCACTGGGTTTTCTTTTTTGTGAGTGCACCCATCTTTATAATGAACCTTGGAGCCTCGAGCCGTACTTTTAACAAGTACAGCCAAGCAGGCTCGACAGGTGGTAACTGACCTTAAGAAAACAATCACTGCACGCTCACAGTAGCCTTATTCGTGATAGCTAGAATCTGAAAACAACCTAGCTGTCCCTCAACCCAAGAATGGGTAAAGAAACTGTGGTACATTTATACAATGGAATACTACTCAGCTATTTTTAAAAACAAGGAAATCTTGAGATTTGCAGGCAAATGGATGGAACTGGAAATGACCATGCTGAGTGAGGTAACCCAGACCCAGAAAGACACACATGGTATATACTCACTTATAAGTGGATATTAGCCCAACATAAGTGTCCTCTGAGAGACTCCACCCAGTGGAGGATTGAGACAGATGCTGGGACTTGCTGCTGGACTCCAGGTGGAGTGCTGAGAGTGGTATGGAAGAACGGGGGGGGGGGGGGGGGGGGGGGGGGGGGGGGATGGAAGGACCTAGAGGCCTCAGGAGCCTCACAAGGAGACCATCGAGGCTGGTGGATTTGGACACAAGTAGGTCCGCACAAACTATTGCACCAAGCAAGGACAATGCATGCAGTAAACCTAGACCCCTCTTCAGATCTAGCCAATGGACAGCTCGTTCTCCACAGTTGGTGGGAGGAGCAGGGAGTGCCTTTGACATGAACTCTGGTCACCCCAATTTGATCACTTCCCCTTGGTGGGGAGGCTGGGCGGTACACAGAGGAAATAGTCAGTTGATAACAAGGGGCAGTCATGGGTCCTGTGTGAGTGTATGTACATGTGTGCTATTCTGTGAAGAGGACTATTGTGACATGTGACCAAATCTTGGGAAGCATTGAGGAATAGAGAAGAAGAACAGAAAAGTTCCCTGTCCACAAACAAACAAGCAAGCAAACAAACAAACAGAGGCTGGGCAGGAGAGATAGCCCCAGTGGAGTGCGCAGAGCCCACACATCTGAGGAGGTAGATTTTTAGGCTAGTCAGTGTAACCTTCTCTGTGACCTCTAGGCTGACAAAGGATACTGTTAAAAAGCAAGGGCGCAGGGACCATCACCCACCCACCACCTATCTGTAGTGGCTCTGGAAGAAAAGAAAGCAACTGTGGCAGTGGTTCCTGAAGGGCAGTGGGGCTGGGGGGTGGGGGGAGGTGGGGAGCAGGGGGTGAGGGAGCCAGGGGAGAGGGGGAAAAGAAAACAACAAGGAAGAATGACCCAAACCTCTCCGCCAGCCTGGCACGGCCCCAGAGTGATGGAGGGGATTTATTGCTTTCTGTGTTGTACCTGATTGCAGGAGCTTTTATTACTATGAAATACAAGTCATCCTACTTCCTAGAAAGGAAAGGAGGAAATAAATCCTGGCGGGGAGCAGGGCTGGGGGCAATCCTAGGGCTTATGGACAAACACAGGGAGTTTCTCATTTGTAGTGGCCATCTATATATCCCCGAGCACAATGGAGTCGCCCCTCTTGTGAGGGCTCAAAGCACGCGTCACAGCCCATGATTCTCTCTGTTTCTCCTAGGAAGCTGACACTCAAGCCTTGCAAACAAAGGGTTGCTCATCCGAGAAGTGGTGTGAACAATGGGCAGGACCCCAGGGCTATAGTGGGGATATAATTTGGTCAGGATCCTGAACGTGGTGAAGGGGGCATTTCCTGCATCTGGCCCAAACAGGTGCCTCAGGACAAACAGCCTGCCAGGTGAGTGGCAGGATGGGGCCAGCGTAGAATAGACTCTGTCTGGAAAGGGGTGACTTTCCATTGGAGTCCTCTCTGTGGAAGACGAATCTCCTGTCCTGTCCCTTCTTTGACCTCAAGTGAAAGTTTTCCCCTAAATGAAATTTAAAAGAAGAATTATTTCATTATCAGAGTCCAGGAGAGATGAATGCTGATGGTTACATGGAAATATAGGAGGCAAGTCAGGCCCCGATGATGGCCAAGTCCATGCAAAGAGCGGGAAGGAGAGTGTGGGTCTCTCTGTGAGGAGTACTGCTAATGGGAGATGAGCCTAGAAATGAACAGCAACAAAGCCTCAGGTCTACCTGAAAAACAGGAACACAATCTTCTGGGATTCTTCTTTGTTTTTGTTTTTGTTCCTGTGTGTGTGTGTGTGTGTGTGTGTGTGTGTGTGTGTGTGTGCGTGCGCACGTGTGCGCACACGCACACATGTATTTAAGAGAAACAGGTCAGTGTTTCTTAATTCAATATGGACAGAAAAATTAAAGGAAAAGGTGGAGGAGGAAGAGAAGGAGGGGAAGAGGAAGAGGTAGTAGTGGTGGTGATGGAGGAGAAGGAAGAGAAAGAGGAGGTGGTCAAGGAGGAGGGGAAGGAGACAGGGGAGGTGGTAATGGAAGACTGGGAGGAGGAAGGGGAGGGGAGGAAGGGGAGGGGAGGAAGGGGAGGGGAGGGAGAGGGAAAGAGGAGGTGGAAGAGAAGAAGGAGGAGAAAGAGGAGGAGAAACAGGTGACAGTGGTGGTGGGGGAGGCGTCAGAATAGTCAAGAGGCAGGGAAGACTGTTCTTGATGTCAGGACAAAGTTTCTTTGAGGCATAAGCATCTGTGACTTAGAAGGTGGAAGACATCACTGGCAATCACTCATCATAGAAAGAAAATATTAGGTGCAGCAATTGTGTAGAAATCCGGTTGTGTGGTGCAAGCAGCTATTTCCTCGTCATCACTCTGCTGTCGTGTAGAGCAGTACATGGAAACAGCATTAGGATAATGTACTATGGCTCATGAACAGTAAATTAACAGGATTGCCTGCTATTTTGCATTTCCTGCTAATACAATACCTCCTCAGGGTCACTGGCAAGGTGGCTGTCAGGCAGACATTACCAGCCACAGGCATTTCACTGTGAGGGCGCAAAGTAGCAAAAGGGGATGACACCACTAGTCTATGTGTCCAGACCAGCTCACCGCGTGTGCACTCACAAATGACTTCCGAGGATTTCAGACGAGACTTCAAGAGCTGATCCCTGCGGTGGAGCAAGCCCAGGATTTCCTCTCTCCCAGGCCCAGCAAACCCACACTTGTCTTCAAAGCAAGTGAAAATTCCTTTGTTTTTGAGGATAAGATCCCCAAGCCCCTTACAACCTTGACTGGCATAAGCCAGGCTCCTGCCTGGGGTTATAAATTAGCCATCCCTACAGCTGCAGGCTAAGAGTCTGAGAAGATGCCGGGGTTTTATGATCCCAGCAAATCATCCCTCCACTCTCAGAAAAGCACAACCAAGGGTGCCTTTTCCAGATATTTACGGCTAAGTGTAGTGGCACACAGCTGTGATCTCAGCACTTTGGAGGCAGAGGCAGGAAGGTTGCTGGGAGTTTGGGGCCAGCTTCAGCTACCTGAACAGCCTCTAGACTAATCAGGGCTACACAAAAGACAAAAACAAACAAACCAACACATAAGGAAACCCGACCCAAACCCATCTTTCAAAAAATCCTGACAAGGAACACACCATGTGAAAATGTCACACAGTGCCGGCTGGAAACAGGGGCAGCCTGGGACAAAGCTAAATGGGACTATCTTATGCTAAGGGGCTCTAATGGGTCTCAGAGCATGGGGGAGCAGTAATCTCAAATCACCTGACCATGCTTTACCTGACCCCTCTGTCAAGTAATGTGGTGGAGAAGGAGAGGGCTTGGAACAAACAGACAGATCAAGAGGCCTCAGTCCATTTCCTGTGAATAGAGAGGCCCCACTGCTATGTCGGGGAAAGAGGAGAGAAAAAAGGCATCCACTGCTCTTTTCTTCACTTTCTGCTGATTCTATTTTATATTGCATCCAGCTGCTGCAGGGACACCGGGTGAGTCTGCAGGGAGCCTCCAGGGCCAGCAGAGGCTAATGGAGAGTGTGCCCCGGGCCAGCTGGTCTACTCAGAGGGTGGGAAGCGCAGAGGGAGGGGCTGGGTGACCGATAGGTCACTTCTATTATCACTACAGCTGAGGTGAGCAGGACTTGAATTCTAATAAGTAGAGCCCCATGAATTCAACACAGCTCTGGCCGGTAGGTACCCGAGCTTTACCTGAGGAAAGAGGGAGGGAAGAAAGGAAAGTAAGTCCCATAGTGCCCTCCACTGTGTGCGGGAATGCAGGGCATCTTGGGGGCAATCATGTGCCACACCCTTCCCTCCCTACACACACACACACACACACACACACACACACACACACACAAGCACGCAAAAGTTCTTGCATACTACAACTCTACACTACAGTGAGCAGTGACGGTAAGGAAGGTGTCTGTGGGTGACAGAGCAGGTCATCCACTTGGCTGGGTAGTCCCTCCAAGGAGGACAACAGGAAGTTCAGAGAAAGAGCGCCATCTTGGGGCAGGGCTGCTTCTGAATCTGTCTTCCTTGTAGGTGGCAGCAGAAGCCAAGGGGAGTCACCCACCCCTGTTTCCTTTCTGTCAAAAAGACTTATTACTTGGAATTGGCTCAAGGATGAAGAAAGATGACAAAGGGTGTGTCTGTCTCACAGATGACACTCCACAAACACAGGATGGATAGCTACCCTTAGCAGGGCAAGGCCGACTGACTGTGCGACTTGTGAGTTGGTTGGCATCCCCAAGGGGAACCACATGCCCAGAATCAAAGACCCCACCCCCACCCCCAACACCTCTCAGAGCCAGCCCTCCTGAGGTAGCCTCCCTCAGCAGAGTAGGCTCTGGTAAAAACCTGGCAGAGAATGGGGCTGTCAGGAAGGAGCCTCTGGGTCCTAGAGGGCTCCAGGTGTGCTGCTGGAAGGCCTGGCTTCTGGAACGTGATTTGTCTTATGTCACTTTCTCTGTTCTACTTGAAGTCCAGACAGAGTGGTTTCCAGTGAACTTGGGGATCTGATCCAAGGCTTGGGGAAGGATGGGGGCCCTCTGCAGCTGGCATCACACCTGCTTCTGACAGTGACTAGGAAGTGATCATAGAATAAAGGCACCCTGAGTGGGTTGGAGGAAGCACCCAAAAATGGCAAGAGATCTAAGGCATATGGGGGTGTGAGGATACACCCAGAGCTAGGCTAGGAAGAGGGGGGCGGGCAACTAGCTTCCAGCAAGGAGATGCTCAAAGAACAGTGCTGTTAGGGACCTTAGGAATACTGCTTCCTCCTGCTCCAAAATACTGGTGCAGAAGGGAGAGGTGATGGAGGCCATGGGCCCAGCCCCTATGCAAAGCAGCTTGGTAGTGTCAGAGCCTGGGCTATGTACAGGGACCTCAGTGAGCACTGCACCTCCCGACTTCAAGACCATAGCCAAACCAGCTCCCAGGCTCCCATTCATCTCCATAGAGGAGGTGTTTGGGTGTGTCAGGGTAGGGTGGGTGAGCGATACAGTGGTCAGATCAACGGGCTTTGTCTTTTGTGACCTGTAATTCAAAACGAGCTATGGTGGTGCAGGCCTGTAAGCTAGCTCAGCCCTCCAAAGGTTGAAGGCTAGCAAGTTTAAAACCAGCCTGGGCTACCTGGAGAGACTCTGCCTTTAAAAACCAGGTGCCATGGATGTAGCTCAAAACCAGGGCACCTACAGGAAAAAAATAACTGTCAGATCCACGACAGTCCTGAGGTGATTGATTTTTCTCCTGCCGTTTCCTTGCTTTCAGAGCAGAATACTTCATAGAGAAGTAAGCTGCTTATCTAACCCAGGCCTTTCTCATTTGGACAACCAGGTAGGAAGGGGAGATTCCGAGTCTCTCAGAGTCCCCTGCCTCTGGCTTGAGGGAGTGACCTGATAACAGTGGATTTCGTCATGGGCCATGACTGGCAGCTACCTTCTTGGGAAGAGGGCTGGACACCTAGGCTCTCAGGTGAGGCAGCCTGTCTCCTGGAAGCTCTCTGCTGCAGGCAAGGAGGCCTCCTACCTGAGGATGCTCAGATTCCTGCAGCCTGTGCTTCTGAAGTCCCTAGGGGCTTCCTGGTGAAGGCAGGAATTCCAGAGGGAGAAATCATGACAGGCACCTCTCAGGCCACTTGCCTCTTGTACCTGAATGCGTTTGACTTGGGAACAAAGTATAACACACACACACACACACACACACACACACACACACACACACACACACACACACACACACACACCTTCTCCACATCCAAGTTGGCTTTGAGCTCTGATCTCAAATTTGGAACCTTTCAAGCTATTTCACATTTGGCCAAACAGGGTTCTTCTGTTTCTAACCTTTCCTCCATTTCTTATGAAAGAATGATGGTCTGAAAGGCCCCGGGCACTAGTGGGTTCTGAGGAAACCCACACCACGGCGGCCTGCTCTGAGACTGAAGCTACCATGGATTACACCCCATCTCACCCTGTGAGCTGGTCATGAACAGGCACTGGGGGGCTCCCCAGGCATTAGTGATTCTGAGGACCAGTTGGTTTTGTCTTGCTCCTGGCATGAACACCAGGCATGAGGCCGAGACAACCTTAACCACTGGGCAGCTACTGCCCAAATAATCACAGACAGAGCATCTAGAGGAGCAGTTCTCAACCTGTGGGGGTGACCCCTCCCCAAGACTGTCGGAAAACACATATAGTTACATCATGTGTCATCAAATCAGTAAAACTACAGTTATGAAGCAGCAATGAAAATAATGTTATGGCTGGGTGTCACCACAACACGAGGTGCTGCAGTAAAGGGATGCAGTGCTAGGAAGGTTGAGAGCCACTGCTCTAGAACTACAGGTTGCTTCTTGGGGAAAATCAAGTGGACAAGCACAGCAGACTCTCTGGAGATGGCCACCCAGCAGCGAACAGCTCACCAGCACTCCCCTCTCAACGCTCGAACCAGGAAGGCCTCACTTTAGAGGCCCTCTGTCTGGCCTCAGAGCAGGCAGCAGGCAGGCACCCTGGACAACTGGCAGGAAGGGTGTTCTGGGTTGGCCTCTACCTGCAGGCAGAGTGGGTCTCACCAGGAGCAGCGGGAGCTACTAGCTATGGGAGCCCTACAGGAGGCCCAGAGCAGCAGCCGTCTTCAGTAACTAACTGGTCTCTAGGTCTTGCAGACTCCTGAGCAGCTAAGCATAAAACCCTTTGCTGAATGGATACATGACTCTCACAGGCATTTAATTAAAATAGCCAACGGCACTGATCTGAGTGTCTTTCTCTTCAAAGTCTAATCTCACTGAATGTTTGGTCCTTTTTAGAAGGACTCACGCGTAGCAGTTAGGGACTGACTGCAGGTATAATGTGATCAGCCACTTCGCCCATTTGCCACCAGACTGCGGTGATATCCTCTTAAAATGTGCTCACAGCTAAGAGTGTTGAGTCTTAAAAGGGACTGAGGGCATTTGAACAGCGTTGGGACAGTTAAAGACTATGGCGACTTAAGTTAGATGATGTAGCTTGCACTAGGAGATAGCTACGAGCTTAGCGGGACCAGAGAAAGAAAACCGTAGTTTAGATGTAATTTCCCACACAGGCTGGTGTGTCTTAACCGCTGGTCTCCAGCCGGAGGTGCACGAAGCATCTCTAGTGAGGCGGGGAGGCTGCAGAACCTTAAGAAGTGGGTTACTGGGGGTGAGCCTTGTGGTCCCATAGCCTCACTTCCTGCCTCACCTCTGCTTCCCGAATGTGGACACAGTGTGACCAGCCACCTCACCTCCTGCCATCACGCTTCTCCCATCACAAAGCACTGTGTCCCCTCAAAGTGTAAGCCCAAACCAAACCCTTCCTCCCCCAAGAGAAAGAGAGGTGTGTATGGGGGGGCAGAATGAGTATCAATGGAGAATTTTCAGGTGCAGAGGGGACTGTAAACCACAACTGAGTTCCAAGGCTGTATTTTGGTCATCTGTTCTCTTGACTCTGGCTCTTACCTGGTATACACATGGGCTGATAAGCACTGCCATTCCTAACGCACCATTTGGGAACATGGTTGTCAGGAATTTCTCTTAACTAGACATGAGAAGCACACGTGCTACTTCCAGGCCATTTGAAAGCCTAGATGTTAAGAGAATGTTCTAGACACTTCTGAGGGTTCATCCTCCTGAAGAAAGGAAAGGGGCCCTTTTCTGCAACCACACATAGCCAGCATCTCACTACTAGTTAGAGGGAACTAACTATCTGCAGTTAACTATGAATAGTTAGTTTAACTACTACCTGGGTAGTTCACTGTCTCCCAACCTTGGGCCAGCATCCTCCATACACACTAAGGCATTCGCACAGCCTGATGACTCTGGAGCTTCAGAGGGGAACCCTTTCATAAAGGAAAGGCCCGCATTTCCTGAAACTTAAGAGCAGACAGAAAACACACCACTGCTCAAACGCCGGGGAGAATAAAGAGCCATAAATCTCTGGGTAGAAATTCCACTTTGCCATTGCGGTGTCTCCCACCCTTCCCAGAACGGACACTCTGATGTGCCCTTTGGTAAAAGTAGCTGCCTGTGGACATGTGGACAGCGGTTATGATGCGGGTCTCTAGATGATGAGGTCTGTCCTATTCTCCCCATTAGACCGTCAACTCTGCAAATAACCGAATTATGTTCTTTTTTTTCCCCTGGAGCCACAGAGATCAAAGGGCCTGAGAAGGGCAAGAATTAAGATGCATCCACAGGAGGACAAGCACACAGACCTACAAAAGACAGGCCAGTGTATAAGGACCATGGAGTACCTTCGATAGAGCAATCATTTGCTGTAGCAGCGTTTCAGGCTTTAGCAGCCTTCAGTGCTTGGAGTTCTTGATGGCAAGGAGAAGGCTGTTGAGGCCTCATACTATCCTGCTCATCTTACTGACAGTGGGAACATTCTGGAAGGTGCATGTGTTCCATGTTCACATCACGTAATAAGACTTCTGAGAGCGTAAAGCCATTAACTGCTGGCATAACTCTAGGGGAACAACTACTCCAGAAAGACAAATCCCTTCCTATGCAACAGTTATTTTATTTACTTCAAAAATGACTATGAAAGGATCGGATCATCTTCCTGTTAGACTGTAAGGCAATCCATACAAGTTAATTAGGCAGGACCAATGGCTTTAAAGTGACAGAGGCCCAGGCCTGAGTCCCAGCTCCATCATGTACTTCACTGCACCTGTCGCTGAGTCTTAGAAGCCTGTGCTTGCTCATCAGTAAGATGATGCTGAGAGCAGAGAGTGATGTGATGAGGACCATACGATTGGTGCTGAGAGCCTGGCACACAGCTTGTCAGCTCTCAAAACTAATTGATTACTATGGTTATTGTGTTGTTTGTTGTTTTCCGAGACAAGGTTTCTCTGTGTAGCCTTTGCTGTCCTGGAACTCACTCTGTAAATCAGGCTGGCCTCAAACTCATAGAGACTGAACTGCCTCTGCTCCTGAGTGCTGAACATTAAAGAGGTGTGCCCCCAACGCCCAGTTTTAAGTGATCATTGCCATCATGAGGTATTTCCAAATACAGTTAAGAACATGCAGATAGCAGAACTGCACCCGGCCAACAAGAGTCACAACACGACTCTTAAAGCCTGAGCATTTTATTCATAGTCGTACTTAATTTAGGGTGATATTAACCCTAAGTCTAAGAGTGACGGTGTAGCCTTGTCTAGCACTAGATGCCAGGCACATCCTTAAAAATATTAAATTTATTATCATACTGAACCTTTACAGTCTCATGAAGTGAATATGATCAAAACCACTTTCTATCCTATTCTATTATTTTAATTCTTTTAAAGTCTGTGTGTGTCTGTGTGTCTGTGTAGGTGTCTGTGTATGGCATGTGCACATAAGAGCAGGTAGGTAGAGGCCAGAGTTGAAGGATGGCCCTGGAGATGGAGTGACAGGTGGTTGTGAGCCACCCGACCTAAGTGTAGGAACCAAACTCAGTCAAGAGTAGTTAATATGTGATCGCAACCACCGAGCCAGCTCTCCAGTCCTATTTTTATTATTTTTGAGGTGTAGCTCATGTAGCCAAGGTGGTCCTTGACTCACCATATAGCTTAAGATGGCCTTGAACTCTCATTCTCTTGTTTTAACCTTCTGAGTGCTGGGTTGCAGGTGTAGGCCTCCATGCCTGGCTTATGCCTGAACCCACGGTGCTACAAGTGCTGAGAAGGTGACTGACTGATCAGGTTGAGTTTGGTGACAGCTGCAGTGACATGCATGAGTGACAGGTGGGAGTTTGGAGGTAAGAGTTATAGAGTGAACAGCACTCTCGTCCACACCTACTCGCTGCTGGGGTCAGAACGCTAATGGACCTTAAAAGCCTCCGAGAGTACAGGATACATAGCGTAGTTAGTAGTTGCACTGTAAAGTAAAATAAAATTATGTGAAGTGTGTGCTTCATAAGACAGGAAGAAGGGGAAATGTGGGTGACATGTGGAGGGGTACATTGTCAGGGAGTGCTGACCTATGTTGTTTGCCCTGCCATGATATGTCAACGATGCACCAATGTTTTAAAATGAAAGGAAGAAATGACAAAATTCCACTGTCACAGCCCCCCTCTCTCTAGGATTTTGTTTTCTTGTTCAGGTTGGTCTTGAACTTATCAAGCTATTCCCCTATTTCTGCATGCAGTGACTACGGTGTGTACCACCGCGTCCACTCATCGCTTACTTGAGCTTTTATGTGGTCCTGAGTACCAAGCAACCCTTTGGTTTACTCTGCCTGTGGGTTTAGACTTGTAGCTTTTATTCTCTTGGCCTCTGTTGCTTTGAAGGGGCTCACAGACTATTTCATTTGGGTAGCTGGAAGGGGTGTGTGTTAAAAAGAAAGATGCAAGTGTTATTTTTTTAATGGTGTGAATGGGGTGGGAGAAGGCACCGGGCGGCCTTCCTGGCATAGGCAGCTGTCAGCAGGCTCTCCAGATCACTCCTTGGCCAGAGCGGAGCCTGGCAACAGAGACTCGCATGTGTTCAGCAGCGAGGCCCACAGCTCCCTGTCTATAACCTCTGGCCATTGCCTCTTGAAGTTGGATCTTGTTTTATGTCTAACCATATTGCATTCTCCAGACTCCATAAAGAGCCGCTTCCCAAGCCCCCAAATGAAGCTTATAGAATCTGACCACTTGAAATGCAGTTAAGGCAATTTTGAAAAGATCCTACAGCAGGCATTTCAAATGGATGAAATCGTAACAATGATATCTTCAAACTACCCTTGATTTCTGGTTATGTGACTATGAAGAATCCTCCAGGGACTAGGAAAGTGGGCCCTTTGGTAACAGCCCACACTCACCATAGCCCAGCACAGACAATGGAGGGGTAGCTACACTGGGGATGGGGTGGGGGGGTTCTGGAGACTGGACTAGCCAGCTTTAGCAAAGAGTGGTTCAAAAGAGTCAATTCTATTTGAATTTCAGATAAAGAACACACACACACACACACACACACACACACACACACATTCTAACTTCTTACTGAGTGTTCCTATTGAAAACTTATTTGTTAAAAGCATTTCAAACGTACTAGGGTGTCTCAAGTGTAACGCTCTCTCTTGGCCTCTGTCCCCTATACCATCGGAGCTATGCGGGAGACAGGACGTATGTGTAGGGACTTTACGGGATAGGCTAGGACTGCAGCAAGGTGAATGGCATGGGGTGGCCAGCCCTCCCCCCACCGCCTTCTCCTCAATTCTTCTCTGAGGAGGCTCCATGCCAGTCCTTCCCTTCAGAAATAAAGGCCTTTCTTCTTTTTCTCACTGCTCTGAGAACCTTCTGCTGGGCTTCCTCTTCCCACAGTACACCGCCCACCCCGCTCCTCCTGGGGGAAGCAGGTAACCTATGCTGCTGTAAACCTGTGTGTGTGTGTGTGTGTGTGTGTGTGTGTGTGTGTGTGTGGTGTATGTGTAGGTGTGGTGTGTGTGTGTGGTGTGTGTGTGGTATGTGTGTGTGTGGTGTGTGTGTGTGGTGTGTGTGTATGGTGTGTGTGTGGTGTGTGTGTGTGGTGTGTGTGTGGTGTGTGTGTGTGGTGTGTGTGTGGTGTGTGTGTGTGGTGTGTGTGTGGTGTGTGTGTGTGGTGTGTGGTGTGGTGGTGTGTGGTGGTGTGTGTGTGTGTTTGTGGGTGTTGTGTGTTGTGTGGTGTGTGTGGTGTGTGTGGGTGTGTGTGTGTGGTGTGTTTTGTGGTGTGTGTGTGGTGTGTTGTGTGTGTGTGGTGGTGTGGGTGTGGTGGGTGTGTGTGGTATGTGTGTGTGTGGTGTGTTGTGTGTGGTGTGTGTGTGGTGGTGTGTGGGTGTGGTGGGTGGTGTGTGTGTGGTGTGTGTGTGTGTGTGTGTGTGTGGTTGTGGTGTGTGTGTGTGTGTGGTGTGTGTGTGGTGTGTGTGTGGTGTGTGTGTGGTGTGTGTGTGTGGTGTGTGTGGTGTGTGTGTGTGGTGTGTGTGGTGTGTGTGTGTGGTGTGTGTGTGTGGTGTGTGTGTGTGGTGTGTGTGTGTGGTGTGTGTGTGGTGTGTGTGTGGTGTGTGTGTGGTGTGTGTGTGGTGTGTGTGTGTGGTGTGTGTGTGTGTGGTATGTGTGTGTGGTGTGTGTGTGGTGTGTGTGTGGTGTGTGTGTGGTGTGTGTGTGGTGTGTGTGTGGTGTGTGTGTGTGTGTGTGTGTGTGTGTGTGTGTTGGGCGGGGGCTGATTTGATTTGGTATGTTATCGGTTTGGGAGGGTTGGATTTTGGACAGGTTTGGAGAGGGCTCCATTACGGATGTTTTCTCCCCTGCCATTTCTTCCCAGAGACCCCTCTTCCTCCCGTTTACTCAGATGTTAAGATGCACATAAGGTGAAACCAGGACTGAAGCTGGTGCTGGATTTCAGTGATGGAGGGTGTTAGGGACCATGGGACACTTCCCTGATTCTGCCACCCCCACTCCCAACCCCAGCCAGCACAGACCCCTGACTAGTGGTCTTTAGCAACACACATTTTATAAGCACACAGATTTCACAAAGACAGGGAAGGGCTGCTTTCAGGCTTCCAAGAGCGCCTTACAGCCAAACATTTATGGCTTAGCTGTAAACGCATGGGAAAATGAAGGAAACATTGACACAACAATGAGACGAGGGGTGAGACGGATGGTGCCACAATGCCATCTGTTATCGTTCGGTGCAGGGAAAATTAATTTTTGAAGGCATTTCATTTAACTTTGCAATATTTTGCAGCCTGACATTTGATTCTTTCAGCTTTTTTTCTTTTATTTGCCTTCTTCCTCTAAAATCCAAGAATGGTGGCAGGTGGGTGGGTGGGTGAGGAGGAACAGGGACAAGTTTAATGCAAGTATAACTCCATGTCAGGTGGGTGATATGGACCTAGGCAAGCGAAAGTCACTCTACTGGCCACAATGAGACACCTCCCACCAAAACAACCGTGTCCAAAAGACTTATATGTGTTACCTTCCAGAGCAAGGCACCGGGGTGGGCTGGATGACCAGATAAGGTTGTGCAAGCACTCGAGGTTCTCAGAACCCTCAAGCTTAAATCCAGGGAAGCAGCGATAGGCGATCACAGTTCCCACGGGGAAGGAGGTCTGGAACTCGGAGATGTTCACATAGCCGTTGGAAGAGGCTAGAGGCCTCAGGCAGCCTGTGATACGCGAAAGCAAAATGGACGGGCTTTACTGTCCTGCCTTTGCACACATGTATGGCCAATGTCTTTGGGATTGCCCCTTCGCAAGAAAAGGACACTGTAGACTTGAGTTACACATGGACAGATGTTTGGAATGGTACCACAAGGGGCAGAAAAGGAGTCAGGAGGGAAGAAGAGATGTAAGTGGGGCATGGATCAGTGCATCCCTAGCCAGGTGAATCTGTCCCAAATAGACCATTAGAATCACCTGAGGAGCTTTTTACAAACCAGTGGTGCCCAGGCCCCATGCCTAGGAGGAGAACCTGGGGTCACTATATGTTTATGAAGCTTCCCCATGTGATTTGAGGTGACATCGGGGCTGAGGACCACTGAGGCACCCTAGGAAGAAGCCGACATCCCAAATGGCTAGGGATTTTGTGACTTGGGCAGCTAAGGTTCCAAACTCAGTGACAGGACAGAATCTTGTCTGTGCTGTCCCTACTGGGTCCCTGGGAATCTGGTTTGAAGTCAAACAGGTTATGAGTCTTAAAATGTGCTGGTTTTCAAACTTGAGAATTCCCCAGAGGGCTTGGTGGGCACAGACTCCTGGCCAATTGCAGGGCTTCTGTCTCAACTGGTCTCAGTGGAGCCCATGGAAATGCTTTGCTAACAGCCAGGTGGAGGAGGACCCTCTGGAAAGCACAAACTTAAGTGGTTCTGTGCTTCATCAGAGAGCAAATGGGAAACCAGACCCTGGATCGCTATTTCTAAACCCCCGGCTGCCTTTGGTCTTGAAGCCTGTGCCACTCCAAATGTGACTGCCATCCCTAACGACACAGGCGTCTGCTCTGTGTGTGTGTGCCATTCCTGCTGCCGTGAAACTGTAGTGAATCTATCACGTCACTGGAGTGCACAAGGACATCACAGGGTGCTATTCTTCTAGGGAGCAAGCATGTGTGTGAAGCAAAGAGCGTGTAATGAAAATAGCTACTTTCCCTGCTAGTTGCCGAACACAGGGTTTATATTCTATACCCAATGGCAGATGACCAAGCCCTCCTCCAGAGCTGGCTTTGGTAGACAGTCTTGAGGGGCTCTCTCAGTGAGTTGGGGTAGGACCTGTGCATCAGAGTAAGGACACAAATGCTGCACCCAGGCTGCAGAACTCAGGGACTGTCAGTCACTCATACTTGTGGTCACCTACCACACTGCTGTGTCTTGGGCACCAAGGTCCACAATCTGAGCAGTCCCTGACTGAAAACCAGTCAGGATGTTTCTAGATGTCCCTAAAGGCAGGAGAACTCAGCATCTTTTCACTCCATCTGATTGTCTTAGACTGGTTTTCTTAATCCCTGCCCACTCGGGGCGGGTGTGTGTGTGCATGCACGCATGTGGGGAGTATAGTGTATGTCTGTGTTTGTTATGGTATGTACATGTGTGGAGGCCACAGATTAATGTCCAGTGTCTTCTTTTATTGTTCTCTCTCTTTTGTGAGACAGAATCTCCCACTGTATTAGGGGATCTCTGTCTTGGCTCAGCTGGCTGGCCTAGAGGTCACTCTGTCTCTGCACCCCAACCACTGTGATGCAGACGCGTGCCACCAGGCCATGTCCAGCTTTTGTGGCACTGGAGACCCCAACACAGATCCCCCCACACTTGCAAGTGCTTTACCAATTGGACCATCTCCTGAGTTCCCGCCCCTAGACGGCATTTAGTTTTCCAGAGCTAAAAACTAGCAACATTCACAGCAAAGGTGAAGCGTGAGGGGTCGGAGCAGGGAGTGGAAACTGGGAAGAAATGGAATCAGCAGTTGAGAAACAGCAGGTAAGTCCATTTACAGGGACAAAGGAAGGCACGGGATACTTACACAGACCAGGTGGCTGATGTGTGTGGCCAGACACTCCTTCCCATGACGGGGTGCCAGCTGTAAGCTACTTGTGTGGAGATGCTGGTCTTTCCCAAATCACAAATGATTCTGCCTTACAGCAAGCAGCGCATGCAGACACTCTCCCCAAAATCTAATGTTCCCGCCCACCCCCAGCCCCCCAAAATGGTCTCTGAGCAGCCTGTCCTCCAGTCCTCCTGAGGAGATGGCAGGAGCCATAATTCATGCAGTTAATCAGCGCTGAGAAGGAAAGATATGCTTGCTCTTGGTTGGAGGCAGCCCATCCTAAATATAACAGTGGGAAACAGGCTTCGACTCGATAGTTCAATGGGATTTCCATTTGCACTTCTAGATAATAGAGAAACGTCTACTGGAGCCTTAGCCCCTGGATCTATAGGTGCAAATAAAAGTTCTAGAATGAAATGTCACTCTAAGAGCCAATTACAATCCACCAGGGGGCTCGAGGAGGTGCCAGGCTGTCTGCAGCAACTCTGAACACTCCTCTCCTGTGTTGTGCCAGCTGGGCAGCCAGAAGAGAGCTGGTGGAGTGGTAGCCGGCAGCAATGAAGCCCAGGGTGGGCTGGGGCCACAACACAGGCAGGGCACCTACTCTTTGGTATAGGAGATTCTGAGGAGAAGTGACAGCGGGGGTAGGGTATGTGGCACTGTTTGGAGCGGCACATCTCTTAAGAGGAACCAGGTGCAGGCCTGGTGGTCTAGGCCGATAATCTCAGCTACTTGGGAGACTGAGGCAAAAGGGTCACAAGTTCAAGGCCTGTCTGGGCTATGGGGTGAGTTCAGGGCTAGCTTGGGCAATTTGGTGAGACCTTCTTTCAAAGGTCAGGAGTAAAAAGGGCAGCAAGAGTGTGACTCAGAAGCAGGGCACTGATGTGGCATGTGTGAAACCCTGGCTTCAAATCCCAAATAAAAATAAAAATAAAAATAAAAATAAGTATAAATAAAAGAACAGCCAGTCAGTCCTCTTGTTGCTGACCTAGACAAGCGTGTCTTAAACAGAATTTGAGAATGGGGGAGGGGCCCAGACCGGCCAGACAAAGCGACAACAAGACACGTATCTGAACTCTTTAAAATAACATCATCAGAGGTCACAGAGAGGAAAAAAAAATCCCTAAGGAAACTCACTGTATTTAAGCAGTAAAGGGGGAGCTAGCTAGAACAAGAGGCCACAGAGAGAAGATGTGGAGAAAACAGGATTTCAAGGCACGGCTGGTCTGAGGTGATTCTCTTCAGCCATGACTGTGGCCCTGGAGTGGATGGGTCCTGGAATAAGTCTGCGGCTCATGATGTTTATTTGCACGAGGAGCCCAACCCAGGTGCCAGTTGCTTGCCTTGTAGGCAGTCTCGGAACAGATAAATAAAAGCCCCGTGTATTTTAGGACAGGCTAGTGACAGGGCACAGGGTAGGGAGCGTGATGGCCAGGCTCCTCCATCCTCCCAATTCTGAAGACTTTGCTACTTCACAGGGGTGCAGCTCTTAAGCTCTCATGTAGGAAAACAATTTATTTTGATGGCGGGCACACAAAGCAACATCAGGGCCTGCCAGTTGTGATTTCCAAGTACAGAGTTAGCATTCATCTCAACTTGAACATGCCAGAGCTTTTGGAGGAAATTCGAATGCCTTCCTTCTCCCTC
The DNA here is from genome assembly GCF_903995435.1 of Acomys russatus. Taxonomy (NCBI): domain Eukaryota; kingdom Metazoa; phylum Chordata; class Mammalia; order Rodentia; family Muridae; genus Acomys; species Acomys russatus. Next base: position 77,260,915 of record NC_067142.1, on the reverse strand, counting down.
AAATTATGAATTATGCATTGGGTTTTTTTTTTTTTTTTGGTCCTTTAGACCAAACCACAAGTCAAAAATAAAATCATAATTAATGTGAACCCAGGGGCTTATTTTCAAAATCAGGTCCCTCTGTATATGGTGGCTGGGGCAGATTTTAAAAGTGTGAAAGGATAAGCATTCACTGTGCGGTTTAGAAGAATTTGAATGTGTTTGTTCTTCTGCTTTTCATGCATTACAAAAAGGATAACGTTATGAAGAGAAAATGGTCCCTGTAAGACGGCTTGCCACAGTCTCGCCACTACGGAGGTCTCACACCCTGCCATTTCCATGAAGTGTTTAAGGATTCGTCCCTACATGCACAGCCCAGTTACAAAGCCAAGCCTCCTGATTAATTTTAATTTATTATTATTAGCATATTCATGTGATATGTGTGTGGTGTGTGTATGTGTGTGTACGTGCATGCGTGTGTGTGTGTGTGTGTGCGCGCGCGCGTGCACGCGTGCATAGGCGTGGGTACACATATGCAAGCCAGAGTGCCTATGGTGGTCTGTTCTCTCCTACCAGTATTAGTGCGTCCTAGAGAGCAAACTCAGGCTGTGAGGCTTGCGAGCAAGCCCATTTCTCTGCTGGGCCCCTTCACTAGCCTACCTCTCCTAATTCTTAAACTACTTTTCTGATTTCCTAAGGTGCCTGACATACTATAGAGTAAGGTGTCCTCTGTCTATCCTGGGAAATGTGGGAGTACAGTGATGAGATTCTAAGAGAAGCCACAGGAAGACAGGGCAGGACCTAGGTAAGGTGCCTTTGTATTCCTCTACCATAATCTCTGTTGCTCGGTTACAGGATCATGCATGTTCACCTGCTACAGTGAAGTCACACATGCAGCCCACGACAGTGGCTCCCATCTCATACCTTGACAGATGGGCAGGTTATCCCACGTCCCATCATCACGGCATAACGAAACCATGTTGTACAGGTCAGGGTACCGGATCTTGAATCCCTCATGACAGGTGATGATTAACTTATCTCCGTGTCTATATGTCTTGTTATGAATCTCAGCATCTTCAATTTGGGGAATGCGGCAGTCTGGAATAAAAGATGAACGTTACTTTTGCAATTTAATACCTTGGGCTTTTGTTTTGTTTTGTTCTGCTGTTTTTCGAGACAGGGTTTCTCTGTGTAACAGCTCTGGCTGTCCTGGAACTTGCTCTGTAGTCCAGGCTGGCCCTGAACTCACAGAGACCCACCTGCCTCTGCCTCCCAAGTGCTGGGATTAAAGGTGTGAGCCACCACCACCCAGCTCTACTTTTGCAATTTAAAATGGTTAACAGTGTTACAAGGGAGCTCATATTTTCAGCCCTACTCTCAACCAACATAACAAACAGGTGACGTGGTACCTGACCTGTCACCGCACTAAGGTAACAGTGACAAGCTCACAGCATCCATCACAGAACAAACGGGAAGAGGGACCCAGTGTGCAGGGACCATATCACAAAAAAAAAAGAACTTTATTTTCTGCCTCTGACACTTTCCATCTGAAAGTTGATCCTTCTGAATAATTCTGGGAATAAATGAAGAGTTGGCTATATTTAGGAGTTAATATTGTTTAGCCTGGCTGGCTGGCCACTGTAGCCACCCGGCATGGCACAGGGCCTAGCCTCGGCTTGATGAGCAAACATGCTCTACAGAACAGTGTGGAGGCTGAACTGCCTCTGCCTGCTTTCCAAAGGAGACTAGACCAGCACACACTCTTGCCAGCCTCCTTGGGGTCGGGACAGCTGGTCATACTATGTCCTTACATAGAGTGGCTGACCCCAAGCAAAAGGGACAGTGAGGAGGAGAAACAGGAGACGGCTAGAGGGGCAGTAAGGATATAGAGCAAAATGAGAAACACACACCAGAGAATGCAAGATGAGCGTCTGCCTCTGCCATATCTACTTAGAGTTTACTGCAGAAACCACTGTGCTCCTCACTGCCAAATTGGGACTCTGTGCATCCTATAACGGATACCCTCTGGTTTAAGTCACATCAATGACTCTCAGTGTGTGTGTGTGTGTGTGTGTGTGTGTGTGTGTGTGTGTGTGTGTGTGTTTCATGCCTCATGGGCACATCTCTGTTAAATGATTATGGTTTTGTGCATTTCAGTTTAGTGCTCGGGATAGAACCAGGACACTGAGTCAGCCTGCTGGGAAAATGTTCTCTCTCTCTGGGCTTTACCACCAGCCTTGCTAAATGTTCCTGATTTTAGATGCACATAAGTTTCTAAATATGACCTAGAGAGGGCTTGTACCCCCAAAATTATGAATTCTTAACTTTTTGGAAACCAGACAAAAGTCTAAGGTTAGTGGGTTTTTTTTAAATCAGAACCTTTTCTCAGAATGTTCTCAATGTGATAAAGGCTCTTGGCCTTCTTAGCTACTCCACAGAGTCTACAATGTGGGTGGAACAGCATTACTAAGAGCCCTGTTCATCCAGATGTTTAAACTGGGAATGGTTGGCTCCGAGAAGGTGCCAAGCCCTGAAAGCCCTGATACAGGTAGAAAGAAAGGACTTAACAGTAGCTGGTGGCTGGTGGCTGGTGGTCGCTCTACAAAGGGCCCATCCAAGGGCACAATTGGGCTGGGGCTAGATTCTCTAGAAGAAACATGAGATGGGACACACAGCAGACTCCATAAATCAGGCCATGGACAATGAGAAAGACTCAGGCAAGAGGCCTCCTTGAAAGAGGAGGGACTGGAAGGGTGGGCTGAGGGGAGGGGCTTTTGCTGTAGGTCATTTGCAAGGCCAGCAGTGTTATTATCTTTGTCACCACTTGCTTGACAGCAAGACCTGTGTCACTTTGACACTTTGACGCAGGGGTTCCCCATGGCTTCCCCATTTCCAGCCCCACTCATGGCCCTGACAAAGAAGAGCTGCAGGAAGGGGGTGCTGCTTGAAGTTCCACCAGGAGCCCTGGGAGTGCAAAGCCCTCTGTGCTGGGCTGGATGGCTTTGAGCACAACCTGTGTGTCCCCATACAGGCTCAGCTGGAGGGGCAGTCCCCTCTCGTTCATTCTGTAGCAGGCTGCGGGAGGGAGTGTTCTAACTATTCCAGTTTAAGCAAATTAAAATAGCTGGATTTCAAAATCCACACCCCAGGATAGTCCTGAGTGGAGTCACAAGGTAACTGACAACTCTTTGCACACTGGAGCTGCCTTCTTCTTAATGGAAAATGTGAATTATGCTTTTCTCAATGGGACTCTGCAGAAATTATTCACAGCAAGTAAAAACACATTTATCAAGGAGTCTGTCTATAAAACCTTGGCATAAATAGCTGTTGAAGTGGTAATGTATGTGCCTAAGCAATCATTCCATGATAAATGCTAACTGCCTTCAAGAATTAACTAGCACAGTCAGGAGGTGTCCAGTTTGGGGGGTAAAGTCGATGGACATCACAGACAAGTTGACATTGGCTAGTGACGGGGAGAAGCTTCTGGGCTGTGGTTTTCCAACCTGTGGCTAAGATGAATATGTGATGCTTCACACAGGTTGGGTCTGCTTCAGGGTGTGTGTGTGTGTGTGTGTGTGTGTGTGTGTGTGTGTGTGTGTGTGTGTGTAGGGGGTGTACATAAACACTCTGGTCAGAAAGGAGTGTGATGGGCAGACACAGCACCGGTTCACTACATGGGAGAGCCACACAGGCAATGGACAGGAAGGCTTTGTAGTTCAAGTTCCTACAAAGTGGAGAAGACAAGCTGGGGTGTGGTTAGGACCAAGAGGAAAGCTAGCTGAGCCCAGCTCTAACAAACAAATTCTGAACTTCAACAGAAGAAAAAGCCATCCATATCCTTCTACTTTCATGTACACTGTGTGGCATCCACTTCTCCAGAAAGGACGTGTAAGGTCAGAATAACATAGTGTCTAGAATAAGCATCGGGCCCAATGGCCTTTTCCAGGAAAAGAATGGACCTTTAGCATCTGAAAATATATGTGTGATCTTCATTAATGCTGAAGCTAGTGTCACATAGAATATGGATGCTCCTTGGCTTACAAAAGGAGCCACACTCATGAAAAGCTCACTGCAGACTGAAAACATTAAAAGCTGAAAACAGTGATGGGGGATGACTTCATCAGCAAAATGCTTGCAAGCCTACGGACCTGTGTTCAATTCCTACAACCCAGAATAGAAAAGGCTAGGCTTGGTGGCACATACTCATAATCCTAGAGAGGCAGAGACAAGTGGATTCCTAGGGATGGATGGCCAGGCAGCCCAGCCTAATGGGTGAGCTCTAGACCAGTAAGAGGCTGTCTCAGAAAGCAAAGTGGATGATGACATGCGTAAAGATGACACCAAAGGTTGTGCTCTAACTCCACATGCCTGTGCACTCATGTGTATGTACATCCCTCCCCCAATCTGTGTGTGTGTGTGTGTGTGTGTGTGTGTGTGTGTGTGTGTGAGGGGGGGGAAGAGCTGAAAAAGTTTTCAATATACAACCTCTGAAGCTCCAAACTCAGCTACCCAGTACAGCGTAGAGTGCAGGTCACTTCCTTTCACTATCCTGCAGCTGATGAGAAGCTGCCATTGACCAGTACTGAAATGGAATTCCGTGCCACATGTCACTAACCCAGGAAAACACAGAACTCAAAATGTGAAGGTAGGTTTCTACTGAATGTGCGCTGCCTTTCACATTACGGTAAAGATGAAACATTATTAAGTTGAACCACTGTTAAGTCAGAGACTGTTTATAACACAGTTTCTTACATCATAGATTCATCCATTCAGAAAAAAAATATATAAAGGGCTTCAAATGAATCAATCAATAGCAAAGACCAGAAGCATCTGTCAATATTTGGTTCTGTCACACAGAATCTGGTAACAGTTAGAACTTAGGTTGGCAAGGGATAAATGGGCACTTCCAGGATGTAGCCCGATGGGTAGAAAAGGCTTCCATTCTGGAAAACCATCCTTCACTAGCCCACCACAGCCATGCCTGTACACTGAACCTATTAAAATGGAGAAACAGTGTAGTGAGGATGTAAAAGAAAGAGAGAAAGATCCTAAGGCAGCACTGAACAGTCACACCTGACTACAGACCGATTTCTGAGACCAGTCAGCAGAGAGTACAGTCTCCAGGGATGTGAAAAGAGCAGGAAGAGTTAAAAATTTTTTTTCAAGGTGCTGGTTATATGTAAAAATGCAAAACTGTTTCCAGGAACATGAATATATGATGTATAGATACATATGAGCCTTGTAATCCACATTATTATATTAAGGCTCTAAATGTCTTGCTGTAAAGAATTTGACTTAACTTTCGATGAAGCTGGCACTTGTAAGTCTTATTCACCGCCGTTTGCTCATCCATTCAGTTACTACTGAGCCCACACAGGAGGTTCAGCGTAGCCTAGGTGGGGGGCCAAGGGGGCAGAGAAGAAGTCACCATTTCCACTCTTACAGCACTCACATGGAGGAGGCGTCTAACGGCAAAATTAAGAGACAAATGAGCTGGAAAATGACGGGCAAATCTCACTACTGCGATGAGCTCATAATGTGGTGATAAGATAGGGAGTGACTTGGGGACTCATTTAATTTGAGCAGACAGGCACAGAGCCTCTGAGGAAATGACATTTATTAAGCTGAGACCCGAATGACAGCACGGATCCAATTACATGTGGATCTGGGAGATTTCAGGCAGAGTGGCTAGGCTAGCACAAAGGCCAGGAAAGAAACTCCGGGCCCTAAAACACACCGGGGAAGACCGGTGGGTTTGCAGGGGGGAAGGAAGGGCCAGACCACACGGGGCCTGATTCATTAGGACAAGGAGTGGGGTTTTTATTTAAGTGCATGGGGAGCTACTACAGCATAGATATGTAGAAGGGTCTGGGTTATAATCTCAAAAGGTTTGTCACATGTACAGTGAAGAATGAGCTTTGGCCAAAAGTGTGATCTTGGCCTCGGGTCCTCGCAGGTAACCTCTAAGCACTTGAGTTTCCTGCCTGAGATAAGTACCTTTGCTCACTTGATAGCTTTAGGCATGCTATATAGTCTGTATGGTTTGGGACACTAAATATGAGCTTAGCTTCTGGGGGCACTGGAGACCAATATCAGCCCACACTGGTCAACTGTGTTTGCATGAAAGAACCCTGATAAAACTTTGAACACTGATCAGTGTTGATGCCCTGCCATACACCTCTGCTTGAGGGACAGGTACTGTGTGCCCAGCTCCACTGAGTGCTTGTGCTGTGACTCCTAGACTCTGCCCTACACACCTCTTCCCTTGGGTGACTTTAAGCCCTGTGTCCTTACTGCAATACACTTATCCATGAGGATCACAGTTTTTCTAAGTTATGTGAGTCTGACTGAATTATTGAGCTTGAAAGTGGCCTTGGAGATCCCCAGATTTGCAGACAGTGTGAGAGTAAGGGTGGCTGGAGGGCCCTGAACTTTGTACCATTGGATGGTATTTTAGTTTGCTGTCTACTGGCATCTGCTATCATCACTCCTCAATTGCAGCACAACTCAGAGACTGTCCTGACCGCTGCTTTACTCAGTAACAGGTTGGTTATAATGTTGAATGGGATCATCCTAGGCAAATGATGTCATTATAGGCAATCAATGTGGAGCAAGGAAAAGGAGAGGTGACAACCATTGCTGTCCAGAAAGAAGCCAACAGAAGAAAGGGGGTGCTGTTAGAAAAAGAGGCGCCACTCTGAGTGACTGTACCTCACAAGCAGGGATGATTCTGGCTGTTTCTTTCCTTTTTCAAGGATGCTGACTTTGATGGAACCTGATGTAGCGTTTAAAAAAGCACACTTGATAACTTGTGGCTCTATGTGAATGCTACTGTGGAACTATTAGTTCCTTGCTTGACAGCACAGAGAAAAATATACACACATACACATGGACAGACACACACACATAAACACAGACACACACACAGAGAGAAAGGGAGAGAGGGGGAGAAAGGGACGGAGGGGTGGAGAGAGGGAGGAGGGAGGGAGGAGAGAGAGGGAGAGGAGAAGGAAGGGGGAAGTAGAGAGGGAGGGGGAAGTGTTGATTACAACTATGGTAAGCACACTTCTTTATGTCTTGCTACTTTAAAGTACCCTTTTTAAAAAGCCTTTCTTTTCTCTTTTTGAGATAGGGTCTTTCCGCATAGCCCAGGATAACGTATGCCACCATGCTGAGCTTAAAGTACTTATTTTTGTATTAGATAGTGAATTTCTGTGGCATTAGTTGTCCATTCTTCAGGGTGAGACTGTGACACGTTACATACAACACTGGAGATTACGTGCAACATTCACAAAGACGGACTGCACTTGAGAACTACAGTTTCAGTAAGTAGCAAATGGCTGGCACTATTGAGCATGTGTTTGAGCCTCAATGAAAATAAGACAGAAATGAATTGTGACAAGATTCCCATGTTAGAAACTGAGTGGTATCTTCCTAAATAAACCATGGGCCCAATAAGACAACAACATGAGAAATGAGAAAATGTTTTGGAAGCAGTAACAATGAAAATTTGCATATTATAATGTACACTATGCTGATAATCTATGGCTAGCCCCCCCCCCCTTTCTCTCTCTCTCTCTCTTTTTAGATAGGGTCTTTCTGTGTAGCCTTGGCTACCCTGGACTTGCTTTGTAGACCAGGCTGACCTTGAACTCAGAGATCTGTCTGCCTCTGCCTCCCAAGTGCTGGGATTAAAGACATGCACCGCCACTGCCTGGTATTTCTCTTTACATCCAAACACACACAGAAAGTCCAGCATTGTTGCTCGCACATGCCAGTAATCCCGGCACTCAGGAGGCAGAGGCAGGTTGGCCTGTGGGTTCCAGGCCAGCTATGGCTACACAGTAAAACCCTGCCCCAAGAAACAAACACCATATTTAAGTACACATAGATAAAGATAAACACTTGAAAAAGCCAAGAACACACATCTTAGTGTTGATTAAGTCAAATTTGCTGATCGATTGTTCAAGTTTTCTATGTCTTATGTCATTATGTTCTTACTGTGATGGTGGGTTTGTCCCCAAGTTCTACAGAATTTTGCTTTGTAAATATTGAGGTATGTTACTAGGTATATACAAATTCAGGGTTATCATTTATAACTGAAATGAAGAATTCTTTACTGGCCAGAAAACGGAAAGTATGGGGAAACAAACAATAAAGAGCAAATGATGAGAGAACTTTAATGAGGGAAGAAAAGACCAAGGTAAGAAGGACCAGCAAGACCAAGCAGTGGTTCTTTGAAGTAAAAAATCAATAACCTCTGACGGTTTCATCAAGCCCTTCAAAGTGCAGTGCACCTCACCATAGAAGCATAAAAAGATACAGTATGGCATAGCTTACATTAAAAAAATTTTTTAAAGACAGAAAAAAGGTTGAAGTCAAAAAATTGAAAACTTAGATAAAGTCAAATTATTCAAGCAAGGTGCAAAGTACCACCTTTTCCCAAAATTGCCAACTTACGCTTATACAAAAACATTAAGTAGATTTCATTAAAGTCATAAAGACTTCCCACAGAGCACACACTGGACCCACGACACAACACTTCCCCACCAATGCTGCTGGATATTTGCAGACAATGTAGCAACAATCTCTCACACACTCTGTTTGAGACGTTCCCTTCTGAAGCACACTAGCATGTTTATGGGGGCGGCCTCCCTTGATTATTACACGTGTGGAGAGAATACCACACAGAAGGGAGAAACACGCAGGCCGGCTCATCTCAGCAACACAGATGCAAACCTTAAAATGAGCACATTAGTGACTATCATTCAAATGCATTGCAAGTAAGCTGACGCTACACTTCACGATCAACCACTGTAACTTAAACATTTATAGAATAAAGGAGAGAATTACTGTCTTATTAGATGCGAAAAGGCATTTGATAAAATCCCACATCTATTCACATAGAAAAGAAAAAAACTCTTAATGAGCTAGTAATTAAATAAAATACTGCAACTTAATAAGGGTATTATTAGAAAACTATGTCATTGCAAAAATACAGAGAGATTGGGACCCTGACTGCAGTGCTCACTCTTTACACTTACGTCCAGCACTGACTGACGCAGGACCCAAACAAGAGGTAAGTGGAAGGAATCATCTAGAAAGAAAGAAAAGTTTTACTATTCAAACATGACATGACGATGCATATGGTTAAGTCCCAAAAGAATTTACAAAGATCAGGTCTAGAGAGCTGGCTCAGGAGTTAAAGGCACTTGCTGCGCTTGCAGAGTTCCCAGCATCAACATGGTGACTCACAGTCATCTGGAACTCCAGTTCTAGGGGATCTGATACCCTATTCTGATCTTCAAGGGCACCTAGCATGCACACGATACATGCAGATGCATGCTTGCAAACTCTCATACACAGAAAATAAAAGAAGTAAACATAAAAACTTTTTCAAGAATTCACAAATATAAATAGTAAAATTAATAATGAGTTGAATATGTACAAATTTCTAACAGACCAATTTAAACAAACTTAAAACTTTTATCAAACAAGCAAAAAATTGAATTGCTAAGAAAAAAAAAAAAAAAGACAAGACCTCCATACAGAAAACATTACTGAAAAGAATTGGTAAGTACCTTAAAAAGTAGGGAGAACCAAAATTGGCTAGGTCTTATTTTCCTTAGAATTTTAACTCTAGATCTGTCCTATTTTTCCTTTCTAGTTGCTGTGATCAAATATCCTGACAAAAACTTTGGGGAGAAAAGCCTTATTTTCACTCACAATATCAGTTTATAGTCATATAAAAGACTCACAGAGGGGGCTGGAGAGATGGCTCAGTGGTTAAGAGCACTGACTGTGCTTCCAGAGGTCCTGAGTTCAATTCCCAGCAACCACATGATGGCTCACAACCATCTATAATGTGATTTGATGCATACTGTATACATAATAAATAAATCTTAAAAAAAAAAAAAGACTCACAGAGATTACAAATCTGGCAGCTAGTCACATCTACAGTTGAGAGCAGATGAGAGTGAATGCATCCATGTTACTGCTCAGTTGCCTTGTCCGGGACCTAAGCCTAGGGAATTCTGCTGCCCACAGTGGACCGGGTCTTCCCAGACCATCATCCATAGACACAGCCACAGGCCAGCCTAACCTAGACAACTCCTCATTGAGAATCTCTTCCCAGGTGATTCTAGACTGTGTCAAGTTGACAAAACTAGACATCACAAAGCCCAACATAAGAAGGTTCAGAATTCAAATGGTTTTGACAGCTGCTATGCTTATTCTGAAATATATATGGAAACATGGAAGACTAAAAGGAGCCAAGACAGTTCTGAAGACACAGATAAATGGGGTGACACTGAGGTTACACTCATCTAAGAGTGATTATAGGGCTGCAGTAATGAAAACAGAATCACATCCAGCACACGACAGACAGACCAACAGAACAGAACAGAGGACTGAGCCTGGACTTCCTTCCCCCTGACAAAGATGGCCACAGGAAGCAGTGGGAACAGTCATTCCAATGAGCAGTGTGACGTGTGTTATTTACAAGCCCAAGAGGAATGGCTAGAGGGATAAATATGAAGGCAAGACAGCAAGGTTCTGAGATTACACAAGAAAATGCCTTTGCAACATCCTAATACAAAAACATTTTTATTTTCATTTTTAAAGTGTGTGTGTGTGTGTGTGTGTGTGTGTCTGTGTGTGTCTGTGTGTATGCCCATGTGAGTGCAGGTGCCTGTGAAGGCCAGAAGAGGATATCAGATTGCCCAGGAACTGGAGTTACAGGCAGTTGTGAGACATTCAACGTGGATGGTGGGAATCAAACTCTGGTCTTCTGGAAGAGCCATCTCTCCATTCCTGTGAAAACATTTTTTAACACAACAAAGAAAACCCCCCACAACTCACGCATAAAGAAAAAGATGGACAAACTTGACTACATTCAAGTTAAAATATTCTGTGCATCACACTGATAATAAGAGAATAAAACCTTAAGCCACAGAACAGCTTTGTAGCACCTACAACCAACAAATGACTCGAATGTAGTGTACATAAAATCCCCTAAAAATCAATATGGAAAAGACAACTAATCGATAACTGGTTAAGCGAATTAAGCAGGCACTTCACAGGAGAGAATCACAAGCTAGCCGATAAACACAGAAAGCCTCTCAACTTTATTATTCACCAGGGAAATGAGTATTAAAGGTGGAGGGGCTCAGGGGGTGGTGGCACATGCCTGTGAAAGAAGTGCTCAGGTGGCTGAGCCAGGTGTACCCTGCACAGTATGACACTGTCTCAAGACAAACCCAACCAACCAACCAAAATCAAAGAGACAAACTCCTGAACAATCAGCCCACCACAAACTCAGAGAGAACACTACATACCTGCTAGATGGCTGAAATATTGCAAACACTAAGGGGCATATTCTGTTTGTTGGAGTATAAAGTGGTACAACCACTGGAGAAAACTAGTAGTGCCTATTAACACTGGACGTGTGCCTAGCACACACCTTACAGTAGCTCTGCTCTCTGGTACAGCATCAATATAAATAGAGGTTATCATTCATCAATGGACACATTCAACCATGCTTACTGCAGCACTATTTACAGCAGAAGTCCATTGGAAACGCCTAAAAGGCGCCCCCAGAATGAAGACCCAAATGCTGGACCATCCGTATATCAGAACATCATGAAATAATGAGAATAATCAGACTGCAGCTGTGAGCACTATTACACATAGATTTCACATAAACATAAAATTATTCAGATCTATAGTAATTTTTACCCCATGAACGCATGTACCTAAACCCCAAAACATGGCAAAAGGAACTTAAACTTGAAATAGCATCACGTTTAGGATGCACAGGCTTTGAGGTTAGGGGAGACCATTGTGAGATGTGATTGGTACCTCTCAGAGGGAGGAGGAGGAGATGGAGGAGGAGGGGGAGGAGGAAGAGGAGAGTGGGAGTGAGTTTCTTGGGACAGCAGCGGTGTTCTATTTCTTCCCCAATGATGGTGATGTTGGTGTCACCTTGTGAGTGTTCCCTGGGCTGTTCCATTTCCTAAGCTTTCCTATATGCATTATATTTTGCAAACATAAACAAAGTCATGATGAGGACAGCAATATGATCCCAACATGGAGAACAAGGAGACTCACTGAGGATGCTGCCCACTTCCCACCTCACCCAGAGCTGCCAGGTCTGGGGGAGAAGCCACTTAGAATGTCCAGGGTTGAATGACTGTGTGGAGGGCAAAGCCCTGAAATTCCTCAAAGCATGATGCCTTAGTTATTTGACAGAAAATTTCAAGAAGGCAAAGCTGACCTCTTGATGTACAGAAGTTAGTACCGTTTCACCATACAGGTAAACCATGACTTTTTGCTGTGTGTGTGTGTGTGTGCGCGCGCGTGCAAGCGCATGCGCGTGCACATATATGTGAGTATGATTACACACATGCATGTGCATTGAGAATAGATATTAATTTAAAGTATTTCCTTCTATTGCTCTACTCATCGTTATCATCGTCATCATCAATTTTGAGACATAGTCTCCCATAGAACCTGAAGCTTATCGATTCATGACTGGCCAGCAAGCCTTAAGATCCTTTTGTCTCTATCTCCCTAGTGCTGGGATTGTAAGTACAAGCCACTGTGCCTGGTTTTTTTTTTACATGGTTTCTGGGAACCCCAACTCAGGTCTCCAAGCTTATGCAGCAGGCATTATGTCAACAGAGTCACCTCCCCAGCCCTTCCTGCTTTTCTTGATAAACAAGAGCTTAATTATTTTATCTTTAAAGAAACATTGAAGTCAACTCTCACTTTCTGGAAAAGTTGCCCTGATATGTGAAAAGGAAGAGAAGGGAAGTACCGTGCGGCCTGAAGTGAACCCAGAAGGAGCAGACAAACCGATTTCATGCCAGGCAGCTGCTCTGTTTTGGTGGTACTGGGTACCAAGCTCTCGGCCTTGCACATGCTAGGTGGGCAATTAGCCTCTTGAGTTATATATTTCCCAACCAAGAATGGGTTTCAAGGCAGTTCTTCCCAATGATGACTGCAGAGCCTCTGCCCTGCCCCCTATGCTTTATTTATAGACAGAAGACCCCCGGGGCAAGCCTCTCAAGAAGTACCTGAGGCCCAGCAGGAGAATCACCTATGTGTTTGATAAATTTAGATGCCAGCCTGAGGAAATGCTTGGGGCGTGATGCCTGGAAAAGTGCATTTTTCATGCCTCTGGGGCAATCAAAGGCGACAATGAACTATTTGAGATACCCAAGGCCAGTGTCGGTAACCAGGAGGATGGAGACATCGGTCAAAACAAACAAAAATGACGCCTGGGAATTTAATGATCCCGGTAGCTGTGTGAGCCGAGTGAGATTAGGCTCTAAAACAAACGGGTCTGTACTATGAGGCCTTTGCTCTGAGGACCCAGGAGGTGCTCCGAGGAGGCCTCTATTGGTACCAATAAGACCCAGAAAATGGGGCCTGGGGAGCCCAGCTTCAGAGCACTTTATATTGAAATGAGAGGACTTGGTAAACAGATGAGTTTGAAAGGACATCCCTGGGGGTGGGGTAAGCCCTACATTTCTCACAGGTAAACAACCAAACTCTGGCAACCAAAAGCTGCCTTCTGAGGATCCACAGTCAACTAGGGGTTCCAGGTCGCCACCTGTCATCATGTGGCCTTTCCACATGAGTGACCTGATAGGGACCCTGAACACCTGCTGATGTTGCCACTCTCAATTGAATTAATTATTCTATGATTTAAAACCAGCCGCCACTCCACCTCACCCCCCTCCACTTGCAGGGCTCTTGTTCAGACAGGGTGGGAATGCAGCACACACAGAGGAAAAAATACAGGAGTATGAGTGCAGCTGGTTCCAGAGCCATGCTGCGCTGATGGCGACTTCCGCTGGGCGCTTGCAGGGCTTGATAGTGAGACTAGTGAACTCCGCCTGTGGCTATCTGGCTGTCACCTTGCCACAGGGAAAAGTGGTTGTTTCCGCCACCCATCTTTACTGCATTGGCCTCAGCCTGACCTGACCTTATTTCTCTGGGTTTTCTTTTCTTTTCTTTCTTTCTTTTTCTTTTTTCAACTCATGTTCACATCTAAGACAAGAAATTCTTCAAGAATAAAAGCAAAGTCACAGGGACGCACCAAAGGGAGAGTGCATGAGCAAATAGTAACTCTGTCAACATCAGGGAAAGTGATATTGACAGTGGCCCTGGGGACAGGTAGGGGTGTCCTTCTGTGCTCCCCTACCTTAGATGATGGAAACACGGACGCATCTTAGGGGGAGATGTGGAAACGCTTACTCGTGTGGGCAGAGGCTGTCGCTTTTGATAATGCATGTCTAAAGCTACAAGGAAGAAATTTTAGGTGATAGAAAATGCACCTGAGAAGAAAAGAACGCTAAATAAAACATTTTTAGGGCTTCCATCTGTTTTCGGGTAAGCTCCGGAAGGTGGAAGACAGCTCAACTTAATATATGAGTAGCCATAAAAGGGAATAAGACTCCCCTGCTTTTGAAAAATGCCTGTGCCCCACACTTTCGATGAATAAAGGGGCTGGCTGCCAATTCTACTGCCAGCTTTAGCTTGTGCGTCAAGTTGGATCTTTTAATTAAAAATTTATAATGTAATAATAATACTTAAACTCACATCGCACCCTTCCCCCAGGAAGCTCAAAGAATATTCTTAATGTCACATTATTCATCTTTTATAGCAATCCTGGTCAGGCCTATGGGAGCCGAAATATTTTAACAAGTACCTAAAAACGTGCTTCATGAATGGATTATTATTTTTTCTATCTTTTTGGCATGCTGCAAGGAACTTGGACAAAGAAGGGTTAAATGTACAGGCAGAAAAAGCTGGGGTCATCCTGGGAAGGCTCTCCTGGGTTTATTTTAATCAACCTTAGGGCTATGAGCAGGCAGCTGGGTGGGTATCAGGAACCTAGAGATAGAAAGCAAGGATAGAAGGGACACCCGGGTGCACCCTGGACCTGCCTGGGGGGCTTTTAGAGATACCCCTGTGCTGAAGGAATACCTCCTTTAAATGAAAACACTCAAGTGAATGAAGCTTAAAGGGCTCAATTTTTTGTTTGTTTTGGTTTTTTTAACAGTCCCCAGGTAATCTGAGGGGCATTCTGGGGCTGCACAGTTCTATAGAGAGCGTGGGGCTGGAAGTCAGTGGGACACTGGCCCATCCACTCCCAGCTGGTTTGCTGGGCACAGTGTATAACTCACTTATGCTCACACAGGCCTCTGCCTGACAAACTGATGCTCTGATTCTAAGAATGGTCTCCAAGGAGCTATGCCAAACACTACAGGAAATGGGTTCTCTTCCCTCGCACAAAGCCGAAGGACACTACATCCCTGAGTAAGGGGTTCCCAAGGCTTCCCTAAAGGATAAAGTTACCTGGGAGGTTTCCGGGTTTCTTTTTAAAGAATGCAGTTTCCTTAGTCCTGTCCCTAGTGCTTTGGTGAGAGAGGTCTGAATAGGTATTTACACCAGGTTCTGAGGCAGGGGATCCTTGGCGACACTTTAAAAGTCAGTGCCCTGTAAGAACTGGTCCCTACCGAGGATGCTGACAGGATGAGACCTACCTAAGGGGATGTGGGCCTGGGGCTATTACCATGTACGTCACCTCCTTACCTCCCTCCAGTGGGAGGAAATGAGGCCTGGCCATGTGAGCTGAGTGAGCTGCCTGTCCTGGAAAGCACAGAGCTTGATCCCACGCCTGCCACTGCCCAGAGTTCCATCGAGGAGCGAGCCCCTCTAAGCCTCCGCTGTGTCATCCAGAAAACCAATGCCCAAACCATCATGTTGTACTCACTGGCAAACACACGCATCCAACTTAGCACCCAGCTACTGATAAACAAACTGTGCATCCAGCACCCATCGAAGAACACATTGCGTTCAGCACCCATGAAGGAGACACAGTGAATCAAGGACAACACCTGGCCACTCAAGAACATACTACGCATCTAAGACCACACCCAGTCCACAAAGCACACAGCGCCTCAGAACAGTGCAGTCTGCTAGCGGGGAAGGCGAATGGGGCTATTACCCAAGAGCAGGCCTGTGAGCCACAGATGGGCAGAGTACAGGAGTATGTGGGGATGCTGCTTGTGTCTAGTGACTTGGGGGTGGAGGTAGGTCCTGGAATCATGTCTGGCTGTCACTGTTTATCTTTGTCAACGTCCCCAAAGTGTATGATCAGAAACAGGCAACTCCTTTCACAGCCCTTACAGATAACTCAGACAGCACTCACATTGTTAATTGTGTCAAAGCAACAATAAGCTGAATACTAAGATAACCAGAAGCACAGAGGGAAGGCAGGCATGCTCGGTGTGAAAGGCTACAAGCAGCTGAAGCCACCTTGCACGTGAAAGGCAAACATTATTTTTAAAGGTCCAGACAAAGCCAGCACTCCTAAAAGAGCACTGTGTGACTATGGAAGCGATGCCTAGGGGGACAGCAATTACCCCTAGGCCACTGCAGAAGACCACTAGCCCAGTGTCTGTCAGAGCAGGGAGGAAGCGGGAGTTCCTGTGAACACTGGGTCCTCCTTTCGCGCCTCAAGGACAAGAGCTGCCAAGTCAGATATGCAGACAAGGAACGTACAGCAGGGTCTCCACACACCTGCGGGTGCAGCACCATGCCACCTGCAGTGGCATCTTCTATTGTGAAGGCGCTGAAACAGGAATAAGGTTGCTCTCTGGAGGAGCTCTTGCAAAGGACCCCATTCGCAGAACCCACACAGTGGCTCACAACCAATCATCTATAACTCAAGTTCCAGGTGTCAAGCCTGTCACCTTCTTCCTACCTCAGAGGGCACTGCACACACATGATGCACAGACATACATGTAGCCCAAACACCCGTACCCATACAGTAATTTTTAAAAGCTCCCCGGAGTCACACATTTCACTCCATGCTATGGCCCAAAGTGCAACCTTTAATTAAGCCTTGCTCTTGAGAGAGCATTGAAGGCTGTAGCTAAGGTTTGGGCCAGGGCGCTATGGTGATGCTGGAGGAAGAGGGTTCTGGGTAGGCAGTGCATTGGGGTTGCATTTCCTGTGTAGTTTAAACAATGTGGCTGTTGTTGTTGTTGTTTTGTTTTTGTTTTTGTTTTACTCCTCTTCAGCTGAGAGGAACAGACTGGCCAACTGGAGAGGAGTCACTGCCTGAAAAAGTTTTCCTCTCAGACAGTTTGTCTGAAACAAGGCATGCTCTGCGGAGGTGCTTGTAAGGTCTCTTAACAGCACTGTGCTGGGATTAGGATTGCCACTGACCTCATAACCCATCTGGGCACTTGCTGGGGAAAACATGCAGGAGCAAGCTGTCTGCTAGAGCCAGGGGGCCAGTGACACAGCATACTCCCCACCCCCCTTCATATGTATTTATCAGAAACTGACATGCAATGTCAAGGAGGCCAGCAGCTGTTCCCCAAGCTGCTCCAAGGAGGGCTGGCTGGGAGAACGTGGACAGCTCCCCTCCCCTCACCAAAGAGAACTTCCCATAGAGGCGCTCAAATATTAATTTCATAAAAACTTAAGTTTTCACTGCTCCAGGTCTCCACTTCTCCAGGCAGCCATTCCAGATGGGGACATTTAAAGGAGAAGAGAAAGCTGTGTGTCCCCTCACCTGTGTTGACTGCACCTAAAGACGCTCTGGGGCACCCTGAACCCACCGGGATGACCACATCCCTGCACCATAGATGTGACTTTAAAAGCTCCATAAACACCCTCCTGGTGGGGAGACTTCTAGTGAGGGACTTTGGTGCTGTGCAATGCTGGCTCAAGAGTCTAAAGGAGGCTCTTCCCAGTGCAGAAACGGGCTGAAATGGATTATTTGGTTCTCGGCTTAAAAAGCAAAAGCAAAATCTTCTGTCTAGCTGGTATAACCAACCCATAAGGGTGAAGAGTGTTCCACAGCCTAGAAGCAAAAGACACTTAGTTAAGGAAACGTTTCCAATAATACTGTCAATCAGCAGGCTTGGCAAGGCAGAGCTTAGCCCTGTCCACTTGTCCATTTGTTTACAACATAGGTAGGAACTGAAGTGATGTCTGTCTGTCTCTGTCTCTGTCTGTCTGTCCGTCTGTCTGTCTGTCTCTCCCTCCCTCTCTCTCTCTCTCTGAATGGGGCTTACCCCACATCTCAGTCTAGTCGAAACCTTCAATCCTCCTGCCTCAGCCTAAGGCATTCACAACTTGGGCAGGGCACAAGTTGGAAAGGTTCTCTTCTTCTTCTTCTTCTTCTTCTTCTTCTTCTTCTTCTTCTTCTTCTTCTTCTTCTTCTTCTTCTTCTTCTTCTTCTTCTTCTTCAAAGATGGGGTCTTATGTAGCCAAGGCTAGCCTCAGACTGGCTAGGAGGTAGGAATGACTTTTGAGTTTTTTTTATCTCTCTGTATCTCCCTCCTAAGTGCTGGGGCTGCAGGTATATGCCACTAGGACTGGATTATGTGGTACAAGGATCAAACCCCAGCACTTGTTTAGACAAGCACTCTATCCACTGGTCTCTCTTTCCCAGTGATGCTGTCTGAAGCCTTCACCTCTCTGCATGGGCATATGGACTGGCAGACCTAAAAGAAAATACAGATGCTGTCCCAGAAGTCCACACCCAGATGGAGTTTCAGGAAGAGAGCCCCCACAGAGCTGAGAGGTTCTCACTCCTGTCTCACTGTACCCTCCTGTGCCCCAGAAAAGCTTTCCACACCCCCAAGCCCTGGACCGTGTAGATGCTGCCTTTGTTGCTATCTACACTGGCCACTTCTGCCTTCTTGGCTTTTAGTGGAGCTGAGACAGGCCCTATGATTTCCATAACATTAGGATTACCTCATCTCACAGGGTAGTTGTAGTAAGTCTGACAAATCATCACCATCTCCATTACTAAGCCTTCTCATCCCTTGGCAAGGGCAGAAAATTAATTCAACAGCTCTTACAATCCACCCAGCATAAATTTGAAGCACTCAGCTAGGGTTATTTACAAAGTGGGGTGGGGAAGATCTGTGGTCCAATTATCTTCCTTATGAGCTGTACCAAATGAAGGACCAGGGACTCGGCAGTTAGAAAGCGCACCTAGCATGCCTGAGGCCCCTGGGTTCAATCCCCAAGACCAAACAAACAAACAAACAAACAAACAAACAAAACAACAACAACAAGAAACACCAAAGACATGAACAATGATGTTTTCCACTATGGAGGTGCAACAGCCACCTCTGCACACAAACTTCCCAAAGGCCAGTGGTACCACCACTAAGCTGTTGGTCTGCTCATCCAAGCTTTCCCAAACATCGCTTACCACTCAATCCCGTGACCAGAATGCAGACCTGGACCCTCATTTGGACAGTCACAGTCTGGTTTTGGGTGGCAGGATGGGAGTGCTGGAACTTGACACTGGGCTGGCACTATGGGCTGTGCCTTCTCCACGGGTTGCAGCACAGGAGAAGCCCCCAAACAAGGAGATTGCTAAATAACTGGGAATTACAACCGAAGCACACATAGCTAGAGGGAAGCTCATTTTAAAGAGGCTAAACTGCTTTTGTTTTCCCCCCAAGAAGATGCAATAAGAAAAGGCCTTCATTTCTGGGAGTCCTTGCTCTCCTTTTCTTTGTCACCTCATGCTCCTGAGAACGGGGCATCTCAGGCCACAGGCTTCGGTGGGGTGTGCAGACATGAGCCAAGTAAATTTCTAGTTTCGAATTTTGTAGAGAACGCAGCTCGAATGGGATCCATGCAAGAGGGAGTGCTGAATTTATTAGTGAGCACTTTACGCATAAGACGCCATTCCTGCTCATCCTTTGCCAT
The DNA here is from genome assembly GCF_903995435.1 of Acomys russatus. Taxonomy (NCBI): domain Eukaryota; kingdom Metazoa; phylum Chordata; class Mammalia; order Rodentia; family Muridae; genus Acomys; species Acomys russatus. Next base: position 77,241,178 of record NC_067142.1, on the reverse strand, counting down.
TTTCATAGGAGAAAACATAATAAAAGTGCTTTTCAGGTTAAATCAGTTTAGAAGTGTCACAAAGCAGGGCTGTAGAGATGGCTCAGTGGGTAAGAGTAGATACTGCTCTTGCAGAGGACCTGAGTTCAGTTCCCAGCACCCACGTGGGCAGGTTGGTCTGTGACTCGGGCCCCAGGTTATCCCACATCTCTTTGCTCACATGCGCATAGCCGCTCACGGACACACATGCATACATGCGATTTTTGAAGTTTCATGGAGAAAGTACACATTATTAACACACAAGGGTCCTTTACATCTTATCATAAAGCCTTCCTTCCAAAATAACCTTCATGGCAAAGAGAAATGGAAGCAGACTCTCAGCATGCACCTCCTGAAGGTTAGGAGTTGAGCACATTCCTGACCCATGCCTTATTCCAACGTCAGCTCCGTTGATGCCATGAGACTCATAATCAATCTCTTAACATTCCAATTCATTAGGCAGTGCATGTCAAAACTCTAAACACCGTCTACAGAGTAAAAAAAATAAAGCAAAGTAAAGCAGAGCAAAAAGGCAGGTGAGATCGTTTCAGCCTGCAGCTTCAGGCTGGCTGCCAGGAGCCGGTGAGTATTCAGAGTCAGCAACAGACTCAGGGTCATGGCTAGAAAGGGCCACCTGCCGTGTCAGCCGGTGCACTCTCCCTGGCATGGTTTTCTCACATAAGTCACACCAAACGCTGGGCTGAAAAGTCCTAGTCGGTTTGATTCCAAGTCCCATCCCCCTTCTGCACAAAAATATTTACTACGCTCTCACTGAATAACAGGGGGGTGAGCACTGAACTGGAGGTCTGATAATAAACTGCCCTGTATAACCTGAATGCTCTCTTGAACCCGCCAAAATGGTGATAGATCAGGTGGTAATTAACTCAAAGCGGATGATTCAAACTCTTCGAGCAGCCCAGCCCTGCCCGACCCTGGGACTGACCCCTCCAGAGTGTCCACAGCCCTCATCCCTGAGAGCCAACTCACTGGCTTCCACAGAGGGGCCGACCTTTTACCTTCTTGTATGCAGACGGGTCTGTCGCTTGGGATCCAGCCCAGGGTCCCGTTAAGATGTTTCATACACAGTCTCTTTGTGGAGCCCTTCAGTTTGAATCCGTCCTGGCAGTGAAATCGGGTTACAGAGCTTTCGAAAAAAACTCCTCCGCTGGGGGTCCTGAAGCCATTCTCTGGGACGCCTGGGTCAGCGCACACGTTAAGGTCATCGAACCCTACATTGAGAAAGAGAAAGAGAGAGAGAAAGAGGGTACCTTGAATACTTCTCCAGCAACGATATTCCTGTGCCTTGGGCCACTCCAACTTATGGACAAAACTAAAAGCCTATCTGTGTCAGCTTGCATTCTATTATCTAGGAGAGGCCAAGGATGAGAAAGGCACAGCTTTCTAAAAGCACCCTCAAAGGCAAGGCGTGGAGACATCCAAGCCCTGCACAGACATCTGCTGTTTCCTATAAAGTAAGAATGGCAAACCCACAAATCCTCACTGAGCAGGAATCAGGAACCGCTAAGCACAGCTCCATACAGGTGGGGTTGGTGTGCCCATTTTCTATTGCCAGCACAGCCTGCAGGCACCAGCTCTGCTCTCAGATCCAGAAGGCACCGCACAGCACTGGGGCTTCTCGAAATTCACCGGCTTCTACCTGCTGTCTGGATGCTGGACTCGCGAGGTAACTACTCCTCTTTAACACCCTGGATTGCTAAAGGTCCTCAGTTGTCAGTGACCCCCCTCACCTCATACGCCTGTGAGAGACTCACACTCCCTCTCCGCTGGCCTTCAGGGTCACTGCTCTGAAAGCCTCTCAGCACGGGAGGCACAGCGGTGGCAGCGTGTCCAAACCTCACTGTCAGAGCTCCCTCTGTGTAGAGATGATGAGGGACGGTGGAGGGAGGGAAGAGCTAAAAAGCACGCCATGTGTAGGAGGACAGCACCTGCACTTCTACTCCTTAACTACGGGCAAGTCTGATATTACTTCAAAGCAACAAGGTGCCATCCAGGAAAGTTGTCACATGATCGCTTCAAGTTTCCAAGTTTAGGCAAAGACCCTTAGATCATTGGTGCTTCCCAGATAAAAGAGTCTCATGACTTCCTTCTGTCTGGAAGAATGCACATTCTCTCGGTGGGTCCGTAAGTCAGACGGAGCCAGTCTCTCTAATTTTATCAGAATGGGGTATATGCGTGTGTGTGTGGGGGGGGGTGGGGGGCCACAGAAGGGCAAGAGGAAGATACTAGCCCAGAAGGTTGGGAAGCCTCTGAAAGGCCTGCACTTGAGTCCTTAGGAGAGTGGACATACTGGCCAGAAAAGAAGATGGGCGTCGTGGGCACAGATCAAGGGCATCCGTGGCTGAAGACAGAGGACACTGGGACCACTGCCCAGATATCGGAAAGGACACAATAAAACTTGTCTGCTGATGTTTAAAGAACGTAGTGAGCATGGACTTTACTCTCGGGAGTCCAGTGTGAAGAGAACACGGGAGGTAGATACCCTTGAAAGAAAGAAGGTGAAGGCAGAGTTTTTACTGTTGTTGCATTAAAATGCTAAGAGAAAGCCAGTCTCAGTGGCTCATACCTGGGATGCCAGCACTCCAGAAGCTAAGGGGGGGGGGTTGGGGGGGTGTTATTGTAAGTTTGAGCCCAGCCTGAGTTACATGGGGGAATTCCAGGTCAGCCTGGGATACACAAGAAGAGGCTGACCTTCCTAAAATATTTTTTAAATGACAAAGATTTAAGAATATCATGCAGCAAGGGGAACACCTCGGGGTGCAGAGGGTAGTTATCTTCTGCTAACATGGAAGGGAGGTCTTGCCACACACTTGAATGAGGGAAGGATGCTTCATACAATGCAGGCCTCTCTAGAGTATACCCAAGAGGGCATCAGGGTAGTCTGGGCTCACCCCTCAGGGTTTTCCTCACTGTGAGCAGGAGTACCGGTTTACTTATCTGTATCCTTGACTGGCCTGTGAAAGCCTAAGCAGGAGACTTGGCTTTCCTCATCTCCTCAGCATCCAGCATTGTGCACTGTATGTGGTGACCATTTCCATAAGCACCATTAGTGAAAGATGATTGGCTGGGTGGAGGTATAGATGGATGGTTAGATGTGTGTGGGCAAATGGATGGGTGGGTACATGAATAAGTAGGTGGATGGGTAGATCAATAGATGGGTAGATAGGTTAATGTGTGCATGGGTGGACAGATGAATATATGTATGTATGTATGTATGTGTGTATGTATGTATTTGTGTATGTATGTATGTGTGTATGTATGTATGTGTGTATGTATGTATGTATGTGTGTATGTGTGTATGTATGTATGTATGTAGTGTGTGTGTATGTATGTATGTGTGTATGTATGTATGTGTGTGTGTATGTATGTGTGTATGTATGTATGTATGTGTGTATGTGTGTATGTGTGTATGTATGTATGTATGTATGTGTGTGTATGTGTGTATGTATGTGTGTATGTATGTATGTGTGTATGTATGTGTGTATGTATGTGTGTATGTATGTGTGTATGTGTGTATGTATGTATGTGTGTATGTATGTATGTAGTGTGTGTATGTGTGTATGTATGTGTGTATGTATGTATGTGTGTATGTATGTGTGTATGTATGTGTGTATGTGTGTGTATGTATGTATGTATGTGTGTATGTATGTATGTATGTGTGTATGTATGTATGTGTGTATGTATGCGTGTATGTGTGTATGTATGTATGTATGTGTGTGTGTATGTGTGTATGTGTGTATGTATGTATGAGTAGATGGAGAGTCAAGAAGATTTGTGAACAGAATGGCTGAAAGATAAGTGTGTAAATGGATAAACATGAGTAGATGGATAGATGGGTAGATGGATGAATGGATGGATGGGTAAAGGGGGAGTGGTGTGTGGTTATATTAATGGATGGATGGAACTGCTGCCAACTACTCTGCTAGATCCATTAGACAACCATCCCTTCCCACCACGGAGCAGTACTGCAGAGGCCAGAATCCGTACATGCCACAGACAAGGCGATGTGAGATGCTTTCTTTCCCTCAGCACTCTCACGTTCTCTCTTACATTCCTATGGACTATGAATCTTAACCTTCTTTATTCCTTTTTTTTTTCTTCATGTCTTCCCTTGTTTTTCTTTTTTAGAAACAAGGTCTCATCAGGTAGCCTTGGCTGGCCTTGAATTTGCTAAATAGACCAGGCTGACCGCAAATAGACCAGAGATTTGCCTGCCTCTGCCTCCTGAACCCTGGGATTAAAGGCATATGTTATCACACCTAGTCCTTTGATTTTCTACAACCCCTAAATGTCTTAGCCAGTCATTACAGGGCCTTGCCTTGGGCATCTGTGCTCCCATAGTGCATGGCTTTTAGCCACTCACCCGTCCTACCACACATTAGCACTGCTGCTGATTTGGGAGTCCCTCAGCTGGCCACACCCTGTCCTCGGCCACAAAGATGTTCTCTTTCAGAGAAAGAGAGACTATTTCCCATCAGGAAAAAAATGACCTAATCCATCAGGAAAATCACTGTCCTAATAAAAAAAATGATGAGAGCTTCATGAAAATTACAATGGGAAAGTGAGAAGTTCCTCAGATTTTTTCCTTCACTTTTTTCATGTCTGTAAAGCACAGGCCCCGCTAGCTAGCTCTCCACTTCCATTTGACCACAACTACCACGGCTGTGTTCCTTGTCCTGGTGAACGGCTGAAGATCTGCAACGCCGCTGGCACAGAAGAGACGAGCAGGGAAAAGAGCCATCAGAAGACGGGATGGTGCAAAGAGAAAATATTCTTTATTTGGACAACTAATCCCATTGAGGAAGACAGTAATTTTCCAGGCCCGCTAGATCTCGGAGTCTTTATTTCAAATTATCCCTTGGTGCCTCAATTCCCAGCCCAGGCCATTTTTCTGCAGAGCCCTCTCTTAGTGTCCTTCGGTAATGATGATGATCGGCCATGTCTGATGACAGACCCATTAAGGAGTGGGCTGATGTAGGTATTCAGAGGCGTGGGAAATAACTTGTGTGCGGCTCCACTCAAATCATCTCTCAAGAATCTGCTTTCTTAAAGCCCCAACATACTTCCTCCCCATCCTTCAAATTCTGCTTACACTTTGGAACTCAATGGTCACAGCCTGGAGGGCAGAATGATTCCTGACTTGTTTGCTGTTGGGAGGAGGATGAGGATGGGGAGGAGGATGAAGAGGAGAGAGTGCTTCATTTCAAACAATCCTCTGCATCCTCCCTGGCCAATCCTACTACAGCCACTCTAGAGTATAGGGTGTGTATGCAAGACACACTCAGGTGTGACCTAGACTGGGGTATAGGGTGAACCCAGATGTTAGTCCCATTGTACAGGGACTGTTGTGTCATTTCTTCTGGGTGGGATCAACCTGAGACTCTGGAGACCAAACAGAATGGCCTGTCTTCTCAGTGTAAGGTGGCCTCGTCCAGTGTTTACAGGCCTGGGGGGAGAGAGAGAGAGAGAGAGAGAGAGAGAGAGAGAGAGAGAGAGAGAGAGAGAGAGAGAGAGAGAGAGAGAGAGAGAGAGAGAAGAGGAATGGGAAAGTATTTGTTCTCCCTAGCTGTCAGTCTTCAAGCTGGAATATCAGTCCTCTGCTGTGGGATCAGGACCCAACTCAGGACATGCACCACCAGCTCTCCTGGATCTCTGGGAGATACAGATGATGGATGGGGCGGGGGACAGGTGGGTGAATAGATGTATAGATTGCTGCTTCCTATTAGTTCTGTTTTGCTGCAGAACCCAGACTCATACAGGGTTCTGTGTGCTTAGACATGCAACTTCCAACATGCAAATAACATGGACCATGCCTGCTTTGAAAGACCGCTTCCCTCAGTGTCCTTGGGATCACATATACAGTTGATTCACTGAATGGGGTTAATGCCTGAACCCTAGGGTCTGGATCACCCAGATGGACAGCCCCAGCCTGCAGTCTCCGCCAATGCCCACAGGAGTGGCTGTTCTGAGCGCCCCCTTTGGGTGTCAACATAATCTCTGGTGCTGGTTTTTCCTGTTGTCACCAGCTCGGATCAAGCCAAAGACACAGTTGTAATTTGGACTCTGGTTCCAATGGCTCCCAGAATTCTTTATTTTTCTTTTTCTCTGAACCCAAATCCACACGAGTAACAGGGATCAGGGGCCCCCTTATCTTTTCACACAAAGGAATGCATCAGGCCTTCTGTCTGATGATGAGGTCTTGACACTTCTGGCTTGGTTACTTCTGAGACTGCAGAAACCTAGTCGACATTTCTACTGTGAACAACATAAGAAGTCTTTGAAAAGGATCATAAAGATGAAAGAGGTATGAAAAGCAATCTTTTAGGCTATTATAGCTGAAAAGTCATATTCTAGAAAGGAAGAGTGTATCAAATGTAGCCAAATCAATTTAGAGCCAGGGCTGGGTTTCCATTTCTTTGTAAACTGCTGTATGGCTCTATAGGGGAAGAAACAGGATATAGACACAAAAATTGATTTTGTATGCATTTCTTTAGTGAGAGGGTATTGGGCAAGCAAGGAGGAGCCATCCCTGCAAAATTAAACAGATATCTTTGCAGGTATTGAATAAAACTAAGAGCAATATCCAAGCCTTACCCCCACTCGACTTACTGTAGACCCAGTTATCCTTCAAATCACCTGCAAGGTCACTGAGTGACTCTGTGGTTAAGAATGTGACGCTAAAGGATTGGTGCAGTCACCCTCGTGGCTAACAGCCAGACCCAAGCTTCTGACTCAGTCCAGTACTCCTGGCACTAATGGTGTTGTCTCTGCTTGTTTGTTTGTTTGTTTTCTCATCAAACTTTAGTTTGCAAATGACTCAAGGTGTTGTGACAACCTCAATTCTTAACCGCTTGGGAATCTTGCACATTAAAACAGGGCTGAGCCAACAATATTGCTGGGCTATTTGATGACTGTGTATCACACAATCTTCACGGTTTCCCCAAAGCTGATCCTTTATCACAGCATCTCAGTGGGAGGAGGCCAAGGAAGCTGGCTTGTCACCCAAGACATCTAAGACTTGAGAAAGTGTGCCATCGAACACATCCTGGCCACAGCAGGGGTCCATGGTCTACTTCTGATAATGAGGATGTCTTTAGGGAGAGCACAGCCTAATCCTGAATGGTCGCTGCCCAAGACGGACAAAGCCCCATAGGGTGACTACCATCACACATCAGAAAGCAAAGATCCCTGGGTTTGCAGGGATTTCCTGAGTACTCAGGTTCTCCCCGCCCCCCACATCTTCCCATAGGTGAAAGCTTGCCTTTTCCCCAGCACAATGGCTTTTGGCATCAGTACCAACACATGGACAAAGCTGCTTGAAAACAACCTGAACAGGAAACTGCCTCTGCACTTCAAGAAAGAACTGCACTGGGATGGTCACCCTGCGAACCACAGAGAAAAAAATCTTCAGAAGGCCTTCCGGTATTTTAAAGCTCTGCAAGCTTATTCATGCACTAAGATGACTCACAGTGTCCCGGGACCTGCACACGAGGGTGGCACACTCCTTCCTCCCCTGTTACCATCCTCACTTTCCCCTACCTCAAAGCTCCCGCATTCTCAGAACAACCTGGGCTTATTTCTCTAAATGAACACATGTATTGACATCCTGTCTTTTCCAGGATTAGATCAATGTCCGTAAACCACTCGAGCTGGTATATGTCTATGCCGCAGAATCCACAATGAGAGCAGAGAGGGAGGCAACATCAAAGAGATAACCCTGAGTTACAGCACATGAAGCTCAGTCTTTCCCACCAATATTAAAACAAAACAAAACAAAACAAATGCTCCTGGACATGGGCAGTCCACTAACACAGGAGCAGCTGGCATGACCAATTTCTAGCCACCTTGCAAGGGATGACACATTGAGGCTATCCCTGGCCTGCCCTCCCCACCGGCCCTTTACAGTTCCTGGCTGCACCTGAAGGCAGGAATGTACACACACACACACACACACACACACACACACACACACACACACACACACACACGAGTGTCGGAGGTTTTCCCTAAGTCAGACTCCAGAGAGGCTCTCCACAATCAGGAAGTCTGTCCTGAGCCAAGACCAGATTCTAACATCCAGGGGGACTAGCTTCCATAGCGTGAGGTTTTCCAACGAAAAGGAGCTGGGGCTAAACCAGTCTACCTGCAGAGACCTGGGGAGACCTCGCCAAGAAGAGGTGGCATCTCCAGGAGCAGCTCCTGAGAGACAGGGTGGGAGACAGAGGCGTGTGCTTAGATGCCAAAGGCAATCACTGGGAATATGTGACTTGTTTTATAAAACGTCTCTTGGACAAATTTCCATGATAAGATTATTAAGTGCTTCTTGGCCTCCCGTGTTCCGGGACAAACAATCTCCATGTCTGGCAGAATTTCAGCTTCGGTTTTAAAAAAAAAAAAAAAAAAAAAAAAAAGGGAGAAAAGTGTTTTTAAATAAGAGAGATAAGGAAGGAAAATTGTGTTCCGTTTATATTATTTATTCTGTCAACAAATGGTGCTTGGTGGAGGAGAGGTGGGTGCTGAGAGGCAGTCACTCAACCAACAGCAGGGAGCGAGACCTCTATCCACAAGCTCACTGAGTTTTGCTGTGGGTTGTCTCCCCTCCACCTCATCTCCCCCCTCCTGTTTTTGCTTTGTTTTTCTTCTTGTTCTTTTTGGGGGGCATGGGGGTCGACAGATCTACCTATAAAATGCTGCCAATCCTTACTAGGCAAGAGTTCTACATACCCCCAGTACCCCCCAGGCCTATTTTTAACTTTCATGTGAGACAAGATACCACTGGCTCATCCAGGTTGGCCGTAAACTCACTTTGCAGCCCAAGGAGGCCTTGAACATGAGATCCTCCTGCCTTGGCCTCCCCAGAGGGTTCAGAGACTTTCATCCCAGGCTTGGCTACAAGCAACACTCCTCAGAAATAAAGTGAAACAGACAATGAGAGGTCAGAGTTCTTCCTACGGGCAAGGAGAGCGGGTGGGGGTGTGTGTGAAGATGGCTCTATGTGGTTTTTTGTTGCTCTGTGCAATCGTGGCCTGCTTGCAGTCTATATTGCTTTCAGAGACCGCAACCAGAAAGGTTAGACAAACCGCGGCATTTGACACCACAGCCACAGCAGGAGAAGGCAGCATATTTACTTGAAGTGATGTAAGCTTGCGTGTAGGGCTAACGGTTATGGAGTGAGAGTACATGCTTTGAAGCCAGCTCTGTGGTTTTCTAGCTGTGTAAGTTTGGGTAAGTTTCTTAACCCTTCTGTGCCTTTAGTTTCTTCTCTATAATGGAAGGATTATAAGAAAGGTCTCTACTATTCCCACTCCCGTGAGATGTAAATGTATACAAAGTAGCGAGTGGTAGATGACAAGCTGCTACGTTGCTCATAGCCAACAAGTTTCTAAATTGAAGAACACTCCTCTTCCTCGAGCCACCTCAACACACTCAAGCCTATCCTCAACTCTGAACTGACCTCATGAACATGAGTGTTGCACTTGAACAGCGAAACTTACAGCATCCTTCCCTTGGCCAAAGTGCTGAGCTATGGCGATGTTCATAGCAACACACAGACCTGTGGGGAATTGAGCTCAAGGTTCTTTCAGAGCACAGCTGGGACAGGGACCACCAGGGGCAGCAGCATTCGGTGCACCGAGGGCCGTGGCCTATTTTGCAGAGACAGTAGCCACGTCCTGTGGAAGATGACCAGTGTGCCCCTCTCAGGGTGAGCAGTCACCTTCTGAAACAACTCCTGATTTGGGCACAAGGTGAACAGAATCCCAAACCAAACCAAGCACGTAAACACCAAGATCCCGGGACATACTAGGAAGAGCTTGGAGCGGAAGAAGAGAGGGGCTTGGGACAGTTTCCAGTGGGACATAACACAGCAACCAAACCTCAACGACAAAGAAACCCAAGCTATTTCAAAGGAAACATAAGGCTCCCACACTCCTTGTCCTGCCCGTGAACCTGGTTCAGTCACCCCCTACTTCAGCGTGCTCCTAGTTACATACTTAAAGAGTATCTGGGACAAAGGACAGCACCTGCTGCCATTTGTTGGTCTAAACAGATTTTTCTTTTCTTTTCTGAAAAATCAGTAGCCCTCGGGAGATACTGCAAAGGGACAGGAGAAACCTGGCTAGTTACTGTAGGGATATTTCTGCCACCCTGCAGCAGCAGCACGATTTGGCCATTTATTTTAGTGGACTCTCACTAAGGAGACACCACTTAAACTTGGTTTTCTCAAGGCAACCACCAGTGTTGGGATGGAGGATTCATCAGCAAGGGCTGAAAGCACAACATCTGGATTGCATTTCCCAGAAACTTCTTGCAACGCCCCACAAGTGAGCACGTGGGCAGAATATCTGGATGCTAAGCAAGTTAGGTAGCATCTCCCCGAGAAACAGTGGGGAGGTTTTAACGTTTCAAGAAACACCCAGAGATGAACAGAAAGTCTGCTATGTCTGAGCAAGTGTAAACATCGCAAAAATAAGTCTTAATGGCATAATTTAGACTTGATTAAAATGGATAAAGACCACAGATGTGGATGTCAGTGCTGTCCCCGTTTGATGCCAGAACTGATATTTTCCCCCTCTTGATTTAATTCGCTTTGATTACCCAATTATTCCTAAGTCCTTTCATTCAGTTTCGGATCCAATAAAACTGATCACAAAGCTAACTCATAATGTGATTTTCCGCTGCAGTCTCCTGATACTGCCCCGTGAGAGCTCAGCCAGCAACGCAACACAGTTGCGCCAGACTGTGCCATCCCAGCACGGAACAGAGCATCCACCCGCATCCAGGTGACACAAAGCGAGCACTGAACTCCGGCTAGCAGGAGAGGCACACTTTGTAGTTGACATCCACTGTAGAATCAGTTGTGCGAGCATCGGAGTGAGGGGTGATGGAATTTTAGAGAATGGGTTATATTACTGAGAATAATGCAGGTTGCATGTCTAGCTAACTCTTGACCTTGGATACATAACTTGGTAATTTCTAGTTTCAATATTGTTGAAAATGGTTTCTGGGGCCCATTCCATTTCTAAAAACCTCTTTCTTCCACTGTGAGGTAAAGTCTCATGTAGTCCAGATTGGCCTTAAGCCTCCTACAAAGCTCAGGGTGACCTTGACCTTCTGACCCTCTTGTCGCTGTATCCCAAGTGCTCGGATGATATGTCCACTACCAAAGCTGACTTGAGATGCCATGCGGGGGTGGGGGGATGGGGGGGCCGGCATGCTAAGCAAGCTCTCTACCAGAGAGGCCACAGCCTTCTAGTCTTCTTGGTAACTACAGGTAACAATCTCCCAGAATATAAGTGGTTGGACCAGTGTCTCAGGATCCCTTTTGGGGGGATCAAACCCGACCCTTTCATAGGGGTCACCTAAGACCACCAGAAAAAAACAAGATATTTATATTAAGATCATAAATGTAAGAAAGTTACAGTTAGAAAGTAGTATGGTTGAAGGTCACCACAACATGGGGACTATACTGAAGGGTCACAGCACTAGGATGGTTGAAAATCACCGGCTTGGAACGACACAGCCCAGAAGACAATTCATTAGAAGTACAGCAGGCAGGAGGGTGTGATGACAGCAGAAGTAATCTTAGGATGCCTGCGGTCATTTTATGTTGTTTGTAAAATTAAAATTTTCCTTCCTTCTTTTTTTTTTCTTTTTTTTTTTTTGCGAGCAACAGCTTTCAGACACTACCAAAACACATTTCCCACATGTACACAGCCTCACAGTTTACAGAGCATTTTACACACACGGTCTTGTTTCATCCCAAGGCATCCCCAGGAGATCTCTCCAACAGTTTGATACCATTAGCTCTCACAGTCACTGTAGAAAACCCAGCTGTTACCAGCAACAACTTTCAAGCCATCCTTAAAAAAAAAAAAAAAAAAAAAAAAAACAGGGCTGCACTCCTCTGGCCTCAATCGTCCATTCACAAAGTGCAGTGGAAGTCAGTATGTGAGCTTTTTAATCTCTCTACTCTCTCAAGTGCCCTTGGGTGGTGTGTATGTGTGTGTGTGTGTGTGTGTGTGTGTGTGTGTGTGTGTGTGTGTGTAAGGGGTCATTAGTAAGCTCACCCTTACTGTGATAAAATAGCTAAGATAATCAGATTATAAACAGGAATGGTTTATGTTTCCTTAAACTCTCAGAAGTTCCAGTCTGTGATTGGCAGGTCTTTATAGTGTGTGTGTATTGGGGGCTGCGAGGGGGCGGGACAGTGGAAAAGTTGGTCATCTCATGACAATGAGAATTGAAATGAGGTGTAGGGACCAGGAGCTCAATATCCCCTTCAAGGGCACAGTCCATTGACCTAACTGCATCCAGCCAGGTCCCACTTCTTCAAGATTCCAGTGTGTCATGCCAGTAGTGCCAAGAGCTGGACACTGAATACAGATGCCCTTGAGAGACAGCCAACATCCAAACTGCAGTAGCTTGTGAAAGATGGAGAAGTATGAGACACCCGTCCTCTCTAAGCCCAGGCCGCCCCCTGGCAGCGAACCTCATCACATGGTTCTCAAGTACGAGGAAGAGGAATCTGATGTTGTTTTTGAACTTTCTTTCCTTTTAAAATTTTATGTGCATGGGTATTCTGCCTGCCTGTGTATCTGTGTACTGTGTACATTCTGCCTGCATGTGTATCTGTGTACTGTGTGTATTCTGCCTGCCTGTGTATCTGTGTACTGTGTGTATTCTGCCTGCCTGTGTATCTGTGTACTGTGTGTATTCTGCCTGCCTGTGTATCTGTGTACTGTGTGTATTCTGCCTGCCTGTGTATCTGTGTACTGTGTGCATTCTGCCTGCCTGTGTATCTGTGTACTGTGTGCATTCTGCCTGCATGTGTATCTGTGTACCATGTGCACGCCTGGTCTCTAAGGAGACCAGAAGAGGGTGACTGTGTTATATCACCCAAAAGTCAAGTTACAGACAGACGTATGAGGCCACATTGGTGCTGGGTACTGGACCCAGGGCCACTAGGAGAGCAAAAAGTGCTCTTAACTGCTGAGCCATCTCTCCCCTTGCTTTGTTTTCTTTCAGGATGATAAGTCAAAACTCCCCATTACCACCTTCCCCTTTGATTTGGGGGTTGTTCTGCACTGAAGCAGCAACCATTACGTCATTGTTTCTTAACCAGCTACTGGGATGCATGGTGGCAGAGCTTTTATTGGAACATGGAGGGGTAGTTTATTTAAATAATGTACACTAAGTAACAGGTTTTTATCACCTACCTCCCTTTTAGGCGATTTAAGTCTTTACGAAAAGTATTCTGAAAATTACACAATAGGCATGCAGATATAGATAGAAATTATTCAGGAAGTCATCTTGGACCTCATCTTAAGGACTGTCCTTGTTAAACAAGACAACACACAAGCAAGACATATAGCTGGCCATGTAAGCTCGTACAGCTCCAAGGAACAAAGGACTACAACACGGGGGCAGATCCTGCATCCGCAACCCTTCTCCAGGGACAGCAGAGCAGGTCCCCACGAGACAGCAACACTGCCCGATGCAGCTGTGGGTGTCCTGACCTGAAGGCACCGCACCCGCAACCATTGCCAAATGTCCAGGAAGATAGCAGCCATGAACGAGAAACATGGGAATAAGAGAAAGGCAGAAGGATGTCCAAGTGAAGACAGCTAGAAGGATTCACTCGAAGACACTTGCTGAGAACGCAGCTCTCTTTTATGTGGCTATAAAAAAAAAAAAACAAAAAACAAAAAAAAAACTACGGAGAATACTATTATTCTGATGCATAAAAGGAATTGTGCGTCTTCCTCTTGTGAGGAATTATGCCAAAATACCACAAGGTAAAAACATTAAAAAATGAAATGAAGAGAAATGAAACAGACCTCGCTGCAGCCGACCAACAGGGGTTCAAGTAAAAAACCAACATAAAGAGAGACGCCACACACAGGCCATGCCCAGCCACTCTGAAGATGCCTGCACCACCCCTACGGCGCTTTGTCGGCAGAAGAAAGCTGGGTCTCGGGGAGCAGCAAGTGGCCACCACAGTGGCAGCTGGGGAAATTGGAGACACAGGGCTTGCGTGGGGTCAACTCAGGGGCTAGAAGCATGCTCAAAAACGGGGAAGGGAGTATAAATAAGGTGAGTAACATACGGATGGCCTGAAACCTCCCAAAAGAGCACTGTGCAACTTGCTGGCTGAATTATGTGAGAAATATAATAATATCAAGTTTTTCATGGTTTCTGCCTTAAGCCTCATTCTTGACATGGGTGTTCACTGTTAATAGGGAGAAGCAAATCCAGATTAACAAATCTAGAGTGCTTGGGGTCCGAATTGGAGGCTTTAAGGGGCTAGTCGTTTGGGACAAGCTTTCTCATATCCAGTGCAGAGCCTTATTCTGTCTTCCACAGGACTTGGGTAACCTGGTTCCTGGCATGTGACCTCTGAGGCTTACAAAGTACCACATGAACTGCTACATAAGAGCTCTGCCCCTGGGTCTGGCTCCTGGGATGGTTCTGGGGCATGCCTAGGTCTAGCAAGTATGCCTTACTTGTGACCTACAGGTGACCAACTGGAGGTCATTCTCCAGTGTCACCTACTTTATTTTTTCACCAAGTCCTGTGGCCTGCAAGGCCATACCATTTTTTTAGGCTAGACAGCCCTGGGCAGTGCTTTTAACCACACTGGCCGGTGAGCACAGATCCCGTGTAAGAGCCATGCCGGGAGCTGGTGCTCTACTCCTTACACAAGAACAGCCGTGGCATGGGACTGAGCTGTAGCCTAGAGTGGACTCCCTGCTTATTGTTTTCAGAACTGGAATTCCTTGTATAAAACAACCTTCTCACAGAAGTTCCCCAGGAGCACCTGTACAGGAAGCGCTGAGCTAAGGAGCTGTGCACAAAGCAGGGACACAAAGTCCTGAAACCATTAAAAATATGCTTTTGAAGAGCTTCTGGTTGCTAAATGTTACCTGGCTATGGGCAATTTTCCATATTTGTATTGACTACCCCAAACGATACATAGCAGGAGTTTTAAATTTTATGTTTGTTCATTATTTTATATGTATGGGCACACACGCGCGCCATGGCATGCAAGTGGAGGACGTGTAGGAGTCAGTTCTTTCCTTCCACCATGTGGGGCCTGAGGACTGAACTCAGCTTGACAGAAAGCCTTTACCCATCCAGCCATCTTGCGGGCCTAGGGTCTTTTTTTTTTAATATAGAAAAAAGATGCAGCATATATGAAAAATAAATTTAAGGCTCATTGGTGATTTTTCTATTTTTTTTAATACATCTCTGAGTTATTCACACTGTCTACAATAAACAGTTATAATCAAGAGGTAAATGCTATTTTTCAATGAACTCCACAGCACGAGACTGTTAAATTGGGGGGGGGGTTGGGTAAGAAATGTGGAAGTCTACAGACACACACAGTCCTCAGGACCCCAAACATGAAGAAGCAGCCAGTTTCTCCAGACGTGTACAGCAGAGGCCCAGCGCCACTCTGCAGGGTATTAAATTCTACAGAGGCTCCAGAAAATAACATAATGTCCCTTTAGTGGCTCCCCTAAATCATCTCCCCGCCTGAGAGAAGCACCGTCTCGCTCAGGATGCTGAAGGGCCGCAGCTATGGGAGAAGAGCTGCGGCATTTAGAAGGCAGCTGGGTGCTTTATGGCCCTCCTCCCCACAAGGGTCACCTGCATACTGAGGATAAACAGTGCTGGGTGGGGACCAGGAGACTCGGACAGGAACAGCACAGATGGATTTGAGGAAAGAGCAGCTGCCTGGTGGGGGGGGGACATTGATAATGAACCGCTACACGCTATCTGAAGCCACTTAATTTCCTAAACACTGTGTCATAAATATGCTGTCGGCGGAGTTTCCTAAGAATGGAGATAAATCAGAAATGGGGAGGTGAAATACCTCTAGTTCCCCCCCCCCCGCCCACCTCCCCTTCCCTTCCCCGAGCAAATAGCCTTTGCTGTGGTTTTAGCTGAAATAATACCTGGAGTTCTGATAATGGGAGAGGAGGCTACAAACAATGCCACATGCTCTTTGGGTAGCCTGTGCTGCCGAGAAGCAGCTTCTTCTCAAATATGTGAATAAAGAAACAAATAAGTAAAAGCCACTAAAGGGTACTGAAGCATCAGTCCTCTTTGCTTGCAAATTTTGGTCCAGATTCATGGTTGAAATGGTATGCGTTAGCTGTGATGGACGCATGGACGCAGAGTGCCTGAGAAGCCATATGCCAGAATAAATGAAGATGAACGCTAGGGGGGCACTGCAGGTTCTTGTTTGCTCAGAAATGTGCTCAACATTTTCTTCTGTTATGTTGTTCTTGCAAAATAGTAAGAGAGGAAAAAAAAAAATCTCCCAAACCTCTGACACAGAACCAGATAAGTCCTTTTTTTTTTTTTTTTTTTTTTTTTCCTGGTGTCAAAATGTAGGCTCTGCTAACGTTATAGGCCAGAAAAGGAAACAGAAGGGTGTGCAGGAAGAACGCGGGTGGAAAGAAGACGTGCAGTGGGTTTCTGTCTGTGCTATCCTCCTGCCTCACACCCTCACACTCAGCAGTACGCCAATTTGCTCGCAGAGTTCCATTCATTCCCTTATTTCATCTTGGATATTAGTCCTGGCACCTCTACCTGTGCAGAATTATTAATTAGCAGCCAACGGGATGATAAGCAATCACGCGCTCTACTTGCGCAGCTAATGGTTCAGTTCATGAATGGTCGCTCAAAACGTTTTAAGCCAGCCAATCTGAGAGAGCATACAGTTTTGGTTAAAGTGGAGGATCCCTGGACTCTGCAGGCCCCCACATCCATACCTTGAGCTGCTGTGCAAATGAGATTGCTGTAATTTCAAAGTTCGATAGGAAGAAAATGAAGCAGATGCTATTTAATTTTTTTATGGGGCCCAATTTTGTCTCATTAGCTGGCAGATAGGATAGACTGGGAGCTGAATGCAGGCCTCCATCCTTCAGGGCACACACAAAAGGTTGCACTGAACCACTCACTAGGGCTCTCTGGGGGATAAGGACTGGCTGGCTGGTGCTGCGGAAGGAGTGCCTGGCTTCTAATCCCAGCCTCTAGGCTGGTCCCATGCCCTTGGAGACACATCAACTTCAGCCAATTATAGAAGCTTTCAGAGATTTGTTATCTAATCTACACAGCCCGGAAACTTGGAATGGCTATTCCATGGGGCTAGAAGCATGGCAAGGGCCCCTAGAGCTGCTTAGAAAATTCAGAAAGGCCACTCAAATAAAACTGAAACCATGTTTGTCTGGGCTCAAAGACACAACCATGAGGCTGGCCGCCCTTGTTCAGAGCATCAAGGAAAATCACTCCATTTGCTCTGTCTCTACTTACAAAGTTATTCAGGAGCCAGTGAACTGACAGCTGAGAAAAGGAAGGAAAATAAATAAATTAATTAAAAAATTATTTCCAGATCGTTTTCACCTTAGGATCATGATAATGTCACCTGGTGACACAACACAGGACCTCCTAAAGTGAACAGACTACCTTATAGAGTAAGAGGAGCTGGGGAGGACCAAGGAGCAAATGCCTACACCCCTGGGCTGCATTGTATAGAGAGGCTGGAAGCCTGGAACCCCAGAGCTTTGCAGCTAGTGCCTCAAGTCTGGGGCCTTGGCCTGTAGAATCTGCATTCACTGTGGGGGTCACAACTGCACTGTAAGCCCTGGGGACCAACGTTGCCAGAAGAGGATGACAGATGGGACCAGTGATCCTGATCAGGATTTGGACGAGCACCCCAGCTTGGAGGCGGGCTCCACGATCACTCAGCTTTGCCACACCAAGCTATCAACTGAGCCTTTTCATATTTCCCTTAACCCAGTCTCCCAGCTGGCACAATGGAGAACACAGGGCAATGAGAATTGAATGAAATATTCTCAGTCCTAAACAATCTGGGTTAAAAATCTCGATGTTGGCAAAGCTGGAAGCTGGCGAATCTACCCCTTGCTTTAATCACCTGGAAGTGTCGACGTTGCTATGGTCCTCGGACCAGGGAGACAGGAGAACGGTAAATGATGTAGACAGATCTCAAAGGCAGATAGTTCACAGATGTTCCAGAAATCTCTCTGAACAGGGATTCTGGCAGGTTCTCTACCAGCTGAGGACTATCTCCCAGAACACAGGATGGTTCGTGTTCTCTATTCAAACGGAAAAGGAGATGAGGGAGTGGGGCCCTGGGACCACGTTATATATTTTATTTACTTTTTTTTTTTTTTTTTTGCAATTCCAGGTAAACATTCATTTGGCACTTTTATTTATTTATTTATTTATTTATTTATTTATTTATTTATTTTGGTGTGGCTATTAAAAACATCAACGAAAAGTCTTGAGGGAACAGATCTGACCACAAGGGAGGCTGAGCCGTAGGAAGAGAGGCTGAATTTTGAGAACTAGACACCAATTGAAAGTGACCCACCCCAGGCTTAGAAGTCCTGGCTGTGTAGGAATGGGGTGCAGGAGTCACACAGCCTGGCTTGAAAGCCTGCGTGTGTGTGATCCTTGGCAGGTTTTCCCAAAGGTCTCACGAAATGATGGGAACCATCTCAGGGAAGACTCTGCAGCAAGAAGAGGAGGTGGGGACTCAGAAGGGCTGAGAGGCTCCTTCTTACCCCGCAGCCTGGGTGAAGAGGCTCAAGGTGGTAGGTCCTGTGACCAAAGCCTGCACGGAAGGGCACCGAGGCGGGCGGGGACGGACATGATACAGTGACAGCATGGAAGAGCGAGACAAACCCAACATGCAAAATGCTTTGCGAGTATCTAAGCACCAAGAAACAGTAAGGGAGGCAGGAAAGGAGAGAGATTCTTCTTTGTATTTATAGCAGGATCCTGACACCAGCACAGGCTAGGTGCTTTGGAGAAAAAGGAGGAGTGGACAAGGCTCCTTCATGACGTTCTAGCTACTACCTTGAATATGGCTTAAAGGGTCTCTCTTCCTGTGCTAGTTTTATCATTGTTGTGGCAAAAAAAAAAAAAAAAAAAAAAAAAAAAAAAAAAAAAGTGCCTGCGAAAAGCAACTTTAAAAAGTAAGGGTTTATTTTGGCTCACAGCTCAAGGGTACAGACCACTACAGCTGTCTGTAAATCATGGTAGCCGGAACCCAGGCAGCTAGTCAGTCATACCAGGAAGCAGAGCTGAGAGGAAGGCTAGAGTTTGGTTCACTTCCTCCTTTTTATGCTGCCCAGCGCCACGCCTCTGACCCCCCTCCTGCCCCCCCCATCCCACCCCCCTCGGGCCGTTTTCAACAGTGGCATAAGGTTCCATGAACTCACTTCAGGTCACAGGGCCAGGATGGGAATGCTGGTCCTCCTGACAACACACCTCCATCTCTTAAGGTCTTAAAGCACAAAGAAGGGTGGGGGAGAAGTGTCTAAAAGACAGGGGCGCATCCAGGGGCAGGTGGGGGCTTGGTGAAGATAGAGGACCACCAGTAAGATCTTGTAGAAGGCGTCATTAGCCAGGCGTGGGAAGAGAGAGGAAGGCCTCCCAGTGAGCAGTGTGCTCTGCAAGTCTCAGACTTCAGCCCCAGTCTGGAGAAACCTTATTTTGAATTTTCACTTAGCTTTTCAGAAAGTTCCCGAGGAAGCCCTGAGAAGTGGCCTTCGCTAGTAGCTCCTATGGTCTCTATTCCCAGAAGGCTTTGGTGATTGCTGTTATTCTCACATCAGTGTTGCTCACAAAGGCTGGAAGGCTGAGTGGTCCAGATCAACACCGCTGTGGCTGCAGAGAGGTTCAAGTGTCACCAGACCTCTTTCCACCTGGCCTGGTGCACAGATCAGAGTGTGCGTCCTGACACCCCCATCAGGCTCGGGCAGCAGCCCCTCCACACACTCTCTGTAGCTCCTTGTGCACCCGTGCAGAGCACACTGACAATGCTGGCTGCCAGCATCGGCTGCCAGCAGAAACCCAAGAGTGCCCTTTCAACCAACCTCTTTCTAAGCTGCATTTTAACCCATCATTTTCTGTTTGTCAACAGAACAGGGAGTTTGATGCTGGCATTTCCAGCTTGCAAAGAAAACAAGGTTGCCACACGCTCAGAATCCTCAGACCTTTGTCTCTACTGAAGTGTTTCTGGGAGCGGGGACAGTGGGGGTAGGCAGGGACCTGAAGACAGCTGGGTCTGGGCTGGAATCCAGCCCTGCCACTTCTGAGCAATGAAGCTTTGGGCCGACATTTTCCTCTTATACCTGTTTTCACTTCAGCAAAGCCAGGTGAGGACAGACTCGCGGAGCCCGCCCCGGAGCTAGCGTGGCGCCTCTGTACGGCTGTCTCTCTTGGGCATCCAGCCTCCTGCTTCCCTTTGTCCCTCCTCAGCCAGGAGAGATTTTTCCTTTTATGATTTATTCTAGGAACTCCATTTCTTTTCCTAAATGTAATATCGCATGTCTAAAGGAGTCAGCGGGTCCCAGGTGGCATCTGCATTGTCCTTTTGCAATGTCATCATCAGAGGGGGGAAAGGTGGAAACTAGATGGCTTTTAAGCAGTCCGGTGCCTGCGAGCCAGACTGGGCTCTTCCCAGAATCAAGCCGGGATGTGAAAGATGCGCTTATTACCAATGCTGCGTCCTTTGCTTCCTGGGTCTGCACAGGCATCTGGCTGGACACAGGTAGTGGAGACATATGATCTCTTGTGGGCTGTGGAGATGGCTCTGTTAGGAAAGTGTTTGCCCGGAAAGCACCATGACCTGAGTTACACTCCCAGAACCCACATTAAAAATGCCAGGAGCAGCAGTATGTGACTGTAATCCAGTGCCTGGGGAGGCCAGGAGAAGCAAGTCCCCTGGGCTAACAAGACAGTCAGTCCGTCTGGCTACTTGGGAGAGTTCCAGGCAGAAAAGAGACCTTGTCTCAAAAGACAAAAGGTGGGGGGAATTATGCCCGAGAAACAACACCCAAAACCTTCCCCTGACCTCCACATGCACACACACACAGGGATACTGACACCTACACAGACACACATGCTTACACACACACAGACACACATGCATGTGCACTCGCTCATGCACACACACAATCTTCTGTGAGTCGTGTAAACCATTAGAACATGGCACACACGCAGGGAGAGTCTTAACAGACAAAAAAAGAAAGTTGATAAACCTGGCTGCTTGCTCCTTGCAGTTTGAGAGGGAAGAACTCTCCCGCTGTTTGTGGGGCTGGAGCACACCCTAGGCTTAGCAACAGCTGTCCTGGGGTGGGGCATCACCTCCACAGGTAACTGCCCTAAGCCCTGGACTTAGCTCCATAGAACAGCGATGTTCACAAATCCCTAGTCCTCTGAAACCATAAACAGAGGGGCTTCTGTGTACAGTAGGATTTTAAATGCCAATTTTAAGATTTTCCTAAACCCATTTCTTTCAGGTTTTCAAAAGGATGACTGTCACTCTCCATGCGACATGAGGCTGTGGACTGTACCTGCTGGAATTCCTGTACCCCAACTTTCTGGAAAAAAGGAACCTAATGTTCACAAGTACATTTTGGAAGCAGCCTCTACAGTCACAAGACAGTCACAGACAGTCACAGACACAAGCTCTGTCAGGTCCAGGTACCACCCAGCCCTGAGTGTCCTTTCCTACTTTGCCTCCATCCTTGGGGAGGCAGAGAAAAACAACCCCCACTATGTGCAATCCTGAGTCAGCCAGGGTCTATCTGCATGACTTTCAGCAGAACAATTTAGCTCTCCAGGCCTAAGGCTCCTCATGTGTAAGACCTGAGAGCTTACCTCCTGGGTCCAATGCTACCTCTTGAGGCTGGTAGGAGCTGCAAGAAGTCAAACTTAAAGCATTCAGATCCCTGGCAGGGACACAGGTGTCAGGACACACTGACTGTTGTCACTGTGGTTACTGAGGGCGCTGGATCTCTTCTGTAGAGGCCTGGTTGAGCTTAGTGGACATCAGATGCATTTGCCTCCCTAAAGTCCTGTTTCTATTACAAGGTCCAGGGCCTGAATCTTGCCACATTCATGGGATTGCTCAAGCATGGCCCTTTTCATCTGGCAAGAATGTTCTAGACCTTTTGGGTAATGGGTCCCTCTGGTAGTATGTGAACCCTCATGCAAAACAATGTCTTCCAGTGCACAGATAGCATTATAGCAGAGACTCCTCATGCTGAAATAGTTACCGAAATACTGAACCAAACCTGTGATGTGGGACACAAGTGTCTCTTTATTAACACATCAAGTAAGACCTACTGTCGCATCCAAGAATTCCCCTAACTGAAAAGCACTGATTAATAGAGCGATGTTTGGAATTACTGACAACTGCAGGACACAGGAAGGCAGCTTGCTTTCCATTGGTGGCAAGGCCACAGATACTGCTAAGATGACTTTAGTCAGCTCCCCCAAGTAAAGGGAATGCTGGATTTCATTAGAGATCCGCTGTCATAAAAAGGTGACTCTTCGTCTCGGCTCAGCTCGCAGACCTTCCTTCTGCTGGAGTGCAGCTGGAGAGTTCACAGGCAATTCATCCCAGGAACGCCAGGGTCGGGAAAGACTAAGCACCTTGGTGTGGTCTTGTTTTCAATTAATGGATTTAGAACCTTGGGCCCCATGCTACAAACTTGACGAGGCTCTTGTGTTCTAGAGGCTAACAATCTTTGTACAAGTAAGTGTGACACGAGACAGGGGCCACACATGCCATCACACAGGAGACTAGAAGACTAGGTGGCCCGAGAGCGTGACTGCATATGTAAGCATGCGCAGGCAGAGCCAGAAGTGGGGGACTGCAGTTCTGCATTTTTTGTGTCATTCGGGAAGTACTGGTCGTGAATCCATCTCCTTGACAAAAGGAAGTTTCTCATGGGCAGAGTCCATGTTTTATTTATGCTTATGTGACTGGAATGATATTTTGAGACTATTAAACCGACGCCCTCTCATCACGTCCCCTGCAGCCTTCACATCATTACAGCTGGGCCCTTCTCCTGGGAGAAGGGAGGCCACAGAGAGAGGAAGGGTGACAGAGGAAGGTTGTCATCTGTCCCTGAAGAGGCAGAGAAGGAACAGCCCGGTCACCCTCAGCTTTGGGAGCTGTGGGCAACATCTGTTCCTCCTCTCCTAGGGACCAATCCTCAAAATGAAGTGGGCAAGAAGGAAGGGAGGGAAGGAAGGAGGGGTGCAGGGTGAACAAAGGGAAGAGGAAAGAAGGGGGGAAGGGTGACGGGAGGGAGGAAGCGGGAGGAAAGAAAGCAGGAGAGAGGGAGGAAGGCACCTGGGAGATGGCTCAGTGTGGGGAAAGTGCTGGGTCAGGGATGCAAGGCTGACTGAGCCCTGTGCCTGGAAGCCGCTAAGAAGCCTGATGCAGTGGCATGTACTTGCAATGCCAGCCTTCCATTGAAGAGATGGGCAGCAGAGACAGGGGCGTCCACTGGGAGTTTGACGGCCAGCCAGCTTGAGTGTGCTGAGCAATAGCAGGAACGAGATACACAGCCTCATTCAAGGTGGAGGGTAGACCACATCCCAAAGACTTGTCCTCTGACTTGCAAACATGTGCTCTGGTACACACCCAAAATAAAATGAAAAAACAAAACAAAAAACCCCAAAGGTCTGAACCTGCAATTAATTCCCCAAATGTTTACTAGAAAAGCCGAGCTTAAGTGCATCCGTAGATTGACCCAAGTGTCACGCGAGGGTGACAGCTAACAGATGGTAAGGAAAACAGGATCAAAGGTGAGTCAATGTGTGGGCCAGGGCTGCTGGGCTGTCACCGGCTCCTAGGAGCACCGGAACAGTGACTGTTCACAGAAAAGACCCAAGTCAATAAGATTTTTCTAAAGAAAGCAGGAGTTGGGGCCGGGGAGGCAAAGTGCTTACTATGAAAGCATGAGACCAGAGTTTGGATTCCAGTAACCATATAAAAACCACATAGCCCCCACGACCCTAGCACTGGAGGGACAGAGACAGGGGGATCCCTGGAGCCCACTGGCCAGTCTGGCCAAAATGCTAAGTTCCAGGTTCAGTGAGAGATCCTGTCTTTTAAAAGGTACAATGGAGAGTGACAGAGAAGACGTCTGACGTTGACCTCTGACCTCTGCATGTATATGCACAAGGGTGTGCACCCTTTATAAAAGTGTACACATGGCACACACATGAGTACAGACAAGGGAGCAGAAGCTGCATGTGGCGGGACATGCCTCCAATCCCAGCACATGCAACTCTGAAGCAGGAGGTTCATGAGTCCAGGTTATAGCTGGTTACACGATGCGACCCCATCTTAAACCACAAAGCAAACAACCACACAAGAATCTACGGACAATAAAGAACGCCTTCAGCATACCCGAGTGCAGTGTGCCCTTCCATCCTTCCATGCCTGCCCTATGTCTGGGCGTGGAAGAAAGGGAGGCAGGGAAGAGAAATGCAGACTTTTAAAGGGCTCTCATCCAAAATGACTATTTTCAAAATGTACCTTTAAGATACATTAAAGCTCAGCTAATGATGAAGTGACTTCCAGGGAAGCTGTCACTTCTCCAGATCTGCAGGATCAATACGGCACAGCTGTAATTTGTCTTTCTCCAATGCAGGACCCGCCTATGTATAGATCTCCCTCGCCCCCTTTCTCTCCAAGGTCCACCTCAAATGACCTACTAGGACATCCGGCAAGGACTTCCTCTGCAGGGTCAAATGTCACCCGCACCAGCACTTTGATAAGAGGGCTGAGACCCCCATGGGACATCCAGCAGGTATGACCCCAGTGAGGTCCCTGATGGCAAACACTTCCTGCCACCAGTAGTCCAGAACTAATGCTTTGAGCTCCAATGTGGCACTTTTCCTGTGTGTCTGTGACACCTTCTCCACCATGCAGCTGGCACCAGCCAGTGGTTATTCAACCTTCAGCTAGCCAAGAGCAAAAGGAACCCAGGCATCCAAACTATGAATGACTTCTGCAGCCACGCAGGCCTAGAGCAGCCCTTATGTGACCTGGCTTTAGCATCCCTTTTTTCTTGTTTTCCCCTAAAGGGAAAAAAAAGAAAGAAAGAAAGAAAGAAAGAAAGAAAGAAAGAAAGAAAACCCTCTTATGTGTCAAGGTCTTTACTTAATTGAGTAAGTGAACAGATGAATTCAAAACAAAAGAATTCCCAAATAGCATTATCATTTAATTGAATTTTGTTATGAGGAAAAAAAGTTAGAAAAACCATGACTCTTGGGTTGGAGGTGTAGCTGGGGTGGGGGTAGAATGCTTTAGCATGTGCAGTATTTGGCTTCCATCCCCAGCACAGGGAGAGGGGGAGGGGAGGGGGAGGGGGAGAGGGAGAGGGGGAGAGGGAGAGAGAGAGAGAGAGAGAGAGAGAGAGAGAGAGAGAGAGAGAGAGAGAGAGAGAGAGAAAGAGAGAGAGAGAGAACATAATTCTACAACAAGGGTGAGTGATTACTTTTGAAGTTACGGTTAATCTACAAAGTTCTAGGGCAAGACCACTAAATCACAGCAGGCTTTGTTAACACGTCAACACATGCTTCCTCTAGACCAGAGTCCCCCAACCCACCCCAGGAGACCAAGAGAAAGTGACTTTGTGACCTCACCACTTGAGCCAAGGGGCTGTCGGAGCTTGTGGAGAGAGGCCCCAGATTCTTCTTTCCTATGGTACCCTACTCACGGTTCCGGTAACTCAGCCAGGGGACAAGGCCGCAGTGGACCCACTGCCAGCCCACAGACAGCCTTGTGCATTTGAAAACAGGTATGCCCATATCCAGCCAAGCATAAGAAGCAGAGTTTTCAGATGCCTGGTTGTCTTGGGTGGGGTTCCATCTGCATAGAGTCAGTAAGGTGCTGCATTCATATGTTAAGGTGCTGCTGTGCCCCTGTTAAAAGTCCTCATCGTTTGAAAAGCACCACTTGGATGAAATAGGTATCTTCATATTTTTAATTTCTGGAGATACTAGGAATTTCTAGAGAACCTAGATCCTCAAAGATAGTAGGCAAAGTCTCTTCCCTAAGCTATACCTCTAGCTTGTTTTTACTTTTTATTTTGTGATACAGTCTTACTAAAGTTGCCCAGGCTGACCTTGAACTCACTCTGTATCCCAGATAGGGCTTGAACTTGCTATCTTTCCATCTCGGCCTTCTGAGCAGCTAAGAGTGCAGGCCTGTGTCACCAGGGTTACCTAAACTAAACCTGCTTGAGGGGACTGTACTGCCTGTGGTGCCCAAGGACCCCTTGAATCTCTCTGGGTAGAAACAACAACAAAACCAACCAAACAGAAGCTAGTGCCTCTGTATTCACTGATCTTCCCTTAACCCTCACTATGTCCCAGGATTCTGACCTCAGGGACTTAGGGAGGGCTCAACGGCCACAAGCAGATGCAGCTGACTGCCAGGACCAGATGCTGGCAGCTGCACTTGGGCTGTTTCTCTCGCCCTGGCCATTGGCTAGCTGGCTCCTTGGGATCATCTGAGTGTCAACCATTCAGGGCCAGATTTGACTCTGTGATGGAGGCAAACCATGACTCTCGAGACAGCGCACTTACTGCTGCTGGTCCACACAAAGTAATTTTTGACTCTGGCGTTAGCTAACCCATCTTGTCCAGGGCAGCTTGGTGGCTAGAAAGCAGTCATCAAGCACTGTGTTCCATCTTGCCACCAACTCTCAGCCACCCAAAGTTTATTATCTTTTTTTTTTTTTTTCTGAGACAGGATTTCTCTGTGTAGACTTGCTTGGTAGACCGGGCTGGCCTCGAACTCACATCAATCCACCTGCCTCTGCCTCCCAGGGTACTGGGATTACAGGCTTACACCACTGCGCCTGGCTAGCTTATTATCCTTTGCTAGTGTACAGTATGCCTCCCTTTTCTAGTACTTTCCTTGGCATCCAGCCAACTGTTCTCCGAGGTGAACACCTTGATTCCACAGCCTTATCAGTGGATATACCAAAAAAGTGCTTGGTTATAACTCAGGCTAGCCTCGAACTCATAACCCTCCAGCTTCAGCCTCCCAGATGCTGCAGTTGCAGGTGTGTGTTACCGTGTCTGGCTCAGAAGGGGTGTCGCATTTCATCCAATTCCGTATTCAGACTCAGAGAGGAGGAGCTGGAAACTCACACACAGGCAAACACTTCAGAGTATCAGTGACCATCAATCATCCTTTACCCGTATGATCCTAGTCTAGATCAATAATGCAGAAGGATATAACCTTAAGCTGTTTGCTCTGACTTTTACACCTATGATCTCATTAAAAAAGAAGTAGCCCTGCCAGACACTGACTGCCCTGACTTTACCCACTCACACTCCAGGGCCAGGCTCGCCGTCCTCCGCCTTAAAGTTGTAAGTTTCTCTGGTCCTTCATCTATGTATTATTTTGTTTCTGCTGATCAGCCACCATGCTTTGTGCTCATCTTTACTTAGGACTCTGGAAGGGGACGACCGCTGATTTAGAGTCACGTCCCTAACGTCCTCACTGCCAAGCCTTTCACCTGGGCGAAGCTCTGAAATCTGATTTCCTGGACAGATGCATGCAAGCATGGAGAGATGGCTAGCTGGCTAGCTGGCAGGCAGGATAAATGAACAAAGGACCCAGAGGAGGGCACGGGAAGGGGCTCTCTTCCTTTGTGTGTGCTACTACAACTTCCTCTCGTTTCTTCCGGAACAGCCGCTCACATTCATCCTCATTATTACACGCATTTGATCCCTAAGCACGCGCTCGATGGGAGGCTTCACAATTTCTCTGATGCCACCACTACATTAAAAGCTCAGCGGCACCCAGCAGCAAGGGAGCGGCACGAAGGGCCACCACCTGAAGGGTTACAGCTCTGATGGAAGCACGGTCCACACATCACTGCTCTCACCTCATATTTAGGAGACAGAAGGTTTCTGTTGGGAAAAACCGGGTCCTGCCTCACTCTCACCTGCTGATGCACCTCCTACATGCCACAGAAACGCCTCTCATCTTCCCCGGGACCCTCCTTGCCTGTTCTTATCAAACTGTAATTCTTAACCGAGGAGGTTCAGAAAGCAACAGACGAGGAAATAAAGGCCACGCCAAGGAACATAAAACAGGTGAGGCGACAGCGAAAGGAGTACCTGCCAATAAGAGCACCATTTGTCCTAGTTACTGCTTTTAACTTCCTCGCTCTCCGGGCGTTAATAGAAATAAAACGGCTCGTCTCCAGCCTCATGCTGCTAATGCACAGTTAGCACCCCAGGCAACGGGAGCCACGGAGTTCAAGTACGGTGGAGACAAATTCAAGTAAACAGATTGTAGACACGACTGATTGCAGCACGCGGCCTCACGGAACCACTCACCACAGCTGTTGGCTTTCATGTAAAGACGGGGAGTCCTGCAATGGGATAGCCCCATGGAGCCATCAAGGCCCTGCTGTGTCACAGAAGTACCTCTCTGCCATATATAAAGGATGGGAATGAGAAACCTGCCCAGTGGGGGAGTAGGGATTGTTGTCCCCATACAGAGATGCTGGCTGCGAAGATCCCGGACCCTTTCCCGCCTCCTACCTGCTCCTGCCTGCTCCCTTTCCCAGCTCCTAGTGCCATGACTCTGCCAGAAGCGGTGGCAGCTGTCCCACCAGATGACTGACCGCCTTCCAGGGAGGAGGACAAGGACATTTCTCTACGCTGGCCTGTCTAAGCACTTTGATGAACCCACCCCAAGGTCACCTCACTTGTTTGTTTACACCTCCACAGCAGATTTGCAGTACTGCCCTTGGTGGTGTCAGAGCTGCTAACTGCTCAGAACAGTGACAAATGCCATTGATCCAAAGAGTCAAGAATAAGTGACTTCAGATCTGACCCAGTGGGCCCTGGAGTTCCACTTTCCGGCATCACGGAGACTGGCTCATCACCACATGATAACTTCCCTTTGCCACAGAGGTCTCCAACGCAAGCATTTCATTTTCTCTTTATTCTTTCTGTTCCAAGCCAACTGGAGGGCCTCGTGTGCCAACAAAGCTTCATCAATTCCAGCAAAAACTTAGATGAACCTGTGTCCTTGTGTGTTTGGAGCTGAGCACGGGTAAGGGCCTCTAAAAAGCAAGCATAAGCCTCACCTGGAGATGCCAGTCACGCCACGCTGCCTTTTCAACAGCCTTCCATCACTCGCAGTGCCCCCCCCCCCCGACTCTACCCTGTGACACCACGTGCCAAACGTGGTTCTTGGAGCCTGAGATTCAACCTGCAATTCTCCTGAGGAGCTTATATATTGAATGAGGCCTCACCTTGCCCAACAGCATGATCCTCTCTAAGCAGCCTGGAAAGTTTCTGCCTGACAAAGCCATCTGCTCCCACGAGAGGCTTTACGCTGAGGGGTCTCAGGAGCCTTGTGCCTCACCTAGCAGGGACCAACCCAGACGCTAAAGAAGTGGTGAGATTTTTTTATGTCTTACCCCTCCCCCCACCCAAGAAATAAATCACCCTGTTATGCACCGAAGGGCAGCAACAAAATGCCCAGGTCTGTTGAAGCCATACTGAGAAACACGAGACAACTGCTGAGCGGTGAGATTTCAAGCGAGGCTTTCTTTCGTTACTCTTAAAGGGTCATTTTGACTTTTTGACTTTTCTGCTTCCCAGCCCTGATCGCCTGACCTTCCTTCCACCTGTGTTCTGCTTCATGGAACTGCAACATGGCTGTTGATCAGGGCTTCCTGTGTGCAGACAGCTAAGTGGCAGGGGAAAGCAGTCACCAGGGCAGCACTGCTTACAAGACATCCCTTCCCCAATTCTGAAGCGTCTGCATTCTAGCCCTCTTGGGGAAATGCCAATTGGCAGTCAGGGTGGTGCGTCAGGAGCACTCTATATGGGCATAAAATACATAGATGTGGTTCATAAAATATTTGCAGGGTGCTATTAGGAAGCACGGCGAGGCCACCTCAAAGCAACTTGTTTTATATGTGCTTGTATACATACATATCTACAGAAAATATTACAATATATGTAAAAATGCTGTCTCTGTATTCAGGCATGGTACCTAAATTCCAACAAGCATCAATGTGATTAAATTACTTCGGTGAGCTCCCTTGCAAAATAAATAAATAAATAAATAAATAAATAATAAAAAAATCAGGCATTTATTGCTGCTGCTGGTGTCTGCAACAATTTCTAGGCATGAGCATTACCTAACACCAGCCTTGCTAGTTCATTGCCCAGACACAGATAAAGTCCTTAGCTCTGACGACTTAAACTCAAGGTCATTGGTTAGCTTTAACGCTGTAATTTGCATTCCAGCGTTTTAAAAACACACAGAGCCTGGTGACTGCACTTACTCTGCCATCCTCAGTGATAGAAATCAGTTAGGGAGGACAGGTGCCTCTACAGAAGCCCTTTCCCTCACAGTCGTAACAGAAAACTAGAACCCAAGATGAAAATGGGCCTCCTGAGCCTAGAGCCCATCTCCTGCTGTGAATGTTGACTGTCTCTCTCGGTATACAGGTGCTAGGGAGGACAGAACCATTGTAAGAGAGCCTCAGAGAGGCCATGAAACATTCTGACATGTTTCCAGGCCAATGTCCATCTGTGACCACGAGCCATCGGCACATGGGATGGACACTACCAACTGCCTACCATAGCTGTCTGGGGATAGACGTAACCTCATTATCACATACAAGACACTCAGCCAAATGGCTTTCCTTGGCCTCCCCTTCCACAGCCTTGCGTAGCCTTCATTCCCTGTCCCAGGCCCGCCCGCCCGCCCGTCCTCCCTCCCTCCCTCCCTCTCTCCCTCCTTTCCTCCTTGTCCTGGGTCATCCTTCCTAGGTCCTGACTATAACCTCAAATATTAGCTGGGCTTAGTGGTGAACACTTTTAATCCCAGCACTCAGGGAGGCAGAGGCAGACAGCTTGCTGTGAGTTCGAGACCAGCCTGGTCTACAGATGGAGTCCAGGACAGCCAAAGCTTCATAGAAAAAGCCTGTCTTTAAAAAAAAAAAAAAGCTCAAATGTTACAGTAAACACACTGGCTTGCACACACACAGGCACACAGGGCTCATCCCTGAAAGGCAAGGCTGCTTGAGATAAGGACTCAAGTTTAGACCAGTCCAGCTTCATCCTGGGCACTACCACACCATCCATTCTAAGTCAGTCAACCTCTCTCTGTCTGTTTTCACCTCCTGTAAACTGGGGGTGGGGGTGGGGCAGTGAACACTCCTTTCAAGGACCCAATCAGATCGGGCTCAGGCAGCACACAGAACAGTGTCTGAGATCCTAATCATGTTTTAAAAAAGCATTCCAAAAACACATTATAGTGGAATTAGCACTTCTGTTGAAGGTGATAAATTGAACATCTGATCATTTCTCCCTCCCCGAGACATTCCAGAAACAAGAAGAAACTCTGAAGAAATGTGAACAGAGGACCCAGCTGAACCGGAAAGGCGTAGTAAGGTCACAAGAATACCACAGAAGTCCCGGAGCAGGTTCTACAGAAGTGGGGAGGTGGAGAGTGGGGCTGGAAATTGTGTAAGGGACAATTAGTCCTCTGGCTGTGGCCGCCTGGTGACTCCTCTCCCCATTACGACATGGGAGGACAGCCTCAGAGAAAACATCTCTAGCTGTAGAAAGTCAGGGACTGTGCCTAACACCACCTACCCTGTGATATGTCTAAACTCCAGCTCAGCCCATTTCAGTGGTGAATAAGAACACACAAGCCTCCCTTCTTATCTCAGTCTTACCTATAGCCACGGAAGTTCCCAATTTGAAATTCAAAGTGTGAGGGCTCCATGGATAAAGCCCATGATGGCTCAAGCATGAGAACAAAAATTTGGGTACCCAGAACCCACATAAAAGCCAGATGGGCTCTGCCAGATGTCTATAATCCCAGACCCAGAGGAGAAGACAAAGATGCCTGGAAAGGCTGATTCGCTAGACTAGCAGAATTGGGGTGAGAGACCTTGCTTTAAGGTGGCTAAGGAAGATGCCCAGTGTCAACCATGGGTCTCCACACATGTGTGTGCACATGTGTATGTACACTTACTTACACATGTATGTCCATACACATACGCCCACTCACACAAATAAATAAATACATCAACAATGAGGAAGGAGACGGAGAACAGAGCCTGGATGAAGCAGCAAGCACAAGGCCTACGTGGGTCCGTGCCAGGTCCTCTGAGTATATATTATAGCTTTCAGTTTAGTATTTTTATGGGACTCCTGAATGTGTGAACGAGTGGGTGTCTGATTCATGTGCCTTCTCTTGGTTTGCCTTGTATAATTTCAATGTGTTTGTTTTGTTTTATTTTATTTTATTCTGTTTTGCTATATTTTGTTGTTATCTCTTAGATGCCTGTTCTTTTTTAATGAGAGACAGAAAGGGCGTGGATCTAGATGGGAGGGGAAGGGAGGTGGGGAAGAGGTGAGGGGGTTAGCGAGAGTAGAAATTATTATCAGGATATATTGAATGAGAAAAGAAACTATTTGTAATAAAAGAGGAAAAAAGAAAGCAAGAAATATGAGACAATCCAGAAAGAAAATACTACAACAAACTCGGAGACATATAAGAAAATATTGCACCCATCACTGTCACTTTAAAAAGAGGCAGAGAAAGTATCCTGTGTAATAGCTGGAAAAGGCCAACAAAAAGCCTGGAGGAAAAGTTTTAGGAATCTCTCTGATTGGAGAATAATAAAGATATTCAGACAAACAAAATGGAGAGAAAAAATAAGAGCATCTAAAGATCAACCTAGGAGTTTTAGTACCTAGGTTGAAAAACAATTAAAGAAGCAATACAAGAAAATCTCCATGAAATCAAAGGCATGGGCTTTCAAACTGACAAGGTCACAGTTATAGAAATGAACCTCTTGTGTACTGTATGGATGTAACACCTGTCTATTAAAAAAACCTATGGCCTATGGCTGAGTCAGGAAATAGGTAGCAAGTAGAAGGGATTCTGGCACGGAGCCAGGCATGTGAGACTCCAGCCAGCAAGAGGTGAGGTGAACGGACACATGGTACCTGAGCTCAAGTAACCAGCCACAAAGCAGAATTTAAATTAGTATAAATGGGTTGTTTTAAGTTGTGAGCTAATCAGAGAAGAGCCTAGCTATATGGCCAATGGATTTGTAAATAATAATTGAGTCTGACAAGTCATTTATTGTGGGAGCTTGGGGACAGGAGGGCCCCACCCACCTACCCTGGCCCTCAGCAACACAAGATAAATGAATAGTCCTCCTCAATGCACACAATAGTGGGACAATTCAGAGAACTAGAATATAGAAAAGATTTTGAGCTCTGTAGAGAGGTAGAGGAAGGAATAATGACGGGGTGTAGGTAAGACTGCAAATCACATATAATAACAGAAATCAGAATGGCATTACACTTAAGAGAGATACTAGAACTAAGAAGATTCTAGACTGATATCTTCAAAATTCTGAGGGCAATTAATTTTAACTTACACTTTACCAGGTGAATGTGAAGATGGAGAGGAAACTATATTTGGACAGTCAATTCTCAGATTATTCACCCCTTTGCTCACAAGACTGTTTAAAAAAAAAAGGTACTCAACTAAAATCTGGGTTCAGCCCAAGAAATGGGCAGACAACGGTTCAGATACAAAGAACGCAACACAGGAGAACAGGCAGGTGTTAGGGAAGCAACTACAGAGATGAGGCAGAGAGAATCAGGACACGGCCGGAGGAGAGGGCCTGGAGGGCCACTCTGGGGAGTCAGGGAGGTGAAAGGTTGCTGTCTGATTTTCCATATGAAAAGTGGGACCAAAAAAAAAAAAAAAACTTAGGGGCTGAGATGTAGGGCGGTGATAAGACTCTATGCCTAGCACATGTGTCCAATCCCAGAAACAAACAAATAAATAAAGATACAGAGTTTGCAGCTTTAGGTAAGAACTATAACATAAATTGCTGCAAAACAACAATAGCTATGGTTAATTCCTGAACATGAAAGGTTATAAGCAAAAGAAAAAAGAAAAGAAAAAGAAATGCCATCTTTATACTTCCTGTCTTAGCAGGCACTTACTACTAATTTAACAACTGCTAATTTAAACAAAAGGCAGAAAAGAGCTACCTTGAAAGGAAGACTGGGAATCGAAAGAGGAAACTATCGTGGCATTCTGCATTTTAAAAAAAAATTTTTTAATTAATTTATTCTTGGTACATCTCAATGGTTATCCCATCCCTTGTGTCCTCCCATTCTTCCCTCCCTCCCATTTTCCCATTATTCCCCTCCCCTATGACTGTTCCTGAGGGGGATTACCTCCCCCTGTATATGCTCATAGGGTATCAAGTCTCTTCTTGGTAACCTGCTGTCCTTCCTCTGAGTGCCACCATGTCTCCCCCTCCAGAAATATAGTACCTAATATTTAAAAATCTCTGGTCTTATGAAGCAAGTGCCAATATAGGCAACACAGCTAGATATGCGGAGGCAGATACAAGAACAGTGTGAGCATGGAAGGGGTGACCTCCAAGGTGCAGGTCGGAGCCAGGCCTGCGAGAAGCAGTGTAGTCAACTGCCTTTTCCCATATTAAACTCCACCCAGAGGCCACAGTTCTGTGCTGGGAGTCTTGCTTGTGTCTTATTTACCAGTAAGGATCTACAAGTGGGCCCACAGGTGTCAATGTATCTGCTTCGTTCACACAACCGGCATCTTGGTGATGGGCACAGAGAGCTTTAGCTTGCCTGTTTGTAGAGACTTGTCAAATTCCACCCAGAGAATGCTCTGTCTGCACTTAAACCAAGACATTCTGGTTCCAAATTTAATGCCAATTCTGTCTCATCAATGGCTACCACAGGATATGACACATTAGATAAGTTCAAAGGTTACCATGCCAATGGCTTGGGGCTCTAGCCCAATCTGCACAGGTAGAAGCACCTTTTGCAGAGCTTGCAGCCTGGTAAGGGCTGGCCGCCATGGTGGCAGCAAAGGATGCTGCTCCCAGCCTTCCACGGGGGGGGGGGGTGGGTGGGTGGGGGACTTGCTCCTCACCACCCTGTTCTCCAGGTGGACATCAGCTCTTCTAAGTACTCTTTACACTGTGCTGTCCTCGGAGGTGTGCTTTCCAGCCCTGCAGGAGGACATGGCTGGGTTCCCCAGTTACCTGGCTCTCTCAGCACTCACGTGCGCGAATAAATAAATGACACTTCACAGAGCCCTACCCACAGACGGTGTTAAGTGGATGAAACCTCCAACACCTAAATTTAGCTCAAGGTGTGAGGGAGAATATAAGGATCCAAGTACTGAACTCCTGGAAGTGGGAGGTGGGTAGGTAATGGAAGCTCTGGCTGCAACCCGGTGTTAATGGCAGAACCTCTCAAGCAGCCTTAGCACCGCGGGAGTGAGCCATCTGCTCAGAAGACAGCAATTAGGCCACCGCAGCCTGGGAGCCCAGAGCCACGTGCCTGCAGCTGTGAGCTGCATGTAAATTCACCGGGACACTCTATTCCTCCCAGACTCACTTGCATAGTCACCTGCTACATGGTCAGTTGCCAGTGTCATCGCTCAGGGTGCTTTTTGTCCCCAAGAGGAAAAGCTGTTTTTGTTTTTTTTTTTTTTGTTTTTTTTTTTCTTTTTAGCATAAACAGAAGCAACAACACAGGCAGCCTGGAGTAAGAAAACGAGGCCAATGCATACCAAATGTCTTAAGAGAGCCCTTGAGAGGCCATGTGCAGAGGCCTTCCAGCCTCTGGCTGAGCCTCCCTCTCAGGCCGGGCCGGACCTGCTCCACTTGAGGTCTCTGCACTCACAGGGAATGCTTGAACTATTTTTCATTTCACTAAAAAGGTGAATGGAAATAGTACATTTATCCAGGACAGATAGTCCCATGTAGGCCAATGTAAAAATTCAGATTTGACTGGGCTGGAAACACATACTGGTGCCAAAGAATGACATTTGTGTATGCACATACCTTGCAGGAGAAATGGAGGAATGGGTTGACTGGGGCTTCATAAAGCCATCAGATCTCTGTCAAGATAGGTTAGTGTTCTGAAAACAATAAAAAGGGGGCATCCTGAGGTGTGAGCCCATGAGCCGCTGTGCTCAGAGAATTATCAGGGGCCTGTGCTGAAATAAGATCCACAATGCTGCACAAACAGCTGGGGAGGCAGGAGAGCAACAGGAGGAGCAGAAACGCGGAGGCTGGAGAGACCCAGTGGATACTGCAGAGGGCTGTTTAGGTTACAATCAGGAGTTTACTTCCACCTAGACTGCAACAGTAAAGGACACAGGCAAATGTGTGCTGGAGCCACAGATGTCTTAGTCCACTTTTGTGTTAACAGACTACTATAGATGGAATTTATAAAAAGCTTGCTTGCTTGCCTTTTTGGGGGGGTGGTTTTGGGGAGGCTGTTTGTTTGTTTGTTTGTTTTGAGACAAGGTTTCTCCGTGTAACCGCTCTGGCTGTCCTGGAACTCGCTCTGTAGACCAGGCTGGTCTCGAACTCATGGAGATCTGCCTGCCTCTGCCTCCCAAGTGCTGGGATTAAAGGCGTGCGCCACCACTACCCGGCTAGAGCTTTGTTTTTTACATCTCTGGTGGGGGGGAAGTTGGAAGTCCAGGAAGCTAGCCTGGTGATAGCATCCTTGCTGCACCACCCCATGGCAGAAAGGCAGACAAGAGAGCAAGATAGAGGGGGTCAGCCTGTATTCGCACACAAGACTCACAAGACCACGCCAAGGGAAGGAACCTCACAATGTAATAACCTCATATTAAGTCCCAGCTTTCAATGCTGTTACTTCCGGGGTTAAGTTTCAAAGACAGGGAGTTGGGGTGAGGGGGTCATATACAAACAATACCAACAATTCCATTTGCAGGAAGGAGAATGAGTTGGGTAGATGCTACCGACAGGTAAAAGCTAAGAGGCATGCCCAGTGGTCCAGGAGCAACTCTATCGAGAGCCTGGATGAGGTCAGTAGAGATGCAGGCAAAGGAAGTCAATGGCCACAACACTGGTGGAGAGCTGGCAGGGTAGACTAGGTATGGAGACATGAGATGACTCCCACAACAACTGAGGTGGAGGATGAGGTAGACCGTAGTACACCATGGAGATGAGGAAAACGCAGGAAGAAGCAACTGGAAGGGAGGGTGTAATTTCATCTATTTGGGCTAAGATTTGGTGGGGGTAGGGGCTGGGGGGTGGACAACACAGTGAACATGTCCACAGGCAGCTTGTCAGAGCATGCAGCTCTAGGGGTGATTAAAAATGGTAGATGAGGTCGCCCAGCACACTGGGTGGACTGAGACAGAAGAGAGCTTAGGTCTCCAGGAGGAGATGGTCAGAGGAAGAAAGGGCAGAAGGGAGTAATACCCAACCTTCGTGCCAGAGAGAGGGCTGAGAAGTCAAGTCCTGCAAAGCCTGAGGAAGAAAGGAACTCACAAGACCTGCTGTTCGCACGTCGTCGGAGGTGACATTTACCAGGATAATTTCAGTGGTGTGGTGGGGGTGGAACCAGATTGCTGTGGGTTGAGCAGTTAAGTTGGGGGGGGGGGAAGAAACTAAATGTGAACTGTATCTCCAGGGATCCCTGGAGAGGGGGAAATGGGGAGGAAGGCAGCATCAGAAGGGGCTTTGATGAGGAGAGGGGTTGGGTCTGAGTGAGGTGGGATGGAGGCCATCCTTGTGCCTGCCATATCCTGGAAGCCCTGTGGTCTTTCCATGGCTTGATCCCTTCCAGAGCTGGAATGAGATCCCAGCCAGCAGACCACCACACCAGCCACTCACTAGAACCTCAGAACGCTCAAATCTGTAACTCCTCACTCCGCAGCCTCCCCTTAGAATCAATGGTGGCCCAGCCAAGGCATCTGCAGAAAGCCTCCCGAGGTTGCTGGGGAGTCAGGCAGCATTAATTGAACAAGATCTGTGATTGGTGCATCACAGAGTCTGGTACCACTGTGTTCCAAAAACAGGACAGCCCCAAGGCCTGCCCATTATAAGTGTCCTCACTCATCATAAGGACATTTCCAGCCGTCCTGAGGGAAGCAGATGGCAATCTGTTCAGTCAACAGAACTGAGATTTTTATTCCACCAGCCCCCCTCTGACAGCTGCCCTTGAAGCTGTCTTTTTTCACTCTCCCCCATAAGAGATCGCAGAAAAGAGAGGCCCACCATCAGTTTCCTCAAACTGCCTTCTCTATAGTTGACTACACATGGCCAAATCCTAGAAGAGTATCGGCTTGTGCTGCAAGCCTGTAGGCTGGTCCATACCCTACGAAAAGACCTAATGCTGTCAAGGAGCAAGACACCCCTTTGGCCTGTGAAGGAATCACAGCTTATTGTCACGTCCTTCCTCAGCATAGCTCAGCTTTTGTGTCCTGTCTCCCAGAACAGACAGAAATCCAGGATCCAGCTTCTCTGATCCTCTGATGGGTCAAAAGGACCAGCTCTGGTAATGCCTGAGCAGGTGAGGTCTCTGCTTGAGGGGCAGACCCAAAGGAGCCCTCACACGGCAGCTGTTGTTAAAAAACCAGCCACCTGGTGTTTTAAAAAAAAGATGAGAAACTGTCTCACAAGAGCAATGTCATTGTCAAAGGTAAGGAAGGGCTGTCAACACTCACTCCTTTGTGTTCCTGGTAGTGTGGAGGTGGCTTCTGTCCGCATGTCACGGCATCAGGCCTGATGCAACCACCGGAAGCTGACTCTAAGAGAGTCCAAGAAGAAGACAAGGCATGGAGGTTAAGCCCTCACAGGAGGGGCATGTCGCCTTTCTTAGTCCTGTCGCCTCTTAGGTAGGGAACATTAAGGACAGAACACACTAACAGGCAGCTCGTTGAGAAAGAACACCCGGCTGCCAGCACTCTGGAGGAACAATTCTTCATTCCCCATTGTTTTAGAAATATATAACAACAGCCCTGGCAAAACTGGCTTCTAAGTAAGAAAGGACACAGTTGACATCATACCTCATATCCTTTTAAATACGGCTTGCATGTGGGTGCTTCCTGCTCTGAGAGAAGGAAAAAAAGCGACCTTGATGGCTGAAATGTGTATGTTTGATTCACAAAGTCCTTAGTCCCTCATTTTAATGTGTGCGTGGCAGTAATCTGGTGTTGCCTCTATACCTTTCTTGATGGAGTCCAAAGGTAAGGAGCTCCAGGGAAGTACTTCCTGGGCCTGCCTGCTGTCCCTGCCTCTGGAAATGTCTGCCATCCTGCCTGTCCTATTGCGGGAACCCAAAATGCAGAACCACATGCCCGTCTGGGTACTTGGCAGGCCACAGGCGCTGCTGCAATTAGCAGACTGGATCATGATTCAGCAGGAGGTGCAGGCAGCCTCCATCAGAGCAGAGCGGACAGTTTAAAAATAGCAAAGCTGAGCCGATCTTGCCAGCCCAGGCTATAGGAGAAGCAAGGCAGCTGCCACAGCCACCGACAGAACCCGGAGCATCCCACCGCCCCTCTCGTCCCTCTTCCAGATGTGCCTCCCAGCTGGGTGGCAAGTAGCGGAGAGTCAGTTCCCATCAAACTCTCCATGCAGAACAGATGAGGCAAACAAGTCAGGAGGCCCTGGTTGACAGACAAGGCACTGGAACACTCACAGGTCCAGGCTGACTTTAAACCAAGAACAAGAATGGAATCTCTCCTTTGCCCAGGGCAAAAGAAGGATTAGATGTGCAGCTTTGCCTGCAGGTGGCGCTCTCAATTCAACAGGCGCAAGACCTCAGAGAATTTTCAACTACCTGCCCCTGCACATCATCTGCCTCTCCCTCCCACCCTGCCCCACTACCCCCACCCCCCCGCCCCACTACCCCCACCCCTGCTCTAGTCATCGCTTGACTCCTCTTAGCAAAGTTAAATTACTTCCTAGTGCCTTGGAGTCAGATAGAAAACAGCCCATGATCATGTTGGGAGTGAATGCGACCCACACCAAGACCAGAGGAGGGCACCGAGCACGGATGAGCTCTGTGCATCAACCTCCTTAAGTGCCACAGCTCTTCAGAGTCCTGGCTGAGGTCTGGCGAGTAGACCAAAGCCTCAGGGAGACCATGACCAGACCACACAGGAGCCTCAGTGTCCTAATATCGGCCTGGTTTTCACTCTGGCCATATTCTCTGAGTTGTGGCATTTTCTAGGTGAAACTGCAATGCCTTCAATGACGCCACTTTCTTTAAAAAAAAATGCCCTTTCTACCCAGTAACCCAGGAGGAGATTTAAAATAATGGAGAGTTCTGCCATTTTTTCTGAAGATACTGGTATCGAATAGATGTCACTTGTCCCCAAATTAATCTGCAAAATTAACTAAATGATTCTAACATTTATCCAGAAGAATAATTTCCTGGGACTGAAAACATTTTGGGAAAAAAAAAAAAAAAAAGAAAAGAAAAGAAAGAGTAATGAACTGGGATTTGCTCTATCAGATTCTAAAGGCTATGGGAGTAAAGTAAGAAGGTGCCAGCAAAGGAGGAGACATCAAATCAATGGTGGATAATGGAAGGTTCAGAAGTGGACCCAAATATCTACACAATGTCAGCCTGCTATGAAGGTAGTATTTAAAAACAGTGGAGAAAGGATAGCCTATTCAATAAATACTATTTCTTCAACTAGCCAATCATTTAGGTAACAATAAACAATGCCCTCAGCTCTCCCAGTACACACACACACACACACACACACACACACACACACACACACACACACACGAACTCCCAGATTGACTATACAACAGTAGAGACTGCAGGTGGATATTTAGTTACCTTTGGGTGGGGAACGAACTTCCAAGGCATGCCACCAAACGGCAGGAGCGACACAGGGATGGTGCTGGCAGAGCTTGCATTAACATGACCACAGACAGGTGAAAACCCCAAGAACAAGTAGGATAGCACTTGAGGGACTGCGTGTCTGGAACAGCTCTTGTTAAGTAGTGAGAAAAGGTATCAGTAGGATAATTGACAAAGGGGTGAGAGAGATGGTTCAGCAGTTATAAGAGCGCTGGCTGAGCGATCACAAGGACCGGCCCCCACAGAACAAGCTGGATATGTCGCCATGAATGCTTATTGCTCTAGCTCTGGGGGATCTGATGGCCTCTTCTGGAGCAATCACACACCCATACATGAACACATACACACACGCACGCACGCACGCACGCACGCACGCACGCGCACACACACACACACACCACTCTTGCTTTTTCACGGGAGCCAATAAACACACACAAGCACTCTGTGCTCCAGTTACGCCAGCCTTCCTTCAGGTTTATGAACATT
This sequence comes from Acomys russatus, assembly GCF_903995435.1. Taxonomy (NCBI): domain Eukaryota; kingdom Metazoa; phylum Chordata; class Mammalia; order Rodentia; family Muridae; genus Acomys; species Acomys russatus. The sequence continues at coordinate 77,200,093 of NC_067142.1, read as the reverse complement.
CTAGGCTACCTCTGAATACAGGATTTTTGTACAAGCTATTCTCTCTAACCAGGAACACCTCTCCTTGATCATGCCCAACTTAAATCCATCAACTCTATGTGAAGCCAATGTTCCCAGGAAAGCCCCCGAACATGCAGAGACTCATTCTCTCTCTCTGTCTCTCTCTCTCTCTCTCTGTCTCTCTCTCTCTCTGTCTCTCTCTCTGTCTCTCTCTCTGTCTCTCTGTCTCTGTCTCTGTCTCTCTCTGTCTCTGTCTCTGTCTCTCCCTCTCTCTCTCTCTGTCTCTCTCTCTCTCTCTCTCTCTCTCTCTCTCTCTCTCTCTCTCTCTCTCTCTCTCTCTCTCTCTCTCTCTCTCCCTCTCCTCCATATATTCAACACCAGGTAGTCTTCTTCCTTGGCACTTAAGAGTTTGTAAGTACACATTTAATTCTGGGTTTAGCAGCCGCCTGTCTCCCTACTGGATAAACTATCTCTGGTTTTGCTACCTACTACACATATAGTGCAGTGGTTAAATAGAGTATGTAAAATTGAATATGTTCTCTGTAAGTTTAAATGCTGTTACAATAGATAAATTATTACATGGCAACCAAAACATAATATATCATTAAGTAGCAAAAGTGGATTTCAACGCAATACGTATGCACAACTTGCGGAGAAAATAAGTAATAAAAGATATAAATCACATTTTAACAGAATTAGAGTGAAATTTATTTTCTTAATTTTGTTTTTATCAAATATCTTCTAAAACATTCCAACAATAAATACACAGGCCAGACTCGGGGTGGGGCTGGGGTTAAATTTCTGTAGGGACCTCAGTGGCTTTCCTTCCCCGTCCTTCCTGACCCTTCTCCACACCGCTGGTTTGATGCTCACCATAAGAAGGGAGCACAGCCCACTCCACAGGAGAACCTCTGTCCAACATCTCCAGGCTCCAAGTGCCCCACTTTCAAAAAAATCCAAACCAAATGTATGAGCTAGACTCCTCAAAACAACCAAGATGGAATGTGAGTTATGGTTTTCCTCACATCTGCTTAGCATTCAGAGCTATCCTCTCAAAGAATGTATGTGGGCAGCTGGACCGCCTAGGAAGACGGAGGAGGAACATGAACAGGCTAAGGCCTCAACAGCAAAGGTCATTCTTATGCTACTTCAAAGAGACGGGTGTGTTTTATGCATGGAGCATAAACACTGTGGGAGATGAGCGAGAGCTGGCGGGGGGGGGGGGGGGGGGGGAGAAGAGAGGACCACTGTGGAGGGCTGGAAATGGGAGCCCTTATCTCAAGAGAGGCTCTCATACAAATCTGTACACGCACTCAAAGAGTTGCTCACAGACCATTCGTCTCAAGGAAGGCCACCCCTTGAAAGGCTGCCAAGGCCAAAGCTTAGGATGGGCTGGGTCAGTTCAGTCTGCCCCTTTGAAAATCAAGATTATCACCTGTGCCTTCCCTTTTTCAGATGTGTGCCCCAACTTTAACCAAGATCCAGAACATCAAAGGCTGGTGTGCTTTCCCTAAGGCTATCCTGGCCAACCAGAAGGCTGCACAAACAAGGAGGCCAGCAGACTACTTCCTTGAATCCATGTGGACAGTTCCCAAGTTCAGAACATTTGCCCTCTTTCTAATGTCCAAAACAGGAGTTCCTGTTGGCTGTTTCCCCCCCCCCCCCCCCCCCCCCCTTCCTTTATAACTCATCTCCTTTCTCTTCCTCTACAATGCGTTCCTCTTACTTAAGGAAAACATAAAGTTAATATGAGTAATTGGTTATTAAATCTACACGGACACAACTCTGTAAGAAAAACATAATTGGATGCTGTGGTAATGCCAAGCAGGCTAACTCATGTTGAAGCAGCACTCATGAAATAATAATGAAATTGCTGTCCCCAGAGTCACCAAGGAGCTCTAACACAAGGCTGTCTACTCCTCTGCAGACTGCTACCAGCCAGTCCTCCACGGCTCGCTTGTCCCCAGTTTAGGTTATACTGTGCTAGCCTGGCCCCTCACGAAGCTCCAAACATCCCACAGAACGTTCAAGAACACGTTCAAATTCACATGCTTGCTCAAAGAACAAACTGGGACTGGCCATAGTGGCGCATGCCTGTTATCCCAGCACTCACGGAGACAGATCTCTGTGAGCTTGAGGCCAGCCTGGTCTAGACAATGAGTCCAGGCAGCCAAGGTACACACAAAACAAACAAACAAACACTCTTGCCTTGAAAAATAAAAACAAACAAACAAACAAGAACAAGGGCCTCGACTCTCCCACAGTACCTTGAGGTTATCCTCCAAGTCCAAACAAAATGCTTTTGGTCCAATTCCCCTTCTAACATAAGCTTCCTGCCCCACTTCCTAATTAGTTAATGGCCATGCTCTTGACCGATCCTATACAAGACTCTTCGGCCTGTGGCTGCTGACTTGGTTTTCACCTCAGTCCTCTTCTTCTAATCCTTCTTCATGTGTACCCTGCAGCGCCCTCAGGGCTTCTCCCCTGAAAGACCTCCTCCAGGGTACCAGCCTCAGTCCCTGCTCCAGTCTTCCCTGCTCAAGGTCAATCCAGACTGGCCACCCAAGCAAGGCTGTTCACCTTCCCTCTGAACATTCTAGGTTGGCTAATTCTTTGTCAGTGGAGCCATTGTGGTAGGGAGCATCTCTGGTCTCTACTCTGTAAACACCAGTATGTACTTGCGCCCACGTCACCTTCCTCACTCCCCTCATAACCCCCTCTGCGAGGCGTAAACCCACCCCCATTGAGAACCACAGTCCAACAGCATCACACCAACACCCTCATTCTGAGGCCCCTAGTAACTCACCAACCAGCCCTAGAGGAGTTTGTAAGAAGGAAAAGGTTTTTTGGAGATTGGAAGATAAGAATTCCTATTGATGGTATTAGACAGATGGCTCAGCGGTTAAGAGCACTGGATTTTCTTTCAGTTGACCTGAGTTCAATTCCCAAGACCCATAAAGCAGCTTTCAACCATCTATGACTCCAGTTCTAGGAGGTGTGATGCCAATGTCCTCTGCTGGCCTTGGTGGACACTGCACAGGCATGCAAGTAGGTAAAACATCCATAGGCATAATAATAACATTAAAGAATTTAAAAGAGGATTGCTACTTATATTTCTTTTCTCTTGAGATTTGGGCTTTACACCTTTGGGCTAGGTTTAAAGTGCAATGGGAAAATGAGGTCTATGAAGGAAAAGCAAAGCCACTCCTGGTGACACTAAGGCTCCCATAGCTGGGGGGCCCTCGAGGTAGTGATGCAGAAGATGTGAGCATCCATACATCCTGGGGAAAACGGTCTGCACTGGGCCCCTAGCATCGCCATCTCCTGACTCTAAGGAAGTACATCTTTCTTTTAACTTCACTTCATCCCAGTTTCTCCACCTGGAAATGGGAATGAACACTGATTCTCAAGTTCTGGTGAGTTTAAATGAATATATATATATATATATATATATATATATATATATATATATATATATATATATATATATATATATATATATATAGAGAGAGAGAGAGAGAGAGAGAGAGAGAGAGAGAGAGAGAACGCAATGGGGCAAACAAATGAAAAACAAACAACAGCCAGCATTTTCACCATGTACTATTATTATATTCCTAGCATGTCCCCAAACACACTCACAAATCAAGACTGTTACTGTTTTGTCATTATTGTGACCGAACACTTGAGGTCACCAACTTAAAAAGGAAGAAAGGTTTATTTTGGTTCATGGTTTCAGAAGGTTTGGGCCCTGTGCCCCAGAGCTTGTGAACTCCACTAAGGTCTGGAGTCAACAGAGTGCAAACTCCTTACAGCACAGCACTCACACTGTTTTCTCTAAAGGCCTCCAGAATCCACCACGAATCGCTTAGAACCAAGTTCTCAAAAGCGGACCTTGACTCAGAAAATATCTTAAGACTTATTAGTGGCAATAATATTAAAATAATGTTACCTCCCATCATAATGGGGAAAATGTGTTCTTTCCATCTAAACATCTGGGGATGTAGGACACTATATAGGTTATCTCTCAATGAGATCAATGGGTCAATGAAAAGTCATTAATCAATGGAATTGGAAGTTACAGGGCAGATACTAAGGGTTAAAGAGAGGGAACTCTTGTTCATATAATGTTGCATGTAATAAAATGATTAAATAAACAGTTGCCACAAAGATTTAAAAAAAAAAAAAGCGGGCCTGCGCACAAGCAGCCAGTTTGTCCAGCCAATGGTCTTGGAACACCATGAGCATAAAAGCCTCCACTGCAGAAAATAACTAGCCAGGAAAAAGGAAGAACAGCCACCATCCACAAGGAGACACGACAGCTGTCAACATGGGTACAAAAGACCCCTGAAATCTCTCACCAGCCACGGGACAAGCAGCTCTCCTCTACACACACTTGCTGCCAATCCCCCTACGACTGACCAATGGCTTGAGCTTTTTCTTTGCACAAGCTCCTGACATCCCTGTCAGTCATCACAAGGTAACCTTCTCTCTCTTCACAAAAGCGGAGGCCACACAGCATTGCCTTCTGGGCATATCTGAGAGCAAAGCCTGGTTCAGAATCACTACCATCACCCAGTCTGTGGCTGGAGACGGAGTCAGCAGTGGTGCTCTGGGCAATGCCCAAAAGGGCCTGCCACACTAACAAGCCTTGAGCCTGCCAACTGACTACTCGTGCTCCTTAGCCAAGCCTCAGGAGCATTAAAGAACACCACCAAGGGAGACCAGGGAAGACAGAGAGATGAGGAGACAGAGGAGCAAACTGAGAGTGAACTCCCAAAGGAGCTGGCCTGTGAAAGGCAAAGGGCTACTGACACTATTCTGCAAGGCAAGGTCCAAGTATCCTCTAGAAACAGGAGACACCTTCCAAAGCCAGAGAAGGGCCTGCATATTTGAGGGACACTGAAGGTAGCACCTGGACGCTCACATGCATGGAGAATGCACTACCAGGGGATTGAGGGTTGGAGGTGGGGCGCCATATAGACAAGCTGGCTAGCATGCATGGCACTCAGGTAGTAGGCCCTGACAGGAAGCTTCTCCTCTCTTGTTCCCAGTTGTCTGAAGGAAAAGGAACGATGCTATAACGAGGCCCTACTTGAGAGAGTTCATGAAAGTCCTCTTGGCAGCTCTGCTACTCACTAAGCAGCTATGATACCCCACCCCACCCCCAGCTCTTGGGGTTCACCAGCACTAAGCCATCTATGGAGGCACAATGCTTTAATACTTCAAACACAAAAGACCTGGACCTACCACCGATCTACATGGCAGAGACTCTCATTAGGTTCCTAATATTCATTACAGCCCCCAGGGGGGGAAAAAAAAAAGAGGCAAGCCCAACTTTCTTTATAGTCAATGAAACCATCAGTTTATATCGCTGGAAATGGCAGCATAATCATAGTAATGTTTCAATATGTCACCACAGCATGCTGAGTTACGGAGATAGTGGAGACAAAAGCGTTGCTTTTCCTTGTTTATTGGAATATTTCTCATACTGTCCACAGTTTCAAAGAAAAAAAATGAAGATGAATGTTTTCCACTTGTTATTTTCTATGAAGTCAGGATTCTGGAACGTGCCCGTTACTCATCTCCCACTCTCCCACCCTGACTCCAAAGTGCCTTGCACATAACAGGCTCCACGAAGGTTTGGAGATGCTCTACCTGTTCTAGACCTATCTACAGCCTTGATACTCATAATGGCAGAGGAGGCTTCTGAACTGCATCTCTACCACTGCCAGGGTGGGCAAGTGCAGCTCTCTCTGAAATGGTTTCTCAGCCAATACTGTTTGCTATCTTGCTGGACTTTCTTCTTCCAGGTACCCCAAATCCTATGTCAAAGGTAGTTAAGTATAAAACCTCAAGAGAAAGGCAATCACTAGGCGAAATCACTTCCCGGTGTCTTAAAAACTGTTCCCTTCTCTGCACGCTCTCTCTCTCTCTGCAGCTTGGCCACAGCCTCACTTTAAACGGTTTGTTCTGAGCTATAGATTTTTAAAGCTCCCCCCTTTTTTTTTTCATTAATGAACCCACAGGAGGGCCTGTTGAAAGCTCCAAGCCAACCCTCTTTCAGAGACGTGCATACACAGATGCTCACGGTAGTCATGAGCGGCCGTGGGGATGGTTTAGAGACTGCAAGGGTGAGGCTATGAATGTGTGGGGTGTGTGAGCAGAGAGGCAGGCAGAAGAGCTAGACCACACCAGATTCAGCCACCATCCCCTCCAACAGTCTTCATGAAGCCCTTTGCTAACAAAAGGGCCCTGAGTCTTGGTTAGCACCTGTTTTAGTTACTTTTCTATGGCTGTGATAAGACACCATGACCAAGGCAACTTACAGAAGAAAGAGTTTATTGGTGGCTTATGGTTTCATAGGGTTATAGTCCATGGCCATCACGGCAGAGAACATGGCCGGCAGGTGCCTTACAGTGTACCACAACCCATCTGGCTACAAAAATCATTCAGATGCCCCATTTTATCTTAAGCTGTAGATATCACAAGAGGCTGGGGTGAGGAGGAAGAGTGGAGAAAGAGGAAGAGGAAGAGGAGAAGGAGGTAGTGGAAGAAAAGGAGTAGGAAGAGCAAGAGGAAATGAGGAAGCAGGAGAAGAAAACACAAAGGGAGTTTTTTTTTCTAGAGACAAGAAAATGCCCCACAGAAGACAAATTCAAAACGACTTAAAAATGCATTTGGAGGTGGCCTCCTATTACTCCAGCTATTAACCCATCACTCCTCCTCAGGCTAAGTCCTCATAATAATTCAATATTTACCCAACCTGAACCAGGGATGGGCCCCCCGCATGGCCTGGGGAGCCACTTGCACTTGACTTTCAGTGGCCAGCAGCTGCAATCAAATAATGTGAGTGTCTAGCAGTAGGTTGATTAGGTTAGAGCAAATGCTGTGGCCCTCTAATTTAGGAAGCTGCAAGTCTGAGCTTCCATGTCTTCTCTGGACCCCACAGTCAGTGTTTGACGAACGACGTGGTGAGATGCACGAATAGGTCAGTGAATGTCCCTGTAACTTCCACCCATCAACCCACATACAAACACACACAGCTCCAGGTGACTGCACCCTTGTTCATACTGAGTCTCTTTCTCCACGTAACTACTGCATTCTGTCAGAACAAAGTTGGCTCCATCTGTCTCCCATAAGCCATCCCAGACCCCTGGTCCTCATAGCAGCTTTCCATCAGAATTAATATTTTCATTCCTCGGGAATCTGCCCAGAAGTGAACTGCGTCCCTCTGAATTTACAGCGAGTGTCTCAGCCCTCATTTCAGACTATATTTGGAGATAGAACCCTTACAAAACAATTAAGGTTAAATGAAGCCTTAAAAGTGGAGCCCAAACCTGACAGGACTAAGTCCTTGTTAGAAGAGGCACTCAGTTCAATTCCCAGAACCCACATAAAGTAGAAAAAGAGAACCAACTCCAAACATGTGCCCTCCACCTTCCTATGTGTGCTGTGGCATGCCTGCTCCCTGACACATACCATGCACATACACACACACACACACACACACACACACCATGCACACACACACACACCATGCACACACACATACACCACACACACACACACACCATGCACACACACACACACCATGCACACACATACACCACACACACACACACCATGCACACATATACCCCCCACACACACATACACACACACACACACACACACACACACACACACACACACACACACTTTTTAAGTCCTTTTTTCTGTTCAATTCAGTGACATCTTTATCCACATGGCAGTAAGCTTTGCAGACTCCTTTCACCCTCTGGTCAAGCTACTGGAATTGCAGTGTTGCACCTGGAGAGATAAATCAGAGCAGAGCCGAGCGCCTGCCCCCCGGGAACATACAGTCACTCTGCATAGCCTGCCAGCAGAGCTCGCTCTCTCCACCATTTCTGCCTGCATCGGTCTCTGTCTCCTGTGACCCACCTCCTCCAGCAAGGCCATACCTTCTAATCCTTCCTAAACAGTTCCACCAAGTGGGAGACAAATATTCACACAGAAGAGCCTATAGTGGCCATTCCCATACCACAACACTGCCCAAAGGGGATGGAGACCCTGTTTTGATCTCATTGTTGGGACCCCCCATTGTGGTGGCCGGCCATCTCACTTCCAGAAAGCTTATTTCATGTGACCCACAAACTGTACTTGGGGGACAGTCATTTCACTGTAGATTCAAGAAACTATAGAAATGGGAATGGTAAGACCTTGTGCATTTCCATGGAAGTTAGCTCATGCTGTATCGCTGAGAACATGACCCAGTTTAGCAGCATCGACACAGCAGGTGCAGGAGAAAATGCCAAGCATTAGAAGGCCAAGGCATGCAGGAGGCGAGAGGCCTACAAGCCACGCAGCACGGTGAAGGCAGAACCCAGTAACTGGCTCAGCTTTTGATTAGAGTCCCTGGGACCCACACTGCATGGAGGGACCTGAGAAAGGCCAATTTTAACAGCGGCAGCAACAACAGGCTCAGTGTGGCTGAGTGTGGCTACAGCCACGGGGCAAAGACAGCTAGGGCAGAGATGGGGGAATTTCTGGAGCTACTGAGTACCAAGGTCTTCTTTCAGCAGAGCATGCTGAGGGCAGGATGTCTGGGCACTCATTTCCATGAAAAATGACAGCAGCAGATCTCCAGCAAAGCTACTCTCAAGGGATGGATAACCGCTGCTACCTCATAAAACCACACAAGACCCTCTGCTATCAATTCAAAGCCTAAGGATCAGGGTATACGTGAAAGAAGCCTTTCTCAAGCCAGACTGAGGCATTCCAAGAGCCCTCTCATGGTCAAGGTCTGGGGGGAAGGGGGTGTGTGTGGCAGAACAGACGCTGCAGCCAGGTACCCTTAGACCGGACTGCCCTCCTGAAGGGCTCAGAGATTAAAACAGAGGCTCTCCTGTCAATCATGAGGGACTAGGAATCCTACGATCAATCAACAGCCTACAGTTGTCTGGCAGCTGCATCCTACTCTCCAAGCTACAAGGAAGAATCCCAACACGCAGAGAAGGCATGTATCTGGCAACGAGAGGAGGCATTGTTCGACAAATAAAAGTACTGAGAGATTCTCAGGTGTGTCCAACCTGTGCCCCACAGGCTGCAGTCAACTGAGGATGGCCATGGACTCAGCCCAACACAAAACCACAGACTTACTGTTATGAGACTTTTTTACAACTTTTTTTCACAACACAACCTGGTCCTTGAGTCTGGACTTTGCCGATGACATCACACCACCCTCCTAAACAGTTCGACCCATTTGTGTGAGATCCAAAGGCAGGGTCTCAGTCCATCCCTCCACTAGGCTAAGCATGCAGAGGCCAAGCCCTGTCCCCCGATGCTTCCGTAACAGGACAGACTATGATGGCAAACAGGGAAGCAGAGCAAGAGACACAGAGTTAAGTCCTTCATCCGTGAGCCTTCACAGCAACAGCACCTGCAATGACTTGCTTGCTTGCCTCACTTGTTTAATTTCTCTTTTCCAGGGGCTTCTGTCAGCACACAGGGAACTGGGCTTGGGCCAACAGCTATTGAGACGTTCCTTTCAGCAGTGCAAGGACCTTCTTCTCCAACTCAGATGTGGCTATCCGCTGAACGTGTCAGCAGTGGAGACCCAGTACAGATCGGCTCGTCCCATTTTCTAGTAAAGCAGCTCCTCCAGCTGCCTCACCTCATGTCCCCACAAAATGAGCTTCCTTAGGGACAGGATTCACAGAGGGGTGCCTTCAGGTAGTAATCGCTGGTTCATGTTCATCAAAAGCTTTCCCTATGAACTCTCATGTCCCACTAAGAACTCACCACTGGCCTCGGTTTGCGGAGAAAGCAACAGAAGCATGGAAAGGTTATGTGACTTGCTTCAGAGGCGACAGGATGGTGACAGGGTGTGAGGGTGATAGAGGGCTCACTCAGGTGACAACCCTCTGCTGCAGATTAGCAGACACCCAGCTGGGGGAGGGGGTGGCAAGGAGATGTACAGGTAAGGCTGTCATACATAGCATGGAGCCCACGAAAAAAAACCTCAGCACCCCAGGAGAAAGAGGTGGCTGCAAGGATGGGGTGCCCTGCCGTCATCACTACACTCAGGTACGCAGGAAGGGAAAGCATCCTCGGCTGCTCACAGGCTCTGGAGGCCCTGCTCAACCCTTACCATCTTAGCCTTCTCCTCCCACGCTAGGCTGGGACGATTCCAAGTGTTCCTCAGTTGGGCTCAAGCATGTCCACGTGGATTCCCCAGCCCTTGCAGTATTTCTACATTGTAACTGAAGCCTCACAAGAAGCAACATAAAGGAGGAATGATGTATTCTGACTTGAAGTTTAGGGAGCCGGAGCCCTCCCGGTTGGGCAGCCATGACAACAGACAACTCCATGGTGGGGGGTGGTGCTGAGGGGGCTGTGGCTGGGATTCCTTACCTCCTCGCATCTCTAGGGAACTGGATATGAACAAGAGTGAAAGTGGGTCTGTGTGCTATAACCTTCACCCCACCTTCACTCCGGTGTCTCACTTCCTCAGCTAGAACTCCACTTCCCAAAGGCTCCACAACCTTGCAAAAGAGCAGCACCAAGCCAGAAGCGAAGGGTTCAAATACAGGTGTATGGGATAGCTTCCTATCAGCCCGACACAAGCTAGAGTTCTCTGAAAGGAGGGAACTTCACGTGAGAAGATGCCTCCATAAGTTCCAGCTGTGGGGCATTTTCTTAAGCAGTGATTGCTGTGGGAGGGCCCAGCCATTGTGGGCAGTGCCATTCCAGGGCTGGTGGTCCTGGGCTCTGTAAGAAAGCAGGCTGAGCAAGCCAGTAAAGTGGCACTCCTCCATGGCCTCTGCATCAGCTCCTGCCTCCTGGTCCCTGCCCTCACTGCTTTTGATGATGAACTGTTAAATGGAACGGTGAGTAAAATAAACGCCCCACCTTACTTCATAATGTTTTCATCACAGTAAAGCAACCCTAACTAAGACAACAGGAAACCTGTAGGGTACATTTTACATCCAAACCATAACAGATTCCCAAACATGGCCTTTCTCCCCCTGCCTGGCTCGGCTTTCTGCCTGGTTGGCACAGGCACCCAGAATTGGGATCGCTAAAACATTATCCTAATAATAACATAAAAGTATCCTAATAATAACATAAAAATAACATAAAAGCTCCCCAGCAGGAGGGAGTATTCAATAACCTGGATCAAGTGTATTTGGCTTTGCTTTAAAATTCTTATTGGTATCAATATTGATGAGCTGCTCGGCTCCTCAGCCTCCAGGCTGGCTTTTCCTCCCAACACAGCATCCTCAGTCTCTCCTCCCACACTCCCTTCCTGGGAAAGCCCAGCCCTTCCCGCAACCCTCTCGCAGCAGATAACACACACATCTTCATCTCCTGCTCTAACTGTCTCTCCTGAGCATCGAACTGAGTTCTCAACTGTCGGAAGGCCAGATGGCGACCAAACGCATGTGCAAGGGGGCCTCCTCCTCCTCCTCACTGGCAGGACAAGGCTATGGGAGTAAAGGTGCAACTGGGTTTCATCCTGTCAGTGGGCAGCTCTGGATGTGTCCTTTCCTGTGTACCTGAGTGACGGTGGCAGGGTATGCCCTATTTGCTGCCACCCCTCACCAGTGACTCCTCCAAAGGAGCACTGCAGGCTGTCACTGGCTCTTCCTCTTCTACCATCCCCACTCCTCAGGTAATTCGGCCTTTCTGCATTTCCCCCTCTGCTTAGTCCTCGCTAGTTGAAGCCCTCAGCATGTCCCTCTTGAGTCAATACAATTGTTTCCTAACTGCCCTCCAGAGAATATAAATTTTCAGAGGGCAGGGCTTTGTTTCCAACCTTATCTGCCCTCTCGTCTTGAATAGATGCATGATAAATATTTAATGGACAAAGGTTTCTCTACATCTATATCTTCCACATGGCTAAAAAAAAATTTTTTTTTTCTAAAACAAAATGAAATAGATCCTGCCATGCCCTGAAGACCTAGCCTTGTAGGTTCTCATCCAAGCCCCTAAGTGTATGGTTCGCCGAGCATGTGGGTCCAACCTACCCTCTGCATGTGCGCCTTACCAAGAGGACCCCTGAGCTATTTCTTGCCTGAGGTGCATATTCCCCCTTGAGCTTCTCTGTTCATTCACACCATTGCTTCATCTCAAAAAAACCATCATCTTCCAACACCTTCTCCAGCTGGAAAATTATTTTATTGATCAAACCTTGGCTCCAAAGCCTTTGTGTTTTGTGAGCCTCCATCTCTTCTCCCCGGCCCAGAATCTCAGAGATAAATTTCCACTAAGAACCTACTGTACTAAATTATGGAGGTTAGTTCCATAGGACCACTGAGACCAAGAATCAGGCGCTATGCAGTGAATGCGCACACTGGCATCTGCTCTGGCCTGTGCTCCTGGACGAGTATTTGGTATTCCATGTCCCTTCTAGGCAAAGAAGACTCTGAGTCGGGCTCACTCCCAGCACAGAAAATGTATCGAGTGTTCATCCTCAGTTTGTTCTCAATGATGCTGTCACCTTGGGGAGCTATGGCACACACACACACACACACACACACACACACACACACACACACACACACCGCAGCTGATTTTCACAGCACCTAAGGAAGTTCCTCTTTTTTCATGGACAATAAAACCAAGGCAGCAAGTAGGGTACCATCCATTCCTCTACCCACTGGTAACAGCAGCAACACAAACTGGCCATTCTCTGTGTCTCCCAAGCGCTCGCCCGGACAATCTATAGTATACCCACCAAATCAATATTAAAAGTAAGTAAGTGCCTTCCATCTACAAGGTAGGGGTATAAATAAGATGACAGAGGGAAAAATAGCCATCTGCTTCTAATCTAATGCAAATAGGGAGGTGGGCGGGACCTGGGCAACACTTTTAAAAGACCATAAAATAAGCTGGACATGGTAGCTAGCACACACCTGTAATCCCAGCACTCAGAGAGGCAGCCGGGCGGATCTCTGTGAGTACAAGGCCAGTCTGGTCTACAAAGTGAGTCCAGGACAGCTAAGGCTACACAGAGAAATCCTGTCTCAAGAAAACAAAACAAACAAACAAAAAAGGCCACAAAGTAATTCATAATTCCCCTATTTAAATATAATTTGATACAATGTAAATTGATAGGGAAGCCAAATCAGGCCCTGAGTATGTGATGTTATACAATACCAAATTTGCAGGAGCATCCTACCACACCCAAATTTGCAGGAGCATCCTACCACACCCAAATTTGCAGGAGCATCCTACCACACCCAAATTTGCAGGAGCATCCTACCACACCCAAATTTGCAGGAGCATCCTACCACACCCAAATTTGCAGGAGCATCCTACCACGCCCAAATTTGCAGGAGCATCCTACCACACCCAAATTTGCAGGAGCATCCTACCACACCCAAATTTGCAGGAGCATCCTACCACACCCAAATTTGCAGGAGCATCCTACCACGCCCAAATTTGCAGGAGCATCCTACCACACCCAAATTTGCAGGAGCATCCTACCACGCCCAAATTTGCAGGAGCATCCTACCACGCCCAAATTTGCAGGAGCATCCTACCACACCCAAATTTGCAGGAGCATCCTACCACACCCCAAAATGGTGTGTGCACGCGCGCGTGTGCTGTATACATACGTATGTGTTTATGGGGAGTGCACATGCCTGTAAGTGTGCATACAGGGACCAGGAGTTGGTCAAGGATCTTCCTTTGTATCTCGTTACCACATTTTTAAAAGGTTTATTCTTTTATTTTGTGTGTATGAGCATTTTGCTTGCAGATATGTACATGTACCACATGCATCAGATCCCCCTGGAGCAAGAGCTGCAGACAGTTGTGAGCTGTGAACTAGGTGCTGGGAACTGATCCTGCATCCTCTGTAGCATCAAGTGCTCTCCATTCCATCGCACACAACTTTCTTCTGCAACAGGATCCCTTACTGCACTCAGAGCTTGCTGATGGCCACACCAGCTTGGCCAACAAGCCCCAGGGGTCCTCTTGTCTCCACCTCCCTCTCACTGGGGTACGGGTGTGTGCAGCCAAGCCTGGCTTTTTATGTCACTGCTGGTGCTCTGAATGCAGGTCCTTGGGCCTGTACAGCAAACACTGCAGCAACTGAGCCACCTTTCCAGCCCCCAACTCTTATCTATCTTTGGGTTGGATTAAGTAATTAAGATTCCATGTTAGTTAACAGAAACTCTCAGAAAGAATAAACTGAAAATCTTCCACAAGATTAAGCCTATCAGGTTTCAAAAAAAAACCAAATAAAAACAAAAAACAAAAAACAACAACAACAAACACAGTAGACCCTGTTATCTATCTCATGGGATAGATAGATAGATAGATAGATAGATAGATAGATAGATAGATAGATAGAAAGAATAAATATCAGAATCTGCCAAGTGTAAGAGCTCAAAGTCCAGAAACAACTTCTACATTCTTCGCCGGAAACCTGAATCTGACAACTAGCTAAATCAGTTACAGTGTTGTGGGAACACCAACATTAAATCCACTCTAAGAATATATTTTATATCTTTCTTTAAAAAAAAAAAAAGCCTTCCCCTTCCTGGCTCACTCAATCCAACCACACATCCAATACAACTAGACCAAAGATATAAGGTCATTTTGTATTTTGTTACTGTCAGAAAAAAAAGAAAAAAAATGCAGTGTGTGAGTGGCTTTGTCTGTCCAGCTCTTCTTCCACACTGGTGACTCCAGGAGATAAAAGTCAAACGTTTCAGATAAAAGCAAGAGATGACCAAGTATAGCCTCCTTTCCAAAGTACCTTGTCCTTACTTAATCTCCTTTAAAAAGCTCGGTTTATTGGGACAATGCTGAAATGAGCACTGACCAAGCTTATGACTTCTTAGCAGCCAAGTCCATTCCTGGAGACTCAGAGCATGTTCATATACACAGGCAGGGTCACAAAAGTGCCTGGCCTGTGGGGGTTGCACAAACCCCTAGCCTCTCCATGGTGGGGTAAGTGGAGGCTCATTCACTGCTGGGTCCCCAGGTTTAATGGCACTTCTAAGTAATGTCAAGAATTTGTTTTCATTTGACTTCTCTGATGTTCCCCAATTTACCTTGTTTAAGATTAATAAAGCAATTACAATATGTCCAATTAAGAAGCTATTTTAAAATGCACTTTCAATTCCAGTTGGTGAGCAACTCACTTAATTATTTCTATTTGTTTTTCTTCTTAAGTGGGTAACTTCTTTTACAGCAGTTCAGGCATTTTTTTTTAAAGATAAAGGAAAACTGGGCTAAATTCCTCCTAAAATTCAGCCTCAAGTTCATCTACCCAACATGTCTTCCTGGACAGAAAAGCAAGCACAAGTGACTCAGATCTTGTAATCCATCACATCTCCTTCCTCCTCTAAATTTAACATTTCACAGGGCAAATGTTCATGGAGGTGCAAAGGTCCTAGCTGTCACTGTCTCTTTACCCCTCGGTGTTCAGATTAAAGGTGTGCGTTTCTGTATCTTGCTCCCTAATCTGGCTTCATGTGGCCATTTGTAGACTGTAGGAGAGCAACTCATTGAGGCTGTCTCTTAAATAAAGATGTAAACGTCAAAAATCTCCTCTCGGTGCATTTAGAAACTACAGGTGGTGATACAAAACCTGTTTGCACCACTTTTGACGGTCTACGTGCATGTGGGTCATTACAAACATCATCAACACTGGCCCAAAGCACATGGAAACTACAAGGAAGATGCTCACAACATTCATAAGGGTATAGTGACCATGCAGATCACAGGCAGGGGTCCCAAGGACCAGGCATCTCTTTGCTCTGAGCAGATGAGAGTCAGGAAATATCCCATTCTGATGAGGGAGGGGTTCCTGGGTTTCTGGTCTCTTACTATCATCTACCCGGTCCAAGGTTCAGCACCCTGGCCTCTAATTCTCCTGGGACTGTGGACTTTTCTGTGCACTCACCAGTATGTTTATGGCCACAATATCAGAGTTCCCTTATGTCATGGTAGGGAAGGCCAGTTTTCAAACCACTTGATATCTTCAGCTTAAAAGGATACTTTTGAGTTAACAATCATAAAATAGGGTTAGGACAGGTGTGTTGGATAATGAAATCATCGTGTCCTCACTACTAAAAGAAAGGCCATAATGAAAATGACAAGTGGCCTAACCTCGCCATTAGCATAAGGAATTAAATGAGGTAACTTAATTCTAAGGTATGGAAATAGGTGTTGGCACGTACAAAGCACGCTCTAGGCATCTGGAGTATGACTGACAACTCGGAAATGTTTATCAATCACTCCGATTTCGGCCAGTTTAACATTCCGTCCCATTTTTTCTCAATTGTCCTTAGTTAGTGATGGTTGAACAGTGTGTTCCTGTGGAAATGGACCAGTAAGTAGATGAGCGTTGCATCAGATACACGAGACTACACATTTTATGTATCCGCATGGATGTTGCTGTGTGTCTTAGTGAAAGGTGACTGTGTTGTAAATAAGCTTAAAAAAAAAAAAAAAAGCCAAGTGGTTTTGCTCTTTCTTTCCTTCAGTTCAGAAGCAGTGATCCTGGTGACCTACTCAGCCATACCATTACCCTATGTGACTATTTCAATTATCAAGCACTGAATGAACTTCCAAAATCAGGCAAGGATAAAAAGAGACAATTGGAAAAACCACTTTTCTCAT
Organism: Acomys russatus; assembly: GCF_903995435.1. Lineage (NCBI taxonomy): Eukaryota > Metazoa > Chordata > Mammalia > Rodentia > Muridae > Acomys > Acomys russatus. Next base: position 77,183,452 of record NC_067142.1, on the reverse strand, counting down.
CAGTATCAATAAATAACACTAGATTTTCAATTAAACTAAAAATCTATATTAAGAAATTCTTGTGCAAAGCATTTGCATTTAAACTTTTGAGAAATTTTATTTGTGTATTTCCCTGGGAGCAAAAACCGAATGCCCTTACATATGTATTTCTGGGGCATGTAACAGAGTCAAACGATGGAACAGAGACATGAAGAAAGAGCTTGGAACTCAGCAGTTCTTAAAAGTCTGCTTTATTGTGAGTGCACATTCCAAGAGTCCCACTGGATGCTTAAAATCACGGACAGTAGCAAACCCCATACACTGTACTTTGTTTTATCCTATATACACTTACCTATGATAAAATTAAATGTATATGTTAGGCATAGCAAGGACTTAACAATACCAAAGCAGGACATTTATAACAATATGCTATAATACACGTCTTCAGGATATTATGTCACAGTATCCTACTGTATTATATACTGGACAAAAGGATAACTTATATTCCATGCAGGAGCAACTGGGCAGGTTGGTGAAAGACCTCCTCATGCTACTGAAAATGGCACTCGCCTTTCGTTGCTTCATCTAGACTTAATATTTTCAGGACACAGTGATGACTGAGAACTGAGGTAGACAAGGGCTGACTGCTGCAATAGAGATCTGTGTAACAAATGACCGTGACGGCGTCCATGACATAGAAGTAATGGAGGCGACAGAAGGTATGCAACCTGCCCAAAGCCATGCCGCTGTGCAAGGGCAGGAAGCGGAGCTTGAACTCTGTTCATCCTGGGAAGAAGGCAGAGCCCTTGTTTCCCTCTGAAGGACTTTTGTAAGCACTGAAAACGCATCTCAGACACCAAGATCAGGACAGCGCAGCTGCTTTTCTTCACCTCCAATCAGTGTCCACTGGGTCACAATCCTCATCCACACTTGCCACTACTCTCGAGAATTAAAGAAAGCCCGACTCTCTCTGCTTTGCCTCTTCTCTTTCTGCCTCGTGAGATGTGAGACTCGCTACTGGCTACAGAAAACCCTTCTTCTGCACCCCCAAAGCTTTCAGATTTCACCCTGTCAGTAAGCTGAGCTTCCAGCCTGCTTAAATTACCACAGGCTTTGTTGAAGAAATATGTGCTGGAGTTCTGGGAGTTGGGACTTTGTTGACTAGGTTCAGCTTGAAATTATGGATTTTAGATATAGCGCTGCAGGAAAAGCTTCTACTGAAAAAAAATAATTTTTTTTTCTCAATAAAACCCCAAGACACTCACTCACGTCTACAAACCAGTTGAACCCTCAGAAAGTAGTTGTTGCTATCTGCCAGCACACAGATATGGCATCATGACCCAAATGAGACCTCACAGGGCTAAACTCTGAGAGAGCAGTAACTCGGAAGCAGGAAAGTAGGAGGTGTAGCCTGCCTGACATTACACTCCTGCTCCAAACTCCAAACTGGGCCCCACTGCCTGATGGGAAATTCAGGATGCTCCCAAGACCCTTGAGAAAAGACTCCAAGTTATCTGCTGGCCACACTGGCTTGCTATAGTTGTGTTCTGCATCCTTCAGACTATGCTCTCTAATGGATCCAGTCATGTGACCATCTCCATATCCCTCCCACCTTAAGCATCACCCTGTCGCTGAAGTCCTTCCTGTTTTTATCCTCCCTGGACCCCCTCCAACTTTTCAGAACTCACCGCCTGCCTGCAGCGATTGTTCTCTAAGTGGTGAAGCAGGAATTGAGGAATCTTTTTTCCTGCTTTCAGGCAACATGAGGTGAGCAGTTTGCCACGAATGAGATGCTGCACAGGTGCCTTGCAGTGTATGATAACGGGTTGCCTCTGGGAACAATGGGAGCCCAGGGGAGGGAAGAGCTTGCTGGTCAGAGAAGCATGAGCTAAGGACACTTAGGCTATACCTTAATATCATTAGCTGGGAGAATATGGTTCTAGTAGTTTAAAAGGACAACGTACGCAGCAGGCCTCGGTTTGAGGTGAGTACAAGTACTCTGTGATTACTAAATAAATACAGCAAAGATATCCAAGACGATAGCATTGTCTTAGCTACTAATTCTCCATGATCTTCTGCAATTACTGGAGCATCTCTGCCAGTTCCAGTTCCATCCCTGATACCAACTTCCTAAGATTGAGAAAATCCTCCTATCTTATAGATAGGGAAGCTGAGACCACAGGCGCGCGCGCGCGCGCACGCACACACACACACACACACACACACACACACACACACACACACACACACACAACCTGGAAGCTATCAAGTGTCAGAGCCCACCCTGAGTTCTGAACAATAGAAGGAGCTCATCTTTGAGGAGTAATTTGTAGAGCAAAGTCTAGGCCCTCTTCCTGTACATCTGAGTGGACCACTCTAGTCATCCTTCAAAAGCCAGGAGGCTTATGGGAAAGCAGACTGAGTCAAAAGAAGAAAAGCAACTGAAGCTACGGTCCATAAGGTTTTTGGGCACGGCAAGGCCCCATATCCCACCACGAGCCCGGAGGAGTCCACTCAGGATAACCATTTTCAGAGGCTCCAAATGAGAAGGACCCTTCTTCCCAGATGACAAAAGACAGCCTGGAGAGAGCCACCCAAAGTCACTGCAACCTAAGCCAGGCTTATAAAAAGCTCTCCTAGGGCTCAAAGAGTTGAATTGGATCTCTAGCTTGCCAGGACAAAGCATTTCGGTTTTGATGGAGTTCTTTTCTCTCTCCTCTTTTGTCTGGTCATTTTCTCAATTTCTCCCTTTCTAGTTGAGGCTTTTTCTGTAATACTTTTATTGGGCACACGCTTTCTTCCTCCTCCTAGCTCAGACTATTATACCTCACTATTGTGGTGTTCTTTTTCCTCTGAAAGCAATCAAAAATGAAAATCCGCATTTCAGAACAGTGTCTATTAAAATATGCACCTTTTTGTGGGTTAAAAAAAGGAAAGCCCTCTCAAGGGCTGCTTTCAGCTGTGTTTCACCTACAGATTAGATACTGGGTGAGACTTCTGCTCCTTAGCAGGCCATTTGCATCTGGTAATTGAGAAGAAGGTCAGGATGTCTGGAGTTAGAAGCAACTTAGCCTAAGGAATACCATAGTCTAAAGCATTGCTAATCAAGCTGTGGTCTTTACACCAGTAGCAAAGGCTTCCCCTGAGAGCTCATTGAATACAGACCCTTGAGGTTGCAAAGATGACTCCAAAGTTTAAGAGCATCTGCTACTCTTCTAGAGGAGTTCAAATCCCAGCACCCATGTTGTGCAGCTCATGACTGCCTGGACCTCACGTTTCAGGGAATCCTGTGCTCTCTTCTGGTCTCCAGGGGCACTGGCACACACACACACACGGCAGATAGTCACACATGCACGTAAATAAAACTAATCAGTCAAAGAGCACGGAATGCAGACCCCTGAGGACACCCAAAGCCAGTGGAATCTGACCTATCTTTAACCAAGATCCGAAGTAGTTGTGCACACATGGGAGTTTTCAGAGTAGAGGTCTGGGGTAACCGTAAATGTGCCTTTATTGTCAACCTGGATACTCCACAGATTTCTAAAATAGTAAACCTATTTAGTGGGTGGCTTAGGATGAAGCCCACTGTCCTTTCCCGCCCAAACTGCATCCATGGAGGAATCCTAAACATCATCATCAGCCAAAAGAGAGTTGAAGGTGCGATCAGGCTGGTGACCAGCCGTTCTGCAGCGGATGATCCCTGAAAAGGAGGGGTTCTAGCACTGAAGGGTCACAGGGAGCCCTCATCCCCTCTGTTTTCAAGGCTCTGGGAAGGGAGAGAGAAAGACGCCACTGTACAAACTGCAAGGGTAACTGGTGAGGGCAACGGGTCTTAGTAAACTGAGCCGAGAATGCTCCGGAAAAGAGGAGCAGAGCCTCCAAAATGTAGCCTATGTTCAGACCTCACACAGCCCACCACAACCGCGGAGACACATGCAGATGGACTCCGTTCAGCACATGTGTCATCTACATGGGAGGCACGGGGCTGGGAAGGTGGGAAATTATGTGGCCCTGGCTGGGAGGCCTGGGAGCTAGAACTGAAAGGCAAGGCAAGAGGGAAAGACCCAGGCCTGTTCAGTGGTGGCCTGCATCCTGACTCTCTCCCATCTACCCACGAGCTACACAGTTAGTATTGAGAGAGGGCAGAGCCCTGGCAGGCCACAAACACACAGTCTGGACTCGCATTTGACCTTGTCCTCCATGAAGACATCTGCCTCTGAGACACTTCTAGTAGAAACTGAAATAACAGCACAAAGAGTTACTCTTTGAAAAACAAAATAAAATACAATTAAAAAAAAAAAAAAAACCACCCACCCACCCACTCATTCCAAAGCAAAAGTCGGAGTTTTCGCCACAATTCTGACTCCTTGCACACCGCAATAAATAATTTGATGTCCTAGGCATCGTGTAGCTGCCCGTGTGGAATGCCCAAGTTACTGACTGCTCTATGTTAAGGCCTACGCTGTCATTCCCCTCCCCCAGTTTTGCTAAATTTCTACTCACTTATTCACCTCATCTTCACCTTCAAAGTCTCTGAAACAGCACTATTTTTCCAACACGGAAATGCTTCGTTTATGCCAAGCAATATTTGTGTTTCCTCTAATGACAATCTACCTAGGGATCCACAGTATTTCGGCTATACGAATGCAAATCTGTCCCTCACATGCCCACATCAGCAAGCTCTCAAGGAATACTTGGAACAGACAGAAACGATGGACAGTGGTGCAAAGGAAGAAAGAGGGATACTTAAGAGGGGAAATTCAGACAGGAACTCCTTCTCTCTTCTACCACAACCAAAAGATAGTCCTTTCTCTTGGAATCAAGTATGTTATAGATTAGCCGCCTACAGAGACTGGGGCTATCAATTTTATTTCAGAACTTCTACTTCATAGAAGACTCCTTGAGCTGATCCCCCTGTAAATCCAACCCCGCTAGGCAACCTTACAGAAACACACTGGAAATAAATCTCTACAACCCTTCCCCACCCCAACAGCCACCGACAGGCCTCAACACTCCGCCTCCAAGAAAGAGAAAGTTAACTTTCAAATAAACCTGTCCTTCAGCTAGTCTGACCATATTTTCAGACCTCTCACATTCTTAAAGGCGGTTATTCTAAGGTTGTTCAAAATCAGGAGCCAAAACCTGACCTGTCTGCAGAGGGCCAAGATCGAGGGTCAAAAGTCCACACACATGCAGCCTTTTTTTCTTTCTCTCCTTTTTACTTCTTTTATCCCTCTTTTCTTAGTCAAAATGGGAATAATGGCCCAGGTTTTTTTTTTTTTTTTTTTTTTTCCCCTTTCCTTCAAAAGAGCCCAACTGGGCTGCTGGTGGGTGTGTGAACCTGCACTGGTTCCACACAATTTTCTGTGAACACCAGGGGGGTTGCGGAAGGCTGGGACACAGCGATTCTGTTTCTCGGGTACCTCTAAAGTCTGCATGTATGCAGGAGGCGCAGTGCTGTCCTGTCAACACAGGCTCCCCTCCCTACTGGGCAGTCCAAGGCTCCCCCCCCCCCGTCACAGCAGGGTCACTCACCACCCGTTAGCTGTGCAGGGCCAAAGCACAGCGCCAGTTGAAACCACAGGATCACGGCCAAGAGTCTCTGGGGGGACTGAGGCTGCTGTTGCTGAAGCTGCTGCTCTAGAAATCCATCTCCATTGCTCGGGTTCATTCCATGATACATCTTTCATCCACAGAGGGCATCCAGCTTGCAAGAGTCTGCAACCGGGAGCGGAACACGACAATACCCTGGGGTTGCCAGGGCTCTAGGGCCACGCTCTCCCTCCTCCTCCCTGGGGACCCGGCTCCGGGGCTTTGCGGGCTCCATCCCGGCTCGCCTCTGTGCAGCCCCCGCCCCCTTTCCCACTGTGAGATCCTTCCTGCAACACCCCCCCCCCCCATGCAGGGTCCAGAGAGTAGCAGCCACGATGGGATACTGCGCGTGCTGGAGGGATGGAGGAGGGGAGAGAGGACAGGGGTTAGTGCACACTAGCTCTGCGCTGGTCCCCGGGATTCAGCGGTTGTGATCATGACGGGAAAGTCTAAAGCCTTCTAGCATGAAGCGGCTGAGAAAACACTTTTCCCCGGGCCTGTACATTTCACTCTCAGGAATCTCACAATGTGCCCCCTGCTACCCCCCCCCCCCCGGCTACTTCTCTGCTTTTCCAGGGATTGGGAGGATCCTATTGCCCCAGTCCTCTATGAGATCTGAACTGTGATTTTTATTTTTAAAATTCCTCCCTTAGGGGTGCTGAGCCAGGAGCCAACTCGCCCAGCCCGGCCTGCGCGCGCCTCCCCAGGGCAGGCAAGCCCCTTCCGGGCTCCGGCTCTTACCTGTGGGTCTCATGCATGCAGCTTCCTTCCCTCCTCCGCCTCCTCCCCCCGCCAGTCTAACCCGCATCTGTGCGCGACCTCTGCTGCTGCCGCCGCTGCGCGAGCGAGCGAGCAGGAGAGAGAGCAAGGGAGCGAGACGGAAGCCTCGGCGGCAGCAGGGCTTCACCACCCCCCGCCCGTCCCGCCGCGCGCTCCCTCCCCGGGCTCCCCCGAGCGGCCAAGGGCGGGGGTGACGAGTGCCACGGCTACCGGGATGCGCGCCCCCGGGGAGGCGCCCGCGCGCCCGCTACCTGAGCTCGGGAGCGCGCGGCGGCGGCGCGGAGAGGGGGAGGAAGGGTTAAGGCCCGGGCGCGCGCGGCAAGGGATGGGGAGGGGGGGGGGGGTGATGGCAGGGCCGCGCAGGCCTGCGCGCGCCTCAGCGGATCCCAGCCAGCGACAGTAGTCGGGTAGGGGGATTGCGAGGGCGGAGGAGGATGCCGCGGCCAATGGGAAGCCGGCGCGCCTGCACCTGCCGGGCACGAGTCGCCAGGCGGCGGCACACAGGCACACAGACACTCAGACACACGCGTATGCACGCACACATACACAGGCATACACGCGCGCGCACACGCGCAGGTCTCCACCGCGTTCCTTCACTGGTGGCCTCTGGCACCCTTAGCTCTGTGCGCACCACTGTAGGCTGCAACCGCGCAGGTGGCGCTAGACAGGATGATTCCACTTAGGGTCATCACCTATGACAGGGTAAACTTGAATGGGGCGGAGTAAGCACTATCCTTGCGAAAACCTCAAGTTCTTAGTGACTCCGAGCACCTCCACAGGGTCTGCGCTTCTCCTTGAGCCCAGTGGACCGCCAGAGGACGCTGGGTCTCTCTAACCAGTCCCTTGCACCCGAGGCATTTTCCCTTTTGGCTGCCTTGGAGATGCGTGCACTACTCAGCTTTCTCTTAGGAGGCTTCTCCCCCAGGGGGGCGAGTCACCCAAGGTAAGGTGATGGGTGCCAATGCGGAACGCTGGGTATCACACGAAAGAGAGGCTTATTTCCTGTGGGTAAGAACCCACAAGGATCAGGGGTTCCAAGAATGAAAGTTCTCCTGGTCAGGGATCCCTTTCTGGTGTCTAAGTTCAGCCTGCTGCAAGCTCTGCTTTCCTAACCTTTGCTACCCACCTACTCCTGCCCCGCCTCCAGCAAGCCAGGCCTCCCTCTGCAAGCTGGCCTCCCGGGGCCCAGGATCCAGGCACAGTGGTTAAGGGGTTTGCCCTAATGAGGTGGTGCCGGCAGGCAGTATTTTCGAACCACTGGCACTCCATTATTCTGTAGGAATTTGTGGATATGAAAAACCATGTTTCTGATACAGCCACCAAATCATCCCGTCCTTCTATTGACTTTCCCAAAATCTCACATATTGAAGGTAGTTGGGGAAATTACAGCTTTTACTGTGTCGGCTCTTACTTCGAGTAATTTTAACAAACTCTTGCAGGAGAAATTAACTTTTAGTAGATAAATCTAGTTCAATTTTTTTTTCAATTTGTAAAATTGAGATGTCAGCTTTACACAGATTTAATTTTAACGTTTTTTTTGACTATCACAAATGCATTCCTGCAAAACTGTGTACTTTGAGGGCCCAACGCATTACTTGGGCATTTTTCTGTGTTCTCAGGGTCCTGGGATTGTTCACTGCAAATTGAATATTTATTCCAGTTTATTCTCAGTAAAATGTCTACCCTTTTTAAATAACCATCAAATCCACGGGGAACAAAACTGTTTGTTGATCATGCGTATCTGAACAAGCGTATCTGAAATCTGTCCTAGAGCCACAACAGCCAGTTTATACAGGATGCCAGGGCCAGCAGGAACATCCAGATTAATCTGGCCCAAACAGGGGGGTCTGTGCTTAAGTCTCCTTTCTGACATAGCGGTATCCAGCTGAAGCTACGACTCAGTTATAGACCACTTGCCTAAGTCTTATGCGAGGGCCAGATTTCCTCTCCCAGTAACACAAAAATTAAATTATTTGTGAACAAGGTCACATAGCCTCACGCAGAACTTGAGGAAGCCTGTCAGCATTTGTCAGTAGCACCCAGAAAAGCCTCAATTGTGTAGGGCTGCTCTACTTTGGGTTTCTATTGTGCTGATAAAACACTGATTGAAAGCAACTTGGGAGGTGAAAGGTGTACTTGGCTTTGTAAGTTCCAGTATGCCACTGAGGAAAGCCAAGGCAGGAACTGAAGCAGAGACCATGGGGGACTGCTGCTTGCTTAACAGCTTTGCTTCCTGTGGCTTGCTCAGCAGGCTTACTTATTACATGGCTGGGCCCTCCTGAATCAATCAGCATTTAAGAAACTGTCCCTATGGACATGCCCACGTGAAGGCAACTACGCAGCTGAGATTCCCTCTCCTCAGGTATGTCTAGGTTTGTGTCAAGTTGACAAAAGCTATGACAGAGCTGAAACTTCTGGAAACTTTGCTCATGGTTGTGCCTCTCTTTTCTGAGCCCGCACAGCTAAGTCACATCCTCCTGCTTTAAGACAGCCTTTCAAGGGCTGAAGAAAGAACTTGGGTCAAAATTGCTTGCTGTTCTTTAGAAATGACTCCAGTTAAAACTGCTTGCTGTTCTTCAGATGATGCTGGTCTGATTCCCAGCAGCAACATGGTGGCTCACAACTACCTGTAACTCCAGCCCCAGAGGACCCAATGCCCTTGTCCTCTTCTGATCTCCACAGGTACCAGGCATGAAGGTAGTATTTACACATACATGCAGGCAAAACTCTTACAAAAATATAAATAAAAAAAGGAAGAAAGACAGCACACAAAAGAGGCTACAAAAACATGAAATATTCAACATGTTTATAGTCTATGGGGGGGGGAGTTTTTAAAAGTCAACGATCATACTAGTAAAAGCTAACATTGGTAAGTATGAAGGAAAGGGTGCCCTGGAACGGAATCCTGGAGGCGGTCCCAATATATTATGTGAGTACGAACATCTGTGTGGATTTGAGGCAAATCAAAGGGATTAGATGATTCAACAAGTTTCCTTGGTATATGGAACAGCCTAGGCAGCAACCAGGGGGGAAGGGTTTGGAATAGAGACCAGAGATAGAGTTTACAACGCAAGCAATAAACTGCCAAATGGTACAATGTCTGAGACACACCTAAGGCCTCGCCAAGAGGAGCATGGAAAGCCAGGCAGGCCAGTTTAGCTTTGGTCTTAAGACAAAGAAACAAAACTAAGAAGCAGGCACACCGTAGAGCACTCTCCACTCCCCCCTTGGGTCACAGATATATGGAAAGGTGCTCAAGATCACCAATGAATTGGAGAACGCCCATTAAAGAATTACTTAATGCCCCCACCCCCTGTGGACTACAGATACATGTGTGAACATATCAAATGTTTGATGCAGATGCAGGGAAAACAACATCCATATTCTACCTCTAAGAATGCAAACTGCTTATGGATTAGCCATTCCTTTTGTTTTCCGTTATCTGATTCTTCGATGTCTGGAGGCCTTGCTGCCTTGGAGGGGTCACCCTTCCTGGAATTAGCAATACGCAGAGACAGTGTACCAAAGGCTGACTATCCTCCATCCTCTCCTCTGGGAGTCCTCACACTCAGCATCAGTACCAAGTACTGGCCAACGAGGGGCAGCCCCTGCATCCTTGAGTGGAAATCATCCACATGGTCAGTCTTATACCCACTTGCCCTGCTTCCAAGTCTCTTCAATGGAAACCACAGCAAAGGGTCTTGGCCATGTTGCCCACTTCACCACCCCACTCCATCTATCTCTGGCCAGCTTCAGACTCTCCACCCACATGTTTCTGCCAATGCGCATGCCAGGGATCTGTGAGTGCACACAGACTCCTTCCTCTGCAGAGCCATCTTCATGTTAGCATGTCTTCCACACCAAAAGAAGGCAATCCTAGTTACTCTCCACCCTGCCAACACTACAGAGGAGGGGAATCTGACTCTACTTGTCACTAATCACTGTCCATTGTAAATGTCAGTGACGTAGTCACCTAAGATACTTTACTCACCGGCTGAAGGTGGTACCAGTTCTTGAGTTGGTCTTCTGAAGTTGGCTTACTCACAGATTGGGTTGGTAGGGTTGGAGGTTTGGCTCAGTGGTAGAAGTTCCTAGTATGTGGGCACATGCACACACATACACACACACACACACACACACACACACACACACACACACACACACACACACACACACACCGAGACTGGAGAGAAGAAATATACACCTAAAGAAAAGGTAGGCCCAAACCTAGAGCGTAATGGCATGGAATTAACATGGAGACTACCATGTGCCAAAGTGGGCTAGCAGCGTACTGGAAAGAGGATAGCAGAGATAAATGCAAGGAGTCCTTTCTTGAAGGCTTTTGCTTGGAAGACAAGAGGAGAGATGTCTGCCTACCCAGCTAGTTTGCTTTTGTTGATGACCAGCTTGCAGCTCCCCTGTAAGTGTGCCTTAAAGACTCCACTGCCTCTCTTGCAAATGATTGGTTGTTTCCTGTTCTATTTTGGCTAGCTTAAACTTTCCTAACAGACAAACCAACGTGCATATTTTTTTTTTCTGTCTCATGTAGCAGTATAGGGTCATGAAAATAGAGCAGGCATGGGAACACAAGATACGGGCAGCCTGGGTGGACAACAGTTGTTCAGGAGCCTATGCAGAAGGCAACTTCATTGATTTCAACAAATGGTTTCCAAGGGTCTCTGGTCTTTACCATATGACTGTTTTATACAGTTTTGTTTTGTTTTTTGAGACAGTCTTTAGTTGTTCTGTAACTCAGTATGTAGACCAGGCTGACCTTGAACTCACAGAGATCCACCTGACTCTGCTTACCACATGCTAGAATTAAAGGCCCGTGGCACCATACCTGGTTTGTGTTTGTTTGTTTTTAAGATTTATTTATTTATTTATTTATTATGCATACAGTGTTATGCCTGCATATACACTCAAAGGCCAGAAGAGGGCATCAGATCTCATTATAGATGGTTGTGAGCCACCATGTGGTTGCTGGGAATTGAACTCAGGACCTCTGGAAGAACAGTCAGTTCTCTTAACCGCTGAGCCATCTCTCCAGCCCCGACCTGGCTTGTTTTGTAGACTTTAAAGATGGTGAAATTCTCCACCATATCACTTCATAGATGAGAGGCACAATCTGTTGTTACTTATGTATGCTCCTAATAAGAACTTGTTTCTAAGTAGGACCGCATGAGTGTTTGCACCAAGGGGAGAGTAACAGAAGGTGGAAATGTAAGATTACATGGGTGTATTTAGTTCTACTTCATGGGCTTTCTGTGGATTGGTTAATGTGAGTCATTTTGAATGTCTTAAGGCATAGGGATTATCCTTGATTGGCATCTCATACTATGGTGATTAGGGAAGGTCTAAGCTGACTCCATATGATAGCAGGAGAAGTAACGTCTGGGGCATGGAGTCTCAATCAAGTATCCAGAAACAAAGAAAGAAATGACTACCAGCCTTTCACCATAGGCTCAAACCTGGATGACATGTGAATAGTGCATAATTAATTTATTCATTACACACACACACACACACACACACACACACACTTTTTTTTTTTTTTTACATCAGCACATAAGAAAGGAAAGCAAGGTGTATAGGTGTATGAGGACCAGGCCTGAAAGCTCAAGTCCATTCTGCCCACATTCCATTAGCCAGGATGATGTCATGGTGGCCAATTAATCACATGGTCTTGCAGATATGCAGATATGCAAAGGAAACTGGGAAATGTAGTCTGGGGCAATTGTTCTGTATGAAGAAAAGGACAGCTAGTAGGCTTAAATAAATCTGTACTCACAGGGGCTCCTCCACTCACACACACATGCACATACAATCTTACATGGTAAGCCCCTTCAGGGCTATGATGTTCTCTTGCTTTTGATTTGATTTGCAGTAACTAATTCTGCATCCATTCGGGTTTCTTAATGGACAGGCATCTCACTGAAACAAGCCTTGGGTAATTTCAGTGTGCAAAGATGGTTGCCACTTCAGGGCCCGGCATAAATGTCTAATGCTTGCAACATCATTTCACTTAGTTAAATTTAATTACCAAGGGTGGGAGAGGAGAACAGCAATAGAAATGATGCCTGGACCTTCAGCTTTTTATTGAATTTGGAATTGGGTAAATATTTTTTAATAGCATTAAACTTTGGCCTCTATATAGCAGTGTTTGGTCCTTGGAGTAAATCAAACAAATGCTGCTAATGAGCTGTTTCAACATGGTCACCACCTCTGGTCAAATTTTCCACTTCAGTTGGCTACCAGGTAAAGGTGAGCCAGTGCTTTCAGATGCACTCCCTTAGTGGCTAATTACATTAAAATGTTGTTTTCCTGGCCTTTTCCATGTGTGTGTGTGTGTGTGTGTGTGTGTGTGTGTGTGTGTGTGTGTGTGTCTATGTGTCTGTGTGTGTGTGTGTGTGTGTTTTAAATCACCCAGATTTTTCTCCCTTGGTTTTGTAGATGTGTCCCTGTTAAACCATTGTCAGTATGGCATGAACATATTCCTTAAGAAGGCTAATTCGAAATGATGCCAAGGGAAAGAGTGGGAAGGAGAGAAACCTCCACAGCGGAACCTCTAAATACTCATCTGGCATTTAGCAGGTCCATCTGGGAGATGCTCAACCACACACAGGTCCATCTAGAGGATGCTCAACCACACACAGGTCCATCTGGGAGATGCTCAACCACACACAGGTCCATCTGGGAGACACTCAGTCACACACAGGTCCATGTGGGAGATGCTCAACCACACACAGGTCCATCTAGAGGATGCTCAACCACACACAGGTCCATCTGGGAGATACTCAGCCATACACAGGTACATCTAGGAGATGCTCAGTCACACACAGGTCTATCTGAGAGATGCTCAGTCACACACAGGTCCGTCTGGGAGATGCTCAGTTGCACACAGATCCATCTACGAGATTCTCAGCCACACACAGGTCCATCTGGGAGATACTCAGTCACACACATGTCCATCTGGGAGATGCTCAGCCACACACAGGTCCATCTGAGAGATGCTCAGCCACACACATGTCCATGTGGGAGATGCTCAGCCACACACAGGTCCATGTGGGAGATGCTCAGCCACACACAGATCCATGTGGGAGATGCTCAGCCACACACAGGTTCATCTGGGAGATGCTCAACCACACACAGGTCCATCTGGGAGATGCTCAGTCGCACACAGATCCATCTAGGAGATTCTCAGCCACACACAGGTCCATCTGGGAGATACTCAGTCACACACAGGTCCATCTGGGAGATGCTCAGCCACACACAGATCCATATGGGAGATGCTCAGCCACACACAGGCTCCTCCGGGAGATGCTTAGCCACACACAGGTCCATGTGGGAGATGCTCAGCCACAAACAGGTCCATGTGGGAGATGGTCAGCCACACACAGGTCCATCTGGGAGATAGCCACACACAGGTCCATCTGGGAAATGCTCAGCCAATAAAGGTCTATCTGGGAGATGCTCAGCCACACACAAGTCCATCTGGGAGATGCTCAGCCACACACAGGTCCATCTGGAACATGTTCAGCCACACACAGGTCCATGTGGGAGATTCTCAGCCACACACAGGTTCATCTGGGAGATGCTCAGCCACACACAGGTCCATGTGGGAGATGCTCAGCCACACACGTGTCCATCTGGGAAATACTCAGCCACACATAGGTCCATCTGGAACATGTCCAGCCACACATAGGTCCATGTGGGAGATTCTCAGCCACACACAGGTTCATCTGGGAGATGCTCAGCCACATACAGGTCCATGTGGGAGATGCTCAGCCACACACATGTCCATCTAAGAGATGTTCAGCCACACACAGGTCCATCAGGGAGATGCTCAACCACACATAGGTCCATCTGGGAGATGCTCAGCCACACACAGGTCCATGTGGGAGATGCTCAGCCACACACGTGTCCATCTGGGAAATACTCAGCCACACACAGGTCCATCTGGAACATGTTCAGTCACACATAGGTCCATGTGGGAGATTCTCAGCCACACACAGGTTCATCTGGGAGATGCTCAGCCACATACAGGTCCATATGGGAGATGCTCAGCCACACACATGTTCATCTAAGAGATGTTCAGCCACACACTGGTCCATCAGGGAGATGCTCAACCACACATAGTTCCATCTGGGAGATGCTTAGCCACACACTGGTCCATCTGGGAGATGCTCAACCACACATAGGTCCATCTGGGAGATGCTCAGCCATACACAGGTCCATCTGGGAGATGCTCAGGCACACACTTGTCCATCTGGGACGTACTCAGCCACACACAAGCCCATGAAAACTCAGAAGCATCGACGCAGCCTTCTGGAATCCCACAGTTAAACACCCAGGCTACTTTTTTAATGCATAGATATTTTTTTTTTTGCTTATACACCCAGCATATTTCAATGGATAGGCAAGCATTAAGTCATATATCCTATATTCCAGGCCCTGCTTTCAGTTTGAAAAATACATAACTGATCAAACAAAAAAAAAAATCCTTATTCATCTAGAGTTTGCACTCAAGTGGCAGGAGATAGCAATCGTTTATCCCCAGCCCCCACCTCTCCATGCCAAAAGTGATTTCTCTTACTGGTGAAGTCTCCTGTGAGCTTATTCTCTTTCTTTTAACACTACTGCAATGTACCAGAGACATATGCAAGATGACGAATAGCAATGATGACCTCGTAGTCTTTGCATCCACCACGGGGCGCAGGACAGTGCTAATAAATGCTTATGTGACATCACGGAATGAATGGATGCCTTCATTAGGGCCACCAGGTCCTACGGAAGCTGAATGGGTTTGTTTTCATTATCAAAGGGTAATAAAGCAGATACACCCAGAGAACGCTAATGCAGTGCTCCTTACCTCTGCCCTCTCCCTCTTTACATGGAACTGGGAGAGACAGGCACGTAAATGAGCCTTCCCTACCACTGTACAGCAGACTGCAATGGCAGTTCTCTATGAGGACCACAACAGTGTAAGACGTAGAAAACTTAAAGGCGTCATTGGAAAACTATGGAGAGTTCCTTGCTCCTAGAGGGTATGTGTATACAGGGCTGCGGGTGGCCGTTCAAGCCACCAAGAAGAGTTTAAACTTTATTCAAAAGACAATAGGGAGCCATGTTAAAAAAAAAATAATCAAGGCAAGGGTTGGAAGAAGCCACCAGATTTCAGCACCTAAATATCAGTCTTGACCCAACTAGTCATAAACAAACTTGATCTAAACAGTCATCATTTGAGGGAA
The DNA here is from genome assembly GCF_903995435.1 of Acomys russatus. Classification (NCBI taxonomy): domain Eukaryota; kingdom Metazoa; phylum Chordata; class Mammalia; order Rodentia; family Muridae; genus Acomys; species Acomys russatus. The sequence goes on along the minus strand of NC_067142.1, from coordinate 77,167,850 downwards.
ATGGTAAGAAATTTGTGTTTGACTTTGCCACCTGGTACACAGCACAGCCGAATATAGAAGCAAACATTTAACAAGTCAACATCTACCTCTACTTCATGGGAAGTTCACATATTTCTTATTCTAGCCCAATAAGTTTTACATTTAAAAAATACTAGTCAAAACTCTTTAAACCAATTTTGCTGTTCATAACGCTTTTTTTGTTTTGTTTTGTTTTTTGTTTTTTGTTTTTCGAGACAGGGTTTCTCTGTGTAGCCTTGTCTGTCCTGGGCTCACTTTGTAGACCAGGCTGGCTTCGAACTCACAGTGATCCACCTGCCTCTGCCTCCCGAGTACTGGGGTTAAAGGTGTGCATCACCATGCCCAGCTCTCATAAAGCATTTTGACTGGAAGTTGAAAAGGCAACTTGCATGGATCAGATGACAGTGACAATAAATGTTGTGAGAATAGCAGCCACACATTCAGGGTAAACACTTAAGCTATGGTCCTACTCTGTGTACCAAAGGTAGTTCCATGAATCCTCTTATCCATAAGCACAGTATTCTCCTGGGAATTAGTGTTGAAATTTTAGACGAAAACAGTTCTTGCCTGGGGTGTGCATGCCACGAGATGGCAAAGCTTTAGTTTGTGTTTGTGTATTTAAATACTAACATATTTATATTAAACATTTGGATACTCAGAGTTCACACTTTTAAGTTCTACTGTCAGATGGGGGCCACTAGCCACAGATGTCTAATCTGATTGTAATTATTTAACATTAAAAATCCATCCCCACAGTCCTGCTAGCGCTGTATATCATTTGCTGTAGTCTCATGTGGCTAGTGGCTTCCATAGGACACAGCCGGAGGCGCACAGCATTTTCCTCACTGCAGAAGGCCATGCTGAATGGAAGTGCTCTAGAATCAAAGCACCAAGTGTCCTGGAGAACGGAAGTCACCTCAGCATGCACGTGCCATGAGAGGAGGAAGCCAGGTCAGAGAGCAGTCAACCTGGGAACCGTTCAATAGGACAGGAGCTCTGAGAGGAGCTGGCGGCAGAAGGAGAGGCTCTGGCATGAGGCGTGACAATTTCCAGCCTGGGCCAAAAGAAGGAGGCAGAGGCCCAGACGTGTGCCATTGCTTGGATAAATGTCTCCATAAGTGTCCCCCAAAGGCTTGGTCACAGTCCTGTGACAGTACGGGGAGGTGGTGGGACCGTTAAGAACGGAGCCTAACTGGGCAGAAGTCAAGTACCCCAGGCTACCATGAAGGGTATATTGGGGTGCAGACCCTTTGCCTTTTGTTTCCCCTCCTCTTTGTGACAAGCGGCTTCCGTCACCACGTATGCAGTCCCATCATGGCTGTACTCCTTGTGGCCCAGAACAACGGACCAACTGTGAAGCCTCCAAAATGCTGGGCCCACATGTTTCCTCTTTTTCACTTGATTTTTTTTTTTTTTTTCAGTTACAGCAACAGAAAGCAAACTGAAAAGGAGGTCCATTGAGAAAGTTGTGGACCTTTTTTTTTTTCCCCCACAAATGTAGGTGATAAGAAGAAAAACAGGAATGAAGAGGGAAAGGTGATCTCAGGGCTTGAGTCAGAGAGGAGAGGCTGAAATTCACCATAGCACCTGTACAGACACGCCCACGGAAGTACCCATGCCCACAGGAAGGGCTTATCGGTGATGAGAGGCACTGGTTCCACTGGAATGTTTATCTAGGGCCTCTAGTGTTCCCGGGACTGGAGATGTGCTACTGGCTGGTAGAGACCGTAGGAAATGAGGTACAGTCTCTCATAGAACTTGGCTGCAGAAGAACTTGATTAATCAGTTGTTTGTAGAACTTCCGGGGGGGGGGGCGGGAGGCGGAGAAGGGGCGGGGTCTGCAGCGGCCACAGACCAGAAAGAGAAGCTCTGGTTCTCTAAAGGATCCATGAGCATGTACAGTTGGGTCTTCACTTGGCAGAGGAGGGCGGGGAGAGGGCAGGACTCCTCACAGAGCGGAAGGCAGGTGATGGTCTTCTCCAGCTGTGACTGTGACAAGTAGACAAGGCTGCTTTTGTACAGCTCCTGGGGACAGAATTAATTTCTGAGTGCATAGAGAGCCACCCACAATAGCTCGGGTTCCCCATCCACGCACGTGGGTGGCTTTGAGCGGAAAAGGGCACTGTGCCTTGCCTTCTGAAAACCATCCATAATTGAATAAGCCTGCTCTGGAGCAGAATTTCAGTGGGCTGAGGGGTCCCTGTCCTACTGACAATGCCAGCCAAGGATTGCCAACGGCCCATCCACCGTTATATACACACAGTCCACGGCCGCAGCAAATCATCCATCATTCTTCCACGGCAGTGCTATCTTCCCTCACCTGCACCTTCCTGAGAAAATAAATGCTGTTTAAAGTTAAAAGCATAGGCTTACCTTTAGCAAAACAGGAAAAGATACAGACCTATAAAAGACTCACACTTTGAAAAAGTTTCAACTAAAACATTCTTTGGAAAAACAGTTATTCAATATAATGTCTGCATTATGTATGGTGAGAGGGGCCACCGCACTGGTAAGCTATTAAGGGTAAACTTTGTGTAACACCCAAAACCATGTACGGTGCTTTAATACAAGTGACTATCACATAGTTTCTGTGTCACTTTTGAGTGGCCTGATGTATCCCCAATCTCCCACTCCTGTGGAACTTAGCTCACCCTTGGCTCTGAACATACTTAGAAGTTCTTCCTTTCTTCAGGAGAATTGGCTACCATCTCAGGCTTCATTGATTTGGGTTCAGGTTACAAATGTGAAAAGTCTTAAAATCTTAGAATAAAGCAAAACTCCAAGTGTTTAACATCCTTTCTGCTCTGGTCTACATACATATCTCTACCCATAAGATCTGACTGTGGAAGGCTGGGTAGCGGGGTGCTGAGTTGCATGTGAGAACCGAGTTCTGGCTCCTCTGCCCACTACCAGCTTCATGAACTCTGGGCCTTCGGAAACACCAGGCATTTCCATGGTCAGGTTCACACGTAAGGTACTCAGAGGCATGTTCTGGCATATGCTCAGGGTGTGTCCACTGTCATTTTTACACATGTAACCTCTCATCAACACGAAATATTTGTACTGTGATTGTTTCCATAGCAACTTAATGTGCCAATTTCCAGGTTCTTAACCCACTATTTTCTTAAAAAAAAAAAAAAAGATGAAGTTGTTTACAGACTAGAATGTTCATGCTTAGCGCTCTATTAGCATAAATAAATTCTAGCCTGTTTTTCATTTATCCTTGGGTGTTTCTTTGTTTTTTTGTTGTTCTGCATTTCCCATGCCTTTGGTGAGTTCACTCTGCACTCATGTACATGTCAAGGGTGGACCATGTCTGTGATTTTAGGTATTTTTACTTGGGGTCATGTGTTTTCCTGAATAGTAAGAAAACAGTGGAGATGGGGTATAAAAGACCCAAAATCACACTATGTTAAAAGTATACCATAAGCAGGACATGGTGGTGCACACCTTTCATCCCAGAACTCAGGGAGGTAGAGGCAGGTGGATTGCTGTGAGTTCAAAGGCAATCTGGTCTACAAAGCGAGTCCAGGACAGCCAAGGATACACAGAGAAACCCTGTCTTGAAAAACCAAAAGAAAAAAGAAAAAAGAAAGAAAGAAAGAGAGTATACACTAAAGCTGAGTTTTGCCAGGGATTAACAACAAACAAACCAAAACAAACACTGAACCCCTTCTGACCTAAATAGTATCCTCCTAGAAAAGGTGACCTCAGGGGCTGGAGAGATGGCTCAGTCAGGAGAGTGCTTGCTTTGAAGGCTTGAGGACCTCCATTTAGAGTCTTAGTTCACACTTAAAAAGCCAGGCTCAGCAGTGTGTACCTGTAATAGCAGTGATGGAGAGATGAGGGCTAGAGCCAGGTAGATCACTAAGGCTTGAAGATATGCTAACCTAGCATAGCTGGATAAATTTCAGGCCAGGGAAAGGCCCTGTCTCACATGAAAGATGCAGGATGCCTGAGGACCAATACCCAATTTTGTTCTCTGACCTTCACATATGTGCCATGTACATGTATGTGTCACACACACACACACACACACACACACACACACACCAAAGAAAAAAGATTTCAAAGCAATAAATTTATATAAGATAAAAGTGACCCATGTGCCAAAAGCTTTTATTTACAGCCTGAGCACCAGGAAGTTTCCATTATTTAGAGCAAGAGACACTGATCAGGATGGGGAAAGGTTGATCAATGGGTGCTAAGCCACAGTCACGTGATGGCAGGGATCTCCAGAGTTATGCACAGTAGGTGACTATAGATAACAATTGTGTACTGCATGTGTCAGAAAGGGAGACAAAGGTACTCACAAGTTCCACGATAGAGGAATGATACATGTTTGAGGAGGCATCTTTGTTTATTCTAAACATCCTACAATGAATATATCAAAGCCTTACACAGCATCCCATGAATTTGTAATTTTTATGTGTCAGTTAAGATAAATTTAAAAATCCCTTTCATACAAAATAAGCAAGCCACTTGTATATTATTATATCTACATGTATGTAAATTTAAGTCACCTGGCATTCATATCTGAATAAGTATAAGAAGCATAAAATTAATTTTGATAATATATTGCATTTAGTCTGGTGGGCTTGAAATATTTTAAAAGCAGCCAGTATAAACTAAAAAGCATTGGATGATTTTGCTATTCTTCCTGTTACATTTTTTTTTAAATCCAATGTGTATTTTGGTTGTATTTAATTTTACAAGATTTACTTCTGTTTATGAGTGTATGCCAAGTGTGTGCCAGTGAAGGATAGAAGAGGACATCAGTTCTCTGGAGCTGGGGACAGTTATAAGCTGCTCATCATGGGTGCTAAGAACAAAACTCAGGTCCTCTGCAAGAGCAACAAGTACTCTGAACTTCTGAGCCATCTCTCCAGCCCCCAGTGTACATTTTATATTTAAGCACATGTCCATTTGAACAATCCATGTTCAAGTGCCCATACCACATGTGAGTATCTGATTTCTTCCTTTTGACCTAAGCATTAAGAACTACAGAGGGAGGGAAGGAGGGAGGGAGGGAAGGAGGAAGAGAGAGAGAGAGAGACATACAGACAGACAGACACACACACACACACACACAGAGTGACAGACAGAGAGATAGAGAGACAAAGACAAAAAAGACACAGAGAGACAGAGACAGATAGAGAGACAAAGACAGAGACAGAGAGAAGAAATAGAAAAGACACACACACACACACACACACACACACACACACACACACACCACACACACGGGGCAAGGGGGGGGGGGTGGGCGCTTCAAGTTCCAGTTCAACCGGAACCATAAACACACAGAGCACATCTCCATCTCATGGACTCACTTGAATCGTGAGGTCAGAGCATATTTTAACATATTTTTTTTAACGCTCCAACAAATTAAGAAAGAAGGCCTAGGTCTTTGCTTGGCAGGAGGCCACATTCTGAGAAACACAGTGCAATCCGCTGAGGATTTCACTGCCAAATAAAAAGGAGAGTGATTGTTCTCAGCATTGGAGGGGATGCTTGGCAGCTTAGCTTTCACGAAGCATCTCTTTCATGTGCTCCTGGGAGCACTGACATGACTTGCAAGCTGGGGTCCTCCAAGGAGTCCTATGGGGAGGAGTTCTATGGGGATGGGGAGATCCAGGTGCAGTGTGCTCTAAGGCCCATAGCCCCTCACACCAGGCACCTCAAAAAGCTTTCTCTTTGTGTTTAACCAGTTTGTCCTAGACATTGTTCCTGATTCTATGCAGCCTTTGCCAGCCATTAAGGATTAACTGGGAAAAGAAGACTTTTCCGCAAAGAGGGTGTGGCTGGGCCTTCCTGACAGTGACCTAGATATAAAGAAGTCTGAGGAAAAAGCAATGGTTTGCTGGCCCTCACTTCTCGATGGGCGAGTGTGCTCTGACCTCCACACGCTCACTGTGGCAAACTCAAGTGCATGACCACACGCAAATACCCCGTGGCCTGTGATGATTTTAATATTCAACTTTATATTTGTTACTATACCTTATTTGTGTGTGTGGGTGGGTGGGGGGTGCCCTTGAGTGTCACAGTGTGCACGTGGAGGTCAGAGCACAACCTGTGGAGTCGGGTGGCTCTTTCTTTCTACCATATGGGTCCCAGGACCCGAACTCATGATATAAGGCTTGGCAGCAGGTACCTTCACCCACTGGCTGAGCCATCTCTTTGGTCCTCCTTTGTTGTAAGGCTTCAGTGTGACGTGACAGCAGCCATTATGAGTGACAGCCACTATGCTTCCTCCTGGATAGCCTCGGCTGGCCGCCTTACATAGTCTTCAGTCTCTCAGGCATGTAAAACCTTTTGATCTTGTGGCACAATGTTGTCATCTACAAAGTTCATACTTAAGAACTGGGTACTAGAGTCTCTCTCTGTCTCTCTGTCTCTTTCTGTCTCTCTCTCTCTCTCTCTCTCTCTCCCTCTCCCTCTCTCTCTCTCTCTCTCTCTCTCTCTCTCTCTCTCTCTCTCTCTCTCTCTCACACACACACACACATTAAACAAAATTTTAAGTTAACAATTTTTTGAAAAGTTAACAATTTTATATTGGGTCATATTTATAGCTATGCGGGGCATGTGGCCTTAGAGCCACAGGTGGGATATATCTTCATAAGTAAGCCAATAAAAAGAGTTTTACAAGTCAGACCCTGGAACCATGGGCACCAGGCACATTCCTGGCATCCTTGACATTGCCTTATGATAAGCCAGGTACATTCTGACTTGGGTGAAGTCACTTTGGGCCTGACCACTATCTAAGTCTCCTACTTCTAGCCCAGTTCTAGGGTAAATTTGCTGTTCATATTGCTACCTTGGGCCACACATCTGTTGCCTGGGTTGGCCTGCTACTGTCTTCTGTCTCAGTAACTTGGGGTCAATTCCCATAATTTGCAATGAAGTTCTGGAACAAGGGCACCAGTGTCGTTTATGAGGGCTCCACCCTCACAGCTCAATCATCGGTCAATGTCCCCACCTCTCCATGGCAGCACCATGGTGATTAGATTTCAAAGCGTGTACTTTGGGGGCACACATTCAGACCATAGAACCACCAGATGAGGGAAGTACGCACCACTTTACCCTACCTGCATTAACATTACATTAATCTAGTAAACCTTTTCTTCAGCTGGAAATTTGCAGGAAATTTTGTAAACCAATACCCTAAATGTCAAAACTTTTCATTGAAGTTTTGTAGGGCACCCTTTGTTGAATGCATTATGGTGCCAGGCTTCCCACTTAACTCATTTCACTTTACCTTCATAGTGGCCCAGCTTTCCAGAACTTGGGGGTCACGGGAGTAACTTGCCCAACATCACAGGGACTGAAGTAGAAGGTCCAGACTCATTTGCCTCTCAGCAGGGGCAGGATAAAAATCTCACCAAAAATGGAGAAAAAAGACAAATGACAAATAAAATCTTCTGGGGGCTATTTCAAAACAGTGTGGACAGAATTCATGTTTTGATAAAAGTTGTAACTGACACATTAGGGGAAGATCAGGATTGCCTCTTGATGTTTTAAAGTTTACAAAGGTAAACACGAAAACATCCCTTGGGCTTGCTAAGACCAGACCAGCTTTCCCAGCTGTTTCCTTTTCATGATTTGTATGCACAGATTAGGAATAGTGAAGTTGGTAAGATTCTTAGCCGAGCTGACTCCTACAAGTTGCCCTCTGATGCCCACACGCCGGCCATGGCTCCTAGTTGTCTCTGTATACATGCACACAATAAAACAGGTGCAAAAATAAAAATATATGACTCCACGGACTAGCAAGAGCCTCCTTCCTCTACACTGCACTTTGCCCTCCCTACCACTGCACTCTATTTTTATCTTGGCGCCCTTGGCCTGGGGGCTCTCATAATCCCCCTAATTCAGGGAGCTGAAACTGATGGCACCACGATCTTTATTTCTAAACACCGCCCTTGTTTCTTAAGACTTCCAGCCAGCTCACCAAAGCCTGGGAGCAGTGAGGCCTTCAAAGACCAGATGGCGCCAGGATGCATTGTGAAGTGGCGAGAGCGTCACAGACCACGTGAATCTCAGGATCTGAGCGTGGGGTGGGTGTCCGCAGTGGCCCCCGGGAGGTCCCACGACCTTCGTGTAGACTCTGGGCCCGCCAGGAAGGGAGCATGGCCGGTTTCCATCTCTTCTCTCCGCGGCCACATGAGGAGTCTGAGGTACCCTTGCCTGGTAGAGAACGGGAGTTCGCGGCCAAGATGGGCTGGCCTGAGCAGTCCCTGAACCCTTCGACCCAGACTTCTGGCTCTGAGATAGAGACCGAGGTGCCCTGTGTGTACTCAAAATGTTTGCCCACCGGGCGGTCCCACCGGCGTGGGTATATCTCCTCGCTACGAGAAAGCCACAGTCTGACACACGTGGCCCGGAGACCCTCGGACAGAGCCAGGAAGCACAGGTCCGGCAGCCAGCGCCTGGAAGATGCCTGCGAAGAGGCACCAACCAAGTCCAGCAGGACCAGGCAAGAGCCGCAGCAGCAGCAGCAGCAGCAGCAGCAGCAGCAACAGCCCTGCCAGTGCTACCCTGCAGCCCGGGGAGATTCGTCCCCGCAGTACCCAGGGGAAGCTTTCAGTCCTCACAGTGATGGGACTTCGCTTGTAGAAAAGACACAGACTGGAGACCGGTGGGCAGTGCCGGTGTGCAGACATGTAGGTCTCTGGTCCCCTTCCTCGGTTCTCACCGACAAGTCCTCGGGGCACTTCCCAGAGTTTCGGAAGCAATGCACCTGTGTGTGTGCGCAGAAGAAGGGTAGTGGCGACCGGGTTGAGTCCTTAGCCAACCAGTACTGCCAGCCCTCTGGCTCCTGCAAAGAGACGATTAGCCAGCACTCTCAGGTCCTTAAGAACAAGCTGGACGAGACAGTGATTTCTTCCAGGGACCAGAAGATCGTGGCCCTGGTGCTGAGCAGGCTCAAGAAAGCCCAGAGGATGAGAGAGCTACAGCAACAAGCAGCAGTCGCCTGGGAAGAGCTGAAGCGCTCAGACCAGAAAGTCCACCTGACCCTGGAGAGAGAGCGCAGGCTGCTCCTGCAGCAGAGCCAGGAACAATGGCAAGGCCAGAAGGAACAGCACAAGCCTCACCAGGGCCATGAGCAATCTGGCCCGTGGAGGGATCACCAGGCAAAGAGCACGGTCCAGTCAGATAGCAAGCCTGGGTGGACCTTTCAATCTGACAAACCAGAGAACCCAGGCCCGGACAAGCTGGACAGGGCACACGGGCTGGTTGAGCACCTCAAACAGTGTCAAGCGCATAATCTGCGGGAGCAGGAAAGGGTGATGCAGAGTCTGCGGGACCATAACAGGCTGCAGGACCAGGACAGGCTGCAGCTGCAGAAGAGGCTGGAGGCAGCTTGTCACAAGAGGCAGCAGCAGCATGTGACAAGGGGCCAGAAGAAGGTCCAGGAGAGCAATCTAAGCTCTGTTGTCAACTTTCAGGCCCGGAAGGTTCTCATGGACTGCCAAGCCAAGGCGGAGGAGCTCCTCAAGAAGCTGTCCCTGGAACAGAGTGCCCAGCAGTCCCAGGACATCCGAGAAAGTCTGGTTAAGGAGAGGCGTCTGGAGAAGGCCCAGAAAGAGGCTGAGCAGTTCCAGAGAGTGAGGTGGCCTGCGGAGGAAGCCGAGGAACGGCAGGGAGTGAGCAAGCGGGCACTAGCAGAGTTGGCTGAACAGAAGATGAGGCAGGTCAGGAGTCATGCTCACAAGACCACCAAGGACAGGGCGCAGCACCTGCAGGACCTCAACGTCCTACGTGAGAGGAACCATCATACCTTGAAGGTGAGAGCGGAGAAGGAGGAGGAGTGTCATATTGAAGGCATCAAGGAAGCCATCAAGGAGAAGGAACAAAGGGGCGAGCAGATGACCCGAGGGAGAGATCCCACCTTCCGGGAGTACCGGAAGGCTCCCCCAGCTTCCAAGACAAACCGTCGCTTTGGCCAGGTGGCGGCGGCAGAGGCCAGCCTGCTCTTGCACCAGCAGAGTGGAGTCTTCTGAGAACCCAGGAGGAAAGAGGGCGCAGCCCGGCAGCCAGACAGAGACCTGTCACCGCACGATTCCACTTTATAATCCGATTTTAACCGAGCACTGATTTTTAAAAAGTATATAAAATAGCTGCAATTTCCTCCCATGAATTAGTTCATTGATTCACTTGTATGGCATAGACAGGATTGGAGAGAGAAACCGGAGGTGGTGGGGGGGGGGGGCAAGTATGAAAATTGCTTTGCTTTGTGGGGTTTGGGGTGAAGTAGAAAACATTCATTTAAATGCCTTTCAGAGAGTGTAAAAGCACCAGTCAGGAATTAGCAGTGCCAGGGAAGAATGTTCTATTGGAAATAGTTTTATGCTATGATGTGCTAAGTCTTCCCTACTCTACACCTTCATGTGGAATATGAAGCCTGAAGAATCTCCAGGGGGAAACCAAAGGTAGGCTAGGAGAATTTCCAAGTAACTAGACTTGAGAATCTTGTATTAAACTCCTTTCTCAAGAGCTCCTGCTACACTTTTAAAGCCTACAGTATAGAAGTTCACTTAACATAGTGTTTGTCACAGACCACTACCCCATCATCTCTTTTTTGTTTCTCAGGACATTCCATGTTACATATTGGTGTTCTGTGACAAATGCTTTTTTTTTTTTTTTTTTTTAATGTGGCTCTATAGTTCCTCTCAGACTGAGGAGTTCTTTGGATATCCCCACTTGTGACAATAAGAAGTGTTTATAACCCACCACAACGGCATCTCAACTGTCCCACTACAGTCATCAGTATCCCAAGAGCTCAGTGAAACCCAGACGGTGCATACCTGTGATACCAGCCTGGGCTAGCCTGGGCTAGCCTGGGCTACACAATGAGGCCTCATCTCAAAAAGAAACAAACCACAAGATTATACTTAGTCTTTCTTGGAGTGGGGGAGGGGTTTACTCCCATCTTGTCTTATGTCTCCTGATTCTATTGGCATTTCCCTCTCCCTCTCTATTTCTCCTCTGTTCCTTAGGGGGCGGCACGTGATGTCATCCTGTCTACCCACATTATGCCTAATTAGCTTAACTAGGCTCTGAATGAGTGACTAAGCGTGACTCAGTAACATGACTTTTTAAAGATAAGGAGCCAGCAGCAATAGAAATTAACCCACTCTAGCTCTCTGATTCTACAGAAAAAAGAAAAAACTTTTCTAAAAAAATGTAGATTTAAAAAAATGATCTTTGTTATTATTGTATATATGTGAATGGGGCACATACCACAGTGCCCATGTGGTGGTCAGAGGACAACTTTCTGTGAGTTCCACGGATTTGGCACAGGCTGTCAGGCTCACATCATGAGAAGCAAGCACCTTCAGAGGGTGCAGCACCTCACCAGGCAAAGGGTGGAATCTGTATAAGACGTGGAGGGGAAAAGATAGATAATATCCTTAGAGAATTCTTATTTGTAACTCTGAAATAGCAAACATGACCAGACCAGGAACTCTGTACAGAGGTCAGAAGCCAATCCCATTCTGTTTAAACATTGGAAATCAGGCCCTTGTCCGCATCCTGCTTTCTTCCTCTGTCCCGGGTCCTCTTACTTGCTGTCCTTAAACAGGCCTGCTATACCACCCCGTTTCTTCAAACATGTTCATGGAGACCCCAGTTCAAAGATGCAGGCACTCATGGACCAGGCCTCCAGAATTACTCTCTTCATGTCCAAGTTAATCCCATGTTCCAGCCGTGGCAGCATGCTATCTAGGTATTCTGGGGTGATGTTTAACATATTCCAGATCAGCCTTGACATGAGTCTGGGGTTTCCTGTCAGTCTCAGTTTCCTTGTCTTAAAATCAGAGGTAACTCAGACTTCTCAGGCAATGCTGTAAAGCCTTCAGCGCAAGAGCTAATTAGATGAAGCCACCCATGCAAGGTGTTTGGCAAAATTAATATTGACACATGCCATTCTCACCCGACTCCCACCCCCACAGCTTGGTGCCTTCTCACCAGCTGACTCCTCCCACCAAGTCCAAGTTTCATCTTCCTGAGCACAATAGCCATGCTCTGTAAGGAGTATCCATTTTTTGTTGTTGTTGTTTCAATTTAATCTTGTCTTCTGTGGTAGTTTGAACAGAAATGGCCCCCATAGACTTCATGTGTTTGAATACCTGGCCCACAGGGAGTGGCACTGTTAGGAGGTGTGGTCTTGGTGACCCTGGCCAGTGTGCCATCAGTCTCCTTCTGCTGCCTGCAGATCGATATGTAGAGCTCTCATTTCCTCCAGCACGATGGCTGCCTGCATGCTGCCATGCTTCCTTCCATGATGATAACGGACTAAGCCTCTGAAGCTGTAAGTCAGGCCCAATGAAATGTTTTATAAGAGTTGCCATGGCCATGATGTCTCTTCACAGCAATAGAAGTCGAACTAAAGCAGCATTTGAACTAGACTAAATGTCATCTGAGGCCAGGGACAGTACCTTATACTTATTTATGCTCGTGCATAAGGTGGTAGTTGATACACTGTCCGAATAAGAGACTCCACAGCTGGATCCTGTTCCTCTCCCATCTTGTTCTTTGCTCCAAGAAACAAAATATAGACTCATTTGTAGGCTTTGATCTTTTTAAAACCTACTTTATTTGGGGTTCTTTAATGCCTCTACCTCCCTTCCAACCCAACCTACCCTAGTTAGGAGAGAGAGGAGGCTAGGAGAGGCAGGAGAGGTAGACCTTTTCAGACTCAGTTCCTTGGGGGGGGGGGTGATTCCACTCATCATCAGGATTTCAACAGCAGACACAGCAGCAGGAACAAGCAGCAGTGAGAACCTTGAAGCATTCTCTGGAGCATCTTGAGGAGGAGCAATGTGCAGCCAAGCCATGCAAAAAGCAATTGGTCTTGGCTATTTGGGCTATTTATATTCTCCTGTAGTCCACACAGGATGTTTTTCAACTGGCAAAGACCATGTGCCTGCACGAGGCAGTTCCTTTTCTAGCAGACAAAAATCATGCGCCCTCTCACGAGGCAGTTTCACATCCCACACTTGGGATCAAAACAAAAACATGTTTACATCACTATACTCATTCCTTTATCCAACTTTTGTGGAAACTGCTGGCCAAAATAATCTATACAAAATAAAACGGGCAGAAATGAGACTTCCTCATCTTTTTTTTTTTTTTTAAAGCACAGCTAAAACCCCTAAATGGTCCATGTGAGACAAACGTGAGAGAAGTCTACAAGGAGGCAGACTGGTCCTAGACTCCAGGAGCCAAAATAAATCCACACAATAAACCCTGAGATCCTTGAGTTTTCATTTTGCCTCATATGTTCCAGGCTAAAGTATGGACAAGGGTTGCAGCACAACCCAATATCTCCAGCCATAGCCCTAGAACGAATGTGCTCTAGCCAAACTCCAGAGGAAAACCTTTGGCTTCACCTTTGCCCATGGTGGCAAAGACTAAACAGGGAAATGGACTCCCTCACCAGGTTGTGATAAGAAGGTATCTTCCCCTGTCCTAGCAATGCTGGCAGAAACTACATAGCAGCCTGGACTCCTAACTACTTCCTACATCTCTCCAGCTTCCTACTAGGTGCTATGACAGGAAGCCTGGCAGAGAGTAAAAACTTTCATCAGCATCCAGCCGAAACAAGATGATACGTACCATCCCTCACCCATCCACCTTGGTACATGGGGAGCAAGGCAGTCCTTTTGCTTCTCCTAGTCTGCAGCAGTATCTGTCAAAAGCACAGAGGAGGCCCAAGGCTCCCACCTGCACCCAGTAAATAAGGGGGAGTAGCTCTACCCACTTCCGTTGGCAATGGCTAAGTTGGACAAGTGTGGATTTTTATGCTTTTTCCTCAGTGTGAGACAGTGACATGATTTATTTCCTGGAGTACTATCAGAGAAAGTCATATACAAAGGGCATTTTAAATAAGGTCCAACAAGTCTTTTAATTGAACAAATTGTCTAGCTTATCATTGACAATCACTGTACCCAAGAACCAAGACTATCTCAAACTGAATGAGAAAGAGCCATCTGTGCCAAAAGCAATGTTGAAGTTATCTAAAACCCATTTATAAGCAGCTATAGCAACAACAATAACAAAAGGCTTCAACAAGTGATTTTGGGCACACTTAAAATAGTCAAGAAAGTCTCATCAAAGATATAAGAAATATAGAGAAGAACCAATTGGGAAAAATAGAAATAGAAAATGAACTATACAAACCAAAAGCTCTAAGATGGCTCAATTTGAAAAGGCTCTGTCTGTGTAAACTTGTTGTTCAGTCCTTAGAACCAATATGGTGAAAGAAAAGGACAGGTGTCACAAACATCAAAAAGATCAATGGGATGGCTTCATCATCAGAACAAAAAAAACAGAGAGAGAAATTCATGGCTAAAACAAAACAAAACAAAACAACAACAGCAGAGCAACTCTGTGAATAAGGGAAAATTTATTTTTAAAAATTATTTGCACAATGGAATACTACTCATCTATTAAAAACAAACCTTGAAGTTTGCAGGCAATTGGATGGGACTAGAAAAGATCATCCCGAGTGAGGTAACCCAGACCTAGAAAAACACACATGGTATATACTCACTTATAAGCAGATATTAGCTATATAATAAGAATACCATACTACAATCCACAGACTTAAAGAAACTAAATAACAAGGAGGACCCTAGGGAGGATGCTTAAGGCTCATTCAGGAAGTCAAATAGAATAGACACCAGAAGTGCTTATAGAGAGGGAACAGGATGGGAGCCTACCATAGAGGTCCTCTGAAAGACTCCACCCAGCAGGGGGTCGAAATAGATGCTGAGACTCAGCCAACTTTGGGGCAGAGTACAGGGTGACTTAGGGAAGAGTTAGAGGACAGAAGGACCTGAAGAGGACAAGAGCTCTACAAGGAGAACAACAGAGCCAACAGATGTGGGCCCAGGGGGACCCGCAGAGACTGATGCATCAACCAAGGACCATGCATGGAGAAGATCTACACCCCTCTGCTCAGATGTGGTTGATAGGCAGCACAGTCTCCACGTTAGCCACATAATATGGGGAGTAGGGACTGCCTCTGATATAGAGCCTGTTGCCCACTCACTGATCACTTCCTCTTGGTGGGGTGGCCATAAAAGCCCACAGAGGAAGAGGATGCAGGCAGTCCTGATGAGACTTGATAGGCAGCAGATGGTAGGGGACGAGAGCTCCCCTTCCTAAGGACTAGGTGAAGGAGGGGAAGAAGGTGGGAGGGGGAGAGGGGGAGGAGGTGAGGTGAGGGAGGGGGGCTACAATGGGAATGTAAAGTTAATAAATTAAAAATAAACAAACTTAATATTATATATAGCCTCCTGCAATTGCAGGACTATGACGGAAGAGCTGACATTCATAATGTGGGAATCTCAGGAGGAATGCAGAAAAGAAACCAGCTTGGAAGATCCCACAAGGAAATAGTAGCTTCAAATATTTCAAATATAGTGAAGACGTTATGCAAGACTAGAGACAAGAGGACCGTATAGCTGATAAGTTTAGTGAGACACCTGGTCTAACACATACAGAAGTGAAGAGTAATCAAAGTATGTGTCATTAACCTCTGGTCTTCACATATATGTCCGTGCAAACACGTATACACACATACACCATATACACACCCGCAACAGCGCCCCCTCCCTTGTCAAGATCAAAGTCTTGTTGTCTAAGAGAAACACACCTCACTGGCAAAGGCACACCCAGACAGGGAGTGAAAGGATGGAAATCAATACGCCAAATAATGGGATCTAAGACAAGCAAAAATAGCCATACTTAGCATTTAATGCAACAGACTTCAAGGCAAAATTAGAAGAGATTAAAAAAAAATTCACTACAGGTTAATAATGAAAACAATCAATCAGAAAGCTGTAACAGTTGTAAAGTTATATGAACCAAATATTGGACCTTCAATTTCATAAAAAAAAAACCCACACATTTCACATAAAGGGTCAGAAATATCCATACAATAGCTGTAATTCCAATAACCCCATTCTCATCAACAGATTGGACAGCCAGACTGTAAGATACCTCAGAAACTGCACCACTGATCAAATGAACAAGAGACACCCACAGAATATACTCAGAAGCCCATGGGACAAGCCCTAAAATAACACTTTAGGTTATAAAACAAAAATTAAAATGATTGTTTAGTCTTTTTACATCACAACGGAATAAAGGTGGCAATCAATCGCAACAGAAACCTGTAGACACTCTACAAACACATGGAGAGTGAGCAGTGTGTTCTTGAATAACCAGTGGCTCACTAAGGAAAGATTTAAATTCCCAGTATCAAATAAAGGTACAATTTAACAGAACATTGCAATGAGATAAGGAAGTTTTAAAAGGAAAGTTTAGCTCTAATTACATTTTAAGAAATCAAAGAGATCTTAAACAGATAATGATACCTACCTTAGATTTTTATATAAATAAGAACAAGCTGAACTGAAAGTCCTTAGAAGAAAGAACTGATACAGATTAAGGTAGAAATCAATTAAATGGAAGCCAAAATAAAAAAGGACCAAGAGCAAAGGACTGGTTTTTTAAACTTAAATTTATTTTTTCAGATTTATTCACTTTACATTACAAGCATTACCCCCTCCCTCATATCCTCCTGGTTCCACCCTCCCTCCCTCTTCCCTCCTATGGTGCTCCCCTAGTCCTCAGGAATGGGGAAACCGTCTCCTCTATCAACTGACTCCAGCCTACCAAGTCTTGTCAGGGCTACCTGCATCTTCTTCTGTGGCCTGGTAAGGCTGCCCACCAGGGAGGAATAATCAAAGAGCAGACAACGGAGAAGGACTGGTTTGTTAATAAACAAGCCCTTAGTCAAACTAACCATAGAAAGAGAAGACTCAAATTAATAAAATTAAGGATGAAAATGGATACACAGCACATACCATTAAAATACAAAAGACCCCTAGTGAATATTTTGTAAAAAAAAAAAAAAAAAAAAAAATATATATATATATATATATATATATATATATATATATATATATATATATATATTTGCGAAAAGTTCAAGAAAATTATAATTAAATTCCTAGAAACCTATGATCTACCAAAATTAATCAAAAGCTATGTAAGCAACACAATCAGATCTATAACTGCAGTAAGACTGATGCAGTAACAGTTTCCTAGCAAAACTTCAGGATGGATAGTCACAGGATGGATAGACCTTGAAGGTTGAAGGCTTGAAATACTGTATGGAATTAAGACTCAGCTGAGAGTAATAAGGCAAGAGTAACAAAGTGGGCACAAATAGTAAAGGAAGAAGTAAAATGTCCTCTTTTAAGATGACATGATCATCTAAGGACCCCAAAGATTCTACCAGAAAACTCTTAGATATGATAAACACATTTAATGAAGTAGCAGGATACAAAAATCATAAAAACCAGGGCTGGAGAGATGGCTCATACTGAAGAAAGAAGATGCTGGAAGATGGGAAATCATTACTGTTTCTGAAAGTGGGCTACTGATTTCTTGTAATGTACCTCCAAATCCCAATGATTATTTTAAAGCCTGGGGGGGGAACCCTAAATTTCATGTGAAATACCAAAAATAACTAAATAAAAGTAGGCAGAAAGAAAAATGCTGAAGCTATCATCATAGCTGATCTCAAATTTTACCTCAGAGCCATAGTAACAAAGACTGTTACTGGCATAAAAACAGACAGGCCAATGTGTAACAGTAATTGTTATTTGCCTGTTGTAATTGTTTGTTTTTTTGTTTGTTTGTTTTGTTTTTGGAGACTTACTGCATCCATCTGTTAACTTAGGCCTAGTCCTGGAAGCTTCTAGTCTTCAGACAATATAATTTAGGCCTAGAAAGTTTTTGGCCTCTGAGAGTTACTGATGAATAAGCTCATCCTTTCTAGCTCTTTCTGAACTCTGGCTGGCTCATTCAACTCAACTGTTCTGCCTCAAACTCCTCTCCAAGGTGACTGATTCAAACTGGCTTCTCTCAGCTTCTGACTGAATTGCTCTGCTTGGCCTCAAACTAACTCTAGCAATCTGTTCTAACCTTCTGGTTCCTTCTCATCCTCTGGCTCATTTTTGTCTTCACCTGTGTCTAATTTGTTCTCTCTTCAATCTTCTCAGTAAAACTGCTCCCCCTACCCCCCACACTGCTCTCTAAGTCCTCTCTCTTCTTGTGAGGGTTGGGCATATCTTATTCTGTCAAATCTTTCTCTGATTTGTCACTTTGCCTCTCAATTAGACATCACTTTCAAACATGGGTGTTTCCTTCTACAAACTACCTTTACCTTCATTGTTTGGGTAAAGGTGTGTGCTAAGGACACATCTGTATTCTAGCCAGGGTAGCCATGTTGCTGGATTGAAATCCCTCTACACCAATGGAATAGATGATCCAGACATAAACAGACAAACACAGCCATCAGCTTTTTAACAAATGTACCCAAAGCATAGAGAAAATACCCTTTCAGCAATGACACAGGGGTGGGGCACTGCTTAGTGGATATCCACATGGAGTGCAATGAAATTAGATTCCCTACCTTTCACCCTGTACAAAAATCACTTCAGAATGGACCAACTGAAACTTCTAGAGAAAATGCAAGTGACAAGCTTCCAGAAGCAGGTGGGGGCAAGGATTTCTGTAAAGCATGTTGGTAGCGTAAGAAATGATAGTAACAGACAAATAGCACAGTAAGAAAATAAAAACCACCAGAGAGCGAGGAGACGGCCGACAGAACGGGAAGTTTCTGCTAGCTATACTTCTGGTCAGGGATTGGTATCTGGAATCTATAGAGAACTTTCTTTAAAACCCGCCCAAAGCCAATCTTCCAGTCCATAGGTGAGCAGTGACTGGAGCAAAGGCCTCTCAACAGGAGAAAAACAACTAGCCAGTAAATCTATGAAAAACAAAAGCGTGCCGCATCCTTAGCCATCAGGAAGGGGCAAGTTAAAGTGACACAAGGGTTTGGTCTCATCGCAGTCCATGACAGGGTGTTGATCAAGTGCAACAGCCATGTCACGCCCAGAAGACAGCATTTCACAGCACTCCTCCCCTCCTCTTCCACAACATTTCCTGAGCCTTAAAGGAGTGATGAAGATGTTCTCTTTAGGGGTGAGCACTTGACAGCCGCTTGACTGTTCTCAGCACTTGAATGTTGTTTAGTCTCTGTCCCACCCACTGCAGAAAGAAGCTCTTCCATAAAGACTGAAACCAGCTCTCAACTATAGGCACAAGCATAACAATTTAGACAACAGTTTAGCAATGTGGCCAGACAGTGAAACAATAGCAGTAAGGTTCCCCCCAAGACCTATAAACTCAAAAGCTATTGGTCTTTGACTAGCTTTAGATCGCAAGATAATGATTTCCCTACCAAGGAGGACCAGGTCTAAAATCCCATCAGAGAGCAGTTGCTTACTCCCATGTCTCAGTAAGGTCTCTATTACTAAGGATATGAGTCTGGGTGGGACTTTCCCCAGTGGGCTGGACCCTCCCACATCAATTATTAATCAAGAAAATATCCTACAGATTTACCTACAGGCAATCTATTGGGGCATTTTCTTAGTTGAGGTTTTTCTTCCCAGTTACCTCTAACCTGTGTCAAGGTGACAGAACACTAGCCAGGACACACGTAGCACTGCTACTGCACCCATGAACATATCTTCCTAGTAGGTTGGTATTGTAGCACTCAAGGTCCACAGCTGGGTAAGACAATTGATAGCCTCTCTCCCTCAGCAGCTTGCATAGCACCAGCACCATGAAAGCTAGCAAACATTGAGGGAACAGCCACATCAGCTCCAGCTTGATATCTCTGTGTTTTGTATCTAGAGAGTGTGGTGTCTTTAGCAACAGGGTTTTACTACCTAGTTCTGGTGGGCAACCAAGAGATAGAAGTAACCTGTATTGTTTGTGGGAACATCCAGAACCCTTCTGAACAACAACTCATCAGGAGCTATCCCACACCTAGAATTTTATCTAATAACCTGTTGCTTCTGGGATCAGCATTAGGGTCTAGATTCAAACACATACACAGGTTCACACACACACACACACACACACACACACCTACACACATGTGTACACACACATGGCGACTATTTGAGAGAAGAGATGGAGAGATATGAACAAAGTACAAATTGTAAAAGTCTTATAATACCCATTAGTTGGTTTATTAACTATTTAATTGTAAAGATCTGTTGATCATTTAAGTGTACAAAAGAAAAAAGAAACAGAGAGAACTGCAAACTTATTGTAGAATTAGCCTATGGAGAAAACATAATAATTCTAAACATGTATGCACCAAACAGCAGAGCTAAAAAACAGCGTGAAACAAAGTTAAAGAATCAGAAAGAAACCCATGAGTACAATTGCTGATTTTTAATAACCCTCTAAGTAACTGATAGACCAACTAAGCAGAATCTGGAAGGGCGGGGGAATAAAGAAAGGATCTAATCCACATTTTCAGAAATCACCAATAAAAGCAAATGCACATATTTTTTCCTGGAATATATTCCAAGCAAGAATGTGTCATGGGCTATAACACAAGCACGTCTTTTTAAAGAGTTGGAATCATACAAAGTAATAGAATCGAATCATAAATTAAAATAAAAATGGTAATGGGAAAACTTTCAGTACTCAAAAATCAAACACAGCACTTCTAAGTTATCCGTAAGTCAAAGAGAAACTCTAAAGAAAAATTTTAAAATACATTGATCTGAATGAAAAGAAAAACTATCAGATCTGTGGGACATAGCTAAAGCCATGCTGAGAGGAAGCTCAGGGCATCATGTGCGTCTATTAGAGAAACAGGAGAAGTCTCAGATTAGCGATATATAATTCCACTCCTACAATGTAGAGAATGAGCAAAATAAAATGAAAGCAAGCATTAGAAAGAATAAAAATTTTAAAAAATCATTTAAAGACAACTACAGTAGAGAAAAATTCAAGAAACAAAGATCTGATTTTTTAAAGAGAACCTCAATAAAATTGACAAACATCTAGAAAACTAACAAAAATATCACAAAATTATCAATATCATGAATATAACAGCTATACCACCACAGAGGCATACAAAAGATAAAAACAATATGAATAAATTTATGCACAGATTGATACAGATTGACAACCTAGGTAAAAATATCAGTCTCTCAAAAAAAATGCTAAATCCCACAATTCACTCATTAAAAAACAGACCCTTTAAACAACCTCACAATTAATAATAATACTAAAATCATAACTAAAAAATGACTCTCAGATCTAGTCTAGATAGTTTAATACAAGAATTTTATTAATGCTCAAAGAAAATATGACATCCATTCTACACAACTTCTTCCAGAAGACAGATGAACAATGAGCACTTTCTAATTCATTTCAGGAAGTTGGTATTCTCCTCATAGCAAACCATCCAGAGATCATATGGCATAAACAAAAGCTAGAGAAATGTTCTTTATGAACATATACATAAGAATTCTTAAAATGTTGGCAGATTGCTTTCAACAACATGCAAAAAGAAATACACACTACAACTAAGACAGAGATATTCTAAAAACTCAAGTTGGCTTAATCATTTAAGACCAGTCACTCTGTGAACAAGACGCTTTATCGACAGGCTAAAGAAGAAAAGTCCTATGAAAATTCATTGCTTGGGGATGGAGAGATGGCTCAGATGTTAAAAGCACTCACTACCTGTTCTTCCAAAGGTCCTGAGGTCAATTTCCAGCAGCCACATGTTGGCTCATAACCATCTATAATGAGATTTGGTGCCCTCTTCTGGCATGCAGATATACATGAAGACAGAATACTATATAAATAAATAATAAATAAATGGATCTTAAAAGAAAAGAAAAGAAAATTCTTTGCTTGATGGAGAAAGAGCACTTAGCAAAATCCAATGCCAACTCATGATTATGTTCCAAATAAATGGAAATATTAATAGAACTTCTTCATCTTGATAAGAAACATTTACAGAAGTAAATAAATAAAACAAATAACAATAAACAACAAAATATATCAACAGTAGATGCCTTAGTGTTCACCCCAAACCAGATACAAGGTAAAGATGACCATTTTCACCACCCTTATGCACTACAGCATTGAAAAGGAAGAAATAAAAATTAAAGGCATTTAAATAGGAAGAAAGAAGAAATAAATCTATTCTCTCAGTTTGATGGAAATATGATCATTTATGGAAGTCTACATAAATGCTCGGGTGCTACTAAGTCACTATGTTAAGATAGAGACTGATATACAAAGATTGACAGTAATTCTACATAAACCAATGAAATGTGCATCGGTGAAATTTACAAAGCAATATTGTTTATAATTACCTAAAAATAAGAACTACCCAGATGTAAGCACAACTGTTGGAATATGGCCCATGAATGGAGCTCTGTGAGGAGAATTTTGAGAGCTTGCAAGAATCTCCAGGAAAATAAGGCAAGAGTCTTGCAGCTTCTCTTCTTTCCAAACATGGATTTATTCTTGACATGGGCTTTTGTGCTCCTCCCAGGGGTAGTAAGTAGGAGTGAGTTTACTTTAGATTGCCCATTATCTTACTTTTATTATTCAAGAAATGTCAAGCACACCTGTCCTTGAGTTTCTATGCAGCTTGAAGTCCTGTGAACTCTGCTCAAGTGACCTTACCTAACCCGCAGAATATAAATTGCCTGATGCTCTAAATAAAGTCCACCTACTGCATGCGATGTTATTCAGCCTTGTTTTTAGGTCTCACTCTTTTAGGTTTATGCCACCAATTTTTGCAGTGACAATAACAAAGCATGCATAAAACTTGTTTGTTGGGCCTTCACACGAAGCTGATGGAACAAAATCACAGATGTGAATACACGACGAGACCTTATGAAATGGCTCGGTATGGCTACATACACCTTGTTTGCTTTCCTGTGGCTGTGATTAAAAATACTCTGGCAAAAGCAACTGGGGAGGAAAGGTTTGTTCTAGGCTGTGGTCCATCACTATGGGGAAGCCAAGGTAGCAGACACTTGAAGAGGCTGGATATATTATAGCCATAAGCAAGAGCAATGAACCAATGCCTGCACGCGTATGTTCAGCTCACTGTTCCCGCTCTTACACTCATCCACAGTCCTTGCCCAAGGTACGATGCTACCCACAGTCTCCCTATCCCAATTTCCAGAATCAAGACAATCCCTCATAGACATGCCAACAACCAATTTGATCTAGACACTCTTTCTTTGAGACTCTCTTCTGAGGCAATTCTAGATATGTCAGTTTGACAATTAAAACTAACCAGCACTAGATGTTAATTCTCTCCAAAGTAATATATAGATTTATTGAAATTCTTGTTAAAACCCCAACCAGATTTTTTTGGTAGGTATAGACGTAATAATTCTAAACTTAATCAACTTGGCTGCTTAATCAACAGGAGCATCCTCTCCAATGCCTACCTTTCCATAGTGCTATGTATGTGCTATGCAGGCTGCTGTCTTACCCAGCTGTGTGCCCTGTGAGCTGTAATAATAATGACACTGGCAAGAGATGTTCAACGGTGCAGTAGTGGCACCAGTGTTATGAGGGATAAGATAACCAATTGCTTTCTGATTGGATTTAAGGCCAGATCCACGGGAGGAAACACATGCCTGGTACTACTAATCTGGCCAAGACCACATGGGTGGGGAGCCCACAGGCCCTAGGGATGAACTTACTATTATTTTGCTAATGGATACAGCATCAGACTTTCCTCTAAATTCATGTCACTCTACCTTTAGATTAGTGCAGCCTTCAGACCTCGTAAGAGAAGTTTCTTTGTGAAGTGAGGTACATGATGGTTAACGTTAGAAGCTCACAACTAGTTAAAGAGAATAAGTGTCAGTAAAGTGCTCAGTGGCAAATGTTGTATCTATGTCACACCCCTTCCTAAGACTCATGGACCATAGTGTAATAGGGGAGGCAGGAAAGTTGTAAGAGTCAGATGTTGGGAGAACCAGAGCAGAACAGTGCCTTCTGGATGTGGCTGGGCTGCTGTATGCAAGAACTCACAGTGGCTGCGATTGCCTGCATAAGATCTGCACAAGATCAAGCAAGTCAACATTCCACTATGGAATGGGAAGGAACTTATGAGCTCTCACCCCTGAGAAGCAATGAAAAACTGATAGCTTCTCTGGGAGGGAGAGTCAGTCTTCTTTAAGGGTGTGGCTCCTGGTACCCTGACCATGCTCCAGTGGGCAGCACCACTGGATGTATGGGCAGCACAAATTATAAGTTTGTTAATCAAGTTTAAAAACAAAAACAAAAAACAGAAGCTGTGATGGGTTGGCGGTGCAGTAGATTTGGAAGGAGTTAGGGGAAAGAATGGGAGTGAATATAATCAAATACATTACACATAAAATCCTCAAAGAATTTATAAAAACACTTAAAAATGGAGCCATAATAAGACAGTGCAATTTTTTTAACAGAGTAACTAAAATAAGATACAATGACAGCATCAAATACTGGCAAGGGTACAGAGTTACAGGCCACTCACACATTGGTGGTAGGAATGTAAAATGAATGAAGCACTCTGGAAGACAAAGTGGCATTTTCTTCAAAAAACAAGGATGCAACCACCACACATGCTCCCCAGTAACTGCACATAAGAACATTTATTGGAGATAAATTAAGATCTCTGTGCATCTGAAAGCCTACAGAGGAGTGCTTGTACATAGCTTCAATGACAGTAGCCTGGAACAGTTCAACCCAACTGTTTCCAGTTGAAAGGTTAAACAGACTGCAGTAAGACCAAACTGACCTCGCCAGAACTCAGCAATAAAAAGAACCTAATTATTGCTACACACAACAAGATGGATGAGTCTCAGGGAACTATGCTGAGTGGAAAAAAAAAAAACAGCCAGTTAATAGAGGTAACACAGTATGTAGTCCCACTGTGGTAGCATGGCTGAAGTGGCAGGACTGCAGAAATGGAGACACAATTAAGAGTTCCCAGGACCAAGGGTGGGGGTGCATAACTGTAATCCCAGCACCCAAGGAGGCAGAGGCAGGTGGATCTTTGTGAGTCCGAGGCCAGCCTGGTCTACAAAGTGAGATCAGGACAGCCAAAGAAACAACAAACAAAACCCAGAAAACCCTGTCTTGAAAAAATATTTTTAAAAAAGAGTCCCCAGCCCCAAGACC
This sequence comes from Acomys russatus, assembly GCF_903995435.1. Classification (NCBI taxonomy): domain Eukaryota; kingdom Metazoa; phylum Chordata; class Mammalia; order Rodentia; family Muridae; genus Acomys; species Acomys russatus. The sequence goes on along the minus strand of NC_067142.1, from coordinate 77,142,734 downwards.
TGTAGCTGGGATAGAGATGGGGAGACTTACAGCTATCATGAAACTGAGACATGAGGGAGGGAGGGATGCCTCAGGACATAGAGGTGTTCTGAATCTGGACAGTATTATTGCCAGTGTTCTAAGTGATTTGAATGATGGCTTACAAGAAGTTAACATGAGGGGAGCTGTAAACCATGTCCAAGAGTTATTGAAGGCTTCCTAAAGACATGGATGAAGAACTAAAGAGATCACTCAGCAGAAGGGTGCTTCCTGGTCTTGCAGAGGATCCCAGTTTAGTTCCCAGTACCACACTGGGTGCTCACAGCCCAGTGTAACTCCATCTCCACAGTCTCTGGCTCCCTCTCCTGGCCCCCCCTGCATGTTCATGCATGCATATTTATGTGCGCTTATGCATAAGTAAAAAGAAAATCTACACAAGTAAAGTGATCTCAGAATAACAGCTATAGGAATAAAATAAAAGTACTGTTGTCTATACCTTGCACATTGTAGAGGAAGACCTTGAATTCCAAAAGAAGAACTAAGCTTGGTAAAATGTTATCAATCCAAAGAAAAACCAAGCCTTGCTAAACCGTCAAACAATAGCCTTTGCTATTGGCTAAAATGTAAAACCGAATCCAGGCATCTTTATAATATTTAAACGAGTGGAATATGATCCAGGAAAAGTGAGCTTGGTAAAAATAATTGCCATGAAGTAAAGTCCTCAGGAACAGAGGCTGGACAGGTCATGTTTGATATTGCCCAAACCCCTGATCGATAAATACAACTGATCTCAATGTAAGAAATCATTTTGTTAATAAAAAAACAAAGATAATGGAAAAATTTGCAAGCAGCAACTTGGTCGTTTAGAAAGCTGATTGCGAAATTGAATAGGCTTAAATGAGTTGTGCTAGGAAAAAAGATCTTAATTAAAATGTTGTAACCTACTTTTTTGTGACTTAAAACATTTGCATGTAAGTATCCGTCAGATGCAAATGAATGAGGTTGACGTATCTTACCCTCTAATAGCCAAATACTACCAAAGGCTTGGTGCATCCCACACATTTATTTATCTGTTTAATTACGTAGCTTCTCACTGGCGTAAGCATTATGGTCTTTCACGGGTAAGGGTCAGTAACACAGCAGTGAGGTTGGACAGAACTTTTCTGCTATTGCTTGTAGGTAGTACAGGTGGAATGTGAACCCAAGCCTTTTGAATACTGCATGTCATTTTTGCATCTTGCTTGGCCTTCTAGCAATTCAGTGGTTAGGAGGCAGGCTCTGAAAGTAGGCTCCCTGTGGCCAATGGGAAGCTCAAACCCTGGGCCCAGTGAGTGACCCTGGGCAACATTCTTTTTTTTTCCCCACCTTTTTTTTTTTTATTAATTTATTCTTGTTACATCTCAATGGTTATCCCATCCCTTGTATCCTCCCATTCTTCCCTCCCTCCCATTTTCCCATTATTTCCCTCCCCTATGACTGTTCCTGAGGGGGATCACCTCCCCCTGTATATGCTCATAGGGTATCAAGTCTCTTAACCCCTCCCTGAGGGTTAGTCTCCATTGTTGATTTGACTTCATTCAGCACCACTCAGGTGGTGTGAGAGCATTTTCACAGATGTAATTGTAGCCAGCAGTGTGGGCTGGTGTCCTGGACAGGCTAGAAGGGAGAAGGGAGGACGTCACCAGCGCCAGCATCCATCTCTCTCTCTGCCTCTTGGCTGCAGACACCTCATGCTCCATCCACCTGCCTCGATGCCACGATGGGGCAGGCTTCCTCAATCTGTGAGCCCAAAAGAGCCCTCTCTTCCTTCCTTCCCTAAGTGCTTTTCATCACAGTATTTTGCTACAGTGATGAGAAAAATAACCAATACACCATCCATGCATCAGTTTCTTCACACAGTGGACCTAAGCACACAACCCTTAGGGTTGTGCTGTGTAAATGGATGAATTCATGAAAGGGGTGTAGAACGTGAGAGGAACTCCGTGTTTGTTTTTATTAGAAATATTCCCGTGACTTTAATACCGGTCAAATTTTAACTGTTAAAAAAATCTGATTTATGGACCAGGCATGTAGCCCAGTGATAAAGAAGTTGATGGCATGTGTAAGGCAAAGAGTTCAATTAACAGCATTGTAAATGCGTGTGTGTGTGTGTGTGTGTGTGTGTGTGTGTGTGTGTGTGTGTGTGTGTGTACAGCAGAATCAGAATCTGTGACCAATGAATGACAACCTAACACTTCTCACATCCTAGAATGCACATGCCTTTTACACTGGAACCTTTGAAGACTGGTTTTCAGCTGAACTTAACGTGATAATTTCAATTTTCAAGAAATTACTTGGCTTTCCACTGCTTCTGGTGTTTCACCTCTGGCTGTGTGGAGTCAGTTCAACATTGGGGCCTGGCTTTCCTGGTGATCTCACATAGATTCTGACCCTGCTGCGGCTTCACAGAGGGGAGGGACATGCTTATTCTACCTCAGACATTAGATCTTGCTGGGTCTCATTATTGCTTAAAATTCTTTTCCTGGAAGAAGTGGGGCATATAAACAAAGCCTACCCTTCCTTGCGAAGGCCCCAAGGACAAACTGATGTTTAATCCCACTGAACCTCACCTTGGGAACCTAGTCAATTCATTGGGGCTGTTTACAGAGCACAGCATAGGTGCCTCTACAGTAGCCCTACTGACAAGTCTTTCACCCAACATGGATGGTGGCTTCCCCAAGGCTGCATAGATGAAGTTTGCTTCCCTTAGGCGTCTCCAACCCTATATACTCTAGCACCTCCCTTAGGATAAATTCACATACAAAGGGCGTGGGGCGGGCTGCCTGTATACTTAAGGGAGATCCAGAAACCCTCCGGCCTCGTCATTCTAGGAGGGAGTGTCCACAGTCCACAGGCTCCATCATGCACTTTTGAAAGTAGTCACAGAAGGGCTGAAGATGGCGTCTGTTTTGCTCGGAGGATTGTGCTGAACAACACCTGGTTCATCCCTGAAATGATCTGAGACAGTACTCGCCTCTTTTTTTGTGCACCTTGCATAACCAAGCCTTTCAATAATGGGCTGTTAAAAATTATTTTTGAGACATCGGGTCTTTGCCAGTGGATCTTGTCTTTTTTAAAAAATTGTGAGTGTTCTGGGTATTTTTCAATTTCATGTCTGGCTATAACCAGACTCATTTCTCTTTTAATAGCACTTGAACCAGAATAGTTCTATTTTGAGATAATGTCCCTGTGTTTCAAAAAGACTTGTTGTTGTACTTTGATATGACAGATGTTCAAACTCAAAGGAGCTGGTGGGTCAGGTGCACCAGCAAATTGATATTTTTGAGGTTACAGAGGTGAGTTAATTCTCCAAAAACCAGAGGACCCACTTCAAAAACTTCGGAATCTTATTTTCCTCAGAGTTGTAATTGTCATTTGTATTTGATGGATGATTCGAGTTCCTAAAACCTTCAGGTCTCTCACTGCCTTGTAGGTGACAGTTAGGTGGGGGGCTTAGGTCCCAGTGGTGTCACACTCCTTCTGCAGCAGCAGTGTGGAAATGTGTGCGGCCAGCGAACCACCCTTCACAGTCACATCAGAAATAGCTGTTTTATGTTCAATTCAGCATCAAATATTAATCAGGTGTTAATGTGGAGCATCTCCTGAAAGCAAGGAAAATTGGCCACCAAAAGCTTTAGGCCTTTGTGCATATTGTTTGTAGCCCAACTATTTACTTCAATGCCTCCAATATGGAAAAGTTCAGAGAAGATTTGGATATTTTTTTTTTTTTTACGAATATGGGTCATTAGCATTTCACATATAGGATTGTAATCCTCCAAGCCTGAAACCTGGGCCTTCTATGACTCTGATCAGAATAGTGTAGTATTGGGAAGAGTATTTAAGGAACGTTAAACAGAACGAGAAATACTAGATAAGCTACAGGCACGTGACCTAACCACACAACATAGAAAAGCACATGCCATAAACAAGACCTAGTATTAGTTTAAAGCTAATCACAGAAATGAAGTGTTTCTATTTTTTTTTCTTGGACTCTCACATTCATTCTCCCCTTTACTATCGTGGAAACGGGTCCAGACTTCCTCTTCTGACAGCGCAGAAGGCAACATATCCCCGTTTCAAGCTGCTGTTTCATTCACTAGATACATGGCTGGCATTACAGACCTGAGGGAGGGTCCCAGGGACCGCGCAGATCTGGGAAGACAGAGGAATACTTCTCCGAGGAAGATAGAGGAATACTTCTCCGAGGGCAATCCTCAATATCAACAAGCCAAAAGGGGGACGCTGACTCTGAAATTCCCAGTTGACAGAGGCCATGGGAGGAGTTGCCAAAAGCCAGGCTCATGGAACCGGTGGCCACTGACAGGCACAAGCGTGGGTCCAGTCTGCAGACAGGATTTCTACAAATTGAGTCAAATATGGACTCACAACTCTGTTGGTGAAAAGATCATTCCTGCCACAGTTGAGTGGAGAGTGGGGTATGACTTTCACACGTACTCTGGTGCCTCATATTTGACCATGTCCCCTGGAGGGGGAGACCTGGTGGCACGCAGAGGAAGGATAGCAGGCTACCAAGAAGAGGCTCGATACCCTATGAGCATATACAGGGGGAGGAAGTCCCCCTCAGGCACAGTCATAGGGGAGGGGAGTAAGGGGAAAATGGGAAGGAGGGAAGAATGGGAGGATACAAGGGATGGAATAACCATTGAGATGTAACAAGAATAAATTAATAAAAAAATTTTTAAAAAAAGAAAGAAAAGATCGTGAGGACTCATCCTAATTTGAAATATTAGAATTATCAAATCAGAATAGAGAAAACCCAACTGGAAATGAAAAAAAAAATGGAGACATATAAAAAGCAGATAGAAAATAAAATTTAAAAATTTTAAATTTTAAAAATAAAATTTAAAAATTTTAAATATTAAAAATAAAATTTAAAAATTTTAAATTTTAAAAATAAAATTTAAAAATAGAGTTTTCGCTATTCAGCCTACCTAGAAGAGAGGGTGAATACCATATCAAGGCCCAGCCAAAGAGACAATTAGTGAATGAGAAGACAGAGCTGAAGAATGTGAGGAAATTTCTCTGACTATCCCACAGAAAAACAAGACATAAAATGAGAAGAATATGTCAATTATATATGGAAGATTAAGGGAGATGTTTCAATATCTAGTCAGAGTCCAGGAGGAATAGAGAAAATGGAGGAGAGGTCAAATTAAAAGATTATTTTTCAGGAACTTTGGAAAGATGAACTCAGGGACATGGGAGATACACAGTCTCTGAATACCACAGTGAAATTAAACCTAAGTCTAGAAGGGCTGCGGAGAGTAAGTCAGTCAGTAGAGTGCTTGCCCAGCACAGCAAAGCTCTGAATCCCACACTCAGCACCCCAGTAGCCAGGTGGGGTGGGGCACACCTGTGATCTCAGCCCTTGGGAAGTGGAGGTAAGGGGGTCCAAAGTTTGAGGTGAATTTTGATTACCTAGAGAGTTTAAGGCTGAGCTACATTAAGCTTTAAAGAGAGAGCAGAGAAGTTGGAGGAGGGAAAGAAGGAGGGAGCGAGAAAGGGAGGGAGGGAGGGGAAGGAAGGAAGAAAGGAAGGAAATAAGATGTTGAACACAACAAATGGACAAAAGAAGAAAATGCATTACTTACCAAGAAAACAACCGTGTTGGGAGCCACTTTCTCAGCAGAAAACCGGAATCAAGGAGACAGCAGAGCATTACTTTCTTGGAGCAAAGAGAAAATAACAGCCATTCTACAGCTGTCCAGCCAACAGGTGGATCACTTCGAGTCCAAGGCCAGCCTGATCTACAGAGTCCAGGACAGTCAAGGCTACACGGAGAAACCCTGTCTCGAAAAAAACAAAAACAAACAAAAACTCCACTTGGGAGAGGGAAATAAAGACATTTTCAAAGAAACACAGACAGCAGATTAAAAAGGAAAAAAAAATGGTCTTGGAGGTCAGGGAAAGGCCTGATATTTATGAAAATTAGATAAATATTAACAATATTATCTATAGAAAAGTTCAGATCTAATTTCCAGGTCTACTTTATGGAAACAAAAATGTTTAAAGGGGGGAAAACAAACATAAAGCTACAATAATATGAAAGTTGGAAGAAGAAATAGCTGTAGCTTAGTGGAGCATCAAGGCACACGCCTGTGATCCCAGCACTCCGGAGGAGGCAGAGACAAGTGGATCTCTGTGAGTTCAAGGCCAGCCTGGTCTACAAAGTGAGTCCAGAGGCTCCACAGAGAAACCCTATCTCAGAAGAAAGAAATAAAGCAAGAAAAAGAAAAGAACAATTGCTTTGCGTGTAACTTTTCAAGATAAGCCATAAAAAAAATCAGAGAAAGTTCACTGTGACTTCCAAATAAGCAGAAGAAATGGAAAAAGCGCCAAATTTTAAGAGTCAAGGAGAAAAAAAAAAAAAAAAGAGAGAGAGAGAGAGAGAGAGAGAGAGAGAGAGAGAGAGAGAGAGAGAGAGACAGAGATTTTTTTTTTAATGGAGTAAATAAGCTAAAAATAACACACACTAGAAAGGAATAGAGATCTGTCAGTCACAACCGTAAATGGAAAAGGACTCGGCAGATAACAGATGGGGACTGTCACGCTGGGTGTTTTTAAGGTTTGCTCTGTGTTATTCACCGGGGACGCATTTAAACACACGGACCAGGAAGTGCTGGAAGGTACAAGATACACAAAGCAAACATCAGCTAAAGAAAGTGAGTCCTAACCGTCAGGAAAAATAGACTCTCACGCAGGAAAGCATCACCCAGATGAAACCGACCACTGCCTAACAACCAAATGTTCGACTCATCTTGAAAATAAAACAACTCTGAAGGTCTTACATACCCATAAAACACCGCTTATAGAACCCACGGGGAAATTAAACTCACTACCAGAGTTTAACGTTCAAGGATCCTCTTTATTGGATGACAGGGAATATATTCGGAAGGTAAACAACTGCAATTAGCCCCTGTGACTCACTGAGCACATGTAGGCTCGCCAATGAACTGTTTACAGAAATTGGCTGTGGACTAGTCCGTAAGAGAACTGCTCAGACTCGTAAGTGCCCAGTACCATATAAATTGCTATTCTCTTATAGTGCAATTAATTTGTAACTCAAAACTATATGCCTAGATTGTAAAACATTTTAAACACTTTGCAGATGAAAAAGATCATAGTAGAAGCCTGAAAATATTTAGGGCTGAACAATAACAAATATAGCACACGCCGAGGCTCACAGCTTGGAACAGAAAAAGATTATGTGAGAGAAACAGAAAGAACCAGATAGTTATTAACACGAGAGAAAAAAAGCTGAACATTACTGAGCTAAGCACTCAATTTAAGAAATTAGAAAAATGATGGAATAAATTCATGAGAGTAGGAAAAAGTTAGCCATAAACACAGAAATTAATAAATGGGAAAGTCGGCATAATAGAGGTGATTAATGGATCCAAATATTTGGTCTTTGGTACCCAGATAAGCAAGCTTTTATCGGTGGTGTTCAAGAAAGACTCACACACAATTCCGGAAGTAAGAACAAGGGTATGATGGGCGAGCCACAGGGAGGGAGAAGACAAGAGTGTGCTGTCACAGACATGCCAGCCCATGCGGACAGCTGAGCCTAGAGGAAATGAAGGCATTCCTTTAGCTTCTATCACAGGCCATTTATTTATTTTGTGTGTTACATGTGTGGAGGTCAGAGGACAGCTCGCAGGAGTCGGGTCTTTCCTTCTCCCCAAGGAGTCCCAGGAACCAAACTCGAGTTGTCAGGCATATAGCAGAGAGCACATCTACCCACTGAGCTACCTTGCCAGCTCCGGCATCCCTTTAAAAATAACAAACTCTTTTTAAAAGAATGCCAATAGCCCCATAACCACTTAAACAAGCGGATCAATTGTTTAATTTCCCCCCAAACAGAAGCACCACGCACAGATGATTTTGTAGGTAACTTCATCCAAGCATTCAAAGGCAATATCCTAATCATATGCAAACTCTTTGAGGAAAAGCAAATGAAAAAGAATACTTTGCAACTTACTTTCTGAGCTTGCTGTACCTTTGATACTAAAACTCAAAATTACAATAAAGAAAAAAAACATAATGAAGTCTTCATTCATGAATGCAGAGGCAATAATCCTACACAAATATCAGCCAAATGAATCCTGTGCTTAATGAAAAAAAGATAATACTGTACCACTAAGCTGAATGCATTCCAAGAGTATCAGGTTTAACTTTAGAAAATCGGTAATTATCATTCAGTACATTAGCATATTAAAAGAACAAAAACAATACGGTTGTTTCAATAGGAGAAACACATTTGATGAAACTCAAAATACCTATTTATGACTTCTAAAAATTAGCTACCTCAAAAGAGAGGGGTGTTACCTTATTCTGATGAAAGGAGTCAACCAAAAACCTACAGCAAACATCATTATTAATGATCAGACTGTAAATATTCATGAAAGCAGAAAAAATTAGAAAAGAAGCAAAAGCTATGAGGTTTGTAAAAAGGGGGAAAAAAAAAACACCCTGAAGACTGTCATTATTCACAGATGTGATTTCCCCATTAGCTAACTTATCTACAACCTTAAAACCTTTACATATACATGATAACACTTATTTATTTATTTACTTACTGAGGGTATTTTTGTTTTTTGTTTGCTTTGTTTGTTTATTTTTTTAGACAGGGTTTCTCTGTGTAGCCTTACTTTCCTGGACTCATTTTGTAGAATAGGCTGGCCTAAAACTCACAGAGATCTGCCTGCCTCTGCCTCCCAAGTGCTGGGATCACAGGCATGTGCCACCACACCCAGCAATGAATAACACTTTTTAAATAGCCAAGATCTAGAATCCATACAATATCTACCAAAGGTAGAAGAGATAAACTAAGGCAGTCATGTAGTGATTCTCTCTGTAGCATGGGTGTGAATGAGGCCCAGCCATAGTCAATGACATGGCATCTTACAACTTATCATTGTGTGTAAACTTCCAGACATTAATACAAAATGGCACCCACTGCATCATCCATGTTGTGAGAAAAACATTTTGTCAACCAATGGTAGCTACCCCATCATGGACTCATACTTCTTGAACCTTTCCTGTCTTTATTCTGCCATTCAGCCAATCACATCAGACTGTAAAGTCGAGCCTCCACCAATGAGATGAGACGAAGTTATCACCAATACCAAAGGTAAAGGAAAGAAGCCATCTTGGCCAAGTATACTTGCTAGACCTATTTCCTCAACTGGAAAACCGGCATAATATTATTCATTATGCTGTTTGCTGGGTTTTTGTGAGGTAAATAAGATACTGTCGGTAAAGTGTCGGTCTCAGAAAGTTCTGGAAAATGGCAGCTATGGTTGTTATTGGTGTTATTGTTCCTCGTGGGCCCCTTCACTAGGGTCTAGTGACTCATTCCATAAGGCACTGGAAATAAATAGAGCCGAACTCAGCAGGTTCCTGTATAGTCATCTCCTCCAAGGCTGCAGAGGCCCTCCAGACCTCAGGTGTGGCAAGTCGGCTCTGACTGGTATTGTTTTGTTACTGAAACTCTTGCCAGGGTCACATTCACAGGGTGGGGCTAAGATCAGGAGCTGCTGACTCAGTTGCCCACAACAGCACTTCCCACAGATTTCAGGAACCAGGAAAAAGGAAAGGCACAGAACGAAAAGTAAAAAGGAGGGGCTGGAAAGATGGCTTAGTGGTTGAGAGCACTTGGTGCTTTTCCAAAGGACTGGAGTTTGGTTCCTAGCACTCATGTTTGGGTGACTTGCAACTGCTTCTAACTCCAGCTCCAGGAGAACTGATGCCCTCTTCTAGTGTCCTTGGGAACTCCCCCACACACGTCTCTTTTCCTTTCTTATCTTAGGGGTGAAGAATATGTCTCCATGTTACGTATGGCTAAATGCTACACACACACACACACACACACACACACACACACACACACACACATGCACAGAGAGAGAGAGAGGGAAGGAAGGAAGGTGGGAGGGAGGGAGAGAGAGTCCTTTTCTTTTTTTTTTCAGTCTTTTTCTTAAATGAAGGGAGAAGTCCTTGATGGTCAGAGCTGCCTGCACCTAAGGCGTTTTTGATTTGGAGCTGATGTAGTCTCAAACCACTTTGCCCACTCTATCAAGCTGCCTCCTGCTCTCCGCCCTCAGCCTGCCCTGTGGGTGTTCAGACATTCAGCACATGAAAAGAATACAGCACCTGCTCCCCTAGCCCTGAATTTCCTGAGTTTTGTAAAAGCATCTGAAATAGATTTCGTATTGTGTAGTTTTCCTACAGTGCTGTTTTTGCAGTGTTTCTTGAATAATTATTTGTACCGAGTGTTTGAAAATAACCTTGTTCTGAGAAGGAATATAATGTGCATATTAAATATAACCCATATTAATATGGGGCCCCTGAGCCAAATTAGAAGAGACGGAGAAGGGACCTGTGGGTGATGAACACGTGGTGTAGCAGCTTCCACTGAGCCTCGCCTGTCAGGGTCCACCATCTTTGTTCATCACTGCTGTGGCTTCTGTTTCACCCCAAAGTGACTCTGAGGCATTCAAAGTAGTGTGGAAAACAGGAAGCATTCCTCTAACTTGTGCCGTGAACCGGGAAGAACTTAAACACACAGGAGCCTTAAGGCTCTTCAGGAACTGAAGTGCAGTGGTTCCTGCAGGGCCACTGCACAGAGCCTCAAACAGAAACAGAGGTTACCAGAGAAGCTGTCCTGTCCCCTGTTCTGTCAGGACATCCATTTTGTTGTGGTTTAGTACATTTGCAACTTTCTGGCAGGAAAAGTCCCTGAAGGAAATGACTTTTGTGCCCTCAATAACAACACATCCTCTTTGGAGCAGAAGGGAATCGAAGATAATGGATGGGAGGCATTTGGGGGAAATTAGAAGGATTATTTGGAGGAAACCATGGTCATTAGGTGTGTGGATGTCCATGGACTGCTTCTCCCTTCTTCATCAATGGTCCTGACACCACGAGCAAGAGCCAACTGTGCTAGGGTGTAGCAGCTAGCCCATAGCCAGAAGGCTAGGGTAAAGGGTAGTTGCTCCTCAGATTCCCCCACTAACCACCAGAAAGCCCTCCTCTGCTGAGGGCAGAGTGGTACTGGGGTCACAGGCTGGCGGGAAGCCATGCAGGTGAAGGGGCCCTGTGTGTGGAAGGCTCCCCACACCAGCTACTGTTTTCTCTGCTCTCACACTGCCCCAGACTCTCCAGAGAGCTTCCCTTTAATTTTCATCTCCCTGAGACACCTACATGGCAAGAACGGCCGTCCTCCATTTATGACGTGGATTCTGAGACACCGAAGAGACAGGCAGATGCCTTAAGTGGCCGGGTTTTGGGTGCAAACACAAACCTGGTAATGCCGGCCCTTGGGCTCTTTGCTCTTTGCAGCTTTTTATCCACAAATGCTGCTTGAATTTCAAGTAGGCCGTCCCCCCCTTTTGAAGGCAGGTAACATTTGGATTTCCCAAACTCTCATCCCCACAGCATCTGTTCTGCTGCTAGCTGCCAATAAATATTTACAGAAATTGAAATGTTACACCTCACTGGGAAGGCCCCTGACGGCCAGGTCAGGGCTCCTTGACAGCTGTTTTGTGAGTTTCACGTGACTCCCTGATCCAGACAGATGATCTCTGTATAAAAGGACTATGTCTCTCTCCACCCTACATATTCAGGAGCCAGGTCTTGGAGCCTCCTGGTGGCCTGGAAGGTATCCAAGGCCCTGGAACATTGTCCATGAGAGTTGCTTTGACTCTCAAAGGAATTGTTTAAGCAGTAGCATGGGGAAAAGCATGGCTGGCCTGTTTCATAAACCTTGCGCGTTTTCAAAACCTTGAAGTACAGACCACTTGGTAGAAAATGGGATCACCAGGTACTGTCAAGTGAGAAACCACTAAAGCACTGCAATAGAAACACATTAGCATCACAGATTACCTCTTCATAACATGCCACCTCTTTATTGTTTTTCTTTTTTCTTGCTTTGTTACAGATTTATTTTACTCTGTATATGAGTGTCATGCCTGCATGGATGCCTGTAGACCACATGTGCCTAGTACCCACCGCCACCAGGAAAGAGATTTGGATTCCCCAGAACTGGAATTATATATGGCTGGAAAGCACCACATGGGTGCGAGGAACTCAAACTAGGTCTTTTGCAAAAGCACCAACGGCTCTTAACAGCTGAGCCGTCGCCCCAGTCCCGCCTCTTTGTTCTTACGTACAGACGTCCAGGGCTTTTTGACATAGTCACAGACAACAAAACGTAAATTGGGAAGGTCCTCCTGAGAGTCTAGTTGGGAGTGTTGGGTACTGTCCAAATAAACCCCAGTGTTTCTTGCCCCTAGCCTGCTATTGCTTCCGAGATCAGGAGTCCGCAGTACAGAGTTGCGACACACAGGCCTATTGTCCATATGCTCACACTCTTCTGATGTCAGACAGCTTCTTTCCCTCATGCCCACTATAACCCATATGTAGTCTAAGGGCCAGTCAAGATGCCCCCAAGCCGTGCTCAGAACTCTGGTACAACATACACGGTACACACTGACCCTCCCACCTTGCCACTTATCAAACAGCCTAGAGACATTCATCCTTCCTAAGGGGTCAAGGCAAAAGGCCCTCCTTTGACAGGGAGCACTTTAGGCTAACTAATTAAGATGACTAGTTTTATACTGACAAGTTTGCTTTGAAAATCCAACAAGGGTCCTGGAAAGGGGGCTCAGAGAATAAAAGCGCTTGTTGTGTGTGCATGGGGACCCGAGTTCAAATTCCAGGGCTGAGCACTGTGAGGGGTGAAGACAGAGGCTCACTGGGGCTTGCTGGCTGCCAGCCCCATTTCAGATTTAGTGAAAGACCCTGTTTCAAGGAAATACGGCAGACAGTGACAGACAAAAATACCTGATGTTCTCCTGGCTTCCAGGGGTACATAGCTACATACACATATCTACACACACACACATACACACACACACACACACACTCACAACACACACACAAAAACATTTAAAAGTGCAACAACATATTACAGTAGGAAATCAATAAGCACAAAGAGATGATGTATTGATGAGACAAAAAAATTGTTTGACAATTACCAGCATCATAATAGACTCAAGTCAATCAATGGATGACGGAACTAGCGCATGAAGTCTGTGAGGTGGGTTTATAACCCTCTCTCCTCACAGGTGCTTATTCATTATCAAATACTGTTGTCAAGTAATGTGATGTCATTCTACAAAGTAGCATGTACTTTGTACATGTACCAAAGATAAACTTGGCAAGTGCCAGTGTGACTAAATGACCAAAGCTAGCATCATCAGAAAGGACACCAAGGGACAAGTGACTCCTGCTGAACTCACTGAGAACCAGCACTCCATCTTTGGCATTATGGTGAAAAGCAAGCATCTTGGATGCAATCAGGAAGATCAGGTGAACTCAGATGAAATGTGTGTGTGTGTGTGTGTGTGTGTGTGTGTGTGTGTGTGTGTGTATACATACATACATATGTAGATACAGATATAGATGTAGATAAATGACAGACCTGTACAATAAAAACATGCCATTACCCCGGGTGTGATGATGACCTTGGTAACAGTTTCACATTAAGAGACTGTGCTGTGGGTTGAATGTGAAGAGTTCCCCCATAGGCTCCAGTGTTTGAATGCTTGATCGGCTGGTGGCATTGGTTTGGAAGACTGTGGGACTTCAGAAGATGGATCTCCGCTGGAGGAAGCTGGTCCATCTGGATAGGGCTTGAGGTTTTGATAGCTTGGCTCCCCTTCTGGGCGCTGGCTATTTCCTTGTGAGCAGCTGCCCCACTCTCCTGCCACTCTGCCTTTCACTGCAGGAGGAACTTCCTCTAACTTTAAGCAGAATAATCCTTCTACTCCTAAGTTACTTATTGCCAGGTATTTATCACAGCACCAAGAAGCTAACTAATACAGAGTGTCTGGGGCTTCCTGTTGCTGCGAAGGAAACTTGTGAGATCTGAGCAGAGACTGGAAAAGAGCTTAGCGTTGGACTTGTCATATTGATCACAAGCAAGGGGAGAGAAAGAGTTAAAGTGAATGTGGCCAATATTGTTGACCTTTGGAGCATTTTGGTGAGCATACAAAACACGGGTTTTGTAGTGAGAATTTTTGGTCTTTTGAAGAACACAGATATGTTTTTGTTTTAATCCCAATGTGGTCTATTTGGCTGCTTCAGATTGCCTGAAGCAGCTGGCTATGATTTACTCCAGAGGAAGAATGATTTTTTTTCCAGCTGAAGATAGTTGAGGTTTGGAATTCTGGGGACCCTTCTGAGGGTATATAATGTCAGAGCCCTGAGAGGCACATGGCTGCTGCTCCCACTGCTGCTGTTTGCTGTTTGCTGGTTAGAGACATTCTGATGATGAAGATCAAATTTGCTCCAGGAACTTGACACCCCTAATCAGCACAAAGTAATCTGATGATATCCTCTATAACCTTTTTTCTTTCCTACCTAGTGTTGGGGGGTTGAAAGGGATAGCAGTGGTGTAGAGAGATAAGAAAAAGAATCCAACAAATAGCCAAAAAGATAGGGTACAGGTTTTCCTATGACATTTTTGTGCGTTGTACTTGTCTTCCACATGCAGGTCCCCTGTGCCCCCATAGACCTGTTTCTGCTTTCATGTTACATGTATATGTTTGAACATGCATATTAAACCCAGGTTCTGCAATATGAGAGAAAGTGTGTGGCTTTTGTCCTTCTGACTCTGGTTTGCTCTGTGTAGCATGCCAATCTCCGTTGGACCCATTTTCCAGCAAGTGACATAGTTTCACTATTTACAGCTGACTGAGACTCCATTGCGTCTATAGCTCATATTTTTCTTTACCTATCCATCTGCTGATGGGCAATGTAGGGTGGTAACACTATAACCATTTCAAGTGGCTGGCTCTACGGAATTAGTGGTGTTTGCACTGTTATGTTTCTGTTACCACCAACCACCATCCATCTTCGGAACCTTCTCATCTTCCCCAGTCCAAAGCTCTGTGCCCATTGAGCACTGGCTTCCATGTCCCACTTTTAATCCTTTTGCAATAATTCTATTTTCTGTGCCTCTGAGCCTGGCTTCTTTAGGTATCTCATATACATGGAGTCAGAGACTCCTTCTCTCTTTGGTTTAGTTCACTTAACATATTGTTCTCAAAGTCCTTCCTAGTGTAACAAATATGGGCATTTAATTCCTTCCTTGAGACTGAATGATACTCCATTGCATTACCTTAGTGTGTGTGTGTGTGTGTGTGTGTGTGTGTGTGTGTGCGTGCGTGTGTGTACACGCGTGTGCATTTACTCTCCTATGGACAGTTGGCTTTGCACAGATCCTTTCAAATAACAGTTAAGGAACAAGGCTGAGAAGCCACAGGAATTTCTGGGTGGATAGTTTCTTGGCTGATGAAGCAGCAGCGACAACGGCGTGAGTCGCTCCTAAGCATTCCTTAAGGCCCAGCTCCAACACGAGCACATTGCTTCCCAAAGCCTCATCTTACTTTGCCAAGGAGCTGGTCACTCTGGTCTCTGCTCCCAAAGAACTTTAACCTTCTTTATCTCATTACTCCGTTGCCCTCCTACCAGGCCACCAAACAGTCCAAACCTCTCCTAAGAAACCTTTGTCTATCAGCTGCAAACTGTGAGATCCGTGGGTTACAGCTTCACAAACTGTGAAAATGATTGATTTAAATTTCCCTTTACTCTTAGTTCCATAAGGAAGAGGAGATAAGGAAGGAGATGAAAAGGGAAAAAGAAAATGCAGGTTGGCAGAGAAAAACAGGCAAAGAGCCTGTGACATTTGCTAGTTAAACTCTGTATTTGGAGCCAGGAAGGGATGGATTTTGGTGATCACCAAGACAATGTTGCTGGCTTGATCCCGGAGTAAAGGGCTTTATGCAGCTTCAGAGGTGGATGTAACTTGGTTGGGGGTAAAGTGAGCCCCCAGGCATCCTCTTTTCAGAGCCCCTTCCTGCTCTTATGTGATTGGGTCCAGACATCAAGAAAAGATTTTTCCACTTCAATAATGGTCAGTGGACTGGGCATGGTGGTGCACGCCTTTAATCCCAGCACTCAGGAAGCAGAGGCAGGTGGATCACTGTGAGTTCGAGGCCAGCCTGGTCTACAGAGTGAGTCCAGGACAGCCAAGACTACACAGAGAAACCCTGTCTCGAAAAACAAAAACAAACAAACAAAAAATGGCCAGTGGGATGCTGACCTAGGGGGCCCCACAGAGGCCTGAAGTGATGCCAGCAAGCTGTGGGAGCCTTGCTGTCCTTCAGAGCTTTTCTGGGAGGATACAGGAAGATAGCTTTCAAAGCAGAACGACTCTGAAGACTTTGACCTGTATTAAGTCAGATGCTTAAATGTTCCGAGGGCTAGATAGTGGGATGGGGAATAGGACTGGCAAGTGGGTATCACCAACAAAATCTCTGGATGTTATACTCTTCAACGGGTAGATTGGTGCTCATGACGATAATATTGAGCAAAGTCAAGTCCAGCTTTTCAGACTTAAAAGAGACAGTGGCATAAAGACAGCAGGCTGCACGATAGACAGGGAAACTACAGAACAGACAGAGGGAATGGGGTAGCAATGGGAAGTGAGGGAAGAATCAAAATTGGAGGCAAGTATACAATAGTCACGTTGGGATGGGGCAAGATACAACCACCCCACTCCACGGGAAGCCTCATGCTGCCTGTGGTCTCACCGTTTCGGGGGTGGATCTGTAAAGTGGATTCACATGTAATTCCTTTGCACTGCAGTTCTCAGTATCGCTTCTCGGAGCTGGTACTTTCACTGGGGCACAAGCAGAACACATTTCTTTCTGTCTTAGTGAGGGTGACTGTTGCTATGATGAAATACCATGATCAGAAACAACACAAGGAAGAAAGAGTGTGCTGGGCTTACTCCTTCACTCCATGTTGACCACTGAAGGAAATCAGGGCAAAAAACCAGGACAGGAACCTGGAAGCAGGAGCTGGTGCAGAGGCCATGGAGGAGTGCTGCTTACCGGCTTGCTCTTCATGGTTTGCTCAGCCTGCCTTCTTATAAGCACCCAGGTCCACCAGCCCAAGGATGACACCACTCACAATGGGCTGGGCCTTCCCATATCAATCACTGATAAAGAAAATGCTCTACAGGCTTGCCTACAGCGACATCTTATGGAGGCATTTTCTCAATTGAAGTTCCGTCCTCTCAGATGACTTCAGCTTGTGTCTAGTTGACATGGAACTAGTCAGCACACCTCATTTGGGGATTTTTCTTTCAAACCACTTGTCTAAGGAAGTGGTACAGAGGGATTTTCACTGACCTGGCAGGTGAGGAGGACATTATCCTGAACCTGGCAGAAAGCACCTAGACACTTTGCTCTTAAAAAATTGTTCCTCTTCATCTGTCACCTCGCACACCGTGACACCCAATTCCACAGCTGCTTAGAGTCGAGGCAGAAGCAATTTCTCTCTCACATAACAATGCTGAGGCCACGAGGCTGCCATGAGTCTGGGACCAGGCTGAGGATGAGGCTGTCATGGCAGACAGGGAGCAGAGACAGGAGGCAGGAGGACCATGTGAAACCTTAGAAGGCATATCCCCAGTGACCTGCTGCCTCCCAGAGCTTCCATCACCTCTCCAAATAGTGTGAGGAGCTGGGAACTGGACGGTCAACACAAGAGCCAGTGGGAGGCATTACATATCAAGCCCTGCCTTGGACTGCTGGTCAGAACTGGGGCAAACGGCACCTATAGTTGGGAAGGGGTGTGGTGTTTAAAGTCTGGCAGGTTTTGGCCTAGTGAAATGTTGTCTTTCCCCAGAGGAATGAGAGAAGTGGGTGAGGCCCTCTTATCAAAGCAGTCTCATCTCCAAGACTCTTTTCTCCTCAGCTTATTTTATGCATGGCAAAAGTGCCTTGGGCAGCCATTTTCTCCATCAAAAGAGCTCTCTGCCAGCCTTTAAAAATAGTTCTTTTTGTCGCAAATCATGAAATAAGAATATCAGAAGAAAGGAGATTTGAAGGAAATATATTTGAATGGCCAAGATTTGTTGTGGAAAAAAATTAAACTTCTTTCCTAGAAGCTGGAAAACCTGGAGTTGTCCTAATGGAAATGAATTGGAAAAGAAGGAAAAGGCTGGCAAGCAAGAAGGAAGGAAAGAAGAGTTGGGTATAAAAAAAGTAGGGGTGGGGTGGGGGAGGGGAACTGGAGGCTATACTTTTGTGGCAACTGGCTGTGGTCCCTCAGAAACACAGGCATCAAGATGGAACATGTTCTAGACATTCTGAAAGCATAGAAGAGGTGGGTAAATAGGCTGAACTATGGATATACTCTTTACGTGACTCAGTCTTCTGACCCACGAAGTGGGGCAATAATAGAGCCGACTAAATGATGGCGAGTGCATGTTAGCCATGTAGTGTGTGTAGGATGCAGTGGGACTCAGAACACACAAGAGAGACTGTGCAAGCTGCTTACACTCTCATGACTCTCAAATGCTTGGCAGTCAAGCAGCAGGCAGAACATACACACCTACAGAGAGACACATAAGGGAGGTCAGAAGTCTCCCCTGGGGGCCAACTAAAGGGGAGAAAAATCTGAGGGACATAAAGGCCTGGAAATTGTAAGGCTGAGGAGGCTTGGGAGAAGAACAAACAGAGTGGAGGGCACGTATGCCAGATGACAGAACCTCAGAGGATGTCCAAGTGTGTGGGTTTGTTTTTTGTTTGTTGTTTGGCTTTTGGGGGGGGTGCTGTGATAAACAACACAAGTAAAGCAACCTGAGGAGAAAGGTGTTATAGCATTTTTTAGATTACAACCCATCATGGAAGAAAACAAGGGCAGGAACACAAACAGGAACCAGGAGGCAGGAACTGAAGCTGAGGCCATAGAGGAATGCTGCTTACTGGCTTGCTTCCTTGCTTATATTTTGGCTACCTGCCTAGGGATGGTACCACCCACAGTGGACTGAGCCCACCTCCATTAATTAGGAATCAAGAAAATGCCACACAGACATGTCCATGAGCCAATTCAATGGAGGCAATTCCTTGACATCCTTTCTTCTTAGTATGCCAGATTGTCAACTAAATGAACCAGGTCATCAGAGAACCACAGGACTAAACAAGCTTTTTATATGCTCAGAGGAGTGTAGCTGAGATTTGGGGAAAGCAGGCAAGGTCACAGAGGCAGAAATGCAGTGGGACAAAGCTAGGGCAAGGGTAGGAGCAGAGCCTGCAAAGCAACTGGAATACAGGGTTGGAGGAGGCAGAGGAAGCCAGGCTGGGAGCCTGCAGGCCTGTGAGTGAACCTGTCAGGGTAGGACATAGAGTTCCAGCCACGGCCATCTTGTGTCTAATGGGTTCTACAAGGAAGAATAGAAGACTCCTGAGCCACAGAGGCATGCACCTTCTAACTGGCTGCATTTCTACCTCCTTGGTTACTCTCAGGACAGTTCTGAGGGTGGCCTGCTTGTCACAGAAAGACATGGATGCCTGTGTCTTCTTCCTGAGTATGTTTCAGGGTTGTGCATTCAAAACTGACTGACTCTTGAGCTGGGGAGATGGTCCTGTCGACAAAGTGGTCATCTTGCAAGTATGAGGATCAGAGTTTGATCCCTGGAACTCCTGTCTAAAAAACAAAAAGCTAGATATGGTGGCACACACTTGTAATCCAAGTGCTAGGGGATAGAGACAGGAAGGTCCCTGGGCCTCACTGGATACCCTGCCTAGCTTTGCTGAGTTCTTGGCACACCCTTGGCACTCTACAATGGTAGTCCCGTCTCGTTCCTTCCGCCATTTTCTAAAATGTTGATATACAAGTAGAGCAAAGCCACCGGGACAAAGACCCATATTGTCCTTTTCCTTTGCTATCGTAGAAGTAAATGATGAGAGTCTGTTACATTGTGTTTGGAAAGTCCACACATACACATGTACACACGCATGCACACACACACACACACACACACACACACACACACACACACACCTTTCCACTTTAAAATATTGACTTGAATATCATGAAGCACGCAGCCTTTCTTAACCGAAGCCCCTGAAAGCATGTAATGTGTCCTTATCTCTGCACACCCAGGTGTTATCCTCAGGAACAGAAGATTCATTTTCCTGTCGGAAACAATGAATGGGGTTGAGATCTTGATTTATATGGGAGCTGCTGTAGGCTGCCAACTCCACGTTTTCTCTTTGATCCGAGACAATGTCTGTTTCCAAACAAAACCAGCCATGAGCGCACAGATAAAAAGGCGCAAACCAAGTAGGAACTTTGGCCCAAGACAGGGGGAAAAAATTTTATCTGACTCAAATGTGCCCTTGAGGTCAAAGAAGAAGGCATGCAGGCTTTGTTCTGCTGTGATAATGGGTTGTGCCAATCAAAGAGTTATTTACATCTGAGGTCCTCTGGGTCCCCTAAGAAGATCCAGGAGAGAGTTACAGTGGGGAATGTTGGGAGAATAAAGGGAGGTAAGAACTGTCTGCTGTTTGCAGAGAGGAGGAAGGGGTGAGGGGTTGGGCAGGAAGATGGACTCTCGTACTGTTTTAAGAAGGGTTCCTGGAGGGTGAGAGGAGTGCATCCCTCAGGAATGGGGTGAGTTCCTGCCTCCACCTTGCTCTGTGACTGACAAGCTCTCTGAAAGCCTGGCCTTGAGACAGTGGTGGGTTCAAGTAGAGATTCTGTCTGCTTGGTTATCTGTGGTGAAGATTTGAGGGCTAAATGGCCCCAGTCCTTAGAATGCCACATCTGGCAATTCTGATAATGGTCCGTGTGCAGTGTATTCTACTCAAACCAATAGCAGTGACTCCCAGACGGTTCTTAAGGTCAGGGACAAAATGTGCTGTGACTGAGCCAGGACCAGAGCTAGCTGTCAGTCTGAAGCCGTGAATAATTTTTACCCCATCACTCCAGACTTTAAAATTGAGTGCATTAGGGGCATGGTTCTTTGCATCAGGTAATTCTTTACTCTCCATACATTAACAAGGCACCTTATGGTTCAACTTCCTTTCGACACTAATGCCCTAGAGTTTGAGCAGACCCAACAGGTTGAGCTTCATTCTGTGTAGACCCCACAGCAGCCACAGCGGCTCAGACCTCACACACATGCGACTAACTGGCCATGGAATTGGGGGCGGGGGTACAAATCCCATAATCCTAGTCTCAAATTCAGTAATTTATTTCAAGCTGGAAAAACTCATGGAAACACTTTTATTTACCACTCTCTTATGATTATGGTTTGACTGTGAAATGTTCCACACAGGCTCATGTGTTTGAACACTTGATGTCTCCAGCTGATGGCATTATTTGGGAGCTTGTGGGTCCTTTAGCAGGTGGGGGGGCATCTAGGTGGAGGAATTGCACTACTAGGAGCAGAGACTCTAAGGGTTAAGGACCCTTTTCTGTTCAAACTCCATGTTTCCAGATTCACTGAGCTGCAAGCAAGCTCTCCCCCACACAGCGCTCCACTGGCTTTACTGTGGCACTAATAGTCATGGCAACCTTCTGCAAAGAGTAGAGCTGGGTTCTTAGGCTTGAGAGGGTCCAGCAGCTACTCAGAAAGGGCAGGAAGGCTGGCGGGCCACAGTGGGCTGTAGGAGAAAGAGCAGGCAACGCTCATCACCGTCATTGCTTGACTACTGTGAGCCTCCAGCCTGAGAGTCTTGCATAGCCATCTTTCCCTTAGTCTCACAGGAGAAATCCTTCCAGAATTGAGGAAGCTGGTGCCTAAACTTCATGCTGCAACTGGCAGAAAACCCAAATCTGTTTGAGGTCTGCGTGACTCCAAATCACACATTTTGTCCGTATCTTCTGCAAAATTTTAATTCTCTAGCCTGGGATCCAAGCACTGCCATGTCCTGCTCATCCTTCAGCTTGTTCTCCCTGGGAGCTCTTTCTCCATGGCCAGAGGCTCTTGTCCCAGGCCCAGCCCCACTCTGCCTTGTTTTATGAAGGAGCCTCTAGTAAGGGGAGGAAGACCCAAGACTCATAGATTCATTATAATATTCGTTCAACCAAGGACTTGCTAGTTAGCTTCTTGTGCCTGTTATCTGTTTGTTTATGCATTTCTGTCTTTGTGGCGCTCATGTTAAACCTTGGCACCATGCACACGAGTCAAGCACTTCAGCTCTGGACTCTATCTACAGCCCTTTTGTTTTGACTTTCAGAGACAGAGTCTTGTTAAGTTGGCCGGGCTGGCCTTGAACTCACTTTGTAATCCGGGTAGCCCTTGAACTGTCAATTTACCTGCTTTAAATTCCTGAGCAGCTATCGATCCTGACATGCATGACCTAGATGTTCAACATGTCTGACGGGCCACAACTGATTTTGTGAATAAACACCTCACCAAAGTGTACTAAATCCATCTCAAGAGCAACTGCATCAAAATCTAGCCCTGGCCAAGCATGACTACAAGCCAGAACGCTTCTGTTATTAAAATATCATCATTCGGCAGAGGCAGGCAGAGTTCTGTGAGTTTGAGGCCAGTCTGGCCTATAAAATTAGTTCAGGACAGTCAGGTCTACACATAGAAACTCTATCTCAAAACAAACACGCAAATAAAACAAAACAACTACAACAAAAAGGGAAAAGATAGCATCATCCAGCTGAACTAGAAGAAAGCAGAAGGACAGGAAGAAATGCAGGATGTGCCATAATGATTTAACTGCAATGTGGAATCTAGCCCTCTCTACCAGGAGAAGTGGCTTTTCTCCAAGGTTGAAGCCAAGCTCCCATGGTGGCAAAACTTAACCTATTTATAGTTTTTGTTTATGCTCCCAGAATGAATATTTATATGGTTCACTGTAGAAATATTAACAAGTTGATTGCAGAGTGTCGCCCTGCACTCTACCTGGGACGTAACGCAATGTACAGTATGGGGCTGAATCAACTTTTTCAAATCAGATAAATTGTGCATCGAAACCACACCTCACTGCAGGGATTTTTGCATAAGTAAGGGATTATCTTCGAGGGCTCTGCATCAATCAGTAGATTTTTTTTTCAGATAGACATAATCAACCAGCTCAAACTGGCTGAAATAATCAAAATATACTGCTGCATATGAAAAAGAAGTCTAGAAGTGCTGTAGCTTGACATGCTGACAAGATGGGAAAGCCCAATGTTCTCTGTTCTTTTTCTTGCCTCTATTTCCTTTCGTCTGTTGGATTTGTGTATGGTTATCTTTATTCACTAAGGAAAAGAAAAAAGGCTGCTTCCCAGCCTCATTTTGGCACCTGTATAGCTGAAAATGTGTGGAGACACTGTTGTTCAAACACTGTTTTCCAGCAGAAAAGTCCATCGCACCTTTGAATGGCCCCATCACACGTGTTAGAGGGGATGGGGTGGCAACTGCACTGATTGGTTCTGTCTAGAGCAAGTTTGTTCCATTTAGGGTTGGGAGAAAATGAGTTGATGTGAACCCATACGGATTCCCAAGGGAAAATCAGAGGTAAATGAGAGGAGGAGAGAGAGAAAGTGGTTATGCTAAAGCTGACAGCCACCTTTTCTGTTTTTGCTATTTATGCCACACACACAGCCGGGCACACTAGAGAGATGCCACTTCATTTAAACCATTTTCCCAGAGGTAACAAAGGTCCACATTCCTTAGATCATTAGCTCTCAGCCCTTCGTGATCCCAGTGTCCAGCAAACTTGCCTAACGGGGTTTGTCTTACTTATTCATTTCAATCATTTGTGAAAATATCATTGCCAGGGCTGAGGACATGGCTCCATTGGTAAGGGTATTTTGGCTCTATGAGTGGTCTCCATCACTCACATAAAAAGTCAAGGGTGGTGCCATGTATTTGTAAACCAGTGCTGGGGGAGTAAAGACAGGAGGAGTTCTGCAGCTCACTGGCTAGCTAGCCCAACCCACTCAGTGAGGTTTAGGTCCCAGTGAGAGACCTTGTCTCAAAAAGCCAAGATAGATGGCTCCTGAGAAACAAACACTGATCTACATGGAATGTACACACACACACACACACACACACACACACAGGGGAGAGAGAGAGAGAGACAGAGACAGAGAGAGAGAGAATATGTCAGTCAGACAGACAGAGTGTGTACCTGTACATGTGCTTGCCAGGATATGAGTATGGAAGTCAAAGGAAAACTTGTGGGGATTGGCTCTCTTCTTCTATCATGTGAGTCCAGCAGACCAACCTCGGGCTTTCAGGCACAGCACCTTTACCTGATAAGCCACCTCAACAGCAAAGACGTCGGAATTCGAGCTGGTGCACACTTCACAAATGAACGAAGGACCTGGAAACCCCAGAGTGTAAATAGACCTCCTTTCATCCCTTTCCGTGTCCCCTTCCCAAGACTGGCTCCTCCGCAGCAGCTGAATAACAGCAGCACACTCGGGCTTTCCACCTCCACACCATCCTGCAATGCTTACACTACTTGAAGTGAAAGAGGCCAGGCAGGGGACACAGAGGGTGCTTGACAACAGCCTGGCGAGGCCCACCATGAGAAGAGGGTTCAGTATCTCTAAGAGCCGCACTCTGTGCTCCTTTCTAGGGCTACTGTAACAAAGGAACGTGAGCTGGTAGCTTAGGCAACAGATACTTATCTCACAGCTGTAAAAGCTACATGTTCACAAAGCAAGCCCACAGAAGAGGTTCCTTGTGAGGGCTGGGGAGGAAAGGTCTCGTCCATTCTTCCTCCTGTCGCCCTAAGTGTTTCTCTTACAGGCCTTTTCATCATCTCCTCTTCATATACGGATTTTTTGTCTGAATCCTCCCTTTGCATAAGGACATACTGGATTAAGGACACACTCTGCTCCCATACCCTCATTTGAACTTAATTCACCATGCCTTCAATAGTCTTATTTTCAAATAAGGACTCATTTTTGGGGTAATGGAGCTTATGATGTCAACACATGAGCTGGGAATGGGGGGTATAATTCAGCCCACAGCATGTGTGGGATTTTTTTTCTATGAAGAAAAAAGCTCAGATAGGCTTTTAGGAGTAGCTCCTGAAGAAAATCAGCCTTCCTCCAGCCCACAGCAGTGACAGACAGGAGCACAGTAAGCCCCGGAGAGGCTCTCCTGCTGCTGCCATCTCAGCCTGTGGCTCCCCTAGGTGGCCTCTCACTGGCAATCATGTGCTAATTGGTCCTTGAGGTCCTTCCTCCCTCTCCTGGACCTTGTCTAGTTCATTCTCCTGGCACCTGCTGGAAGGCAGAATTTGACTTAGAGGAAAAAAAATCTCAAGGGATCTAGGATAGACATGCCCAGGGATATGGCTCCTCAAGCCCCCCCCCCCCCCGAATGTGCACTGTTAGACAGAATTAGACAGAAGGGACTATATGCTCAGCGTCCTGGTGCGTGAAAGCCCAATAGGAGACATCTCTCTGCAAGCACCCATGGGATTGTAGACATGACCCCGCCCCTTTATGAGGACAAACATTTATCACCCCTTGAGAGGCACAGGCTAAGATGGAATGAAGGCCATGGGACTTGAGGTACCTAGCAGTGTCCTAGGCACTCGGGGAAAGTCTTTCAACCTAATGAGAAGAAAGTATTACCATTCGGAGCCCAGGCTGTCTGGAGCATCTAGTATGACATCACGCTTCTTCCTACCCAAAAGGTCAAGACCTGCTCTAAGGAACGGTTAAGTGGGACTCGGGGGTGGCTTGATTTGTTCTGCTTTGTCTTGTTTTAACAGCCCTTTACACGTGAGATTAGAATGCGATGAACTGTGCTTATTTGAAGTGCACCATTTGGATCGTCTCTTATATAGACACATAACTGACAGCACCACCATAATAAAGTTAATGAGTCTGCCTGCCACTCCCCTCCTCCTCTTCCATCATGCCCACTTTGTCTTCCGGCACTCAGTGGTCTGCAGATTAGTTTGCATTTTAAGACTTCTTTACAAATGAATTCAGACAGTTTATACTCTTTTGGGGGCCTGGCTTTGTTCACTCACTATAACATTTATTTATGATGGGGTAAGCATCAGCAATCCATTCCTCTTTACTGTTGTGTGGTCCTCCATTGCCTGACATATCTGTTGGATTACCTACTTTTCTTGTGACCAAACATCTGACAAGAAACAATTTACAGGACAGAGGTTTCTTTGGCTCACAGTTTGAGGAGATACAATCCATCCTGGCTGGGGTGGGGCTGGAGCATAGCTGGAGGAGTGTGAAGCGTCTGGTTACATTGTTTCTACAGTCAGGAAGCAGGGAGCAGACAGGAAGTAGAGCCTGACTATAAAAAATACGAAGGCCTACTTCTAATGACCCATTTCCTCTAGCAACTTTACACCTCCTGAAGGCTCCACACCCTTCCAAAACATTATTACCAGCAGGGTGATCCTGTTTAGACACAGGAGTCTACGGGACACAGTTCATGCTCAAATCACCACCTATATGGACTGTAATTTACCATTCACCCACAACTAGACAGATTGCTTTCAGTTTCTGGTTATTATGAATCAAGTTGTTATGAACACTTGTGGGACAGTCCTTCCACAAACATGAAGCAAACGGCTCAAAGTGGCTGCTATGCTATGGTTGGATAGCTATCTGCAGAAGCTTTTATAGCAATGCTTTGTTCCCCGGTGGTGGCACTGTTAGAAAGTGGTGGACTATTTAAGAAATGGGCTGGGTGAGAAGTCTTAAAATCAGTGTGTGTGTGTGTGTGTGTGTGTGTGTGTGTGTGTATGTGTGTGTGTGTGTGTGTGTGTGTGTGCGCGCGCGCGCGCGCCTGCCTGTGTGCACATGTGTGTGTGTGTGTGCCTGCCTGTGTGCGTGTGTGTGTGTGTCCTTGAAAATGGTTATGGAGCCACCATCTCTTCTTTTTCATTTCCTGGAGGGGAGCAGCTTTGCTCTGTGGAGTACACTCCACAGATGCCAAGCATCATGAACCAACCTCTCCAAAACTGTGGCCCAACTCAACCCTTTCCCCTTATAAGTCAGTTGTCTCAGGTATTTGTTGTAGTGAAGGAAAGCTAACCCCCAGTGGCATATTTGGGTTTTTTGTTTGTTTTGTGGGATTTTCTTCCTTGTGTGAAGGGTAGGTCGCTGCTGCCTCCAGAGCCCTCCTTCCCAGACCATCCCTTCTTCTTCTTCTTCTTCTTCTTCTTCTTCTTCTTCTTCTTCTTCTTCTTCTTCTTCTTCTTCTTCTTCTTCTTCTTCTTCTTCTTCTCTCTCCTTCCTCCCTCACCCTATTCTGCTGCTACAATTAGTAACTGGACTAGGACTTAGGGGAAATAGATATCTAGAGGAAAGCCGGTTTCAACCAGATCAGGGATTTGTTTCCTTAAAATCGGCGAGAACTTTCCTGGTCTATCAGTCAAGGCAACTGGCCTACACAAACCCACTCAAAGCCGAGCAAGAGGAGCCAGCTCTCCATTACCAGCCCCTCCACCCATCACACCTCGCTGCACATCACACTCACATCCTTTGTGAGGATTTCCACAAGCCTATGCCACTGTCACCCACCCTGCCCACACCTTCTATGCCTGCCCTTGGCTCCGATGGCCACAGCCCATTTGTAGGCCACCCATGACCTGTTCTCCTTCCAAGATGCCTGGAAAGTAGACAGCTGTGTGCAGAGAGTGACCGGAGCCTGCACATGCGCACAAGAATATTTTCTGTGCGTGTGCACAGGAGGCTTGATGCAAGGTGTGTGGGAGTCAGGATAGGAAAGAGACAGAAACAGAGTGAAGGTCGGGTTAGGGAGCCAGGGGCTACCTCGCAGACCAGAACTCAAAGGAGGCCCAGAATCATCAGTTTAGGCCTGGTTCTCGGGAAGGCCTATCGGTCAGGCAGGAGGCTAGAATACACTGTACTTAACAGTGCTTCAGCTCGACTCACAGCTCGACTCGCCTCTGTAGACACGTCTACTCTTACAGTGGGCCCTGCAGACGTCAAGGATTGGCCAAGCCACCCACCCTCCTCCTGCTTCCCGGTGCTCTTGTGCTACGTGCTTGCCTTTGATGCTTTCTTTTCCCTTTTGGGGCCATCCTTGATGTTAATTTTAATCTTTTCCCAACAGCATGCATACTGAGAGACAGAAGTGTGTGCTGAGAGAGAGCAGGTGAGAGAAAGAGCTGGCACATGACAGGATCCACTCTCGCCTGTACATCTGGAGGCCAGGCTGCTAGGACTCTGAAGGACTGGGCTGATGTTTCTCTCCCTGAGATTATGCAAATGAGGGTAGGATGCTTTGAAGTCAGGCAGCTTGGTTTCCCAGTTGGAAAAAAAAAAAAAAAAAAAAAAAAAAAGCCTGCCCTGTGCAATGTTGGGTAAGGCTGATTGCTGCAATGCTCTAATTTAAACTCCTCCCTATCACAGCCACTTTGTGGCTCCTCCCACTAAGTGATAGAGATGTCCCTTCTCCAGGATAAGACTTGAGATGCCCTGTGACTTCCTGTGATTGACAGGATGTGACAGAAGCAGCAAGCCTAGGCCTCAAGAGGCTTCACCTCCCCGCCCCCTTTCTCCCTCCTTCCTTCTGCTGCCATGGAAGTAAGATAGAACTGGACTGCTCTATGCTAGGCATTCTGGAGTGGAGCCTGGACCATTCCTGCTTCACACAGGTGATGACTGCGCTCAGCTCAAATAAGAAGGGCATGCATGTCTCAGACCAGCAGAGCTCCTACACACACACACACACACACACACACACACACACACATATAAATAAATATAAGAAGGCATGATTCTGGCACATGCCTCAATATGGATACAGCTTAAGGACATTGTGCTAAGTGAAATAAGCAAGACAAACGTGTGACCTCATCGATTGAAGGTACCTTGAGTACTCAAAACCACAAAGACAGAAAGTAGAATAATGGACATCAAGGTTTATAGGTCAGAGGAGACAGGAAGTTGTTTCATGAGCTGAGTTTCAATTTCTGACGCTGACACAATTCCAGAGACACAGTTACACAACTGTGAACATGCTTGACATTGTTGAAGGGTTAACCATTAGAAAGGGTTAAATGACATTTTTATGTTACATCTGTTTTAAGGCATTAAAAAAAAACCAGCTATGCCAAGCCAAGCAAACCAGGACAGTGTGTTGCCTCAAAACTACCATCTTAGCCACCAAAATAACAACAACAACAACAACAATAACAACAACAATAAATAATATTCTGTATATCTTTTAGTGAAACATTATCCAGTCAAACCTAAGGGCCACTGCTTTGAATACCGGCCTCCAGACACTGCAAGGACATCATCTAATAAGAACAGCTGTGATTACAAGCACACAATTCTCATAGGATTGGCCCTGTCAGCATTCCCTCCTGGAGAGAATTGGGGGGGGGGGGGGGAGTCATAAAAGCTTCACCTGACACTAAGGCCACTCACCTCCCACCATGAGCTATAAGTAACCCTAGCCCAGAAGCATGTGGTGTTGGAAAGTGCTAAGCACATAGGATGTGGGAGGCTCAATAACGGTGGGATTTAGCTTTAGGGAAGTTGTCACCTAAGGCCGGGTTGGGATTTTTCAGTGGTGTTCCTGTAACTAACCCCCCACCCATGTGCCTGCAGCAAAGCTCAATTAAGTCTTAGTAGATGTCGTCCTCTGGTCTCCGGATTGTACCCTGTCTGAGGTAAATAGATGATTGCTCACGTCTCCTCATGAAAACTCTAACGCAACACCATATGTAAATGCCTGCGGTAGTAACGAAAGGCTAAAATACCTCGTTAAATTGCACAGTAACCCTCTTTACCTGGCTGCCTGGACCATCGGCCCTGTGTCTAGGACCAGCGGAGTGAAGGAACTAGAAGACAAAGAGGCCATTTTTGAATAACACATCTTAGCACTTGGTGAGAGGGGCACATAGGTGAACCACTGAATCCGGAGGTTTCTTTCCATGGCAAGCTGTTTGGTGCACATGCAGCAGTTAGCAAAAAGGTATTCAGTAAGGACATTGGTTGCAATCCCCAAAGAAAAGATTTGGGAGAATTTTATTTGCTCTTCATCAAAGAACCAAAATAAATCACAGGTGACAACTCTGCGAAGTGATGACTAGAAACACTGAAACACATACCCTGGCGTCTTCTGCAAATCCATGCAGTGATGATAGAGCCTCTATAATAGGTGGAGGAAGTGCATCCAGAGTTCATGCTGGAAGCCACAGGATTCAAGTGACCATGGCTCTGTTCACAGGGACTTTGTGCAAGCAAGGCTGCCTACATATCTGAATTTTGTACTGTGAGATGAATGGTGATCTAAATACATGGCACCGTGAGATCCACTTCCGGCGTCCCACACGGGAGTGCATGGGATGGCCAGAGGAAGGATTATGTTAGCAATTTACAAACAGAAGAAAGGACTGGAGATTGTTTTGTCAATTGTCCACACTCTTCAGACAGCCGAAAGAGCAGCTAGGACCTTTAAACTGGTTTGACATCATTTTAGAACACAAGATTGAGATTCATTAAAATTTACCAAATCATCAGAAAACAGATAAATGTGTATGGGCAGAGCATATGCATTCAAAATGGGAATTTAACTTTGGACAAGTGGAGCTAATATGATTTGTCAGTAATATTAATTAGAATAATATGTGCATCTTAAAAAACAATTGAATATCGACAGGAACAGCCGTGTGGGCTTGAGGCAACTTGTCCTTGTTTAGAAGTACTCGGTATGGGCAAGTCTGATTGCATTCCAGAATATGTGCATTATGAGAAGATAATATATTCGCCAAAGGGAACGTTAGAAAGGCACTGCTGCTGGGTTCAAAGGATCTCCTCACCCTTAAAATACAATTTCAAGAAATCAGATTATCTAAATTCCTGACTAGAGGTGAAGACATCTTGGCCAGTTGAGGAATGCAAGATACAATCCTGCCTTATGCTAACACTTGTGTGTACAGATAAACTTTATTTTCAGAGCTGACTACTAAAATCTTGGCTAACATTCATAGGCAGCCACTTTGTACACAAACGTTATCTAAAGAGGTTTGCAAAAAAAATATGCTTCTCAACACACCTATTTTTGAAAAGCAAGACTTCCATGTTTTATTTCCTAATTATAAGTCTATACCGGAAAGAGAAATGTAATATATGCAAATGTAAGGCCCTTCCTGTTGACTTCAGTGGGCAGTAGAACTAGAGTACCACCATTTTTCATATGTGTAACACTGTCAAAAAATGCTGGGAAATGGCGTTTTAATCGATTATAAGTAAAGCACACAGCCAGAAGGGTAGACAGTATCTTGCTTTCCCCAAACCCTCTTAGTCATAGAATATTTCTTGTGATGACACTGGCTAATTCCCTGTGAAACGCTGGTGTTTCGTGGTTAACAGCTTGGAGAAACTGATGCAAAATAGATTGTACACACAGATGAGGAAGCCAGCTCTAGAGAAGAAAAGGGAATCACTCGAGGCCATGGGCAACTAGTGCCTCTGCTATCTCACCTTGTGCCTTCTCACACAGCTTCTCCAAGGAGGAAGCCAAGGTAGGTAGACTTTAGACAGACCCAGAAGCAAGTCTTCGCTCTTTTTCTAAACCATGAACTTTCATTATTTTAACTTTTCCTTCCTGTCATTTCTTTAGAGATATCCATATTCTTTTGTTGTTGTTGTTAAATACATTATTGGCTTAGACGGTACAAGTTTCCATATGTTCATTCATGATAGTTGGTCTTTGTTATCAACTTGATAGATTAGGAAATGTTTAGGGCATTAATGAAACACATCCTTGGGTGTGTCTATAGGGATATTATCAGAAAAGACTGAATGAGCCAGGATCCTGCACTGAATAAAAAGGGAGGTAGGTGGAATAAAAGGAGAAATCAGATGAGACTGGAATTCCCTTTGCTCTGTTTCCTGGTCTCTCAAGATGTGAGCAAGTAGCCTCACATCCCTGCTGCCACAGCCCAGGGCAGCCCCTGTCAGGGCAGCTTGCTGTACAGTAATATCCCCTGAATTAGAATCATGCCAGAGGGAGGCTCATTAAGACTTAAGTAGCAAACTCATAAGTCTCAGAAATAACCTAAAACCTACAAGATACCAAAGTGCCCCTCCTCCTGCCTAGGAAAAGATTGCTGAGGAGAGAAGAGACTTTCTGCCTTGTCGAGCTGCCTGCAAGTTGTGCAGCTGCCTCCGGGGCTACAGCTTCTGGGAGCTGCCATCCGGGCTAGGGTAGAGCATTTTGTAATGCTGTTGCCCTTGAGTCATTCATGTGCCTGTGAGTGAATCCCCCACTCTTGTAAGTAACCCCATTAAATTCATTGGTTCACCAAGTAAAAGCATAGCTTTGGTCCTTATTTGGTATAAATGGACATTTGCTCATCTCGCCCCAGGAAAAGTCATGCAACACTTTCAAAATAAGTCCTTCCCCCAGGTTGCTTTTTGCCAGGTACGCACACTCACTTAAATGGAAAAATCAGACAGATATAATGTCTTTCAAAGATTTTATACTTCTTAAGATCATCTTAAAAAAAAAAAAAAAAAAAGTTCATCTAGCATTTGGCCATTACATTCTTTGAGCCTTACTATTCCAGACATCTGGGATACGTGGTGAGGAATCCAATGGCATCAAGTATCAAATCTCTAGTCGTTAACTTTTATGCCCTGCTGTATGACAAAACTTTTCCTGGGGGAGACAGAACACACACATCTACTTACCCTAGATAAGGATCCCATCACAGGCCAAAGTACGGATACCACCAAAGTCCAATTTGGTGAACTATGAGTGGTGTTGAGGTCACATGCAGGAATGTGGGTGAAGGGTTTCTTACAGGAGCAGACATGACTCAACAACAGCTGCATCACCAAAGCCCACCCCAGCATGGGTGACAGGTCACAAAAGCTGGGAACCCGGAACATACCACACCCACACAGCCAGCAGGAAGCCCAACCTGTGTTTGAAGACATGACCCTTCCAGGTGCCTCGATTGGTCTAAAGCTCTTCCAGGCAGGTCGGCTAGTTGCTCCTTTTCCAAGCAGCTGATTTTGTTTCCGGGTCTTTGTAGTCTTTTTCCTCTGAGAGTCTTCTTGGCAGCCTAGCTTCCTTCTATCTGAGCAGACTCTCAGCTTTTATTGCTTATTCTGGAATCGGGGTGGAGGGGTCTAGTGAATCTGGTCAGTTTCAGGGACTTCCTGAAGCTATTTTGAGTTTTTCTCACCCTCCAGCTTTCAGAGCTTCTTGCAGGATGGAATGTTTAAATCTTTGAGGAAACTGGTTACATACCAACATCCCCACTCCACCCCACCCTGTACAACTTCTACTTTCCATAAGCTTTAAAAGATAACTATATGTTGTCCTTTGTCTTGTGTGAGTGGGACATTGAGTAATGGCAGGAAGTTCATCTGGCCTCAGCTTAGAACATGCGATAGTTCCCAGAGGCCTGCCTAGCTAGCCAGGCTTCACAAGGATTTGTACCCCAGTATGCATGATTTGATGGAGAGTTGTCTCATGAGTGAGGATAAACTTGGGCAGGGTAGATTTCTTCTGCTGAGCACAATTTCCAATCTGTAGCAGTAAACTGTCCACTGCTGGGGCAATAAATCTTATACCTTTGTAGCAGGCAATGAAGCCTTGCACCCAGCACAGTCGTGGACTTCCCGTGTCGTAAGCAAGTACTAGCAAATACTTGGATTAGGTGCTATGGTTTGAGAAGTGCAAAACCTTCATTCCTGCCTAAGTGGAGCACAGTACCAGCCGTGTGACCTAGCATCCATCTTTCACTGTGGTCAGAATCCAGGAATCCAAAATAACCAGTGGCTCTCCTTCATGGAAACACATTGAATCTATTCTCCTGTTTATTGCAATGTACTCCCATGACCCCCATGTATTTCTAGGAGAGCCAGCATTCCTACATCAGTATTCTTTCTCCTCCCTCTCCCTCTTCCTCTTCCCCCGCCTCAGATCTGCTCCAGTCTCTTGTTTTGTTTTGTTTTTAGGACTCAGCGAATGTGCACACCTCATTGTAGTAGAATCCTTGAGATGCAGAAGCAACTGGTTATACTTGGAATCAAAAGCTTTAGGCTCATATGCATGTTGCAAACCATGGTACATTACCATCTCTTTGCAGCCACCCCAAAATAACCTGAACTTGGACCATTTTTGTTGTTGAGCATAATAATGTGTGTATGTATATATCTATTCATACTCAGAGAGAGAGAGAAAATGCACTTAAAGATAAAATGGTGAATTTTTACACCTGGGTCACTGATACCTTAACCAAGATCTATTAATCCTCCCTACCCTCCTATCCTCACCTGCTTTTTATTGTTGTGATAAACAACATGAACAAACGCAATCTGGGAAGGGTCTTAGTCACTGTTCTACTGCTGTGAGGGGACACCATGATCAAGGCAACTCTTACTAGAGAAAACATTTGCTTGAGAGCTTGCTTGCAGTCTCAGAGGCTTAGGCCATCATCACCACGGTGGGGAGTGTGACAGCATACAAGCAGACATGGTGCTGGAGCAGTACCTGGGAGTTACACTATGAGCTATAGGCAGAAAGAGAGAAAGAGACTACACTCTTGACATGGGCTCAAAGCCCACCCCCAGTGACACACTTCCTCGGAGGAAGCCAGACTTCTTAATCCTTCTCAAACAGTGCCATGCCCTGGTGATTAAGCATTCAAATATATGAGCCCATGGGGGACATTGCTGTTGAAACCATCGCATTCCACTCCCTGGCCTTCATAGACTTATAGGCATAGCTTAATGTAAAAACTTATTTAGTCCAATTTCAAAATCTATCACAGTCACAAAACTAAGAGTCCAAAGTTCAAAGTATCTTCTGAGATTCAAGGTAATAACTGTAACTCCTATAAAATCAAAATTTAAAAGTATTGTATACTTCCAATATACAATGGCAGAGATTATACATTTCCATTCGAAAGGAGGCATAGTGAGGAAATACTGGACCAAAATAAGATTGAAAAGCAGCAGGGAGGGCAATCTCCAAATTTTGTATCTCCAGATCTGATGTCAAGGGGCTCCTGATATCTCCAACTCCTTTCAGGTTTGTTGACTGCAGCATACTTTGCTCTCTTGGGCTGGTTCCACACCAGTCTGCAGCTGTCCTTAGCAGGTGTCTCACAGCTCTGGCGCCCTCATCATTGTGAAGTATCCAGTGAAATCCAGGCTTCGCCTTCACAGCTTCATGCAATGGCCGCTCTGGGCCTCCATGTGGGGACACCCTGATGTAGGCCTGGTCTCAGGGACTTTCCTTAGCCGCAGAAGGAGATTGCACAGCCCCATTCTTGGATCCTTGACTCCAAACATACGGGCGAAGCTGCCCAGTTCTGCTATTCCTTGGGGCTGGAACGTGGCCCTCTCCTTCAAATATCTTTTCATCACCTTTCTGTTGTTTCCCTTTGCTGCTTAAGCGCTTCTTAAAATTCGTTTCCACAAGTTGGAAGCTTCTCTAGATGGGGTCTGGCTCCAAGGTCACCACTCCCTTTATTCCATTTAAAATTGGGCTTTTTCTTTAAACTTTCTATCTCCTTGAGCACCAGACATGGCTCCATTACATTTTCATTTGTTCCTTTCCTCCTCACGCTGTACATTGCATATTTCTCCTGAACTCACTTGCTTCTTTTTATTGCAGATCTGCAGAAGAATGCGCTAATAATCATATGACACAGTCAATAATAGGCTGTGCTGAAATTTCCTCTGCCAATGCCATTAACACAAAAGGCTTCAGTTTACCTCCAGCAAACTTTTAGGACAAGGACAAAACCCAGCCACATTCTTTGCCAAAAAGACTGTTTGCTCCTAGGCCACTTACTTATAGTCTTCCCTTCTGAAACTTCTTGTGTTGTGTCCTCCACCCCACCCCCACAGTTCATACTGCCCTCAGCATTGTTTACCATGCTCCTGCTAGGATTGTCCACTAAGCCCCACTTAAAGTGTCCAAAAGATTTTATAGTCTAAAGTCCCAAAGTCTTCAATAATCCTCCAACAAACAGCATGGTCAGGCCTGTCACAATAATACCTTACTTCTTGTACCAACGTCTGTCTTAGTCACTACTCTATTGTTATAAAGAAACTCCATGACCAAGGCAATTCTTATAAGATAAAGCAATGAATTGGGTTCTTCCTTACAGTATTAGTTATTATCATCATGGCCGGGAGCATGACATCATGCAGGTAGGCAGTGGAGCATGACATCATGCAGGTAGGCAGTGGAGCATGACATCATGCAGGTAGGCAGTGGAGCATGACATCATGCAGGTAGGCAGTGGAATATGCAGGTAGGCAGTGGAGCATGACATCATGCAGGTAGGCAGTGGAGCATGACATCATGCAGGTAGGCAGTGGAGCATGACATCATGCAGGTAGGCAGTGGAGCAGTTCGTGATATCTACATCCTCATCCATAGGCAGAAAGAGCAACATTGGGCTTAGGGTGAGCTTTTGAAACCTCAAAGGCCTCCCTGAGTGACACACTTCCTCCAACAAATCTTCTTAATCCTTCCCAGGTAGTGCTGCTCTCTGATGACTAAGCATTCAAATATATGAGCCTGTAGGGACCATTCTTATACAAACCAGCACAGGATGTCAGAACAAGAACTAAAGGTAGGAACCTGAAGGCAAGAACTGAAGCAAAGGCCATGAAGGAGCACTGCTTACTGCCCATAGCTTTTTCATTTACCTTGCTTAAATAACCCAGGATCACTTTCCCAGGGGTGGCATGGCACACAGTGTTCTGGGCCCTCCTACATCAATCATTAATCAAGAAAATATTCCCCAGGTTAGGCTTGAGCTTACAAACCTCCTGCATGTGCCACAGCCTAATCTGATGGAAGCAATTCCTCAGTGGGCATTCCCTCTTCCCACATGACTCTATCTATCTTCTGTCAGGATGACAAAAACAAACAAAACCACCACCAACAGACACACTCTCACTTAAAAGAGTTCCCTTTGCCCCACCTCTTTAATGATACTATTGCCAAACCTTGCTCAGGAATTTTACCTACTTTTAAATATTTCTTCTCTCTGTGTGTATGTGGTGGTGGTGGTGGTGAGTGTGTGTGTGTGTGTGTGTGTGTGTGTGTGTGTGTGTGTGTGTGTGTGTGTCTGTGTGTGTCTGTGTGTGTGTGTGCTGGTGGTACTGGTGTGTGTGTGTGTGTGTCTGTGTGTGTGTGTGTGCTGGTGGTACTGGTGTGTGTGTGTGTGTGTGTGTGTGTGTGTGTTGGTGCTGGTGGTGCTGGTGGTATGTGTGTATGTGTGTGTGTGTGTACATGTTTATGAATGTACATATATGAGTTTATCCATGTCTGTAGAGACCAAAGGTTGACAATGTCTTCCTCAGTCGCTCTCCACCTTATTTTTTGAGCCAGAGTCTCTCTCGCTGACCTTGGAGCTCACTAATTTAGCTAGATTGTCTGGCCAGGAAAGCCAAACAAAGATTCTCTGGAAGAGGTCTTAGACACTTACTTCACACATGCTACCTGTGCTGGAGAGATGGCCCAACGAGCGGTGGCTCTTGTGTCATCAAACATGATGGCTTGAGTTTGACCCTAAGATCATACATGCAGGAAGGAGAGAATGGACTCTCACAAACAAGTTGTCCTCTGACCTCCACATGTGTGTCATCACACACACATACACACACACACACACACACACACACACACACACATGCACACACACACACATTGATTTACATATCAACACATATAAGAAATAAATAGATAAATAATACCACCAGCCAGTCTCTGTGCTGTAAAGTTTTTTCTAAGAAGAATTTCAGTTCTCAAAGTAATAGTATTATTATTATGACTAATTCATTTTAAAAATTGTGTTTACTTACTCCAAGATTACGAAAACATTCTGTTGTCTTTCTCAAGAAGATCGTATTAGTTTGCCATTCATATTAATGTCTCCGACCTTTCTCAAATTACTTTTGTATATTTTGTGAGATGGAGCATCAAGGTATTTACTTTTATGTGTTTCTGACATGTGACCGTCTCCTTGGCCTAGTATCATTTATGTCAAAGCTCATCATTTCTCCCCACAGAGTCCCCACAGTGTTTTCACTTCCACCAGGCAATACGTAGACACAGTTATAGATAGATATAAATGTAAGTAGATACCTTTTAATTCTCAGTTCTGTCCCATTGGTCTATTTTTTATCTGCTCTCAGGAACATCGTAGAAGAAATCTCTGTATGTAGTACAGTAAATCCCCTGGGCTTGTTCTTTTTCCTCTAAGAGGTAGCTAAGCTAGTTTAGACTTCCTTTAATTTCCATGCAACTTCTAGAATGCATGTCCATTTCCCATAGTCAGCCTCCTACAATTCTTTCCCTTATTCTTAGTGTGCAATCCTTCTTTCCAAAGGGCTCTTCCAGGGCATCCAGCTGGAAGCTTGCTGTGTGTACCCAGGCCTCGCAGCTTTGAACTCCAGCCTTTGTTGTCCCAGCACCTACAAGAGGTGAAATCTCTGCTTAGCTCTTGATCCTCTCAGTTAGTATTTCTGCGAGTCACCAGGGCCTGAGAGGAATTAGTCTGCAGGCCCTGGGGGCCCCCTCTTCTCAGTTCTCTTCTCACTGGGCATTTTATTCTTAAACCTGCAATACTTTGGGCCCCCTGACCTCTTCCCCTCGCCTTAGTCAGGCTCTGTGCGGGCTCTATTCTTTAGGAAGAGATACAGAATAGCTGGAGTTTTAGCTCCAGAGGTTGCAAGTTCAAGGCCAGCTTGGGGGAACACAGTGGGATTCGCCACATGAAACAAACAAACAAACCTAAAGCATGATAAGTAAATAAAATTGCTGAACTGCGGACGAGGCTGAGCTCAAGGATCATATCCTTGGATTCATATCCTGCCCAGGGTCATTAATCAGTTATATCTGTTCAGCTTTTCCAGTTGTTTCAATCAACAGACATTAGTCTGATATAAGCTACTGTGTCCTGATTAGCAGCAAGAATCATGGTATTTTTTATTCATACAGTGGCCCTCGAAAGACATGTCATTCCTGCCCTCATCAGCTCAGCCAATGACTCTCTCCGGAAGCGTCCAATCATCCGCCAGTCTTCCCCAAGCTCTCGCTCCAGCACCCAGAATCTGGATGACCGGTGGAAAAGTGGGAAGAGGATTCTATTTTGGTTGACTCACCTGTGGCCAAGTGGCCAAGACGTGGGAGCCATCATCAGAGTACGTGCCCTGCTCCCTGTCCACCATGCACAGCCCAGATGGACCACTGCCTGTTTTCTTAACGGACCCTGCCTTTTTTCTCAATTCCCACATCTCCTAGTTTTCCCCTTGGCCTCTTATTTCCAGAAATCTTCCCCTGGGCTTATTTAAATGTGTGGAGATTTCTTTTTCCATACCACGAAACCACTGTAACTCTGTTTGTAAGTTCGTAAGGGGACACAAGAGTCTACCCTACGTTACATAGGGCAGGAACTGTGACTCAGTGGGTGAAAGCGATTGGCTTAAAGCCAAATGATCTAAGTCTGAGCCTCAGAACCCATGCAAAGGTGGAGGAAGAGGAACCTCTCAAGGTTGTCATCTGACTTTTCTAATTTACTGCAGCGCATGCACCCATTCTTACACGCATATAGAGTAAAACGTCTTAAATTGAGTGTTGTATTATGGGCTGGGGACATGTCACTTTGTGCCACACTATGCACACCCAATATGCAGTGTTACACTCAGTGTGTCTGCAGTAAACAGCAGTTGCTGAATTAGTGGAGAAGCCACAGGAGTGTCTGTGTGTGTACCCCATGTTGCTGTGCTCTTGGTATCACTGCCCATCATCGGAGGGGCCCCAGAGTTCATGAGGTTGGGGCACCTTACAAGACGTGTGTAATAGTGGGGAGACTTTGGAGTTTTGCTTGGGAAAATTTTTTTTCCTCAGAGTTAGTATAAACTCAACAAAAATAAAACTGTTCAAGCCACTGCCCATCACCACTATAAGACAAACAATTCTAGATAGATAGCTCTCTAGTGGGTTTTCAGCAATGCTGGTTGATATGATCCACGGGTCACTCACGACTGCGCCTCATTTTATAGGGAGGGCTTGCCTGGGAGTTTGTGAACAGGTCTTGATGCACCTGCCTATACTTAGGAGTTGTGCAAACCGCTAGCAAGCACAGCCCTCTCCTGTGCAGTTGCACGTGCCTCCTGTTGTCCTGCCGCACGTGAATACACCTGTCTTTTTGTCACCCCCAGGCTGTCATTTCCAGACACTGCTCTAATTATTTTAAGCACCACAAAGCCCTCTTCAACAAAACAGCACAGCAATTAATTTTCCCTTATCTGAGAGGAGGTCATGATGGCTCCTCTGGCAGAGAGAGGCTCTGGGTTAGGGCAAAGAAGGGGATCTTAGGACTCTCCTGTCCCGGCGGGTCCTTCTTCTCAAAGAAATCTGGTTTTCTTGTCCACAAACAGGTATTTTCTTGGAATGATAAGACGTTTGAGTCCAGCATCCTGGGGCAGAGTTACAATGGTGGTAATTATTTGGCCACACTTCAGTGTAATTTTCTTCTTCTCACAGCATCTGTATGCAGGCAGGCCCAGAATGCAAATGATATGATTGCTTTCATTAAATCATCCTTTTATGACTGTATAATTTCAGTAATTAAAACCTTTACTAATAAATTCTACCAAGCGGGCAGAATGTTACACTAATGTATGGCTCTTATTAATTTTTGAAAAACAGGGGTGAAATTTGAATAACCTGCCTCTTAAGAACTCTGAAAAGAAAAGCAGGGGGGAAAAAGACACGTAATACAATTCTGATTAATTCAAGCTAATTAGCATTCATTGTTTCTTATTCCCTCTTCCCCACCTGAAAAGCCACGGAGAGCTTTTAGCCTTGCCTAGGACGTTAGTATTAGAGGTAACATCCTTGACACATACTTCAAATCCTATCATTAGCTGGATTCTTATCAGTTTTGTTACAGAGAGAGAGAGAGAGAGAGAGAGAGAGAGAGAGAGAGAGAGAGAGAGAGAGAGAGAGAGAGTCTCTAGAGGGAGTCTGTAGCTCTTTAACCATTACAAGTGCAGAGATATCTATATCAACTGGCCCTTCCCTAGATCAAACAGCCTGTTTAGGATCAGGATCCAGGTCATTTCCTCTACTCACTCCAGGCCTTGTGTCTATCTGCCACAGAGGGCTCTAGAACTCTCGTTTCTCAGTCCCCAGCACAACCTAGCTACGGCTTATGATTCTTTAACCTGTCTGCTGGCGCATGCGTACCCACCCAAAGGCTCCTGCAGGCTGAAGCTCTGTGAACTCAAATTTAGAATACAAACGGTTTCCATTAGATCTTGCGAGTGAGGCTGGTGCACTGTGTTCACCTTGCACACAGCCAGAGAGGTCAGAGGTTCCCACTTTGCAGCGACAGTTTCAAACAGCGCACTGGGATCTATAGTGACTGAGTGCCACGTAAGCCTGAGCCGGCCAAATAGCTCCTGTGTGTGCAGTACATGCACCCGCAGTCCAGTTGAAAGGGGAAACTTCCCAGTGTGTGGAGCTAAAAACCCATCTGAAGACCTCCAAAAGGGGGCGGTCCTGTGCTTCCATCAAACTAGTAATTAGTGAGAATTTGTTTATGTAATTTTGACGTGTAGGTTTTCTTTTACTGATGTGTGCTAGAACTCAATGCTCAACAAATTTAATATCAGCTTTAACTAAATACAAATGTATTATTATTGAATACAAATTCAGTATCAGCTTTAGTAACAATTTCTGAACTTTTAACGGGTGCCAACCCCATGCTTAACTCAGGATCGAGAGCCATCAGTTGCTCCTTGTTGGGTAAAAGACTGTCCATTCATCCACATCTGCAAGACCTGGCTCTGAAACTCTGTCCCAACACCACTTTCCAACAGTGTCTTTGGGTCTCCTTGATAATACACATGTGTCAAACTCAGCTCACGCCAACACCATACCCTCCGACCAGCAGGTCTTGCCCCTGGACTCTGCATTTCTAACTCTGTCCTTCCTTGAGGCTCCACACAGACACCACCTCCTCCTCGATGTCTTATCCTTGTAAGAGGCTTCTGTGTTGGCTGCCTGTACTTCAAAGATGCTTGCTGCCCTTGACAGGGAATGTTGTCTTACGCACGCGTTGATTCAGACCATGATAAAACTGACCCCAGGCAGCCTGGGGTTTGCTCTGCCTACTCTATGGCCATCGTTATGGCTCTGAGAAGAGGCCATTCCAAGCACCCACAGTATAGGGCCCAAATAAGGGCAGTTGATTACAATGTAAAATGAGGGTTCTTGGGAGAAATGAGGAATTGTATTAACTTGATGGAAATGGTGTCAGGGTTCATGCTGAATCACTCATCATGTGGTACCTAAAGAGAGGATTAAAGAGGAGGATAATTCCAAAGGGACTTTATCCATCCGTGATTAGGATACCAACCAATTAGAAGAGGCCCCTGAAATTAAGAAATTCCCCCCAAACACATGTGAGGAAAAGATAACTTTATGCCAGGTCCCCAAAAGACAAAGGTGAAGTAAAGAAAGAAACCTACAGTTTTTAGAGATTTTAAAACATGTGTGTGTGTGTGTGTGTGTGTGTGTGTGTGTGTATGTGCGCGCGTACGCGCGCGCGCGTGCATGCATCTACATGAGTTTATGTGTACCAGATTTGTGCAGGTGTCTACAGAGGTCAGAAGGTGTCAGATCCCCAGGAACTTGGGTCCTTTGCAAGAACTGCAAGCAGTCCAAACTGCTGAGCCATCTCCACAGCCTGTATTAACCTACAGTTTTATCTGACAATTATGAAGAAAGGGGTAATAAAGGGCCACATCTCTATTCAACCCCAAACTTGTTTTTCATTCACTCTAAAACTTAGGAGAACATTTTAACGTAGTTTAAACTGTATTGAGTCAAAGTTAAACTAATCAGATTCATTTTTTTTTTTTTTTACTGATTTTTCAAGACCAATTCCAAAACTGTTCCCCCACCCCCCCCCCACCACACACACACACACACACACACACTATTGAAATGCTCCCATTTCAATTGGGTTTTTCTTAGACCCAATTACCCTGCTGTAGCAACGACCTCATGGGTCACTGCTCTGAGGCCATCTCCTTCTTCTTTAAATGAATGTAGCTTTTTATCTGTACTCTTTACCCACCAGATTATGTCCTGGCTATTTATGAACTATGATTGTCTCTTCCT
This sequence comes from Acomys russatus, assembly GCF_903995435.1. Lineage (NCBI taxonomy): Eukaryota > Metazoa > Chordata > Mammalia > Rodentia > Muridae > Acomys > Acomys russatus. The sequence goes on along the minus strand of NC_067142.1, from coordinate 77,099,677 downwards.
TATACTGAGAAAACCTACGTTTCAGTTATTGGATGTTGAAGGAGCCTTGGGTTAAGTCTGCCTACAATAAAGTCTTAGTCCCATCTCCTTTAAGTCCTTAAGTGACCTTGGAGGAGCTTTGTCAACTTGGCTTACCTAGAATTTTCTGTAAAAAGAGTCTCGATGAAGGATCTTCTGCACTGCATTGGCCTGTGCGCATCTCTGTGGAGGACAATGTTAATAAAACTCACTCAAGTAGGGAGGCTCAGTCCACTATTGGTGCCATCATTCCCTAGCAGAAGGTCATGTACAAGCCGAGTACATGTGAGCATGTGCTTCTCTCTCTTCTTTACTGTGGGTGTGGTACAACTAGCTGTGTGAAATGCTTGTGCTGACTGTGGGTGTGGTCTAACTAGCTGTGTGAAATGCTTGCCCTGACTGTGGGTGTGGTCTAACTAGCTGTGTGAAATGCTTGCCCTGACTGTGGGTGTGGTCTAACTAGCTGTGTGAAATGCTTGTGCTGACTGTGGGTGTGGTCTAACTAGCTGTGTGAAATGCTTACCATGACTGTGGGTGTGGTCTAACTAGCTGTGTGAAATGCTTGCCATGACTGTGGGTGTGGTCTAACTAGCTGTGTGAAATGTTTGCCCTGACTGTGGGTGTGGTCTAACTAGCTGTGTGAAATGCTTGCCCTGACTGTGGGTGTGGTCTAACTACCTGTGTGAAATGCTTGCCCTGACTATGGGTGTGGTCTAACTACCTGTGTGAAATGCTTGCCATGACTTCTGGGATTGTAAGGTGAAGTAAACCTTTTTCTCTCTTAGGTCATTTCTTCTGGGGTGTTTTATCATAGCAACAGAGATGAAATTAGGATGGCTCCTTATCCTTTCTGTGCTCAACAGTGGAGTGGAAAAAAATAAAAGTGGAACTAGTAAAAATTATACCATTGAAGTCTTTTGTTTCTCTGGCAATGCTAAGGATTGAACCTAGGTCCTTTTGTATTCTAGGCAACTGCTCTACCACTGAGATATAGTTTCAGGCAGTCTTTCGATGACTAAATCATATAAAAGACACAACTCTTTCTATCTCTCTTTTTGCTTCTCACCCTCCATGAGAAAAGTAGCCTTTTTCTACTATGGCCCCCAACACAAGCACACACACACACACACACACACGATACCCTGCCTTGCCATGAGTCCCAAGTGTAGGTGTTCTTTTTTTTTTTTTTTCAATCTATTTTATTTGGGGTTCCTTATGTCTCTACTTTACTTCCAACCCTTCAACACTAGGTAGGAGAGAAAGACGGTTAGAAGACACAGGGCACATAGACCTCTTTATACTTAGTTCCTGCTAATTAGGGATGCCGGTTTCTTTAGGGCAAAACCAATGTCAGTAGTCAGGATATCCAGCAGTCCAGATAACCAGCAAACAGAAAATGCAGCAGCAGGACAAAACAGCAGCCTTCTTTCTCCTTGGAACATCTCCTCGAAGCATTTTTCTCAAAACGTCCTCTCTGTCTCTCAGCACCTGGTATTTATATCCTCTCAGAGTCCTCAGAGTTCAACTATCTCAGGTAGCAAAGACCACGCCCTCTCTGTGCCCACATATGACACTTAAAGCTGTGGACACACTAAAAGCAGCAACATATCCCACACTTGGGATTTTTAAAAAGGCACGTTTACATAACATAGCTGCATTTTTAAAGAAACCAAAACTTCCACTATACCAAAGCAATGAGCCTGCTAAGCATGGACTGAAAACTCTAAAACTGTGAGTCAAAATAAACCTTTCTTCCTTAAAAGTCAATTACTTCAGGTACTTTGTTACAGTCACAGAAAGATGGCTAACACACTTAGCATATGCTAACTTCACAATAGAGGCCAACTATTTGCCCTCCACAGTACTGAGGGGAAACAGTTTTTATCTGTTCCTGAAAGTCTCTGTCATATGGAGATATAAAGCACCTGTCACTGTCTCCTCTCCTCTCCTCTTGTTTAATCCCATGCAGGAAATGTGACTTTATTTGACAATGAGTTGGACAAATGCCTATGCTTCCTTTTCCCTCTTGACAGCCAAGATACCCATGATAAGGCACCAGCCCTTCTATTGTCAGGAGTAGGTCACAGTAGCACTTTCTCTGTCTGGGTGCTTAATAAGTCCATTTGCTGTTACGTCAAGCCTCTAAGCTGCACCTTTCAACCAATTCTGAGCTAATATTTCAGAACACTTGTCTTAATTTTCAGTAAGTTCAGAACATGGACGCAATTTTATTTTACTTTTTTGTTGTTGTTCAGTTTGCTTGAGACATGAATATGCAGGCATGGCTTTCTAGACCTCACTTTTACTTCTTGAAGCACCATGTTTCTGCTAAGAAAGACCCTGTTGTCTTTATTTAGGTCCCAAAGGATCTACTAAAGGTTAGCAGAGCATCTGTCAAATACATCCCTGTGTTCAGCACAGGGAATGACATTCCTTCCTAAAGTAAAGGATAACAACACTGGAAATACTGTAACTGGCCCTGGTGTCCCTACCCTAATTTCTGTTTAGCTCAAAGACCTGAAGATTGGAATCCTCGTTGGCATTCCAAGGATGCCAGCTTGGAGCATACACAGGCTTCATCTCTGACCTTTCTAGACCAGAAGCTTGCAATGTGAAAAGAGATCAGTGGAACAGCCAGCCCCACTCCTGCCTTGAAAGCTACTGACATTTGTGTCCTCATTGCTTGTTCTTCCTTTTCCTCTCATTTTAACTCAGCTCTTCTCAGACTTTAGGAAGTTCCTCACACACAGCTCTAGCCAACTTGATGACCACCATCACACACTTTCCTTGTGACAGGTTCCTGATGTGCCAAAGCCAAGGCTGGGCAGAGCCCACAACCTCTGACTTTCTCTTCCCCTGGAGCTTGGTTTCTTCCTGGGCACTGGCTACCATTCTCCTGTGTGCCTTACTCTGATTCTTTCTGGACACGTGGCCTCAGGTATACTGACTTCTGATATTGCCTTTTACAAAGTGTCTGAGCACCGTGCCTGCCCTTGTGACCCACCACTAACACCTGTTATCCAGTGCCCAACTTCTTGACATCTCTTCTTGGTCTGCTCTGTCCATCTCTTCTGGCTGAATAGTGGTCCTTACTATCCAGGAATACCCGTACCTACCAGGAGCATCCCCTATCTAGCGAGCTATCTCTTCAAGTCAGATGATCCCATGGCCAGTGGTGTGTGGTCTTCCCTTCCCCAGGGGAATTATTATTATCTATTTTATAACTATATAATATATTATACACAATATTATAATAAACATTATTAGATATTTATTTTCTGCAACCCACATATTTGAATACTTGATTCCTAGATAGTGGAACTATCTGGGAAGAATAAGGAGGTGTGGCCTTGTTGAGGGAGGTGTGTTTCTGGCGTGATCTTTGAAGTTTCAAAGGACTCACACTATTCTTTGTATGCTCTCTGTCTCTTACAGTTAGAGATATGAGCTCTCTACGGTTCCTGCGGCTGTATCTCTACTCTGTCATCATGGACTCTAACCCTCTGAAGCTGTAAGCCTAATTAAACGTGTTCTTTTACAAGTTGCCTTGGTCATGGTATTTCATCACAGCAATAGAAAAGTAACTAACATAGCACTTGGTGTCAGGGAGTGAGCTATTGTGACAGACCTGATCATGTGGAATTTTGAAGGGATGTGGAAAACTGTGGGATTTTAGGGTGGGAGCGCAGTTGAATGCTGTATGCAGGGGTTAATGGGCCATCCTAGGACCTTGGAAGCAGTAGAGCTGAGAGTTGTTCAGACTGTGGTGGCCCCAGCTCTAAAGACTTAAGAGGAGAGCAATATTAGCAACTAGGCTGGAGAGCATTTTTGTGATGTTGAGGTGGAGGGAGTGTGACTCCCCTCTGCCTTTATTTTAAGAATTCACTCGAGGCTAAATTGAAAGGTAAAAGGCTAATTTCTTTGGCTGAGCAGATTTAAAGACAGCCTAGTATTGACTCTGTGGCTATTATTCATCACTACGGTGCAAGTCTACAGTGAAAAAGAGCATGCGGAGCAAGGAGAAATTCCATTTGGAGGGCAAAAAGCCATGGTAATATCAAAGGCTCTTTTCTCCTCTGCAAGAAGGAATTTTGTCTCCAAGCGGTAACATCAGGGCTGCTAGGAATGCAGAATGGGACAGAGGGACACTGGAGCTCAGGACACAGGCTTCTCAGGCTCTCCTCTCTCTCTCTCTCTCTCTCTCTCTCTCTCTCTCTCTCTCTCTCTCTCTCTCTCTCTTTTTCTTTACCATGGGTCCATCTGTAGGAAGCATGGCTACTGACTCCATGGTATTTAATTAGTCTGACCCAGATAGAAGTGGGAATCTTAAGACCCCAAATCTCAACAAAGGATTCATCCAGACCAGGCTGGACATGGTGTCCACTCTGAGGTAGCCGGAGGACCAGTGGGTCATCCTGAAACAACCGTACTGTTGGGAATCCATCACTATTACCAGCTGGACAGAAAACTATCCTGAAGGAGCAATATAATGGTGACTTGGACCCCCAATTCTTGCTGGCACCCACCTTACTGCATGCAGATTATTCCCAGACATTGCTCTGTCTCTGGCACCCTTTCCTCCTTCCTCTCTTGCCTGAGACTCTCACCAACATCCTGTATTCGATTTACACTCAAGATCCTGGACAGTCTCTGGCCCTGACACAGCAGAGCCCTGGTTCATGGCTGAGCTGGGCTAGCTGTCTAGCCTTGCTGCTAATAATTAGTGCATTGGAAAAAGCTCACACTCTCTCCATGTCCAGCTATGGTGTCTTCTTCTAAGCTTCCTAGCAAACACCCCCTCCACCTTCTAGTAGTTTCCCTGGACTCACCAGTTCCACCATCAAGTCATCCACAGTCTTTCTGACATGAAGATGACTTGGACACTCTGGAGTTAAAGACACTCCTTCCTTCACGTGACAGTCCCCATGTGACTGTGTCTAGCCCTTGTTACATGTCTCCATATGCATGACATCCTATAGTGTTGCCCATTTGCTCTGATCCCTCCTGGGTACCATTCTTTCAAAGAGGCCATAGATGTTGCTGGTTTGAAGATAATGTGAGAAGATTGTCCTCTAAACCCAAATGCAACAAGATCATGAGAGATACCTGCAAGGACATAGCCAGCATGATTCTTCAGCCTCGGGAAAAATGGTAGTTTTGAGCTTTAGGGACATTGATGCTCTGGAAAACATTGGTCTAGCAGCCTGGGCATGTCCAGCATCTCTTAGGGCATCTATGAATGTGGCCCAACACAATTGTAGGTGAAAACATCATGCCTTACTGTCAAAAGGTGGGTTACCCCCCCCCCCAGCCAATAAGTCTTAAGGTGAAAAGATTAGACATTTTGCGGCTGGGGTTTGGGGGCCTCCTTGTCTTAGGGGAGAGATCAGCTACTTTACATTCTGTGTCCAGGAGCTAGCAAGGTTGAGGGGAGGAGCTAGCGCAAAGGCAATCACTTTAGAATGAAGTCACAGTGATCGATGGCCCTAGCCTGCTCAGCTACACACATGGTATGGCTAGATGACAGCAAACCTGTCACCAGTGCTCAATGGGAGGATCACAGTCACAACTTACCTGACTTCTTGGTGGGGAGGGTGAGGGGATGATGAGTTCATACAGTGTGATCACATCAAGCAGAGGATCACTGGAATTGGGGCTCAAAGGCCTGGCTGGGGACCCACTCATGAACCTCATAGTTGACAGTGTCTTTTCATTAGTCCTCACCCTGTTGTCTGCATCCCTTTTCCTCCATCTCTTTCTCCCTGTGCATTGGCAACGCCCCTGCTCCTGCCTAGAAACACAGTTTTCCTCTGTTTGGTCTCAAGTATGGCTGCCCTCACAGTTATCTCATAAGGGACTATCTGGCCAACAGAATTCCCCCTTCTCAGGAATAACCCCCACCCCCTACCCACCAGGAACCATGTATGCCCTTGTGATTTTGCCACTGACCAAGATGATTGTCCCAAGGGTAGATGCCCTGGGCAAGCTGAACCAGTGAGCATCGATGTCTGATGCAGTCCCGTTTGCCCTATGTCAGTCAGAGTCATTGCAACTATTCCCAAATGAATGGCCAGGCCTAGACTCTACTGGCTACAGAAAGAACACTCCACCATTTTCTCCATGTTCCCATTCCAGACTACAGAGAGAGACTCTGGTTTGGTTTTATTAGCCTCTGGACTTTATGTGTATTCCTGGGCCAGTGTCCACTAGCAGGGCCAGGATGAGGGCTGCTTTGAACCTTGGCCATAACTGCTAACCCGTGGGAGCATACAGCTCAGTGCTGAGAAATAGACACCTTTCCAGGTGCCTGGAAAGGCAAGCCCCTACCCCCACCCGCCTCCATTGGAAGCTCTGCAGGACAGCCTCTATGGACTAGAGGAGTCAGGAATCTTCTCTGCCTGAGACCAAGGGCCTATGATGGGAGAAGATATGAGGCAGCCTCAAGTAGGCCTTATAAAGTGTCCCCGAGGCTGAAGGAAATGTTGTGACAATTCAATCTGCTCACACTTGACTCTGCAAGCCTCCTACCTGTGGAACTTGGTACACTGTGGGCCTCAGTGATGTGCTGTAAGGTAGAAGACAGTGATGCCGACAAGTAAGCTTCCAAGAGGCAGCTTAGAAGTTATTCAGAGAACTGTCCAAAGTTGTGAATCAAAATAGCTTTGATATGCTCTTTGCAGTGAAAACTAACGTGAACACACTGGAGAGAACGCGTCTGGTTAGCTAGCCCATGAAAACAACATTCCACACTTCTGCCCTTGCTCCTGGACTCCTTCGATAGGTAGCCAGAGACTCGGCTTGCTGGAGACAAGGCCCTTTTCTCTGATAAGGAGAGACAGTGAGATCCCCCGGGGCCATGCCTGTTACTCTAGGACTCCAGACAGTGTGGAGTGGGCTGACACTATCACAGGGGGACATTCAGGGAGCTATGGGTGGATTAGCCACTGGGAAACACCTAGTACAGCTGCCTTGTTGAGGTGATTTTTATCTATCTGTCTGTCTGTATGTATGTATGTCTGTAGGTCTGTCTGTCTATCTTCACCACCACTATCATCATCATCATCATCACCTTTGTGTTCTATCTAAATCTGTCTTCTATTTAATCTATGACCTATCTTTCTATCATCTATATGTCTTTATTATGGCAATATGTGCATACCTCATGTAAATTCTACCACTTTGGAAGCCCTGTAAAGGTACTGAGTTCTCACACAGGGCCTGTAAAAGCTGAGTTGCACACCCAGCACAGGTTTACCCTTTCGGACCCTTTTCATGGGAGGTCAGCAGCATTGAGGACATTCACGTTGCTCCCCAGCATCAGCACCAGCATCCTCAGACCCCTTTCACCACCCCAAACAGAGCCTCAGTAAGACTGAGTAAATCCCATCACCCACTCCCCCAACTCCAGCCCCTTTGGCACCCCAGCACTCTAGCCACCGGTCTACTTTCTGACTCTATAAAACTGCCCAGTTCCACACGGGTAAAGCCACAACAGTATTTGCTCTTTTGTGACTGACAGACTTGTTTTAGAATAATGCCTCCCACGTTCTGTGTGACAACATGTCTTATTATCTTGTCCTTCGCTCCTCAGGGCCTCTGTCGACCTGCAGACAAGTATTCTGATTGCACCCATCCTCTGTCCCTGCAAACGATGCTGTTAGCGGGAATATAGAGAGATGGCTGGGTGAGTAAGAGCACTTGCTCATCTTGCAGAGGACCCCAGTGCAGTTCCCAGCACACATGTCACACAGCTCACAACCACCTATAACTGCAGCTCCAGGGACCCAACACCTCTGGCCTCTGTGGTAGGTATTCTCACCTGCACAGACCCCCACACAGTTCCAGACCCATATCATAGTTTTTTTTTTTTAAGTTAAAATTAAGCCAGGCGTGGTAGCACACACCTTTAATCCCAGCACTCAGGAGGCAGAAGCAGGTGAATCACTGTGAGTTTGAGGCCAGCCTGGTCTACAAAGGGAGTCCAGGATAGCCAAAGCTACACAGAGAAACCTTGTCTCGAAAAAAAAAAAAGTTAAAATTAAAAATGCTGCTAGTGGTTTGCAAGTCTATCATTTTTAACTATAATGTTTCATTGTGAAGTGTGTGAACTATGGTCATTGTTGGAAACCTTAAAGATCACAATGTGTTAAAAAGCAAACCAAGCCGGGCATGGCGGTGCACGCCTTTAATCCCAGCACTTGGGAGGCAGAGGCAGGCGGATAGCTGTGAGTTCGAGCCCAGCCTGATCTACAAAGCGAGTCCAGGACAGCTAAGGCTACATAGAGAAACCCTGTCTCAAAAAAAAAAAAAAAAAAAAAAAAAAAAAAAAAAAGCAAACCAAAATAATCCCTAGCTCCTCTTTGAGAGACACGAATACTCAGCAATTACTCTTCCAAACATTCCATCTCCTGTTTCTTTGTTCTTTTTTAATCTATACAGATGCTGCTGTATTTTAAACAAGCTGGAGCTACACTCTGTGTTAGTTTATATACTATCTTGTAAACTTATTTTATCATGGGTAATCTCTGTGACTCCCTGTCTTTCTCTCAGATAGATGACACATACATACATACATACATACATACTTACATCTATAGTTGCAGATGCTGTCAACATGGCTTGAGGACTTCATTTGAATAAACCCCGTAGCTATAAATCACCACCATGGCTTTCCAGTGTTGTTGTGTATTTAGATTATTTCCAATTTTCTATGCTGAAGCATGCCGGCTGCTGGATTTCCAAAAATTGTCTTCAGTTATTCTCTTTGATATCCTTGCTGGATAGGAAAATGCAGGGTTTCCTAGTTTTACAAGCACTGAAATTGGGGCCCCCAAAAATAAAGTAACTTGGCCAAATGTATACAGGCAAAATTTGATCATTGGCAAGGTAGCCTAGATGGTGTGTGAAAGATTATGAAGTATTTTTAGGCCCCCCCTCCCAGGTCTACAGGGAACTAAAATCTTTGATATCTTACTGGTCAGAGGCACTGCATCGTTGCGTTCTTCCCTCACCCCATCCCCCCATGCCCCTATCCCCCACCCCTAGTGCCCCATCCCCTCTACCCCCACCCCACCCCCCCACCCTCTACCCTAAGTCCTGGCGCCCAGCCACCCAAGGGTCTCACTGAGTCCCTTTGAAAGCCTATAGCGCCTTGGGCTCATCTGAGCTAAGGCTGTGGCAGTGCTGAGCAGCGGGGATCACACAGGCTGCCCATCTAGCAGGAACAACGCTGGCCAGTGCTGGACAGGGTAAACAAAACTTGTTTTTGATGGGGTGAGGTCCTAGAATGTCAGTTGTACTTATGGTGTTGTGGTACATTGCTCAGGAAGCAATTGCTAAAATAAGAAGGCAGGAATGAAGAAATAAGGAAGGCAGGAAGTGAGGGAAAGAGGGAGTGAGGACAGATCTGGAAATCTGCCATCTCCCACAGCGCCCCCCCCCCCATCTTGTCTGACCTCCTACAGTTCACCTCACGCTTCCTCAGGTTTGGGTAACTGACCTTCTCCCCAACATCCACCAGGCTAAAGGAGCTAGGGGGGAAAAGCTCCTCTGCTCCCCAAGCTCCATCTTCCTCAGGATGAGTGCTGGGTGACTTGTGGGGCTCCCGCCTCTGTCATTTAGACTACCATGATGAATTAGGGTGCTAATGGACCCTAATGAAGGCGACATCCTAACTCAGTGATCTTCCGGCCTGGAGATGTCACGGAGGTAAAATTGTGACCGTGGAAGGAAAGAAAGTGGTAAAAATTGGTCTGAATGTGAACATGGCTGGGAAAGGAGACTGGTGCTAAGGGGAGGCCTGCTGCTGCCTTAGACACAGTTAGAGCTGCTCATTGGGCTGCACCACCCAGATTCCCAGCAGTCTAGGGTCAGCTGATCCAAGCTGAGGATGCAGCCTCGGTCATTGCTCTGGAGAGTATCCCGTCACCAACATAATTTACTTCCAGGAAACCATACACTTCTTGTTAAAGCACAGCTCCTTCCAGCTTTGTGTTCTCATGCATATTGACACCATGATGAGGCACAACCTACGCTTCCTTTGTATTTGCCAAATAAGTAAGGCTCCCTAAAGAAACTCATTCAGTAAACAAATACACAGTCACCTCAACTGCACATTGCCTTGAACCCAAAGCTGAGTGTAGCTTCCCCATAGAAAGGTGAAGTGCCCCTTGGCAGCCCGAGCATGGCAAACATGGCTCTGGCAGGCCTTGCCCTTCTTCTCCATCCCTTTGCCTCGCTAAAAACCATTAGATTACCTTCCTAAAGCTAGCCACCAAGGCCTATTTCTTTATTTGGCCACTTCCTCCTCCTGAGGCTGACTACCAAGGTCCAGTTATCAAAGTATTTAGGTCCAGCAATCAAAAGCCCCCTTTGGCTCACCTAATTAACACTTTGCAGGCCCTTTAAGGAGGGAGTATCATCTCAGTAGGATCCTAGAAGATGGATGGAATGCCATCTGGTGATTGTGCAGCTGGGAAATGTTCTAAGAATAAGGTAATGAATCTAAGCAGAATTGACAGGTAACCTGGGGCCAGAGAATGCACGGGAACACCTGTATATGAAAACAATGGGACAGAAAGTTTGAAGTTGACGGCCAGTCATTGCCTTCTGTTGTACCACATGAAGAGCCTGCCAGGCTCCAGTGCTTAGTTCCGAACCCACGATCACATAGATTGTTCTGGTTAAAAAACCAATGGGCCACAAAACAAAACAAAATGGTATAAACACGAGAAAAGCACTCATGAAGAGGAAGGCAGAGTAATAGAGACAAATGAGGGTGCTGATAAGAGTAAACAGAATGTACTACACACACACACACACATACACACACACACACATGCACACACACACAGACACACACATGCACAGACACACACACAGACACACATAAACACATTCACACACACAGACATACACAGACACACATATGCACATTCACACACACATGTGAAATCGTCCAAGAACATCAAACAATTGAGAAGAGAAACAAAGTGGAAGTGAGCTTCATCCCAGGCTCCTAGGCCCAGCAGGGTTTTCCTCCCCTCCCCAACCCCCCCACCCCCCCCCCCCCCCCGCCACATGCCCTATTCCTTCAGGCTCCCAAGCCATAAACCAACTGGCACTCACAGTCTCCACACTCTTATCAGCGTGCCTGAGAGTGGCCCCCTACAGTGGACATCACTTAAGCTTAACCTAGGACTTCTGGGGGCAGGCAATGTATGCTACAATGGACATTTATAGACCTCACTACCATTTCAAATTAAAAGTGTTTTTTAAAAGTTGGCTGTTGGTTACCTGGGATACAGTTTCCCTTATGGACAAAGCTATAATTACTAGCCAGGCTTTCAGAGACCCATTTAATCCATAATACTGAAATATAGTTTCATATTGACTTAGCATTATTAGTATTGACTCCTGGGATGAGTGAAATAACAAAAGAAAAAAAAAAAAGGAGAAAGAGGAACAGGACAGGGAGGCCATTCCTGGAATTGAACACCCCCCCTCCTTGTGTCTCAGGCTCTCACAGTGAACTCAGCCTGGTGTGTGAGCGCTGTCTGTGATTTTCTCAATTCCCACCTCTGTTCAACCTTGTTCAGAGAGCTACTCCTGGAACTCTAGGCCTCACTGCTGCTGTGTTGTGTTAACAGTTTCCTGGAGATTAAAACCTCCCACCCTACAGGCAGCTCCTTAAGCAGGAAGGTAAACAACTCAAAATATCTTCAGGAAGTCCCTGAAACTGACAGGATTACATAGGCCCCTTCCTGGCAGAGTAAAACAATTAAAACCAGACCAGGAGGGAAACTTGGAGGAGAGGATCCAAGTTGCCAAGAAGACTTGAGACCAGACCAACTGCCAGCAAGAAGCAGAAACCAGCTGACCTGCTTTGAAGAGGTTTAGACCAACTAAGGCGCCTAGAAAGGACACTCTCCCACTTGTTGATGTGCCTGCAGGCTGTGCAGTGAGTTCCAGGTTCCCAGCTTTGTGAGACGTCATCCATGCTGCTATAGGCTTTGGTGATACAGCTGTCACTGAGTTGTTTCTGCTCCTGTAAGTAACCCCAGTGAAACACATTGGTTCATCAACGGGACTTGGATGGTATCCATACTTTTTTTTTTCCTGTGGTGGGCTCCTTATCTGGGGTGAGGAGAGATGTGTGTTGTATCTCCCAAAGTTTACTCTCCCAACATGCTCTAGTCTCTAGTGGCCACCAGCCCAGTCCAACAGTCATCTTCCTGTGGTCTTCACTGACCTCTGGGGCACTTCTCTTGGTCAGCCACTCCCTCCTACTGGAAGAAGTGTCTACTCTGGCCTCTGTGGTAGCCTGTGCTTATGGCTGTGAATCTCTGTACCTCTCTGTGTGGTCCCCTTTGCCATGTGACTTTGTAGTGCCATTCACCAAAAAATAGGAGTCTGTTTTCTGGCCCTTGACTTTGAGTGTTTGCATTGTGACTCGCTTTAGTCTATAGGTTACTACCTGCTGTGCAAATTGTGCTCGATAGCGTGTATATCTGCTAGCACCAAGGGAAGATCCAGCTGGTGCCGTAGATGTGTGCAGTGAGTCAGGACTGCGTGAGTTGAAACAACCAGCACAGATGAGCACGTCTCTAGCCGACCGACAATGTTAAGCAAATAAACGGTTTATTATATATTTCTGAGGTTTGGTAACTGTTTGTTACACACCTACATCTGACAGTTACACCTTCCAGGAACCATGCTACCCTAGCTTGGTTTCTGTTGCTATGATGAACATCATGACCAAATACAGTGTGAGGAGGAAAGGGTTTATTTGGCCTACACTTCTGTGTCACAGTCCTGAGGGAACTCAAGGAAGGAACCTGGAGCCAGGAGCTGAAGCAGAAGCTTTGGAGCGGTTCTGCTTATTCACGTACTCTCTCAGAGCCTGCTCAGCTAGCTACCTTTCTCATGTAGCCCAGGCCCACCTGCCTAGGGCTGAGTCTGCCCACAGTGGGCTGGGTCCTCCCAAACCAACCGTTAATCAAGAAAATGCCCCCACAGACATGCCCATAGGCCAGTCTGATGGAGACAGTTCCTCAGTTCCGATCCCAGAAAGATCTCAGAAAGAGATCTGTTTAGGTTTGTGTCAAGTTGGCAGAAACTAGCCAGCGCTTGCATTTAGATCCCCTTTCACCCACTGCTTGTCTGAGCATCCTTTCTTATCATCCTCGTCATGTCCCACCAGGCCTGCGACTCTTGAGCAGTCTCAGGATACTAGCCCTGGCCCTCTGGTCTGCTTTATCCAGTGGGTTCATGCAAAGGCGTGGATTTAAACTCCTTGCCAGTGACCCCCAAACTTACATCCCGATGTCATAACCTGAACCACACATCACCATAGCCAAGTATCTTCCCAGTGTCTCTACTTGCCCGTGTTAGGGGTTAGAGGGGAGAGACAAAGACACAGAGGGGCAAGGCTGTGTCTCAGAGAGGAATAAAGGGTCCTCAGCCACACCCTGCATGCTCCCCTGGCACCTTCGGAGTGTTGTCCCAGTAGAAATCAAAGCAAGCATGCCAGCCCTTCTCCTGGGCAAGCCTGGAGTCCCAGATCAGCTTGGCTTTAGGCCAAAGAGGACCCCATTTGTGAGGCAGCCCTATGGGGATTGTTCTCCTGGTAACTGACTCTCAGCTGGCCTATTGCCCTCAGTTCCCCTTCTCCTCTATTTCTGACATTATGTGGCTAAAGCTCTGTATTTTTCCAGCAACTCACTGGACAGGAGCAGCCACCTTGGACATCTTGCAGAAGGTATGTGTGTTATGTGCTGTGATGTCTGTGGATGCATAGCCTATGTGCCATATGCATGAAACATGGTGAATATGTAGCCTGGGTGTCTGTTTCCATAACAGTGTGCTATAGCTATGGATGTCCTTAAGTGTTGAGATGTGGGATGTGAGAGGAAACTAATATATATGCTCTGTGCATACAAGTATGGGTCAGAGAGGAGGGACAAGTGTGAGGTGGTTATTACGTGCACTCACATCAGCTCCCTGACATTTTGTGTGGATGAGTCATTTGTAACTAGTTGGGTCTTTTGAGTAGTCCACTGCTAGGAAAGAAAGGAGGAGAAACAAAGATCAGCAATACAAATAAGCTACTTACCTTATATGGTTATTTGTTTTGCTCATTTGTGCATTGTTTGGTTCTTAAGAGCGTTGACAAATGAAACCCAAGTGCAGAATCAGGCCCAATTAGTTGCCCAATAAGTGTGTTTTGATGATGACAAATGGCAGTGAGTCTGGAGAGGGCTCTTGTGCTCCTCCCCATGCCTGGAACACCCTTGGCTCTTTAGACTTTAGCTCTCTTTGCAGCACGCCTCATCCTCCACACAAAGGCTTCTGAGTCTTCTTTGGACACCTCCCTCCATACCTGTTGGGGTGCTGGCTCATAGAAGGTGCTCTCTGACCTGAAGAGGTCAGGATGCTCCCTGAGGACACAGGCATAGTCACGTTCACGTTGATACCTGTGGCATCACCGTCCCCTCCACCAGGTTCCAAGAGCATCTCCTTTTCCTCACTGGACCTCAAGTTTACATAGCACCTAAGACTTGGCAGGACCATGGTGAGGCATAACTGTGTCCCAGTACTCAGGGCAAAGGCAGGAGCTTTCCCACAGGTTAAAGCCCAACTTGGTCCACATGGCAAGTTCCAGGCTAGTAAGACTACATAATGGGACCCTTTCTCAAACAAACTAGCAAACAAACAACAAAACCACATTTATTTTTAAGGAGTGTTGAGGGGGGGAGGGCTTGGATTGCACTGCCCCCATACACAGGTGCACCTGACATGCTTTGAACAGAATGTAGGCCTCAGCTGGCTGTCTCTGCACTCCTCACTGTCCCTCAATTTGCCCTGTGCGTCCTCACCCCTCAGCAAGCGAGTCTTCGCTCTCAGAATGACAGGGCCTCTGGAGTTAGGCCCTTGGTGACAGCTGCTTTCCTTCTTCTTCACCTTTAAACATGCTCAGGTAGCCCTCAACACACGGTGAAGGTTCGAAAACCACATGCCGTGAATAAATGAGGAAGGACGATGCTGAAAGAACATACATGTAAAGCCTCTCTCCTGGGTGCAGGATTCTTCCTTCCTGAAAGCCAGAGCAGTCCTGCGGGCTCTGCAGGGTGGGGTGCATCTCAGGAGGCCCGGGAGCCCCTCCCCTCCTCCCCACCTGGTGCCAGATCAATCTGGCCCCATATGCCTGAGAGAACTGGGTTTGCATTTCAAATACGATGAAGATTATTAATTACATGGCTGCTGTTCTCGATCACTGTCTCTGGGAAAAGGGTTGTCAGCCCCCAGGATGCTAGACACTCAAGGAAAAGTGTAGCCATTCGTTATGACCGTGCCCCTGGAATCCTTCTCCCTGTCAGGCCCGGTTTGACGCCTCTGCAGATACCTTTGTTCTGCTTTTGCCGACAGCTGCACAGCAGTGTCTCCCACCTTGCCAGGTGTCCCCCTGGTGCGACTCACATCAAAGGCCAATTCCCCAAAGCCCCTCAGGGGAGGGGCTTGCCAGATCAGTAGGAGGCAAAGGCTACAGCTGCCTGGGTGGGGTCTTGAGGTTCTTACCCGTCCCTCCAGCTTGTCCCTCAACCACCTAGCTATGGTTGCCTGCCTGCATCTCTCGCCCTACCCTGCGCATTCCTTTAACCAAGCTGCACAGAGATATGTATCAGTGTGCTGTGATGCCATAACAGGCCATGAGCCTGTGTTAGTTACTATTCTGGTTGCTATGACAAAATACCCGACGGGAAGCAGTATAAGGGGCTAAGGGTTTATTTTGACTTTCAATCTATCATGGCGGGTAACGTGGCTATCACGGTAACAGGTAGCTACCAATATTTCATCTACAGACAGGAAGCAGCAAGAAACAAATTCTGGTGTTCAGCTTCCTTCTTTTGATTCAGCCAAGGATCCAGCCCATGGGATGCTGCCACTCATGTTTGGGGGGTTCTTCCCATCCCAATGGGATGCTGCCACTCATGTTGGGGGCAACGGGGTCTTCTTGTCCCAATTAACCCAGTCTAGAAACGTGATCACAGACATGCCTAGAGTTTTGTCTCCTAGGCAATTCTTCCTGTCAGGTTGACAGCAGAAACCACCATGGGGCATGAGCCACAGAACTCACTGTCTCTGTTCTTGAGGCCAGAGTCTTCCCCTGTGTGTGAACATCTGCCTCCAGATTTCTTCTGCCTAGTCAGTGGCTGTGTTAGGCTCTTCTCACGGTAACAAAGTGTCTGAGACAAACTATTTGGAAGGAGGAGCGATTCACTTTAGCTCATAGTTTCTGTGGTGGTTGTCTACGGCCAGATGGCTCCATCGCACTGGACATGACGTGAGGCAGAACATCAGGTAGCAGGAACATGTGAGGGAGGAGGAGGAGGAGGCTTCTCTTCTCACAGATGAGAAGATACGATGAGAGATGAGGAGAGGGGAAAGGGTCAGGGCAAGGTACTCTTGAACGACACACTCCCAGGGAACTCCTTGCTTCCATCAATTATGCCATTTTCCCTAGATCTTCCACCCCCTGACTGTTTATTCAGATTATGAAATCATCAGTCAGTTGATGGAGGCAGAATCCTCATGACCCAATCCCTTCCCCCAAAGCTCCACCTCTGAACATTTGTTGCATCAGAGACCAAGGCTTCAATGCATGAGCCTTTGGGGGACACTTCATATGCAGACCATGACTGCAGCCACATTGGATTAGGCCCATCTTGTCCATCTCTAATGACATCTACAACCACCTTATCCAAATACAGTCACACCCAGAGAAAACAGCAGCTGCCTCAGGGACAGCCCAAAGTCCAAATTCTTCATGTGACATGCAAGGCTTTCTCTAATCTGGCCAAGATTCATGTTTTCAGTTTTCCTGTTTTTTTTTGTTTGTTTGTTTGTTTGTTTGTTTCCTGGATGCACAAGTATGGTAGGTACTCTTTCAAGTGGAGGGAACAGTTAGGAGGGAGAGTGACATTTGCTGAACATCCACCACATGCCGCACCCCATGGCAGGTCTTCTCTGTGCATGTATCACCTGTTGTCAGCCTCACAATAACCTCCCCAGACAAGCATCCCTTTCACTTCCAGATGAGAAAACTGAGCTCTGAGACTAGCTTACCCATTACTACCATCATGGCCAAGGGGAAACCTAAAGCTACACTGAGGACTGCATGATTCTGGAACCATGGCTCCGGCAGCTTGTCGGGAAGGAGTCCTCTCTAGGATGGTTTGGGTCACAAAGGATACTCAGGGGAAAGTAGAAACTGGAAACCAGAGTGAAGTCAGTGTTAGGCATATCTGATAGGGATTCCTCACCTGGAAGGGACATGTTGCTGCAACCGTGGGAAGATTTTGAGCTGTAGAGGCTTTCAGAGGGCAGGGCAGCAAGAGGGTCCTGGGCAGGTGACAGAGGCTGGGGGCACAATAAATGGTAAGAGAAACTCTCCTGGACTTACACAGCCCCTTGGGTCTGAAGGTACCCAAACCCATTGCTGGGTGGAGAGGACCGGAGATGGCGTTCTGGAGATGCATCTTGTCTGATACCTTGTTACAGGTAAGGAATGCTCTGGAGTGTAGGGTTGACACTATCTGCAGAGAATAAGCTTCCCAGAGAGCAAACCCCTCACCAGTGTAAAGGGACAGCAGAGTCACAGAGTCAGGTGTGATGGAGTCAGAACTGGGATCATTGGAGTGTTGAAAGTCTGTTTACCTGTGGCCTGTGACCTGTGGGTGTCCCAAGGATAGCTTTGGGTAAATGTTACCTGTGGTGATGAGTGCTGCCTGTCAATCAAATCTAGACTCACAGGGAAGATGGGCTTTCCGGCATACTTATGGGGAATTATCTTGATTGTGTTCATTGAGGTAATGAGACCTCATTGTGTCCGCTGTGAGATCCTGGGTGGGATTCTGGACTGTATAAGTGAAGAAAAGTATTAGAGACATGGGGATCCCTGGAGCTCACTGACCAGCCAGTCTAGCTGAATTGGTGACCTCCAGGTACAGTGAGAGTCGCTGCCTTAAAATTAAGGTAGAAAGCAACAAAGAAAACACCCCAAACCAACCTCTGGCCTCTACATCCTGACACACATACATGTGAAAATACACACAATGTCCTTAGGCAACCCCAGTGTCATCCAAGATGCAGAAGCAATGGTATTTAGGACATTGTCTTTATCTCTTCTTTGGGAAGCACCTTGTTCTTCTGTGAGCTGTGATGACAGATACATTGACCGTGGTGTGTGAGCCAGCTGGCTGACAGCATGGAGCTGGAGAGCTTGGACTGACGCCAGGGTGTTTGTACTGTCTCGCCTGCACCTCCGGCTTGTGCACCGTCAGGCATATTGCTTCGCTTCTCTGAGCTGCCACAGGGTAATCAGTGCACCTATCCCATGAGGAGGTGTGGTGAGAACCACTCGACTTGGGAAAATCCCGTGCAGAATGCCTTTCCTGAGGAGAAGCCTTCGCTAAATAGTAGTTAATGTTACTGGCTTTCAATTCCGCCAGCGGCGAATAATCCCGGCTCCACTCCATCAGCTGTGGCAAGGGAAACACAAGGCATGTCAGCTGCCTCCTGCCTTCAGCACTTCACAGCTGTATGACTTTACAACTACGAGCGCCTGGAGAGACATAAGAACAAAATGGTGTGGGCCTGAGACGGAGATCAAATCCCCACAGGGTTAAGAATTAGAAAAAGCCTAAAGGTAGAAGGTGTTCAGGTTGGCTCCAGGGAAATATGAAACCTACAGCTGACCTCACAAGAAGACTCCGATGATAACCTTGAGAGGCCTCAGAGGGTTTGACGCGCCACCAGAGGCACGGATAGAGCTTTGAAAACTCACCTGTTCTCTCCACATTCGTATCAGAAAGCAAGGAGGCTCTCAGGCTCCCTGCTGGGCAGTCTGCAAACCCTGTTTCATGTAAGTGTTCCCACAGCCTTATAAGTTGGTTATTTATTATTAGTCTTCAGGTTTTGCTGATCTGAAAAATGAAAACATAAATGCGGTGAATATATGAATAAAGGACAATGCCATTTTATTCTTCCCTTCTATCATGCAAAGATGGCTTACTTTCCTGAATTATCAAACCTCTTTCAGAAAGTCACAAGACAATATGTGTGTGTGTGTGTGTGTGTGTGTGTGTGTGTGTGTGTGTGTGTGTGTATACACACACATATATATCGGATTAATGCAATATGATTCCTGAACCATTCAGGAAAAGATGAAAGTAGCTTTGTTATCCATAGTCATTGTTAACGTGAATTAGAACCCTCATTCACTCAGAAATTAAAATAGCGCCTCGTGCACAGCATTGATTTCATAGCATCTGTTATTCTTCTGAACCTTAGTTGGCTCCGAGTGACTTACAGTGAGATCTGCTCTAATGTCCTGCTGCACAGAGAGAAAGGCATAAAATGGACACTCCCTTTACTGTTAAAGAGGCTCAGCACTGTTAGCATGTGTGGGCACACCCACGACACTCCTCAAAGGATTTGCGGCCCCCTCTTTGAGACCCCTGAGCAGACAATCTCTATGGGAAGAGCTGTTCATGGACTTCTTTTCAGTTCAGACAAGTAGCCATATCTGGGCTAAGACATTTCAAAATCAAATCGAAAGGCGACAAGAACCGTCACTCAAATGAAACAGCCACTGCCGTCTTGTGAAATGCGTGTTTCCATTTTCTAGAAGTCGGTCCAAATTTACAGAGTTGTTGAAAGAGCTTTTCTGGGGGAGACATGAGCAAAGTGTACTTACTACAGTTAGGGCATCAACGATGGGCCAAAGTAGTGACTCCACCAGTGAGTTTGTGGGGCTTACCTGGATGAAGTGTCACTTACAAAAACATGAATGACCCCAAAGCAGCAGCATCACCAAAAAGCTGCATCCAGCAAGTATGGCTTCCCCATGGTTACGCAAATAGAGTGCCTGTCCCCTTCGGTTGTACACTTTATAGACTCCACAGGGTCTCAAGATCACAAGACTGTGTGCGGCTTGTGCAGAATTACCTACAGCTGGGAGGGAGACAATGGCGGGAGTAGCTAGAGTCTCAAGTGAGGATCTGACGATGCTCCCCACTTCTTCTGAGGGAGCATCCACAGGCTTGATCTTGAGAGTCTCTTGCAAGTGGCTGCAGCTGCTCTGGTGATGATGGTAATGTCTGTTAGCTCAGAGGACAATAGTCTACAACACCTCTCAGTGGCACCATGAGGGGACTGACTACTGTGGTCCCTTAGCAAGGAAGATTGCGAATTCTGCCATCTACACTGCACCATGCTCCAGATTTGGGCTTCTCACCTTCCGTGCCAGGGCGGTTGTCTGCGGTAGGGCCTCCTGGGAATGAATGGACTCTGTCATGCTCAGCTTTGTGCTTGAGATCCAAAGCCGCTGAGACAGCTGAGCCCGCCTCCACGAACTCCTCTGAGTGGTTAAGGCAACAGAAACTCTGAGCAGGAAACAGAATCGGAGGTGGTGATGATGGGTCCCCAGCAGGAAGAGGTCTGGTGGGCCGCCATGTTCTGACAGTGTCTTTCTTCGACCTGGGTCTTGGGCCGTAAAGCTTCCACACTGGAGATACTAGAATCGGAGCATGCATTTTTGCTCCCTAAAAGCAAGCTTCTAGAACATCTGGGGGGGGGCTGGGTGGTTAAACCATGAGGCAAAGAGCCCCTTCTCTTCCTGTTGATAACCTGGCATTCCTGTTATTTAAGTTTCTGTTGTATAACTGGGCCTCGGAGGCAGGAGGAGGAGGAGGAGGACCGCTCTTACAGATTTGTAGGAGCATCCAGGTGTGCCTGGAAGATCAGCTGAAATGAGCAGTTAGCAAATTATAGCCTGCAGGCCAATCCAGCCCTCACCTGTCTCTCTGTGTGCAGTAAACTGCCATTTGCTTTTGTACTTTTAAGGGATTGTGAGATAGACAAAGACATCCACGAATGCACAGCCTAAAATATTTAGTCTCCAGCCCTTTCTGTGGTAAGTCTTTCAGACTCTGGTAGAGACTGTGTGGATCCGAGCTTGATCTGATACAAAAAAGATTAAAGCCCCGAATCTCTGATGAGGGCCAAGGTCTGTCCCTGTTGAGGGTGAAGCCACCACGCAGGCTCAGGGATTGGCCCCCAGACCAAAGCTGACTGCTTACCATATAGGGGGTGTTAAAGTCTTGAGGCTGGTGAATTGTAGGTTGTACGGTGAGGAGGGTGTGACAGTCGCTGTCATGTCAGCTCAGCTGGGTCTTGTACCCAGGTGCTTAGTCAAATACATTTGGATGTTGTCACATTACCTACCGAACTGCTATGGCCTAAGGGTCCCTCAAGGCTACTGTATAGTTATTAGGAGGACAGGAAGTTACTCTGGAGATGGGGTTCAGACATGAGGCATTTTTAGGGAAGTGGGGTTAAAGGAAGATCTGATGGCACAGTTTGTATTGGATCATGGTGGCTTTGTGAAAATAGGGAGCACGACTGGGGAGACAACACACAGAGACACAGGCACACGCACATGCACACGCACGCATATGCGCGCGCACGCGCGCGCGCGCACACACACACACACACACACACACACACACACGTGTCTCTTAATGGATAATGCCTTGATTTCAGGACTCTGCCTATAAGGTGACCACCACCAGATGGGGCCCCTTTACTTTGCACCTTTAGAACTGTGAGTTAAGTATTTTCTTTATAAGGTTAGTCTGTCTCAGGTATTTTGTTATAGTCATGTCAGATGGGCTAATATGCTTTCTTAATACGAATGAGTCTCATCCAGTGGGTGGAAAGACCTCACAAGAATGAAGACTTAACAGCTGGTGGCCTTAAGATGACATCTCTGCAGTTCCAGGTTCTTCCTGGGGCCCATCCTGTCAGCCTGCTCTACAGATTTTAGACTTTCTAGCAGCTCCTGTGATCACACACACCAGTTCCTTAGTATAAATTCCCTGCGTTCCCAATATCCTATTGACTGCTTTTCTAGGGCAACCCTGACTCTCACCAAGAAGTGGGACTGTATGAAAATCTTTTGTTTTGTTTTTGGAGGCAGGGTTTCTCCGTGTGGTCCTGGCTACCCTGGAACTCGCTCTGTAGACCAGCCTGGCCTCGAACTCTGAGATCTGCCTGCCTCTGCCTTCCAAGTGCTGGGATTAAAGGCGTGAGCCACTACCACCCAGCTGCAGATCTTTCCCCACTCTTTGGCTGGCTGGAAGCAAGACCAAGTGTGGTTTGTCCCTGTGAGTATGCTTTTCCTCAGGCTTGCCCTAACTGGGCGGGGGTGGGGTGGGGTGGGGTGGCATACAAGAGATAGATTCCTATGCCTGCTGTGCTTTCTGTCTCGTGACATTTCCAGGGTCCTCAAGGACTGCTTGGGCAAGGTCTACCTGACACTCAGATGGGTGGCAGATCTTCAGCTTTGGTCACATGGTGCCTCCCACAGCAGGGGAATTCCTCAGCCTGCCAATAGGCTAGGTCAAGCTCCTTGGCAGAAGACTTAGTGAAGAAGGGTAGTAACTGTTGCCTAGTGACGGGAGGCTTGCTGCCCAGTGTTTCTAGACTCATTCCAGGGAAGATGATAGAGTAAGGCAGAGGGAATGGCTGTGCTGCAGCTGAGTCTCAGAGGGCTCCTGGGAGGAGCTGGTGTTGCAGAGCTGGAAGGCTGAAGGCCATCAACTGGCAGTCCCTTCTCCCAGGAGAGGTCAGTGTTTGTTCTGCTAAGGCCTTCCACTCATTGAAGGAGACCCTACCACCCGGCGGAATGGTACTAACCCATTCTACATTGCTATAATGAAACACCTCACGTAGGCTAGTTTTGTAAAGAAAAAGGGGGTTTGTTTTGATCCACACTTTTCAAGGTGCCAAGAGAATTGAAAAGAGGCCACATACCCACAGCATTTGGAGGCTCCCACTAAAAGCTATCCTAGCTGGGCACAGTGGCGCACACCTTTCATCCCAGTACTTGGGGAGGCAGAGGCAGATGGATCTCTGTGAGGTCAAGGCCAACCTGGTCTACAGAGTGAGTCCAGGACAGCCAAGGCTACACAGAGAAACCCTGCCTCAAAACAAACAAACAAACAACCCATAAAAAGTTATCCTAGGAAAATGAAGACAGCCCAAACCAAAGAGCCATCAAACAAAGAAACTGGCACCCCACCACAGTGACTATAGCAGGAGAGAAGATATAAATGCTTATTGTAGCGTGTCCCAACTTGTACCCGGGTGATGGCCACCACTGCCGTGGCCATGCATTCAGCATGCTTGGGATTCTGGCAGCATGGAATAGAAGGGCTCGTCCCTTCTTGCCAATGCACTTGCCCTAGCTCACCATGACTCTGTTACTCATCTCTAAACCAGACACATTGGCCAGCCATGACAATAGGAGTATGAACTTGAACTCAGAGTGCAGTGATGCCCATGAAGCAGTTGTGAACTAGAAATAATATCAAAAAGGGGTCTATTTTCTGGGCCCTGGTCCATAGCCGCCACTATGCAGGACACTTCGATCCTTTGGCCCTCAGCTGTGGCCTGCGCATCTCAGAGAGAGGCAGAGACATGCATGAGGATTATCAGGATATCCATCTGTGCATGCATTCCCAGTCAAGATTCTGAAATACCATAGCAGAAATTGACGGCAAATTTGGGTTTTAAACAGAGCTTCCTATACTGTTCTGTCATGAACTTCTCCCTCAATGCTTAGCTCTCTCCCTTGCTCCTAAAGGAAGGCAAAGAGACCCAAAGGCCTAGACATTTCTGTCACCTCTAACCGTATCTAAGATGGCACCCAGAGAGAGTACATTAAACCTTCCTGAGCGGTAAATGCCACACTAGGCAATGCCTGCCTCCCCAAGTGACATTGTGCCCATTTCCCACACACAGACCCCCTTTAAGAGGCTGATGGTCTGTGTGGAGCCGGCCTCTGCTGGAGGTGCAGCAAATGGCTTCTGAAGATCCCTTCTAGCCCCGCAAGTTAATGAAGTTCATCTTTCCCAAAGCTGTTTTGCAAAGTTAAAGCAGCTTCCAGTAGGAGGTAAGGAGGCTCCCTGGATTGTGTTGGGGTTTGAAGGGAGCAGTTTGGAAAGAGGCCAAAGTTATATTGGGATCCCAGGGAGCTTTGGGGTAAGCTGGGACCTCATGTTCCAAGACAACATACCTTAGCCGATGGCAAGGCTGTACCTGCGACTTTTCTCCATGTAATAAAATGCCTAGCTGGGTGGTGGTGGCGCACGCCTTTAATCCCAGCACTTGGGAGGCAGAGGCAGGTGGATCACTGTGAGTTTGAGGCCAGCCTGGTCTACAAAAGTGAATCCAGGACAGTCAAGGCTACACAGAGAAACCCTGTCTTGAAAAAAAACCAAAACAAACAAAATGCCTAACAAAGGTAAGTTAAGGGAAGAGGGCCCTTCTTGATTTATGGTTGAAGGATACACAGTCCATCATTGCCAGGAAGACAGGATGACAGGGACATGAGGCAGCTGGTCACATTGCATGCATAGTCAGGAAGCAGAGAGATAAATGCTGGTACTCAGCCCACTCAAGCCCAGGACCTTGTCTTGGAATACTGTTTTCCAGTTAAGGTGAGTCCCCCACTTCAATTATAATATAGAAATGCCCTCACTTATAAGCCAAGAGTGTTGTCTTCTGGGTCATTCTAAATCCTGTCACATTGGCATTCAGTATTAGCTATGACAAAGGCCGTCTCTGGCTACCCAGGATGATGTTGAAAGCCTGGAGCATGGAAGAGAGGACGAGAAAGGAGAGTGGCTGTCACGTGTGTCTCAGCTAGCCTCATCACCATGGTGGGAAGCCGTCTCCCATTGTATAGAGGAGAAAGCTAGAGATTAGAGGAGGTAAGTTGTTGGGGTTGACACCTGTCGGTATCAGGACTTAGCCCTGGCTGTCAAGCCCATGTTATGCTGCACTCAGAGAGAGACTGACTTGGGAGCGTGGAGGTGTAGGAGATGTGGTTCCAGGGATGGAACTATAGTCACACAAGCTGAGTGAGGTCAAGAGATCTGATGATACAGGCAGTATCTCCTTTCATGGTAAACTGTGTGTGCTTAATGTATTGAGAAAGCCAATCCCATGTGATGTGTTCTTAACACACGTGAAAAAGAAGCCAAAGGAACATTTGAAGGTGCCTCAAATGTACATAACCTCAACCACGGTAACAGTGCAAGTCATCTCATTGTACACACACATTGCATGCAATCTTTTGCATATCAGTTATGCCTCCGCATGGGGCATTCAGAGTCGAGCCACCATGCTGTGAGAAGCCAGTGTCACACAGAGAGAGTTGAGTTGATGGTGCCTGACTTCCACATGCCTGGAAGCTATGTGGGTAAGCCCTTGGGAGGTCCCATCTAGGAAAAGCTTTAGATGCTAAATATGCAGGTGACATCTAGCAGATTCCATGGAGTGTCTTCTGCAGAGAACAGCTGAGTCAGTCAGCTTCAGAGCAAGGAGAGCTAAGCAAGCATAGTTGGAAGCTGGTGACACTGGAGACAGAACTTAGCATGAAACAGGTGCCTCCCCGGGGAGTGACATTGCTGCTCAGCCCCTAGGCCCAAGAGTGATTCGTTATCACCAATAGATAACCAGACCCTGATTGAATCTCACAGTAAACATCTGTGCATTTCACTGTATGTGCATTTTACCTTAATAAGATTGTAAGGCAATATTTTGTATTGGGTTTAAGAGCACATAACAGAAATTAAAATGACTAGCTGAATGGCCTAGCAGACAGATTGCAAGAATGGGCCTTTCTTTGAGCCTTAGCACATGATGAGCTGTGACATCATGAATTCAAACACAGGAGAAGACACACATCTTCCCAGTAGGGGACTCTTCACTTCAGATCACACTTTCATTGAGTGGTAAAATCTCGAGAAGCTGATGGGGGCGCTTTCAGCAAATATGGACATTTGGACCTCCTGTGTTCGGTGACTTCTCGAAAAACTTTCCAGGAGACCTCTTGTCTTTAGGATTCTCAATAACCAGATATAGATCTATTTCACCTAAGTTAGCGCCCAGTCTTGCTGTCCCATGCTTCTAAGAAACGGCCAGCTCAGCGCCAGCTGACCATGAAGGGAACATTGTGCAGTATGCAGCAGCAGGGGGCTGACCTCGCTCTCACCCTAGTTCCCCCTCTGTCCCCACCCAACATCCTGCCATGTGCTTATAAGCAGCCTGAGAAAAATAAAATTTTGTCAGCTTCATCAGATCTTTTTGACTTGCTGGCCATTCTTTGCATCTCCTGTCCCCCATTCTCTCCCTAGGGGTCCATGGGTCTCGGTTGATTGTCCAGCGGGCCTGGACAGGAAGCTACCCAGAGTGGTCCAGTCTCCTCCTCTTTGGTGTCTCATACCCTCACCCACTCCCCGCCCCCTCCCACACCTTTTCCTCATGCAGTCAGCCCAGGTCACCATTTCAGACAGCCACCTGTCAGTCCTGAGAATCAAGGAGTTGAATGTTTTCGTGTGAGTGGAAAGCAGCCTGGACATCTGGGCTCTTTGGGAGTTTTCTGCAGGCCTGGGAGCTGTGACCTGCTTTGTATGATAGCTGAGCCCTGCAGTTGCTCCACTGGCTGGCCTTCTTGGGACAAGCAGCGTTTCCCCCAGCAACTTATGTTCCATAATGGCTGACATTCCTGAGTGTTTACTCTTCTTGTTTTAAGACCTCGATTCCTTAAATATTTGCTTAATGTTTTTTTATAGCTCAAAGGAGGAAGCTCCATAGATCTATGCAAACAGACACTTCCCCAAACAAGGGAAGGGTACAACTCAAGGGAATGTAAAGACAGAGGAGGGTCTGTGTTTCCAGGGCCCTGGATGAGCCAGGACTGCTCTCCACACAGCCAGAAGTCACTAATTCACGAACTGACAAGACGCAATGGCCCGCAAAGCCTGTAGAACGTTGAAGGGTGGAGGGTGTCACCTCCCATCCATAAAGACCCAGGGAGATTGGCCGGTGGCAGCAGCACAGACCAAATTGTGCATGTCTCGGGGAGGCCTTAGCAGCCCAGAAGGTTCTTAGGGAGCACGGAGGACAGATCTGGTGAATTAGAAGTTCCTCTGAGGGCTGGTTAGCTGGGTGGTCCCTCCCATGGTCCTACTCCTTGAGTTAATTCCTTCTGTTTGTAGATGCCTGTGCTTTTCAGAACATTCACCTCTACTCCAGACGGCTCTGATGTCAATCACCCTGCTTCCAGGCTGGGAAACCCCAGGTACCATACCTGCTCTGCCTCTTGCCCTGCCCTTTCCCACTCCTCTCTGGTGATGCTAAGACTCCTGCTGGGTTCACTCAGGCAGCCCTTTGCAGAAGAATTGCAGGTTCGGGTCTGCTTCCAGCAAACCTAAGACACTGGAAAGACAGTGCCTGTCACATGTTAGGTATGCAGGTCAAGAAAGTCAATGTGATCACCATTCCTACAAGAGCCAGTACATTGTTAGGCCTGCTGCAGATGTGCTAATGTTTACAGCTTCATTCACCACCCCTGACCCTGAGTGGCTCACTCAAGCCAGGAAGTTCATTGGTAAAAGGTCCATGAGACTTCATCCATAGTGGCTCCACTGTGGGAACTCTGCCCTGATGGTTCTAAGGAGCCTTGAGTTCATCTTTATGGTAAATATTCTGCAAGAAGAAAAATAAACTCCTGAAACCCTGTGTCTGCAAACAGAATTGATCACACAAATAAACAACCGACTATGTCTGGAGGGTTCCTCCCCCCCCCCCCCCCCCCCCCCGCCAAACTGTCCACTCTTCCAACCCAGAGTCCCTGTCTCTTCCCTCACACAGCTCTGGAGATGACTCTATTCCAGTTTAATTCCTTAGCGTTTAGAGCACAGGGTGAGGGTCCAGGTCAGCTTTGGTTCTACAGTCTACAATGGGAGAGGCAGCCACAGCACGGCTGTTGCATATGAGCCTGAGACTGTCCTCCCTTGTTTTCTGTTGCTGTGACAAACACTAACTTAGAGCAACTTGGAGAGGAAACGGTTTTGTTTACAGGTTGTATGTAGCCCATAATCAGGGGAGGCCAGACCAGGAACCTGGAAGCAAGACCTGCCGAGGAGGCTGCTGGGGACACTGCCTACGGTGTTATTCATCAGGGCTTATTCAGCTTGCTTTCCTCATACAATCCAGGATCACCTACTCAGGGTTCACACTGCCCACAGTGGGCAATACCCTCTCACATCCTTCATTAATCAAGAAAATACCCCCACAGGCTTACCCACTGGCCCAATCTGGTGGAGGCATTTTCTTAAGTGAGGTTCTATTTTTCCAAGGGACCCCAGTTTCTGTCAAATTGACAAGAAAATAGCCAACAAGGGGTGCTATGGGGGTTCTGTGTGTACCCTGAGCTTGGCTCATACTGTACCTAAGTACATTTTGAAATAATTGCTATAGAACCATAAAGACAGGAAAACAGGATGCTGATGTGTGTGTGTGGTGGGGGAGGGGAGGTGACAGTGTTTTAGAGAAGCGAGGTGATTATGATTGGGTAGTGATGAGTGCATATTCATGTCACTGAACTGTATGAACACTTTCAAATGGTTAATAGCCAATAAGGAGAGAGAGAGAGACAGAAAGAGAGACAGGGAGAGAGACAGAGAGACAGAGACAGACAGACACACACACACACAATAATAAGCCAAAGGCAGGGCTGCTTTGA
Source organism: Acomys russatus (assembly GCF_903995435.1). Taxonomy (NCBI): domain Eukaryota; kingdom Metazoa; phylum Chordata; class Mammalia; order Rodentia; family Muridae; genus Acomys; species Acomys russatus. The sequence goes on along the minus strand of NC_067142.1, from coordinate 77,071,002 downwards.
TGTCACAGGCCTTGTCACAGGGCCAGACATCTTCCCAGTGTCCTATCCCAGTACCCTAAAGGCACTGATCTCAGACCTGATCACTCTACAGCAGGGAAGGGAGAAGGACCAGCCTTGAGGATCTGGGGTTTCTGCCACCTGTTTCCCAAACTCCACATTCCAGAGGAAACGAAACTTCCCAAAGGAAGCTGTGGCGGGGGGCGAGGGGGTGAAAAGGAAAAGATCCAGGCTCAGTTTCCTGCTTTTCTCCTGAGGGCTTGGCCTGGATCAGCCTGGGTTCCGCAGGCAGATAGCAAGCAGGTATTCATCCACCCCAACAGGTCGTGAGGCTACAAAAAGCAGTGAGTTCTTGCCCTGCCCTGGATCCCAGCAGAGAGGATGATGGGAGCAAGAAGAAATGTAGCAATGGCTCAGGGTTGGAAGGACCCGATAGAGAGGTATTACAGGCAGAGTGGAAGAGCTTCCACGGAAAGCTGCCTGGAGGAGGCAGCCCCCACTGAGGGTCCAGGCAGGAGTTGAAATTCTTGGTGAGTGGGTTAGAAAGCAGTAGGCGTGCGGGTCAGCAAGGGGTCTACAAAAGCCATCTCGTGCTCTGTTACTAACTTCCCTTTCCCCCACTTTCTGGGAGTCCTGCTGACAGCTAGACAAGTTACACAAAGACCCTTCCCCTAAGACCTACCCACTTAAGGATTCACCAACCCCATGTTTCTTAAACTGACTGAGGGAAAATTAACCATCTCCTGGGGGAAGCCAAGCCACTAGTGCCGTGAAAACTGTGCCCTTGCTTGCCTTTGTGAGCGGAGCTGCTGAAGCAGGAACACACGGTGGCCATGAACAACGCTGGGCGCCTTTGTTTCTCAGACAAGTAGTTTCCTGAGAGACCAGAGCGTGCTACTTTCAGTAAACATACCACCCGCATCCTCAGAGCAACGTCCTGCCATAGACACTTCAATTCCATGCAGTCATGCAGCAACCACTGTTACTCCCCGAAAGGACACAGATAATACTGTTGCCAAGTCATGCAGGGTGTGGCCAGAGGGAGGGCCATGTTCCAGGTCAGAAGCTGGCTTCTCGGTGGATGAGTTTAGGCATTCACCGGCATTGGTTTGGTTTCTCCAGGAGTGGGCTTTATAGCCAGAAACTAGCCAACTGAAAAGCAAACACTCAGAGGACACAGCCCCAAAAGCCAAACAAGAGAGGCCAGAAGCAGATTGAGGAATGCAGGGAGGACAGACAGATAGACATTCACGGCCAATGAGAGACCTCCCTCTGCAGCAACAAATAGGGAAATTCCTATGTCTCCTTTCTTTTCCATAGACAGTCTACTGTGGTTTCCTTTGTGGTGGAAAGCAAATTCCCCTTTTCTAGGGACTTCAGAGTGCTTGCCAGATATCAGACCTGATAAGTAGCTGCTGGGTAAATAAATGAACAAGACGTGGACTCCTCTCCTCTCTTTTCCTCAGAAGAGGTAGCCATCATGTCTGGGCACACAGCATCGAGGGCTGGGCAAGGCAGGTGCCTGGGATTTCATGGTGAACAAAATGACAGTGGTCATGGCTACCCTTGACTCAGGACTAAATGAAATGGCTGCCCGGGGCTGTGGCTTCCTTGTTGACAGTGTGGCAGTCCTGATGCTCTTTGGTAAACGTTGAATTTACAAGGGATGAGGACGCGACCTGTAAACTGAAGGGCGCATCCCACAGTGGGGGGATTCTCACCTTGATTTTGCCTGGTCCAGGGCGTTGTTCATGTGTACAGTTGAAAAGAGAATTCTACGGATGCATCGTCATCTGTGCTTTGCCAGGCAGGTAGACACGGTGCTAGGTACCACCCTGCCTCCAGCCTGCCCTGACCATGCGGTGCAAGCGTCCTGTCTCTAGGATTTTGCACATACATTTAATCAACCATTTTCGCTGCTTGGCAAATATTTCACCTCAGGTGCCTTGCTCGGCTTCTTCTAGAGCACCCGTGTGCTCCTCCACGGCTGACAGCTGAGGACGAGCAGGTTCAGTAAGATTAATGGCCGGGAGCAGAATGCGGTGTAAACACTCCTTCCCACTTAAACGCCAGAAAACCCTACGAGGTAGTGTTGGTAGAACTCCCATTTTAAAGATGAGCAGACTGAAAAAGAGTTAAACCATGCACCAAGCCCAGCCACTGAGTAAATTAATGAGGGAAAAAAAAGTGGCACAAAGAAAGACCATCGAAGTCACTGGACGGGGGAGAGGCTGGAGAGCCACGTGCATGGACTGATCCCTACAGCAGAGGATGTGGACAGGGTGGGCTCCTGCGTGTCCTCCTGACTCCTCCAGAAGGAATCTTGATTGTGTCCTGCGCCATGTCCCCTGCCGTGGGCACAGCCACCCTCCCACGCAGAACTGCAGCTCTGCAGCTGATGAAGGGCTCCTGGAAGGGGAGGACAACTAATTAGTTACCAGCAAATAGAGCCGGGGCCTGATTACTCCCACTGCAGGGAGCTGGTGGCTTGTGGTAGAGACTATGTTGGCCCCAGAAAGTTCTATCCTCCATAGCTACACAGAGACAGGGATCGGAGGGGTCCCTTAAAGGCGCTCCTGGACAATCCTGTTCTCCTAGTGGCTGGATTACAAGGTGACCCACACCCACTCCCAAAGGTCCCGGCCTCACCCACCACCACTAGAGTCAGAAGCTGGGTTATCAGTCAAGGCACTGAGCTGCTCAGACCTGTTTGACTGACTCCACACCAGAAAAATTCACCTGGCATTTCTTGGGTCTCAGGAAGTGTCATCTTCACAGGACAGGGTGAATACTAGGTCCAGAGGACATCAGTTCAAGTTCAAATCCCTCTCTTTTCATTCAGCAGCTGTGTTTGACCGACCTTGGCTGTATTTTTTAACCTCTCTAAGCACTGTTTTCTTTTTCCTTTAAATTATATTTATTTATTTTCACATATGCACGTATGTCTATATGTGAGGGAGGGTGCCTATCTGCCATGGCATGTGTGTGGAGGACATAGGACACTTGTGGGAGTTGTTTCTCTTTCCCTTGTGTGGGTCCCAGAGTTGAACCCAAGCCAGGTTCCAGATACAGCCATGGTAGCATGATCTGTGATCACATAGCCCATTGACAGACCTCTGGCTATGAAAACAGAGCTGTGCTTAGAGCTAGTGACAAGGTAGGGTCCGGGAAGAGGGCCAGTCACCAAGCACAAAAGAGAACTCGGGCAGACAGCTGCCAATGCAGTTCCCACAGTGTCTCACACAGCCTGCACTATGACCTTGGGCAAAGACATCCAATCCTCCCTGTGCTGTCTCCTCATTAGAAAGCCCAAGAAAAATAGTAATTATCTGCTTCAGTCTCAGAAAGTCTTTAAATAATTAACATTTATAGGACAGCTTTGAATTCCTTAGATATGAGCTGTGGTGAAAATATTATTATTGTTTTTAAAAAAATAATATATCTCCAATCCCAGGCTACTGTGGAAAGGTCTGTTATCTTCCCCCTGTGGGTAGCTGTTTGCAAGTTGATTAATTAAAACTCAGTTTTTCTGACTTTTTAATTTAGATGTTAATAAATTCAATAATTTGATCCATTTGCTGTTCTAGATAAGGTCCTTTGGGAATAACTTCTCATTTATGACAGTGACCCAGTGAGGAAGCTCTTAAGCTGTACTATAAATGCTTTAGATACAAAATAGCAAAAATGGGAGTATGACTATGGCAGTCCCACAGGTCCCCAAGGATCCAGACCCTCCCAGCTCAACCATCACCAGTGAGACAAAGTGAGATTTCCGGAAGGAATGTGATGCATGTTTTGTCTGGTTTTTCTGTTTAATTTCTCAACCCAACCATTCACATTTAATTGACTTTGCCTCAATCTTTATTCAAAGGAAAGGAGTTACAGAGGGAAGCAGCTTCAGTTCTGTCTCTTCCCCTTTCTCTGGGCTAGTTCTTCTTTCAGGAGCAAAAGGCAGGCCTTGTGAAAGAGAGAGTCAAGTCTGACTGTTGTGTGGAGAGAGATACCTGGGTGCCCGGAGTGGGTAAAGACTCGGGGAAGGGGTATGCATCTGTCATGTCCAGGATACCTAACTGTAGCCCCAGGCCCAGCAGCCAACTCAGGACTAGCTTAGTCATGGGACCAGCTAGCAACTCAGATTCCTATCAGACATCTTATTACAGGACACACATTTTCTCAAAGACCCCAATTTCCTTCAGAGAGGACTCCAGCTCTCCTCGATATGTGCCTGTTGCTACAGTTTTTATCTTAAATTTCTCCCGGAAAGCACACGTGTTAAAACTTGGTCCCCTCTCCCCTTGGTGTTGGTGGAAGGCTGTTGAACATTTAAGAGGCTCCAGTGGGAGGTCTTTCATGCTGCTACTCCCTGGGTCCAAAGTGACAGTGCTCCTCCGATACCTCCAAAAATGAGGGCCAAAATAAACAATTCTTTCTTCAAGCTGTGTAGCTAAGGTATTTGTCAGAATAGAGAAAAGCCAGTCAACACAACCATTCTGGTTTAAAACCTGTCCGAAGTTGGGAGCTTTAGCTTTTCCTCCAGAGGACCCGCATTAGATCCCTAGCAGCCACATGGTGCTTGAGGCCATCTGTGACTCCAGTTTCAAGGGATCCAATGACCTCCTTTAGCCTCTGAGGACACCAGGCATGAATGTGGTGCATAGATATCCGTGTAGGAAGAACACCCATACACATAAAAGTAAGTAAGTAAGCCTTAGACTAGACTTTCATCCCTGTGTTCCAGCCTGTCTTCCTCCACACCAGCCTGCTCTTCCCATCCTGTTGACTGGACACTGCAGCCCAGCTGCCCAGAGATGGCACTGGCCAGTGAGTAGAACTTCCTGGGGAGGGGGGACCTATGTTGGCTAGAGCTTCCAAGTTGTTAATTATGATGGGGGAAAGAAGGATTTAATTTGCATCGTGGTTTCCACATTCAGTTCCAGGATATATTTTTGACAGGAGTGAACTGTAACCAGAGCTCTGTAAACAAAAGGGTTAGAAGCAGATTCTGGAATCCCTGAGCAAGAGAACAGATGTGTTAGGCCAGTCCACTGATGGACCATGAGGGCCAGTCCTTAACATTCCACTTTCTAATTTTCATCTGCCACCTGCCTACTATGGAGGAGGGTTTGGGACACGTGGCCAGGTTGGGAGGCACTGAGTGATAAATTCTGCACAGGGGTTCCTTCCTCTGAGCGATGTGAGTGTGCTTCATGTTTCAGCCCTGGGGGGTTCTGGCATTTGAACACCTGGCTCCAGGTTGGCAGACCTGTTTAGGGAGTTTTGGTGGCACAGGCTTGCTGGCAGAAGTACATCACTAGGAGATTCCTGCTGTGACTGTCACATCTGCTGCTTGTTGCCATTCCTCCCCACCATGATTGGCCCATAAGCCCAAATAACCTCCCCCTTCTGTGAGTTCCCTTGGTCATGGTGCTTCATCACAGCAACAGGGAAAACAAAACAAAAAACTAACGCACGTCCCAAATACTTGTTTATATCGCATTAGATCTGTGATAACCAAGGCAACCACAAACACCCCAGAATAATGAAGACATGATAGAATCCGTATTTTACTCCCAATTTTGTCTTTGAGGATAAAAAACGTGATTGCAGACCCTGATATTCAGGTAGGTCCACAGGTGAGGCCTCCCTTTAATACTCCTATTTACAAAATCTGAAATAGCTAGAGCAATCAATGAAAAGATAAATATTCATATGGTTAGAAGATACCTGGCTTACGCAATAAGTTAATGGTAGAAATTTCTGTATGTTTACCACTTGTCAAAACAGAAGACAGAGATTCCAAAGTATTAGGAGCAATTGTTAGTTGAATGCCAATTAGAACGCTACCTCAGAAACATTTGGAGAAATCTCTGGAGAATTGTAATTTGCTTTACACGCTGTTTCTATGAATGTCTATTTTTTTTTTTTTTTTTTTACAATAAGAGTGGGGTGGGCTGTAAATTATGAGTATACCATGGCTTCGTGAATTTTCTGCAGGGCCTGACAGGAGCATTTCCTGTCTTCTTCAGATGCTGATCTCCCTGGAAGATTCTGTTTCCTGCATTTATTGCTTCTCTCTTAGTATGGAATATCCTAACTGAATAGCCTTGAACAATAAAGATATTGATCACCTGTCCCATCAAGAAGTCTGCAGACAGCAAGTGCTCAGCTTGCTTAATTTCATGTGATGAAATCACCAAGGGCCAGCTGCCTTATGCTCCTCTCTGCTGTCCGCAGCATCAGTGGGGAATCCTGCAAAGTGGAAGATGGGTGTGAACCCCCAGGCTAAAAATTAAGGCACCTGAGAACCAGCAGGAGCCGGTGCTGACTCGGCCACACCTCAGTTTCCCAGGGAGTTATTTCTGACTTTGGTGGAGAAGTCTCCTCAGATCAAGAACCAGGCCTTATTTTCCTAGTAGCTGGTGATGCTGAACCGGAAGCATTTCCAGGTCTGCTTCTTGTTCACAAGCGATTCCAGAGACCGACTTGCCCAGGCAGGAGAAGCCCAGAGATCCCTGCAGAAGAGCTCCAACACACCAAAGCTGACCCCACGGAGATAAGAGCCTTGACCTCAGATCTGGAAATAGAAGGGCTTTGTTAGCGGCGTTGCGGGGACATGGAGGAGACTGCTCTGAAGTTAAAACAGGTGCTTCGCACAGGCCCTTTGCAAGAGCTAAATCCAAATGGCTTTCAAAAGGAGAGAACAGTAGTTCAGAGGCAAGTTAGTCAGAGAGCCTCCTCTCCCGCAGAGACACAAAGATAAGGGACACTCCCTTGCCCCTCAAGATGTCCGTAGGGGTTCGCCAAAAAACGGCTCAGCCTCTCCAACTTGCAGTGGTTAAAAGTCTCGTTTAACTGAGGAGCCCTGTGGCCTTTGACAAGCATTCTTCCCCGTGCACTTCCAACATCTTCCAAGAAGCCAGAGAGACGGTGGGTCTTCACCAGGAACCTCGTCAAAGGAGGAGATCAAAAAGGAGTTTTTGTCCTCCACACTCTTGGGTAAATGTCCGGGGGCGGCAGGGGGCCGGGGGGGGGGGATGGGGGGAGGCGCGAGGTGTGCCCCTGGGGGGGGGGGCAGCAGACTATTTGAGCTGAAGGGATTAAAATGATAGTTGCTTTAAATCCAAGGAACCCGAAGCCTCAGAGAGACACACACAGGTTCTGCGGCTCATAGGAGACTCGAAGGAGCCCACTCTCCACTCCTAATTAGCTGCATCATCTTAGGCAGGTTGATAAGCAAGCGTTTGAAACCCAGGCTCTTCAGCAGTAAAACGGAAGGAATAGCGTTGAGTACGCGGGGCTGCTGAGAGCATCAGACCAGAAGAGGTGTGTCCAGGTGGTACTTCCGGGAACTGGAAGTCTGTGCAGCTCCTCCCCTCGTGTATTTCCCTTGAGGGTCCCTGGGGCGGCAGGGATCTTGGCGCATTCATCCGTGCCTGTGTGAGTTCTCTCTTCTTTCCCTAGTGCAACTTAGGGCGAAGAGCTAGGCAAGGCTTTCCACCTATGAATGCTGACTTTCAGACAGTGACATCAGCCAGGCTCTGGATATGGGGTGGGGTGTCGTGTAGACCCCTTTGAGGACACATGGCTGCCCCATTCCACCCTGTTCCTCCCACCTGCTTTCTTTGAGCTATCCATTCTTTGTCACTATAAAGAGGCCACATGGTGAATACTGTTTGGGATTCATTTTCCATCGCTTCTTTCCAGTCACACACTGGACCTGCCCTGAAAAGGCTATGTGACTGCTTCCAGATTCAGTCATTGTTTGATCAGTTCTGGCCCTCCACACAAAGGCCACCACCTCTAACTCCCTCAGAGGATCTGAATGAACCACACCATGGTTCCAAAGGTGCTGCTCAATTTCTCTCTGGTCCTAAGTAGAACACTGGGTCTCAGCAATAGAGTTTATTCACAACATATATGAGACCCTGGCTTTAATCCACAGCACTACCAAAACTCAAGAATAAACAAGTAAAGCAAGGGCCCACATGGACCATTCTAGAAGACTGCTCTTGGGGCCCTAGAGAGGAATCCTTCTGTCCTGGTCCTCTGGGTTCCTGCTACCTCTATGGTCATCCTGCAGATTTTCTGAAAATCTTCTCTCTGAACTGGAAGTGTGCCCTGCAGAGGAAGGAAGCTTCACACACAGGTAGAGACATCCAGGGCCTGTGGGAAACTCTGGGGTGGCAGCTTGGATTCCCGCTCATCCCGTGGCACCATGGCAAGCAGCATTCGCCTCCATGTCTTCAGAGTTTGATGTGAAGATGTGATCGCCTCATGAGAGGCTTGTAAGAAACATCCGAACAGCCATTGTATTCCTAAGGTATTCACAAAGTGCCACACAAGTAAGTCTACACACTAGTGATCACCATGTGTATAAAATCCTGTGGGCGGCAGGGAGAAGACTGGCTACAAGCGGAGCCTTGCGTCTCCGTGCCAGGAAGATGAAGCCCCGGGAGTGAGATGGCTGCAGTGTGCTGTGAATTAAATGTCAGCCAAGGCTTTGTCCCGTTCTTCATGCCCCATCACCACATGCAGGCAGCGAGACATGCATAGATGTGTCCTGAAAGCCACCAGCAGCTAAATCCACTTCAGATAGTCAAATAACCCTAATGTGGGGCATTCATGGAGACTTTGATTCTACTGGCTGCTACCTTTAAGTATTCTGAAAAGTGAAGAGAATAAGGCTTGAACATTAATTTTCAATCACGTCTTTGGTTGTTAAGTTCTCACTCACTGGTTACCAAGAGAGACTTCTAAAGGAGGCCTCTGCCTTCACCTTACATCACAGGGTTTAGGTTAACTAGATGTCATTTGCAGCCAGGCGTGTGGTACACACTTATACTCCCAGCGCTCGAGAGGCCAAGGCAGGAGGATCTGTAGGTGAGGGCCAGCCAGGGTAGTACAGTCAGAACAGTCAGAATCTTCGAACAAACAAACAGGCCGGTCATGCTGGTGCATGCCCTTAATCCCAGAACTCAGGAGGCAGAGGCAGGCGGATATCTGCGAGTTCGAGGCCAGCCTGGTCTACAAAAAGAGTCCAGAGAAACCAAGACTACACAGAGAAACCCTGTCTCGAAAAAACAAACGAATGAACAAAAAAAAATAATCACACAAAGAAAAACAAAAAGAGGGCGTTCATAAAGATAGTTCAAAGCCCCTCCACTCCTAATACACATCTACACACACACACATACACACACATGCACATGCACACACACATGCGCGCACTTCCATTTTTAATAGAATAATGTTGAAACAGCTTTATTCTAGGAGGGGAAAATCAGTAGCATGTGATTGTGTAAAGCCACACAGTCTTAGGTGGCAACTTAAATATTGTATCTCTGAGCTGAAAGCAGAGGTAACACAAAGTGCCATTCTGATGTCACAAGAAAAATAAATGGACCATCCTGTACCAATAAAGTTAAAAACTTAGATGAATTCAATCATTTGCTAAACGATTTAATTTACTCCCAGAAACAAAGAGTGGGCTTCTGGGTTAGGGCAGCATGTGGTAAAGCATATCTACTATTCTTCTCTTCATAAATATCATTAAGGCTATATCAGAGATTTTTTTTAATTTAAAATTTAAAAAAGCTGGAAAAGATAAACATATGGTGACCAAGTTAAAAGTCCTGAGAGAATGGAATCTGTGGGTCTCTGTGCACTGTTTCACATGCACCCAGGCACAGCTGTCCTGCCCTGTTCCCCCCAGACACCCTCCCTCTGGGGACCATGGTTGAAAGACATGTGAGGGCGGCATCTCACTGTGATCCTGGCCAGTTGGGTCTGCCGTCCCCGTGAGAGAGCTGGATGTCCACCTCTCTCTGCAGGTGATCTCCACACCCAGAGCACCGACAGAGTGACCCTGCGCATTCTTACCAAGTCTCTGACCAGGAACCTTCTGCTTCTTTGCTCATTCCCTGTGACAATGGCATATTGTCCCTTCTACGGGCAGAATGGGGTCAAAGAGGGTGCCAGAACTGTCTCACCCTCATTATAGCAATGTCAACCCCAGTGCCCTGTGTTCCTTTCTTCCTTGGCAGAAATGTCAGACAAATTGATGCTCAAAGCATCAAAACATCTCTGGCATCTCCCAACACACACACACACACACACACACACACACACACACACAGAGAGAGAGAGAGAGAGAGAGAGAGAGAGAGAGAGAGAGAGAGAGAGAGAGAGAGACTAACACAGAGAGAGACACACACAAACACTAACACACAGAGAGAGACAAACACCAAGCACACACACTCAGAGAGAGAGGCCGAGACAGAGACATACACAAACACTAACACACACAGAGAGAAACACACACACACAAATATATACACATAGACACACAAACACTAACACACATAGAGATACACACAAACATACACACATACAGACACACACAAACACTAACATACACACACCGGGTGGCGGAGGGGAAGACGCATCAGCTAAACCTCTCACTCTGTGTTTCAGGTTCTACTGTTGGCTCTTTCTACTCAGGCAAGTCCTGACTTTTAAATCTTCTACAAAAAATAGACAATATTTAATTTGTAATTAATTTGTGATCGCACTTGATAGCTTCGATGTAAATGATTCGCTCCTCACACACAGTATTTAAGAAGTGTAATCAAACCTTCTCTGAAACATTTTAAATTCTCATTTCAAGCAGAGCACTCAGCCACTGACCCCTTCAGCAACCTTCTCTTCCACTGGACTCGGTTCTGAGAAACTGAGCCAAGGGCCTAGCAGAAGTCACCTGTATTTACCATGGCAAAGAAACTTGTCATATGGTCCAGAGTAAGTGCCTTCTGCTGTCAAGAAGGCAGAAAGAGAATGTAGGCTTCATAGGATGAGCACCTTCCCAGGCTCTCTGAGCCTTACTTGTAATACTGAGAAGAGGGAATGCTCCAGAGTATGTTGTGTGTCTGTCCCCAGTCCTAGGCTGAATGCTCACATATGTGTCCACCCAGTTCACAACACCCCAGGTCAGCAGATGCCACTGGTATCCACTTTACAAATGACAAAAATTCTTTCTCTTTCTGCTACCACTAATATTTCCTTTCTATCAAGCTCGAGAGAGCCAGGCTTTTACTCAGCCTAAGAAAGAGGTTTTGTTTTTGTTTTGTTTTGTTTTGTTGTACCTTCCCTGCACCTCTGCCCTTCATTCCTTGGGTCAGGCTGCAGACTTCCAGCCAAGGTGAATCAAAATCCCAGGGACTCAATGCTCTCTGGCCAAGGGTATCAGGACCAAAGACCAAGGGACACTCTGGCCATGTCAGGCACACCTTCCAGTCAAGCTTATCCTAACATTTTTGGTTTGGTGAAGGCTCAATTTTTTTTAACAAATATATTTTATTACGAACTTATTAACTGAGCATACATCACGTATAACTCAACTAACTGAAACAATAGAAGAGGATTAAAGAACACAATAACAAAACCATAAGGATATCAAATCTGAGGAATGATTCTTCTGGCATAATCAGCAGGATTTCTTCTGCTGGAACCTGGAGTAACCAGAACCCGGAACCTCAGCAGGAGCCTGGAGGCCCAAAGCCTTCCCTTGAGCGGTTCTCTCTAGGAGCGACTGGAAATGGAGCCATGAACAGCCAAAACTATCCCAAGTCTCCAAAGGCCCCCTCTCCAGTTCCAGGCTCACTTATATACCTCCTCCCACAGTCTGTTCATGGATCTTTTCAGCTGGCAACAATCAAGCTCCCACACGAGGTGTTTCGTCTTCTAGTGGATTAACCTCACCTGTTCTCTCATAAGACCGTTCCCCATCCCACACTTGGGATCATAACAAAAACAGGGTTATCTCTCCTTCATCTCCCCATTTCTATCTAATACAATAAGCTATATACAACAAAATAAGAATTATCTATTAAGTCAACATTTACAAGGACCAATCCATTTGTCATTAACAATTTTTAAGAAATTATTCTACTATCTGTCCTATGTTACTGATTGTTATCCTAATGTCTAAAATTTTTCCTTTTTTGTTTTTGTTTTTAACTAAACTTATATCAATACTGTGCCTATCTAGTCTTCAACCCCATCAGAGACCCCAGAAGGAAAAACTATCTAATATGAAGGAAGTGCAGGCAAGCAACTTCCAAAAGTATTGACAGGACAGAGAGCTGACTGTCTGTACAGTCACAAGTTCCTCTCCATTGTCAGGGCATCCAGTCTTTAGCCAGTTGGCCAAAGGCATCTGATAGACTGCTTCTGGACTGTCAGAAGTTTCTTTCCATCGTAGGTGTGTCCCACCTTCAGCCAGCCAGCCCAAAGCATCTCACAGTCTGCTCTGAAGCAGGAATCCTGAAGGACTGGCCCACCTAATCTCTGCAAGGCTGGGCAGCCAATTTTTCAGTATCAGGCTTCATCATTGTGGATGGTCACTCTGTCATCAGCAGTAGAGATAAGCAAAGTTCATTAGACCAGTGGCTATCTGCCACTATCGTTTCTTGATCCCCGCATAGACTTGGAGGTGCTGTCGGGAACGGATGTGTCTCTCTGTCAAAACAGCCCTTTATTATTAAATGCCATTTTCTGTGGCTCTCTGAAGTGTTTGATGACCATCTACCTATCTACTCTATCCATCATCTATCTATTCTTTTGAAAACATATACAAAAACTAAATAAAACTTATTTTATAATTAAGTAATTTAATATCTAGAGTAAGATTTATAAGTGACCACCTACCAATTTCTGTCTCTGACCATCCTGAACAAGTTATAACAGTTAATTTTTTACCTTTTCAAATAAGTTGTACATGTATAATACATTAAATAAATGTTGAACAAAATGATCTTAAGTTTCTACCAACAGTTTGGTTAATGTTACTGAAAAGAGATTGCTGAACCTCAATTGTGCTGGCTCCTGGACTCTGTAAAAAGAGAGACCATCATGACCTATGGGGTAAAGATTGCCCTTCTAGGTTGGTTATTAACTCAACCATACCAAGGCAGCCTTTTCTGGTCCTTTTTGGGCACACAGCAACATCTCAGATGTCTGTGTGCTATAGTTACAAATCCAGTCACAGATAAGTCACTGCCCCTTATGGTACCCACATGCTTTACAAAAGACATCTCCATCATTAGTTCTATAGCTCCAGATCCACTGCAGCCTGTATCATTTACCCACAGCCACACACCTGAGCCCCAAACTCACCAACTCCAACCGTTATGGCAGACTGTGCTCTTTCTATCTGACTCCATGGTGTCCAGCTTCTATCCATCTCAACTCTCGTCTCTGTTTCCTTTTTGGTCATTGGCTAACATTCCCTTACTCCTCACATTACTCCCCTAAAGATTCCCAGCCCTCCATATGGACCCCCCTCCAAACCTAGACTGGGAAGAAGACATGGGCTTCTACAACAGAGAAAGGAATAGTACAGGGTAGACTTTGGGCAACTGCCAATCTTTACAACATGTGACTTGTTGACCCCACATTTTATCCCAAAAACAGATGACAGCACCCCCGTGAGATCGCATAAAAGACCAAGTTATTGCGAGTGAAGAGTAGAAGCTGGAAAAGAAAAGGAGACAGCAAGACACAGAAACTAAAATTCAAGAGCAAAATGTGCTGTATAAATTCTTCATTAGGTGTAAGCCATCATGACATCTCTAACGTCCCCTGTACATAGAGGGAAAGAGAGCCTTGGAGCTTACAGGAGGCTGCCATTGCCATTTTCAGCTGGAGTAAAGAAATGACCAGAAATTGACCAGCTCATCATAAGCACTACTAAGAGGTGGAAGGAAAGGTGTGAAATCCAATGTCATATTTAGACTCTGAGAACTAACTCCACTGTCAACTAGGGACACGGCCTCTTCCTGAATTCCTGGTCCATCGGCATCCAACAGTTGTCATGGTCACCATGGTCAAATGGAAAGGACAGAGCTCTTTATTGAAACATAGAGTTGGCGAGGTTTGAGTCAGTGGGCAAATGGCTATATTTGCAACAGCTCTTGGGCTAGTGATGAAGCTGGCTTTTCGTGGGCTGTGGGGTTGCTTTAAATAAAAGTGATTGACCTCTCCCAAATGAAGCACAAAGAGAACAGATGGCCAGTGTGGTCCTGTCTCTCCTGAGACTGAGGGAAGCAAGCTCTGGCTGTCATTCTATCCTGGAGGCAGAACCCGATTCACCTCCCACTCAAGGCAAATCCAACAGGCTGAGGAAGAGAAAGCCCTCCAAGATGCCCTTCCCTCCTGTTCCCTGCTTCACCTCAAAGGTAGGTAGACAGCTAATGGGCTCATCATCTGGGGAGGTAGCATTAGCCTCGCCATTACATCTTGCTAAATAAGTCACTTTCAACTAATTACCTGGAATTTCTAGTTGCTCTAGAAAGGATGGGTTTCAAAGCACTGAGTAGAGATGAGCTTACTCCCTCTCACAAAGGATTGCTGCTGGAGGCCTCAGTACACCGGAACAAGCAAGTCTGAGGAAGATCCAGCCTGCCATGAGCAACATGACTCAGGGAATATGGCTGACCTCACATGCAAGATCCTCCTCAGCCTAAGTGAGCAGTGAGGGCAGATAGCTTCCTCATTGCTTTGCCCTTTGCTCCTCTAGGGCTCCTGTGGGAAAACTGTCAATTAGCATGTCAATCCTTTCCCTCTGGACCCAAGAGTGTCCAAGGATAACAGAAAGGATGCTCTGAGCAGAGGGACATAGCTCTCAGAGTGAGCCCTAAATAGGACAACGAGCTGAAGGGTGCTGTGCCAGGGCAATGGGTAGGATGATTAGAGCAGGGTGGACAGCCACAAGCTTGATGTCTACCCTCTCCTTGATCTCACTAAGCCTCGGTACCTCTAAGCACCAGAAACTAAATTCCATGGACTGTCTGCTCTATTCTGGGGACTGATATGAACACAGGGGACACTGGCATCATCCTGACCACCCAACTTTATGAACTCGCTGCAGTTCTTATTTTTAGATAAGAAAACACAGGGACAGTGTGGATGGTTTGAATGAAACAGCCCCCATAGGCTTATAGGGAATGGCATTATTTGAAAGGCATAGGAGGTGTGATTTTGTTGGGGGAAAGTGTGTCGCTGGTGGTGGGCTTTAAGGTTTCATATCCTCAAGCCAGGTCCAGTGACTCATCTTCCAGCACCTGCCTATCTGGATGTAGAACTCTCAGCTCCTTCTCCAGCATCATGTCTGCCTGTGTGCCACCAGATTGCTGCCGTGATGTTAGTGGACTAAGCTATCCCCCAATTCACTGTTTTTCTTATAAGGGTTGCTATGGTCATGGTTTCTCTTCACAGCAATAGGACACTGACTAAGATAGAAGTTGGAACCAGGAGTTGGGTGTTGCTGTGATAGGCCTGACTGTGCTCCTGTTTGGAGGAATGTGGACTTTGGGACTTTGGATTAGGAAATCAGTGGAAGTCTTTAAGTCGGGCTTAATGGACCATATTTGTAGAGGATAGAAGACAGTGTGCTGAGGGCTATTTGAACTGTGGGGGCATGGCCCAAGAGGTTTCAGAGGAGAAGAATATTTGTATGTGGCCTGCAGACTGATCTTGTGATATTTTGGCAAAGAATGTAGCAGCTTTCTGCCTTGTCCAAAAAATCTGCCTGAGGCTAAATTGAAGAGTCATGGATCAACAGCTTTGGTAGAGGAGATTTCAAGACAGCCTAGTATTGACTGTGTCCTGTGGTTATTGGTGGTCACTCTTATGCAGATCTATAATGAAAAGGAGCAAGCTGAGCAAGGAAAAGTACAGAATGTACATTTTGGGGAGAAAGGGGGAGCAAGGAAGTTTAATGGAGCTAAGCCCTGTGCTCAAGGAGACAAACAGATTAAAGAAAATCTTGATGCTAAATGGAATAAACAGACTGATAATGACCTAAGAACAAGATCCAACCCAGCTAAGCTTGTGAGTAGGAATTAAAGAAAATCTTAAGGCTAGGCTTGTTTCACATCCCTTTAATCCCAGACTTTGGATCCAAGACCAGCCTGGTTACAGGACAGCTAAGCTTAGGCAGTGAAGGAAACCACTTAACACAGAAATTTGGTAATTGAACAAGGAGGCCATGTTCCAGCCCCTCTAAGTAGCATAACTTGTGTTTCTGACTTTAGAGTCAAGGATACAATAAAAAAAGAGGAGTTGTGGACTCTCCCTCCACAACTAAGGAAAGCCACTGAAGCCAGGTATGTGGCAGAAGTGTCCCTGCATGGAACCCCAGAAAGACCATTATATGAAACTGAGAAGGTGAGGCCTGGATTTCACTGGAGACTCCAAGATGTTGAAAACGCCAAAGCTGTGGGACATCTGCCAAGGAAAGATGCTAACAGGGAGTAGAACCAGCCTGAGAGAAAGAAGGTAAACCCAAGGCCTGTGTGTGCTGGGCACAACGTCCTCACGGCGCGGTGCATTCCATACATTTGCAAGTTGGTCTCTAACGATTCCACAGGCAAAACAAAACAAAACAGAATTCATGGATGCTGGATTCAAAACTAAATAACCAGTACCCCTGAAGTGCATAAGGGAGCCACATCCACATGAAGGGGCGCCAAGAGCCTGGGAAGAGAAGAAGGAGCACAGGATGGGGTGGTATACCATGAGTCTGTACACCACTTGTTCCAAGGGCAGACAGCGTTGGTACATAAACACATCTCGAGGCATATCCCTGAAGCAGGTACTCTCCAATTTTGGTCTGATTGGAGAAAAAGCAGGGCATACAGAAAGCGGACAAGCATCTTAAACCCACAAAGGAAGTGATACCAGGACGTGGGGCCCAGAAAGACTCAACTCTGTCCCCAAAAGCTCAAACAGGATCAGGGAGAAGAGAAAATGAGCTCAGGGCAGCTGGACCTGGTCCCCTGGTGAAAGAGACTAATGATGGGAGTTCCGAGAGAGGCAGTTAAAGAGAGAGTGGCCCGGGGATGCCAGGGCATGCAGAACTCAGTGGAAAGTAAATGCTGAGGTAAGACAGCAGAGGGGATAGTCCTTCAGACTGCAGAGGCCTGCCTTCCAGAAGCCTGGCCACATACAGGAGACTTCTGGATGCTTCCATGAAAGGTCTTGCCCCATTCCAGACTTCAGGGAAGTCTGCCTTCTCTGGGCCAGGAGAAACAGGCTGATAACCTGAGTTGCAGCTATGGGAAGGAAAAAATGTTAGAAGAAGGAAAGTTGACAAGGCGCCGTGTTGAGCTAGCCCTGAGGATGAGGAAAAGAAATAATCAAAGATGGCCACACGTTGTGGCAGGTTGGTAGTATTAAGAGGTATCTCAGATGGGGGAACAAAAAGAGGACTAGGTTCAGCTAGGGACATGGAAAATCCCATCCCATTCCCACAAACCCTTTCTGTCTTGTCAAATCTTCTCTTTCTTCCAGGCTGAAGAACAACAATTAGGGGCTTTCAAAGGTAGATTAAAACTTAAGAGCATAAAACAGAAAGGGGCAGGAAATGACGTGGTGATGGGAGTGTGTCAAGGAGCCTGACAACAGAAGCCTGAGCTGGTCTGGTCTGTGAGTTACTTCTCTTCCTGCTGCAGCTTGGGAGAGGAGGGGTGTATTTTGGTTAATGGTTTGAGGGGATTTAATCTGTAATGGCAA
This sequence comes from Acomys russatus, assembly GCF_903995435.1. Taxonomy (NCBI): domain Eukaryota; kingdom Metazoa; phylum Chordata; class Mammalia; order Rodentia; family Muridae; genus Acomys; species Acomys russatus. The sequence continues at coordinate 77,053,434 of NC_067142.1, read as the reverse complement.
GGAAGGCATGACAGCAGGTGGCTCCATGGCAGCGGGTGGCTCCCTGGCAGCGGGTGGCTCCGTGGCAGCAGTGGCTCCGTGGCAGCAGGCGGCCCCGTGGCAGCAGGGCCAGGAGGCTGCTTGCTCACATCTCCCGCAATGAGAAAGTAAGGAAGGGAGAACACTGATGCTCAGCTGGTGTTCTCATTACCCCGCTTTGATTTGGTCCCCAGCAAACAATCAGGATGGCTCTTCTTCAGAGAGTTCATCTTTTTTTTTTTTTTTTTTTTTCTGGATATGCCCTCAAGACCTCACTGATGGAGTTGGCATGGATACTAACTATCACTGAAAAGCAGAGAGAAGCTGAAGGCTAGGAAAATCATGATGGAGAAAAATGAGGCTGAATACGGCCCTGGCAGCTCACAGTGGGGCAGTCACCCACGGGTAAATGGGCTCAACAAATAACTCTGGAAGGGGTGAGCGAGAAATGGAGGCAAGGGTGGTAAGAAAGTGGTGACCCAGGGTTCCCAAGGTCACACACGGAAAATAAGAATTTCTGTCCCCACTGGAGTACTAAAAATGCAAATATTTTGAGTTATTAAAACATAATTTATATACCTCAGATTATTATGCCTGCATTCTTCAGGTTATTTCTCTTCTAATGAACTAAAATAAAGTCTGTATCATCATGTTATAATCACAGATTACTGAAATATTAAAAATTCTCAGTTAATAGCAGGTCCACCCTTCAGTTGTTCCAGCTGAAAGCATTGCCGTCCTATTATTCCTCTGTATTCAGCATGGCAGGAGGCGTTAACCAGTTCTCCTTCACAAGCATGTCCAGAGTCTGACCCTATCTCAACAGGTACAGACTGTCCCCTCCCATTGTCCCCTTTCACCTGGGTTGTGACCTCAGCCTCCTCCCAGTGTCTCTGCTACTCCTCAACTCATTTCTCAAGTCACGAGGCAGCCCATGCGGATAAAGGACAAACGGAGCTTTGTCTCTCTAGCTTAACCCCTCCAAAGACTTCTGCCTTTGCCTCTTTGTGCTGTGACAAAGCACGTGGAACAAAGTAATTTATTATAGAAACTTCTCATGGAGGCTAAAAACTCCAAGACCACAACATCAAGCAAGCTTAGTGTCTGGTGAGGGCTTTCCTGCAGTGTCCTCCCATGGTGGGAAGACACAAAGCCATTCACAAGGGCACAGCCTATGGCTTCGACACTCTCCCAAAGGTCTTCATCTCAAGTAGCACCATAAGGAGATTTCGGTTTCCACGTGAATTCTGACAGGACATTCGACCATTCGTTGCTCTGTCATTCAAACCAGAGCAAAGGCCGGAGATGATCTTGCTCCCTGTCCCCATTTCCCTCTTTACTGTTCTTCAGACTTGCTACACCGGTGGTTCTTATGCTGCCTCAGCCTGCAGCACTCGTCTGAACAGCAAGCAGCAGATTCCTTCTGTTTTTCACATCTTTATTCAAATGCCATCATCTCAAGAGTTACCTTTCCAGAACTTTCCATTTAAAAGAGAACACACACACACACACACACTCCTTATCTTCTTTCCCACCCATGTTTTATTTCTCTTCTGATGTGACGTGGTGTGGTATGGTGGTGTGTGTGTGTATGTGTGTATGTGTGTGTGTGTGTGTGAGAGAGAGAGAGAGAGAGAGAGACAGAGACAGAGACAGAGACAGAGAGACAGAGAGAGAAACGCATTTGCTGTCTGTTCCCAAAACTTGAATGTGACTCTCCAGAGACAGGGCCTCTGGGGCTAGAAATTGCCTAACACCCTGGCAGCAGATTGAATTTCAAACTCAGTGAGAGGCACTGACTCCTGAAGCCTCTGCTGAGATGGAACTCCACCACAGGAGACCTGGCTGCACATGAGGCTGTCAGTAGGGGACACTAGCAACAGTGAAATTCACTGCAACTTCCTCAGGAATTTGCAGCTCCCACCTCCTTCCCACCGCCTCCTTAGCTGCATAGCTGCTCCTCCTCAAGTGGCTCCTTAGGGGCCTGACGTTCAACTTACTGGGATCTTCCCGATGTGTTTCTAAGTTTTAGTAACCCAGGCGATGGCCGGGCAGTGGTGTGTGCCTGTGCTCCCAGCTAACCAGGAGCAACGCTGCACTGTAGACCACATAGCAAGACCCAGTCAACAGGAATATTTGCAACCTCGTGCCTTTGTTCATGGACCTTCCTGCAGCAGGTACCTCCGTGCAACCTCGAAGCTCTAATTATATCCATTCGGCTTCTACTTATAGCTTCCCAGCCCGTTTACATGTATTCTATTCCGTTTCTTCTATGCAAATAACTGCTGTGGTTTCTGCCCCTTTCAAAGGACAGGGAGGAGGCAGCCCACACTCAGGATGTCACCCACCGCTTTCCTGCCTAAGCTTCTGCCAGGAGCCTGGGTCTAGAAGATCAGCTATGGCTCCCCTGGTCTTCAGTCTCCACTGTTCTCTGGAGACCCATCCAAGCCCTGAGACAAAGCTGGGGTTCCCCCACGCCCTCAGGCCTCCTTGCCTATGTGTCCTTCTGCATTCTTTTCATTGCTTGAGCCTACTTTTTTTGAAATCTCTCGCCCCTGGGGACACATCCCAAACCAGGCTCCCACCGTATTCTATTCATGGCCCTGTTGCCTAGAATCTGTCCTGGCACACAGTAGGCACTCAGTAATGCTGAGTTTATGAGCTTCAGTAAGGTCCCCGGGCCTAATAAACACTTGATAGCCCAGATGTTACCATATGACACGAAACTCCTCGTTTTTGTATGCTGTCCAAACTGGTGTAAATTAAAAAGAAAAGACAAAAAAAATTCAGGAGGCAGTGAAAAGAAAAAACAAAAACCAGAGAGAAGCCCAGAGTCTCTGCTTTAATCACCACCGTGCAAATTGGGACTTTCAGATGTGAAGACACGCCGGTCCCCAGTGAGTCTCCTTCCTCCTAATGCTGGGCTATAATTATGTTTGCATTGAGTCTGCATGTTATTATTTACATTTCTGTGCTGACGTTTGCACATTTGGCACCGTTCCCCAGGAAGCCTTCCTGTCTGAGCCCAGAGGGTGATGCTGAGGTCCTCAGGGGGATGACGCCTGGCTCCAGGGCTAGAAGGGTTGCCTCAGCCCGGGGTCTTCTTCCCTGGCTCCATGTTTGTCTCCTCTCCTCTCTCGCCCGCCCTGGCCCCCTTCTCTTACCCTCCCCACCCTCAACATGGTACCACCTATTAGTATCATGTGCGCAGTAGATATGGACCAGTTATACCTGCCCTTGCTTCCCCCTGTGTAATTAGGAAGTGCATTGCTGTGCAGTTCAGAAATTAATTAGCAGGAAATGCGTCGGGAATGCAGGTAGAAGGTAGATGTGGGAACCCACTGTGCTCCATCAGCCATGCAGCTGGGTTGCTTTCTAGCTCCTGGGGACCCTTTCTAATACATACTCTATAAAGGAGCACTACTTGGCCCACTGAGTTACTGGGGGGTGCTCTCCTGCTCGCCCGCAGTGGGTGGGAGGGAGCAACTGTAAACACAAGCTGGCCACACATCAAGGGACTTCCGCCCCGTTGACTGACAGCAACTATAAAAGGTGTTTCTCAGCTACACGGAAGGCTCCTGGGGTTCTAGCCAAGGTAATAGAGGCGTAGGTTGGGGGAAGGGGGGAGGAGGGAGGGACAGACATGACCAAGCAACCTGAGGCTTCGAGAGTCCTGAAGTGGCTGCAATAACTTTGCACTGATGGAGAGGGGAAATACCAGGTGGTTTAGCATAGGTTAGTCCGTGCACAAAGACAGGCCTAAGGGGGAAGCAGTTGCTTTCTGGTCCAAGCTGTGCAGCTGGACTACAGCGGCAAGCCCAGAGACTCCTAGACACTGTGAGTCCTCCGGAAGCATGGGAATTTCCAAGCAGACATGTCATTCTGGCCCCTTACCTTCCCTGTGCTGTTCTTCCTTACGGAATACAGTCCCTCTCACCATTGTTTCAAACGTACCTATGAATGCTTGAGGTTACTGAATGAAGTCCCATCTATCAGCTTTCTGCCTATCCTGCGTGAAGCTAGCCTCCCTTTCTATTGGCTGTCCTTTTCTGTACCTTCCTACAGTGCGGGTGTTAATGACTGCCACTCCTGTACCAGTGTCTCCCCCCACTGGATGGTGGACATACTTGTCCTGTGAACCTCCCTGGGCAAAGGCTGAGCCTGACACACATGGCCGCTGTTTAAGAAGCAATTATTGATTGAATGGTTGAGGTGATGACTGGCTTCTTCTGCTCCAGGAGACCTGGAGGAGATGGAACTGGGAACAGAAGTTGGAGGTGGGGTAGGCAAGTCCAAGGTGCAGAACAACAGTGGTAGCCATGTCTGAGAAGAAACTCCTCAACAGCCCTCTCATGAGCTAAGGGGACTCGGACAGGATGGTTTGGACTGGAATTTGAACCGCAGGTCATGGCTCGCATCTTACTCCACTCAACAAGCCTGAGATGAAGTGACCCCGCAGCACTGTAGGAACGTCCTGAAGCATTCCCTTCCGCCCCCTCTCTTAGCTGCCATTCCCTCCAGAGCACGCAGACACTGCTGAGCCTTAGCAGTGCTCCTCCAGAGCCTCAGATGGGATCGGGGGTCGGGGGAGATGGAGGGGAAGGACGCAGGACACAGGGCAGGGACAGCTCTGCCTGTGCCACTCATAGGAGCATTTGATGAGACACCAGCCAAGAAGCCTGCTGAACCACAGGCTCCTCAGGCTTGGAATTAACTGTGAAAGGCAGGCAAGCCTCAAAATCAGCGGGAGACGGAAGCTCTACTGCTAGGCAGCAGCAACAACTGAGCTCTCAAGGCCGGCATCTTAGGGCCCGAGCTTCCTGGCTGTGTCCACAGACCCATAAAGCATGTGTCTGTTATTGGCCCATTTCACAGACAAAAAGGCACAAAACGAATGGCAAGATGTGGCATGTCTGCTTGGATAAGTTTGACTCAATGAAGGAATTCGTCACAGGAAATTTCAGCCCAGGGAGAACCTTTTGGGCTCCTTTGCTTTGCTTCCACATGCCGAATAGTCCACTGTTTTTTATTATGTCCCTTCCTGTGTGTCCTCTGATAGCCAGCCTTGTGCGCTCTGGCCTCGGAGATGACTGCAGCATACAAGCAGTGGGGGGAGTACGGCTTCTGGGCTTTCATGTTTATAGTGCTGGAGATGCAACCCATACCCAAGCATGGTAGCGAGGTGAGCATGCCACCCTGAACGCTACCCAGCTCAGGCTTTTCTTGTCTGAAAGCTTGGAGAGAGAGAGAGAGAGAGAGAGAGAGAGAGAGAGAGAGAGAGAGAGAGAGAGAGAGAGAGAGAGAGAGTGTGTGTGTAGGGGAGTGCAAAAGGTAGGGTGGAAAGAGGGGTTTTTAGAAGCCAGGAAAGACATTCTCCTAGCAGGACCTCTTTTTCTTCCCTGGGAGACCCTCAGAGAAAGAAAGACTGAGAAAGGGAGACTGAGAGTGCATGCTAGCCAAGGGCTTTTACCCCCGGATAGTCCCTAGTCATTAGGTCCAGGAGACAGAGGCCCCCTGCGGGCATAGGCAGGCTTGGACAGCGTCCCTGTCAAAGTGAAAATGAGACACCCTTTCCCACTCTGCTGTGCCCTGTAAAGCACACTGCATGGCCCTGGGGGGCAGATAGAACCCTGTGTGAGATTTAATTAGACCGAGAAACAAACATGTAGAACAAATTCGCATCACCAGGCTTCTCTTTTAAAACTCCAGTTATTCCTTCCTCAGTCGATGGCGCGGAGAAAGGAAGATGGCTGCAGATCAGTATCCGAGTCTGCGATAGTACGGGACGCACATGCTACAATGCAAAGACTCAAAGAAGATCGGTAACAAGGAGGACCCAAAGGAGGATTCTTACATCTCACTCAGAAAAGGGAGATAGAGAAGAAGGAAGCAGTGGCTGAAGAGAGAGCACAAGGTAGGAGAGGGAGAGCAGAGAGGAGGGTGGCAATCAGACCTGAAGAGAGCGGGGACAGGAGGACAGAAGGCCTGGAGATAAAAGAGGAGCTATGGGTGGGGGCATCTCTGTGACCAGCTGGAGATGTAAGTCAGGATAGGCTTCTGGGAGGATATGAGGGGGACTCTAGCTGAGACTCCTAGTAACAGGGGCCATAGAAACTGAAGAGGACACCCTCTAACTAGACAAGCCTTCTAGTGGAGCGAGAAGAACACCAGCTCACAGAAACTTTGATCCAAAATTCACCTTACCTACAAGTCGTGCAGAGATAAAGATAGAGCAGAGATGGAGGGAATGTCCAACCAATGCCTGGCCCAACCCAAGACCCATCCTATGGAAGAAAGCCAACCCTTGACACTATTAATACTCTGCTATGCTTGCAGACGGGAGCCTAGCAGAGCTGTCCATCCGAATAAGCCAACTATAAAAATGAAATAGATGTTGACATCAATCAATGAAATTTGAATGGCGATTGGTTGCTAAACATCATTAAAGGGTTATCATTAATTTTGCTGTGTGGGACCAAGGGCTCTGGCTGTATAATAAAGTGTCTTTTCACAGGGATGTGGACGATAAAGTAGGAAGTCAGCTACCTGGCATGATAGCTGACTTTTAACCTTAGCAAGAATGTCTTCAAAACTAGGAAAAAAGCAGATATGGCAAAATATTAAAACTTGTTCAGTGTATTTGGTAATATATGCAACATTGGTACACTGCTGTTTCAATTTTATTTATATTAGACTTGTATAAATGTAAGAATGATGGCATTTTATACGCTCTAATTGCTTCTACAGAAAGTATTGTGTAGAGAGTTGGTGGAACACACGCATCATCCTGGCACTTGGGGTTTGGAGGGGGGATGCATGAGTGAGGTCGAAGCCACTTTGGCTACAGGGGGAGATCTTGCCTCAAAAGAAATGTCTAGGGATGCAAGCAACGAGAGCACTTGCCCAGCATGAGGAACCATCCCAAGAAACCATAAATAAAGGGAAGAAGAGGGGGGAGAGGAGGGAGGCAGAGGGTAACAGGAAGAGGAAGAGGAGAGTGAGAAGAGAGGGAGGAAGGGAGATGGCTTGGTGGCATAACAGAGCAGGAGCCTGTCCAGAGAGAGGCTTTGAAGCATTGAGTTTGATTTCTGGCATCATAAAAGTATTGAATTTGCAAAGAATAAGTTTACGTTTGTGTGTGTGTGTGTGTGTGTGTGTGTGTGTGTGTGTGTGTGTGTGTGTGTGTGTGTGTGTGTGTTTACACAGTATCCAGTAACTCAAGAGCCTCTTGCATCCTACTACACTACAATTGAACTGTGTCCCAATGCTTCCTTTACTTTTAATTGCCACTGCAGGTCTTGAACTTATGATCTCCTGCCTCGTCCTCCTCAGTAGATGGAATTACAGGCCTGCACCAGCAGTCTTGGCAGAATATAATTGTTTGAAGTATCAGTAGTTGGCAGTTAATTGCAGGCTCTTGTAGTCCCCAGATCTGACACAGAAAGCAGAGACACTTCCTCAGCTTTAAATAGCCCTATGGAGGGGACAGTGCCTGTGCTTTGTTTCCACTCCTCCATAAGGCTCTCCTTGGTAACTTGTGAACCAAGACAGGCCTCCTCAAGTTGTGAGGAGCCAACATCTGTCTACACAAAATGCAAACTCCTCATTATCACCTTGTCCCCCGCTGGTGAGCCATCCTTCTCCATGCAGCTGCCATCAGCATACAGTTACTGTGCTCATTGCCAGAGACCTAAAGCCCTGGCAGGAAGCCCAGCTAGCCACCAAACAGACACTTCTCTCTGTCCTTGCTCTCTTAGTTGGTCCATACAGCAATGCTGTAGAAGCCACAGTTCAGTAACAGCAGATATTTATCCCTCACAGTTCTGGAGTCTGGGAAGTCCACGGTGATGGTGCTGGCAGATTTGGTGTCTGGTGAGAATGTACGTCCTGTCTCCTAGAGATCTGACTTTCTACTCCCCTCACATGGTGGGTGAAACCAGGGAGCTCTCTGGGGTCTCCTTATGAGACCGCCAAACCCAGTGTGTATGTTGCACAGTCACGCTAAAATTAGTTCTAATAATGCTACATCTAATAAATGAATTTGGGGAGGAGACACAGACTCTAGTCTGTAGCATCTGTTATGCTATTGACGCACTAAAGAATAAAGTAACGATGACAGGTAAGTCCCCTTAAATGAGTCCTGTGGATGCAGAAGATGCGGCCACTCCCCATCTGTTTCTCGAGTCATCAGGTCACCCACATCTCTGACTAGAGTACACGATTAAGGTACAGAAGGGACATAGACAACTCATCTATGACTCAAGACTCTTGCGGGAGGAGAGTAGACAGACAGTGGACTAGGAGGACAGCCGTGTCCTGGGGCAGAGCTACAAGTGCGTGGGACTCACAAGAATTGCAACATGTAAAGATGATGGACCCCTGAGGACCCCGTCAGAAAAAAGTCAAGCCGGTTAGGCCTGGCTAAGCAGAGACTGTGCAGCTGACTGAACAAAGAAGGTTTGTCCCAGAGGCACACTGAAGAGCAACTGGCATTGAAGGGAGCCAGGAGCCAGAGAGGGACCACCCAAGTGAGGTGGAGAACCTCCTGGCCAGTTGAATTGGATATAGGTGCAACTCTGCAGAGCCAGCCTGGCAGAACCTCCCATGGCTCGTAGGTGGACTGTGTCTGATTCTCCTCAGCCTCATTTCAAGCTGCTTCTCTGGTTATAGACGTAATTACAATAAGCTCTGCCTGGGCCCGAGGATGTGAGGAGAAGCCAGCTCATAAGACTGTGATGTTTTGCTGCTATGAAATTACACAGAATCCAAGGTGCACTGGAAATGCCTCCCACCTAAATGCCAGCTTCGCAGTTCCTGAAGGGCTCCATTGAGTCTGGGGTTCATGTGTGGCCTTTGCTTCTTCCTGTTAGCTAATGAGTAATAAACTGTGCCTGTAAGAAGTGAAGTAAATGGCTGAGTGACACAGGAGGATTAGTTACAGCAAGGACAGGCAACCCCACCCCCCCCAACCCTGATGTCCCTCCAAGCTGAGTTCAGCACCCACTAAATTGCTTTGCTCTCCTCATGGGATGTGGGGGGAATCCAGGAGCTCTCAGAAAATAAGTGCACAGATCAAAAACCTATTGGTTTGCAGGTCAGCCCACGAGGACACAACTTCGTCTGCTTCTGGCATTGGGGGTGGAATGGCGAGAGAAGCACTCATCAGGAATCCTGCAGGTATCACATATGCCCTTGACGCATGTCGACTGTATCCAGGCTGGGCTCCTGGTGCTGTAAACTCCTGAATCATCTGTGTGGGACCAGTGAAAACCCATCCTCACTGGCAAGGATGTCATCTCATTTATTTCCCTCTGTGTGCCAGGCACGGCACTAAGCTCTGGGGGTGGGATGAGGACGGGGGACCAGGAAAACACCATTTCTGCACCCACAGACTATCCAGCGGGAACATGCAGGGCCAGCAGGACAACATGCTAATTCCATAGCGTGGCATGGGCTCTGATGGGGACATGTAGGATGCTGTGGAGGCAATATGTTTCCTGAGGTGCAGGAGGCTTTTGAGTGGATATGGGTATAGCCCTCAATGGCCCACAGCTTAGACTTGGTTCCCAAGATGGTGCGTTGAGAGGGTGGTAGAAACTGTAGGAGGCAAGGTCTTAGGAGAGACCCTTAAGGGTGTGTCTTTAAAGGGGATCTGGAACTCCCCCAGTGCCCTCCCTCTCTGTTTCCTGGCATATGACGTAACTTGTAACTCCATTGCATGTTCCTGCCACCACATGCCGCTGCCGCTGGGAGCCTAAAAGTATGAGACTGCCTGATCTTGGATAAGAACCTCCAAACTACAAAGAAAATAAATTTTTTTCTTTATAAATATATTGTCTCGGTATTTCATTATAGTGACAGAAAGCCAGCTAAAGCAAGGAGCAAGGGAGCGGCCATGCCTAAGAGCAACATTTCTAATGCCTTCATCTGGGAGAAGAGCAGAGAAAGGAAGCCTGCAGCAAGCTCTCGAGAGTTATAGCACTGGGATCCTCAGCCCGTGCCGTGGTGGGATGTAAGACATCAAAGCAAATGCCACTTTTATAATGAGACGGTTTTATTACCAATCCATTCCCCAAAGTAAGTGAAGCCTTCAGGCTTAAAACAAAACACTCACAAGTTGATTATAATGCAGCCACGTAAAACTACGGCACATTTTCTAAACAGTCTACACACTTAGTAGATTCCATACATTGAGCTCAGAATTTTGACCTATTTCCAGTCTAGAGATACATGGTGTGGCTGTCTCCCACAGCACTGCACAATGACAGAAAACCATAGCTCTGGATTGGGGACTTAGTCACAAGGAAGACATGAGGAGATGCCACCGTGCACTGCTGCCAGGGCATCTGAGCACAGGCCTTCAGATGATACCAACAGTAGTCAACACTGTTGTCTTAGCTTGCTTTCTATGACTGTGTGAGACACCATGACCAAAAATAACTTAGGGAGGACAGGTTTATTTCACTTTACAGCTTACAGTCCACCATGAAAGGAAGTCAGGACAGGAACTCAAAGCAGGAACTGATGAAAGCAGAGGCCGTAGGAGGACACTACTTCCTGTCTTGCTCTCCAAGACTCACTCATCTTGATTTCTTACACAGCCTGGGACCACCTGCCCAGAATGGCACTGTGCACAATGACCAGACCCTCCCATGTCAAACATTAATGAAGAAAATGCCCACAGGCCAGTCTGATGGAGTCACTACCTCAGTTGAGGTTCCCTCTTCCCACGTAACTCTAGTTTGTGTGCAGACGTCACTAATCAGCACACTGAACCCTAATCAACTTGACATATAAACATATCATTATTAAACCATAACCTTTTCTTACTTGTTTATCCCCAATATTTCTAGCTAATACCACAATATAAAATATAATCTAACTTTAAAATCTAAAGTTTGTTTTAAAACAATCTTTAAAAAGTTGAAATACTTTTTAACAGTTAAGTCTCTTTAAAACATCCAAAATCTCTTAATTGTGGACTCCCTCACAATCTAAAAATAGAAGGAAGAACCAGGGAACAGTTATAATCAGATCAAATAGAAAATCAAGCCTCAATGATAGTGGTCTCTTATTAACCACAGCTGATTTTCCAGCTTCAGCTAACTAGCTTTGCTTGTTCCGGTATAGCAAATATTTCACTTCAGTGTTGTTGGTCTTTTATTAATATAGCTTATTCTTGACTCTAAGTTTTCCAGCAATCACAAATTCTTAACTAAAAATGTTAGCTGGACACCATGGCACATGTCTGTAATGCCAGCACTTAGAGAAGGCAAAGGTAGGAGGATTTCTCTGTGAGTTCAAGGCCAGCCTAGTCTAAAAACAGAGTCCAGGACCACCAAGGCTACACAGAGAAACCCTCTGGGGGGGGGGGGTGTTATACAAACAACCCTGATAGGACCTTTGCTTCCTGCTGAAACTTCACTAGTCAGGCCTCTATTGTCTGCATTTCTCTCAGTATTCTCTCCCAAACCCCACAGGACATCCCAGTAAGCCATGAGCGCTAACGGCTCTTCTAGCCCAGGTCACACGCATTCCATAACCCTCCCTCAAAACAACATAGTGAGGTCTCTCACCACAACAGCCCCACTCTGTAAGACTAGTTTCCACCCTACTCTGCTTTCTATTGCTCTGATAAGCATCATGCCCCAAAGCAACTTAAGAAGGAAGGGACTTATTTGAGCTTACAGTTTACAGTCAATCCCGAAGGGGAGTCAGGGCAGGAACCTGGAGGCAGGAACCGAAACAGTAGCCATGAAGGAACGCTGCTGACTGGCTCGCCTTCCTTCCATGGCTTACTCAGTCAGTTTTCTTACATCACCCAGGACCACCTCCCCAGGCGTGGCACCTTATCCTGATGATGCACTGCTAGCTGAAATAAACCCAGTCTTCCCCAAGATGCTTTCTGTCGTGGTGTTTATCACAGCCACACACAGTGTAGTAGTACAACCCTCCACAGGTTCATGTTTGCACATCCGGTCACCTGTCTGGTGCTGCTCCCTTCTCCTTTCTTTCAGTGCTGGGGAGCTCTCCTACATGCCAGGTAACATGAGTTATCATCTCAGGGGTTTTCTTACTTTGCAGTTCTTCTGTTTTATCATCTGAGTAGTTGGGGTTTCAGGCCTGTACCATCGGGAATCCATGGCACTGTTTTGAGAGCTGTGGAACCTTTAGGATGTGGGCCTTGGCTAGGAGAAAGAGTCACATTGGGCAGGCCTTTGAAGGCCACATGCTTCCGGTTCCAGACTGTTTGTCCCGTTTCCTTTCTGATGCTGGTGTGAGGAGCCCAGGTCATGTGTCCCCATCACTGCAAACTCTGTTGCGTCTTATCCACAAGAATGGATGGACACTTGTGGCATCATGAGCCAAATAAAGCTTTTCTCTTTAAGTTGCTGTCAGGGATCTTGCGGTAGTTTTGAGAAAAGCCACTGTGGGCCACTGCTGTGATAAGCCTGACCACGTGGTTCTCAGGCTGCTGGAACTGGTTTGTAGGTGACATTTGGAAGAATCTAGAAATGCAGGGTAGAGAGTGGCTAGGATGGTTTAAGTTCTGCTAAATGGCAGGTCCTGGTGGAAGCGGAAGATGAGAATGCCGGCAGGAAATGGGCAGTAAGGGTTGTGTTCCACATGGATGTGAAGACCTCAGCGGGATCAGAACTCAAGGTTAGTCATACATCCTGCCCCAGCATCTGGGTTGACATTACCCATGTTGTGGGTTCGTTTATTTGGTAGAGGAGATATCAAGCCAGAATGGCAAGGTTATCACTGGCTGTTTTTAGCCAGATTTACAGCGAGAGCCACTAAGAGCAAAGAGTAGACCCAAGGATTTGTTTAAGTATTCAGCAAAGGATTCCGAATAGAGTTAGAGCAAGGAGGAGCCAAGTGAATGCTGCAGGCAAGGCCATGGTAGTCGTAAAAGACAAATCAAGGGCTTTGCCTTGGTTCAAGAGCAAAAGGGCCTCAAGGCAAGGATCCCACCTATGGGAGGCTGGAGGGCATAAGCAGTCACTTGGAAGACTTGCAGTTGAAATGAGAGTGCCTACAAAAAAGAGTGCCTGAAGGGCTGCTCAGGAGCTGTGTCGGCAGGCCAGGCCTTTTGGGTGTGCAGAACCCACTGCAGCCACAGCCTTTGGAATCCTGGCTACATCCTCAGAGGGAAGCAATTGGTGTTGCCTGTGGGGTGCTGTGTTTTCAAGCACAAAGCATGCAAGTGGTGGAGATCCACCACTTTGCTATTAGATCCAGAGGAAAGTCTAAGGCCAGGAAACGTGTAGCAGGGTTGTGTTCCCCACAAGGACCCCCTGACTGGGGGTGTAATGGAGCTGAGATTTCAGTGGAGACTCCATCCAGGATACAGGAAACACCAAGAGCAGGTGACATAGGCTCTTAAAAGCAGTTGTTAGAGGTAGCCCTAAAAACAGCTCAGAGTACTACAGGCAGCAGGGATGAAAAGAGGAGGGGCTACCCCAGCCCCTTGAAGCTCAAATGAAGTTCATCATATGCCAGACACTGAGCTAAGTGATTTAGGGTTTTCCCTGCTTGTCCCTGGTCTTGCTTTGGTCTAATCTTACTGGCCTCTCATTCCTCCCTCTGTGCTATTGTATATTTTTGTAGAAGTTCAAAGCTCAGACGTTGCCTCAAGTCTCAGGAGAAATGTTAAAACTTTGAACAGCGTTGGGACTACTGTGACTACACAATCTTTTGAAATTGGACCGAATGTATTTTGTATTATGAGATGGTGTGAACTTCGGGTGCCAGGGGCAGAGTATTTTGATTTGAGTGTGAAATGTAAAGCTCATGTATGAATGTCTAGTCTGCAGCTTGTGGCAATATTTTAAGGAAAGTTATAGAACCTTTGTGAGATGGACAGGCTAGTGGATGTGAGTCACCAGGGAGGTTCCATCTGCTTCCGGTGCTGGCTGATTTGTTGGGCTTCCTGTCTATGGCCTTGCTGTATGGAGCTCCCACTATGCTTTCCCTGCTGGGACAGTCTAGAACCTTCTGACATTGTGAACCAAAATAAGCCCTTTCCCCCCTTGAATTGCCTCCATCATATTTTTCAGCACTGTGAAAAGAAACTAGCGCACCGCTCCCCTCCCCACCAAGTCTGGAAGATTTGACATCAGTGTGAAAGCTTACTGGTGGGTCACCGCACTTCCCGGTTATAACCCTACAAGGAACACGCATCAAACACGCCTTCTAGAAACAGAAGACTAACACAGGAGTCAAGGTGCGCATGAGTGTTGTTTCCCTTACACTTCGTTTGAAGGCTGTTTGGAATGCACAGCGCTACCCTGCTGTAGTGGCTTAAACAAAATGCTCCCCAGTGTCCCAGGCATTTGAATGCTTAGTCCCTGGTGGGTGGCACTGTTTTGGTAGGTTTCAGGGGTGTAACCTTTCCGGAGAATGTACATCACTGGGGGTGGGCTTTGAGCGCTTAAACCCTGTTTGTGGTTCAAGATGTGAACCCTCGGCTTCCTGCTCCAGCCGCCACAGCGTCACGCCATCATCGTTGACTCTTTCTGGAGCCACAAGCCCAAATCAGCTTGTTCTCTAAGTTGCCTTGGTCACGCTGCTTCATCACCAGAAAAGTAACTAATGCATCAGCAGACAGCCCTGTGTTCACTTGTAAGCAAAACTCACCTGAACTGCACTAGCCCTCTAGCTGCTTTTCCGCTAAGAACATTCTGTCTCTAAGGAGAGAAGCGATGGTATTCCCTACGTCCAGCCCGTGCCCTTTCTTGGAGGAGCTGAAACTCTACCTCTTTCTCCCAAGAACTCTCAGAAGCAGCCCAGCTCCCAGCAGGTCTCCCCTCCAAGAAACTATCCATCTTCTCAGCCTTCTGGCAGCTTACAGTCCTATCTTTTCCCATAGCATGAAAAGCCCAGGTTGCCCCTCGCGGTTACACATCTCTAGAGGAAGGCAGACACCACGCTGGCCCACAACTTTAATTGATTGCTTTCCTTCTGCTGGGCCCTGGGATCAGCTCAAATAGCTCATAGTTCTGTGCTGCTGAGAGATCTGGGGCTCCCCAGCCAGCTCTGTTGGGAAAGGCCAGTATCTCAGGAACAATGATTAGCTGGAACAATGCGACAATCAGTCAGTAAATACCACTTGAGGATACATGTTCATAAGATTGCAAAGAGACAAGCAGGAGGCAGTGAGTTGCTGATGTCCAAAACACCAGGTCAGACCAGCACACAGCACAGCCACTGCAAAAGAGGAGACAAATTAGTGCATAGCTCCTAGGGAGTCTGTTGTGGCTCTGGCCACAGATCTCCTCCTTCATGTATCACCACTTGTTACAGATCCGTCTTGCAGCAAGTGCCTGCCTCACTCACTCACTCATAGGAATCCATTAACAAAGTCCCTAACTCCCAACACAGAATACTATAGAAAATGTGCCCTAAGAAAGAAAACCCAAAAGGAACCTCCAAAAGTAGGTGAGTACAGTGGGCCTTGCCTTTCTGTGAGTTCCACATCCATGATTTAACCAAGGGTAGATTAAAAATATTCAGGAAAAGAATGGAATCTATGTTGAATATGACCAAATTTATTTCCCTGTCACTCACTCCCTAATCAAGACAGTGAAACAGCTCTTTACCCAGCATCAGCACTATTATATTATATTTAGCATATTATACTAGGCATTATATTTATATTGCTTATATTTATTATCTTAGGCATCACAACTAGTCTAGAGAGGATTTAGAGTGAGTAAGAGGATGTACCTAGGTCCTATGCAAACAGTATGCCATTTTATACAAAGGTCTGGTGCATCCAAGTATCTTAGAAAGGTTCTGGGATAAAGCCCAGCAAAGGACAATTATTCATATACATATATATTCTTACAGACATACATATATCCTTACGTATGTGTTCTTGTATCCTTATGTCTATATTTTTACATATGTATATATACCCCTACATTCATATTTATATTTCACACATATGGATAAACATTCCATATGTATGTGTAGATATTCCTACATTTATATCTGTATGTGCATATACTCCTGCATATGCAATTTATTTTAGGTCATACACGAGTACCCATGTGTCTATAGGAACCCACAGATGTGCTCCAAAGGAAGTATTTTCTGTATCATAGAAAGTAATCAATACCACTTCCATTCACAAGAAGAATAAAAAGCAGTTGGACTCAGAACATGTCAGGATGGTAATAACCATCCTCTAACACGGTAGGACAGTGATAACCCAGTCCTCTCCTCTAACACGGCAGGACAGTGATAACCCAGTCCTCTAACATGGCAGGACAGTGATAACCCAGGCCTCTAACATGGCAGGAGGGTGATAACCCAGTCCTCTAACATGGCAGTAGGGTGATAACCCAGTCCTCTAACATGGCAGGAGGGTGATAACCCAGTCCTCTAACATGGCAGGAGGGTGATAACCCAGTCCTCTAACATGGCAGGAGGGTGATAACCCAGTCCTCTAACATGGCAGGAGGGTGATAACCCAGTCCTCTAACATGGCAGGAGGGTGATAACCCAGTCCTCTAACATGGCAGGAGGGTGATAACCCAGGCCTCTAACTCCGCTGCCTCAGAAGCAGGTGATAGGCCAATACTGCCTCCTCCCTTGGACCCTTGAGCCAAGTCCACACTTTCTGTTCCCCCTGTCCTGTGACAGGGCAGCCAGTGACAGACTCTCTTATGCCCCTTACAGGCAGTGACTAGCACTTTGTGCGTAAAGCATGATGTGTCTTATGCAGAGTCACATTTATTTTACACCTTCATTCTACTTTGCAGGAAATTCAATTTTGGTTTCCAGTGCCCTCCTATATGTCAATTCAGATATCCCAGAAGTCAGGCCTACTTTCCCCACCCCACCAGACACACATGCACATACAAGTCCATCCCAATTAACAAAAGTTTGCATCTTTGAAATGATTTTAGATACAGCTATATAACTTTATCTTTAAGATAAAGGAAGAGGTGAAGAAGCAAGAGGAAGCACCTGATTAAATTCTTTAATTACTTGATTTAAATGTTTGACTGACTTCTTAAGATACTATCTATTCCTTCTCCTGGTGTCCAGCACAGGATGTGCAGGGGATTTCCATGGCAACGAGCTTCTTGGTAGGAAGATACACAGCATAGCACTATCCTGCCCAGGGATTTCAAAGTTCTGTCTATGAGGAGTTCCTCAAACCAAGGGCCATTTACCTCAGCCAGGGAAAGCTGGACAATGCCATTCTGGTCCTTATCCAAAAGCCTGAAAAGTTCTGAAACACAAGAGAAGGAAGGAAATTAGTCAGGTCTGTTCCCGGGCTTTGGAGCATCAGAGAGAGAGCTGCCTCTGTTCAGAGCATGCCAAGATGCAACTCTTTCTGTTGCCCATTTCTTTCCCGTACCCTGCCCACTCCAGCTCTCATCCAACCCTGGGACCAGCTATCAGGGTAGGCTTTCCTGGTAGCAGATGTCTCCCAGCCTGAATGGATGAGCTAAGTTGTTAGCAGAGACGGCCTCTGGAGCTGCACCCTCAGAAGATCAGTCAAGAAGCTGGCCGTTTGGGGTGAGAGGGCTGAAAATGGTGCAGCCCCTCTCCTCTATCTCTAGCCCACTGATAATTTGCTCCTAAGACTTCCTATTTTGCCCTCACCCAGTGGAGGGAAGATCTACCTTAAAAAGACATCCCACTGATTATAAGATAAGAGCACCCCACTGCCTAAGGTGAAAGGAATACAGCTATCGCCTTTTAGGGAGAACCCACTCTCTTCCTGGAAGGTGGCACAGCCTCTCAAATGACCCTCATGGTGGCATACAGGTGACTAAACACTAGAAGCTCATAACACAGGAGCCCTAAGAGATTCAGCACGTTGGCCTAGCGACTTGGTATAACCCAGTCAGGATGGCAGAGCTCCAGATCTCCAAGGAAAGGCAGCCTTGGCCCTTGGGTATGACCAGCTCACACACTCGTAAGCCCTAAAGTGTCTAATCCCCTCCCCCTCTGAGTACCACAGTTACACAAATCTCATCCGTACTTTCTTAGTCCCCAGGCTCCAAAGGCACTGTCAGGCCTCACCTCCTGGCCTGTCCCCTTCAATGCTCTGTGTCTCTGAAGAAAAGAAGTGGGGCTAAAGAAAACTGAGGCTTACTGAACAGGGTCTCCAGGCGGATCATACAAGCCACAAATCCATCAAAGTCAACGCCAAGCCTGCTGCATGCATAGCGCAGTGCAATGGCCTGCTGCACCTGGTTGTTGAGAGTGAAACCTGGGGGCCAAGAGAGACCGTGTCACGGGTTGTGTAGCCGTCTTAGCGTTTTCCTGATAGACTTCAAGGGGCTGACGGTCACAGGGGCCCTCCTTGATCCTGTGTAAGTCTCTAAATCAGAACTAGTCTTCCTTTCCCGGGAAGTCCCGGGAGATGCCCTGCCAACAAGTCTCTCCACTTTTAGGGATGTCTCACTGGCCCCTTCCCTGGTCCAATACCAGCTCAGTGCTGGGGTAGTCATGGCTACACAACCACAGTAAGTGAAAGTAGAACGGGCAAGGGGCTTTGTGTCTGTGTTCCTCTGCAGAGCCCTGCACCTTGTGACTGCTGTCACTGCCTCGCTAACAGGCAGAGAACCAAACCCTGAGCATCTCCTCCCTCATAGGAAGGGTCCTCAGCAAGGCTTTGTCGTCACACTGGCATCCAATGTAAGAAAGCTCTCAGGAATGACCTTGGCCCCAACCGTCAAGAGAACAACTATTTCCAGTGGGCACATCTGAGTCCTAAGACCTCTTCTACAGGATGGGTCCTCACCTGCTTTCGTGAGGGCTGTCCTCATCTCATGGGCATCAATGGTCCCCACATGGTTGTGGTCCAGTTCCTGGTAGATCTCCTGAAGCCAGAGAAATTCCATGTGAGAACAGCTTAGCCCTAGCACTGACAATCTCCTCTCAGTCTACTCCTCTCTTGGGAAGCCAAGGACGCACTCAAGAGAGATTGTATTGACGTCCCCAAAGAAGTTTCAGAACAGATAGAAATGGGGCTAAGTGTCAGAGTAGTGCTTTGTCCTCTGAACGGGCCTTTTCCTGTAGGGAGTTCTGGCTCCTTTCTGAATGGTGCACCCATGTTTGGATGGTTTTGGCCAGAGTCTGGTCAGACAGACTAGGATCTAGAATATCCCAGAAACAAGTGTTGTAGAAGATCAGAAGGAAGGAAAGGGGCCAGGTCCCAAACAAATGCCCTTCTCTCCAAAGAGAGAGACAGAGAGGAAGGGAGCAAGGAGAGAGATGGGGAGGGGCAGGGGGAGAAGTTACCAGATACTTGTGAATCTTCAGCCAGAGTGTCTTGAACTCCATGGGTCCCAGGCTTCCAGTCCCATCGCTCTAAAGCTTGTTAAAGGACAATGTGGACAAGTCCTCAGTGAGTTTCTTCCTCTTGTGAGCCCACATGAGTGCCTGAAGCCATAGTAAACCTTTCCTGTCTGCAGCAGACACCATGGGGTGACGGTGGGAAGCAAACTCAAACTAAAATTAAAAGGTCCAATACTCATTGCAGAGGAAGGGTACAGAAGTAGGAACAAGAAACCAACCTTCGGCAGCCTAAAACCTCCTAGTGCCAACACAAATGGGCATTGTAACCTCGTTATCCTGGGTGGCAGTGGATGGAGCTGTATGGCCTTTATACTCACTTCCAGACTAAAATTTCTATGATTGGTTCAACTTCTTGTTCAAACCATGTTAGTCTTGTCAGAATGTCAAAAATAATCACCCGGTGTGGTAACCACAGCGTCTTCTCAAAGGCCATAAGAAAACCAGAAGAAGCATGCTTGTTGGGGAGGTCTTGAGGGATTTTCTATATCCGACCTCTCTTCTTCCATGAGTACTTACTGGGTACTGAGCTAGAGATGGGTGTTTGGTGTTAAATTATGCTTACCCTCATGAATCTCAGTCTCTTTTCTCACCAGTCACAACAAATTAATAAACCCAAGAGTGCAAAACTTTCCAGTCTAGAATCTGAAGTGACTGTCAAAGGCCCATGAGATAAAGGCTCAGTCCCCAGAGTGGCACTTTTGGGAGGTGGTGGGACATGACAGGTCATCAGAGGCATGACCCTGAAGAGGATGCTGGACCCTGTCCCTTCCTTACCCACCGTCCCTCTCTCCCTCACACACACACTTCCTGGACACCATGAAGTAGGAGGCTCTTCTCATTTCCACCTTTATATCTGCCTCATCATAGGTCAAAACAGCCAAAATCACACACACCCAGATAAGTGCTCATCATCTCAAGTATTCTGTTAAAATTGTGGGATGCTGACTGACATCCCCATCCTTTCAGAGCATCCGGTCTCAGGCTGTATTTCTGATTGGCACTGAAGGATGTTGGCTGGACTACAGCTCACATCCTTTCTACAACACAGACAGCTAGTCTCCGCAGAGTGTGGGCTCAGGGAAATCGCACCCCCGAGGGGTGGCACTTTCTATGCTTGCATCTCATTTCACTGCCATAACGGCTGCACAAACCAGGCGTTCTTATCCCATTCTCCACGATAAGACCCCAACTGTTCAAGCATTTAGTAACTTCTCTAAATGTATAAACTTCATTAGTAATAAATATAAAATTTGAACCTTTGCTTGTTCCAAAATCCAGATAGACCTGTTGAGTCAGGGCCTCCAGGACTGGAATGTAAGCAATGGCATTTTCAAGTTTCCATGGGTGAGGGAACCCTGACAGGCGCCCTGGCACATGAATCAGTATGCTACTGGAAGCACCGCCTGCTGTAGGATTCCATGGATTCAGATGATGTCCCCAATAGGCAGACTTACATAGGTAGACAACCTAGCAGTGGCTGCCATGGAATGGAGGTCATGCAAATAAAGAGCGACTGCTAATATGAGTGCAGGATTTGGGTGGGGAGAGGGGGAGCGGTGTGTGTGTGACCAAAGTGTCCTAAACCAAATGGTGATGGCTACACATCTCCAACCCTAACCAGATCCACGGAATGAACTGTGCATCCTGACTAAGCATATTTTTGACACATAAACTACATCTTAATAGATGTCCTTTTCCTAAATCTTCACAGGCACCTTCACTGCACATAGAAATTAAAGCACTACTCCATACTGGAGCAAAGACTCCAAAAGAAGACAAAGTCTTTATCCTTCGTAGCAATAGGAGATACAGGGCTGCTAGGACCAATGGTGGGTAATTACAACAAAATCTGTGTCTGAATTGAAATCAACAGAAAACTCTGATGAGAATGTTTCCGAAATCAAGTTCTGGTTCACAGCATAGTGAGTCGAACTTAGTTTTCTGTGAGGACGAGTTGAACTGCTAACCATACACACATGGAAGGACACAGGGCAGAAGAGCTCCAGCACTATTCAGCTAGTGCCCACTTGGGGCTCTGGGGTCACTAGACAGCACCACCTCTCCATCACTAATGCAGCAATTGGCACACACTCCATGACCATGACTCTGCACAACCCCTGCCATGTGCGAAGGACAGTCCCTCTTCCTGGCCTTCCTAAAGATGGTGAAGGGGTCCTGTAGTAAAGTTGCCAGATCTCATCAAGAACAAGGCCCTAAGAACTGAGGAGGGCCTTCCTAGGTTAAAGAATTATCCCTCACCACCACTAGGTAGAGAAGGTCACCCTGGACCGGTCCCAGGCAAAGCTTAAGGAAATGCTGTCAAGCCTCCAGCACCCTGTACCTTTCTCTAGAATGACCCTGACATGTAGGACGCCCTTTCTCTACCCTTCATGACAACTCCACCGCATCTATAATAGGTTTCATGTTTATGAACCCCAAATCCATGTGTAGAAATCTAACCCCAGTGTGAGGGTAGCAAGAAATGGGGCCTCTGGAAAGTAACTGGGTTACAAAGGAGGAACGCTTCATGAATGCCATTGTGCTGTTGTAAATGGTAATTCCAAAGAAATCTCTTTCCACCTTGTGAAGTTACAGCCAGGAGCCCAGAGACAAACGCTCAGGCAGATAGACAGGTCTGCCATTTCTTGGCCTAGCTTTCCCAGCATCTCAAACTGTAAGAAATGTCTATTATTTATAAGCCACACAGTCTAAGGGCTTGTGTAATACTATTCTGGAAAACACTGGAAAGACTGTTCTTCCATAGGAGATGGGGGTTAAATCAGGTCACAGAGAACAAATAGGTTTTCTCTTGGATTATAATCGTAAGCTATAGATAGTGTATGTCCAAGGACCATAATAAGTGTCTGAAACAAAGATCATTTAATGACAGGGAGCGCCAAGGAGGGGGTTAGATAAGCAGGGGGGGGACACTCTGGTCAGCACAGTGTGGAGGAAGAAGGGGGACAAATGTCCCACGTATTATCTCTAAATTCAGGTATGGAATATCTTGGGGGGTTTTTTTTTTATGGATAAATGGGAGATAGTTTCACATGTGGTAAAGACAGTCAACAAAAATGATACACTTTTCTTTAAAACTCAAAACACAATCCATGGCGCACGCTCAGTAAATAGGTTTCCTTCTTTTTTTTTTTTTTTTTTTTTTTCATTTTCTCCCCTGTCCTCCCTCCTTCCTGAAAAAAAAAGGGGGGGGGCAGGAGTTAGAAGAGTCTGTAAAATAGAAAAAAAAATGATGTGACATTTAAAGGATACATCCAGCAGGCTGATCATTTCTCTGCAAGTGTTGATGTTGAAGCCATCAAATTTCATATCTGTTCCTAAATATTTTAAAAGAAAAGAAGGTGGGAGCCAGCATTGTTTGAAGACAGAGAAAATAAATGATCTAGACAGGAGGAAGCCATCAAAGAGAGTACAGTTTCCATGGAAAAGATGAGAGCACCATGGGAGCTCAGGACAGATACCCCCAGCCTCCAGATACCCCGGGATATGGTGTTGACCAACACTGGCATTGATCGTCAACCTCTGAACCTCAGCTTTGGTACCCAGAGATTTATGTTCCGTCATCAAAGGGAAGCGTCCAAGAACTAGTTGAGCATTGCAATAAGGTAGGGGAGGCTTTGTTACCAGGATATTGGTGTGAGGCCATCCTACCCTCCACCCTCACCCCAGCCCTCTTGGCTTTCCCTGTCACTATATGATCTAGCCAAGAACAATCCCCCCTGGCAGATGTTGCTATCATCTTCATTTTATAAACAGGGATGCTGATGCCCAGGGAGCTTATACAGTTTGCTCAGAGTCAGGGAACAGAGCTGGGACTTCATCACTTGCTACTTGGCTCCATAGAAACCTCTCTCTACCTTCACTTGAGAGCCAAAACAGGTGTTAAAGACCCTGTAGCCCCCTCCTCCACTTTGTTCTGAGCTTTAGAAGGAGCGAGAGCAGAGCGTAGAAGGGCTATGCTAAGCTATGGCAGAGCTCTGAGTCCCAGGACACTGCTCAGGGCCCTGTCTGTCTCTGGGCTAGCATGAGAGCCCATCACCCAAGCAGCTGAAGGACTTAACCCTGCCCATACCTAGACCACAACAGAAGGTAGCTAACTCCATGCTGGCCCTGAGGACACTGAGACATGAAGTGGGGGTACAATGTCCTCCTAGGGGGACAGTTTGACACTTGGGCAGTCCATGCTTACAGAAGTCTAAGGCTTTGAGTAACTGAGCACAGGCAAGGACAGGCAGAGTCACATGCGGTGCAGTAGGGGATCTTCAGGCAATGCTAATTTCATAGGAAAGTATCACATAAATCAAGCACAGCCCAGCTTTCTTTCTTTCAAGACTTACAAATAATTGCATTTGGTGTCAGGATTCTTGGTCCTGCAGGGTCTGCTTGCTTGCCAGTGTGGATCTCACCTCTCCCAGTGCCATCTCCTCCCCAGCCTCTTCTATCTGCCAGATACGGCCTCACTGCCCAGTCAGGATCTCTAAAGTCAGAGGCAGCCTGAACCCCTCCTCTCTACCTGAGGTGTTTCTAGCCAACCTCTGCCTGCCCACTCTTAGTCCCGCCTCTCACCTCTCACCACAGGAGGGTGCCTGTGGGCTCCCTGAATAGGCCCCAGGGGAAAACTCACGTTTAGAAAACACTCCATTCAGGGCCCTCTTGAGCTGATTGGCACTGATCTCAGAATCCTAGAACAAGCCCAAAAGTGAATTGTTTCAGACTCAACAAGCTGTTTCATGGCACTCAGGGGGAGCTCCCTCCCCAGGCAGACTCCAGCTCCACTGGCCCAGTGATTTTTCAAAGCGGGAGGTAGGTATCTTTAGAAACTCAACTTCCCCATTTCCTCTGAGGCCCAACAGCCTGGAAGGTCACCGGAGGGTTAGTAAGAGAGAGCGAGAGCTGGTGAAGGCACGAGCTTGGCACCAAACTCCACAGATGGCTGCCAGCCCAGCCTCTGGCTGTGTTTCATGGGCTTGCTTAGTCGGAGAACAGAGTGTGACAAGTAGCAACAGTGGGAACTAGCGCTGATATACCACACGCCCTACGTGCAGCAAAACCGCAACCACGCTACAGTTAAAGAGCCGTGACTGTAGAAACTGCCAATCGCTGCGCACAGGCACACACAAATGTGTACACACACAGTGTCGTCTGTCATTATGCTGTCATGGCTTGGGGTCACAGACACCAAGTGCCAGATTTCCCATGTGTGGGGGGCTGCTGCTATTACACGCAGGAACACATTTTAGGCTGGGGTTCAGGCTCAGGGATTGAAGCATCCTATGTGTATTTGGTGTGAACGCTGAGCCAGAGAGAAGACGCATGCCTGAACTCCCAGACAGAAGATACACCTAAGGCAGGGAGAGGTGTAGTAGAAGCAATGGGCTGGGAGCTGGCTTCCAATCTGGACTCTGCCCATTTTTCATGCTGTGACCTTAGTCCAATCACTCTGGACCGCCTAGACTCCCCCCACACAGGCCCCAGCATCAGAAAGGTTAAGATCAAAGCTGCACAAAGCAATGTCTCGGGGCGGCCTCCCCAGAATATATGTTTTAATGTAACACCAGAGAACCCTCTGGAAAACCTCTGGGTAGAAAGGCTCCGTCATCTACCAGGAAATAAATGGGGTGCTCAGAGTCCATATTGGACCTGGGCTGCGACCTTCATTTGGCCTTGTGAGCTTGGACCAGCTCCTTAATCCTCCGTCATTTTATCAGCAGAGGGAGGGGATGGTGGCCTGTGTGCCTGTCCCTTCCCCCTCAGGAGAGGGGAATGTAAGAGAAGCTTGGGAAGAAATCTACAGACAATAGTGTTTCTTCTCTAGTGTTTTCAATGTGCTAAATAAAACATGGTCCCTTGGCAGCTGAGGAAACAAGCCTCTGTTGGGAAACGCACTGGCCTGAGCCACGGGGTAAAGCAAATTGGTGTATTCTGCGGGAATATGCTGGACAGTGGCAACACACAGGGGCTGCTTGTGGGTTTGTCTTGCTTTGTTACGTTGTTACAAGGCTTCTTTCCTGGCATATTTTGTTTTTCCATTCCTCCTTCATATTCATTCCCTCCCTCCCTCCCCCCTCCTTGTCTCTCCTCCTTTGGTTTTTTGGTTTGGTTTGGTTTGGTTTGGTTTTCCGAGACAGGGTCTCTCTGTGTACCCTTGGCTGTCCTACACTCACTTTGTAGACCAGGCTGGCCTGGAACTCACAGTGATTCGCCTACTTCTGCCTCCCTGAGGGCTGGGATTAAAGCACTTCATGACCCACCATGGGTCCTCAATCACTATGGGGCCAGTAGGGACACGCTGAATCTTTGGTGAGTTCAGATTTATGACCTCTAACTGACTGGGGCTAAAATGAACTCTGGACATCAGGGCAGAGGAAGAAAGAATGAGAGACAGCTGTATATACCCTGATCACACTCAAACACACACACACACACACACACACACACACACACACACACACACACACTCTCTGTCTCTCTCTGTCTCTCTCTCTCTCTCTCTCTCTCTCTCTCTCTCTCTCTCTCTCTCTCTCTCTCTCTCTCTCTCTCTTCTCATTCCATTCCACAGGGCAGGTGTTGCTGGTCTCCGAAGTCAGTGGGCCAGGTTGTGTCTTCAATCCCTGGGCAGGTTAACAGAGTGACCTCCTGCTGTGGCTGGGCAGTTCCACTTCTGAAGGCTTTCGATTTAGAGAGGTCACACCACCCTGGCTTTCTAGCCAGAGGCCCCGTCTGATGGGACCAATTTACTAACTGAAAGGCTTTTGGCAAGACCCTAAGATTGAACTTTTCTATTTTCTCAAGTCAGTCAATGCAGGAAGAAAAGTGGCCTCCGGACAATAGTTACTCTCTCTTCCAGAAACACAGGAAACACCTGCCAGCCTCAGACAGGATGAAGTGACAAGAGACAGGCACAGGCTGGAAACTCAGAGAATGCTTCTTCACCCTCCTATAGACCCAAGGGAGTGCACGCAAACATGACATGAGCCGTGAGCCTGCTGCTGTCCAGCCTGGAAGCACCTGCCCTCCGCTCACCTTGCCTGCAAACTCCTCAAACAGGCTCCAGAAATGTCCATCCTCTCGATCCACCTCACAGGGCTGTGGCTGAAAGAGAGGGCAGTGACGACGTTAGAGCAGGAATTGTGGGGTGAAATATGGAGAATCCCCATTAGCATCTACTGTGAGTCTGTGTTCGGGCCTGGCTTTGGGCTAAGTGAAGACATATGGTGCTTGGGAGGTGTGGCCTTGCTGGAGGGTGTGTCCCTGGAGATAGGCTTTGGGATTAAAAAAAAAAAAAACTCATTCCAGGTGTGTTTCTGCCCTCTTGCTTGGACTTGCATTTGAAAATGAGAGCTCTCAGCCTCCTATTCCTGCTACTCTGCCTGCTATTAGCTGCTAGGCCTCGCTGTCGTGATGACGTCTTAACTCTCTGGAACCATAAGCCGGGACAAACTGTCTTAACTCTCTGGAACCGTAACCCCGGACAAACTCATCCGTAAGTTGCCTTGGTCACGGTGTAACTAACACAGCTGGCAAGGAATAGAGCCACCCAGGGGGTTGGCAATCCGGCAGGGTGCCATGTCAGATGCAGAGCTCCTTTGTGTGCTCTGCACCCCTGAATTTCTCCTCTTAGGACCTATTTTAATGTCGATTGTCTATATGTGTGGGGAGGGGATGTGCGCATGTGAGCACAGGTGCCCATAGCGGCCAGAGGCATTGGATACCCAGGAGCTGGGGTTACAGGCAGTTGTGAGCTGCCCTACCTGGGTCCTGGGAACCACACTTGGTTCACTCTCAACCGATGGACCGTCTCTCCAGGCCCTCCAAGCCTCGCATGCTGGGTTTCAACCCTGAATCTCTTTAAGAACAACAAAAACAAATGCAGGGAAATCTCAGGCTGGGTCTGCCACCTCCCAGGAGGCTGAACTCCAGAAATCATATGAAAACACATAGGGCTGTTTGTGTATGTTTTCCTAGATTTTGCAGGGCCTCCAAAAAAAAAAAGAGAGTGAAAAGTATTTAATCAGCCTGGTAGATACAGTGGATCTAAAAACCAGACTGGAGCTGACATACAAATCGGCTGCTTACTGGAGCTAGTCTCTCGGCACGCTTAGCATCCACTTCCTAATGCTAATATTAAACTACCTAAGACTGTTTCATAGGCTCATGTTGAAAAGCAAATGAGAGCTAACGTGTGCCATCCTATGAGTGCCTTTACCCGAATACTTTGAAAATGATCTCCGGCTGTCATCACCAGAGAGAATGGAGAAGAGGAAGCTGCCCAGATAGCCCGAAGAGTTTCCAGGAACCAGGTTGATTTCGTCCAAAACCATTGCTAGGATAAGCACACAAAGCCCAGGGTAGCCTAATGATGCTGTAATCGGAAGTCATGGTGGTAGGAGTGGTATTTTCCTTACTTACTGCCCGTGAGGCTCATTAAGAGAATCATCTCACTTAGTGGGACCATGCTGTGAGGTCGGCGCATTAGTAAACACTATTCACATATGGGGAAATTGAGGTTTAGAGAATTAAGGAACAACGCAGAAAGTGGGGGAGTGGGTTGCTAGAAAGATGGTAACAGCCAGAGCAAAGTGGCATCTTCTAGACATGAGAAGGCTGGTGCATTCATGAACTCGCAGTAGCTATGGCTACGGAGACAAGCCTGCACAAGATGGAGCCAGTCAGCTTGCCAGTATGGGTAGGCAAGAGGCACATGAGACCCTTCCCCCAACTGAAGAGCTTTGGGCAGGTGCTGATGGAGAGAAGGTTGAGTTTCTTCAGCTGTGGGGCCATGGTAGAGTGCCCGTGCTTCAGTGTCCGGCCCTCCTCCCACATGCGTGTGTTGTACTAATTGTGCTAATTGTACAACTGCACTAGTTGGACTCGGTGGGTTATGAAGGAGGGGGAGTAGGAAGAGGAGAAAAAGAATGAAGCCGAGGTTGGGGAAGGTTGGAGAGGGGAAATGGGTGTGGTTATAATCTAAATATGTTGCTAAGGAATACAGAATTAACACGCACACACACACGTAAATAGTAAGTGGCAGGCCAGGATCATGAAGCTAATATGTGAAGGAACCAAGATACAGACACCCCCACACCCCCACCTGTGCCTCCTTCCATCCTCTGGTGTGACAACCAGAGATTGCTGAGTGAACGAACAACCCATGACTTGGCAATTTGTACACCCACTCTGGAAGGCTGTGAGACTTCCTGTATCGTATATCCTGTGCTCTCAACCGCCTCTTTCCTTATCTCTACCACAAGGCCACTGACACATACCATCACATACAAGGCCACTGACACATACCATCACATACAAGGCCACTGACACATACCATCACATACAAGGCCACTGACACATACCATCACATACAAGGCCACTGACACATACCATCACATACAAGATGCACAGATCCGGAACCACACATTCCTTCTTTAGAGGAAAAAGTGATATTTGTCACACATGCAATTTAAGTTGGTTTGTTTTTTTTTTTGTTGTTTTTTTTTTTTTTTCAGAAGAGAAAGACGTCATATTGTTCATGCAGTGTACTGTAAAATCTAGTGGCAAGCCCGCAGATTCTAGGGCGGATATGATATTCTATTATTCTAGGGAGAAAAGGTGTGAAATTGTATTTTAAAGGTCAGAGCCAAACTCAAAGAAAGAATAAGCAGGCTACCAAGATGAGACTTGATAGTCTATGACCATATAGTGGGGGAGGAGGTCCCCCTCAGTCATAGACCTAGGGGAGGGGAATAGGGTGAAAGTGGGAGGGAAGGAGGGAGCGAGGGAGGGAGGGAGGGAAGGAGGGAGGAATGAATGGGAGGATATAAGTGATGGGATAACAATTTAGTTGTAATCTGAATAAATTAATACAACTAAAATTAAATTAAAAAAAAAAAAGTCAGAGCCAAGTAAGCCGGTACACCCTTGAATCCCAGCCCCTGCAAGGCATAGGCAAGAGGGATGAGCACTCAAAGCCAGCCTGTGCTACATAGGAACACTGTGTCTCAGACACATCCACAGCAAGCCAGTGTACACATACAGACAGTGCTGTCTGCAGCAGGCAGTCTGCCCGTGAGGGGGAACCATAGCACTGGGCGTGGGAACCTTGATACCCAAGGAGTGGGGAGGATATATTTATACAGTGAGAACGTACCGCCAACGTGTTCGTTCGCTCACCTGGCGAATTGGAGGCTGTCCTAGGTCTATGAGTTGATGGGGTGGTGAGCAAGATTCTGCCCTTATCGCAAACAATGTGTTGCTGAAGGAGTGTCTACTGTCCTGGTAGGGTGTACGTAGAACGCGTGGCAACGATGTGGCAGCCAGAGGACGGCAAGGAAGGAGTGATGACATCATCTTAGCAGCCCTGCCCGAAGGCATACATCTGCACCCCGGGAGTTGCTGGTTCACAGTGTGTCTCCCTCACTCCAAGCAAGGCAGTCAGGCCCTTTAAAATGTCTATCAGTGACTTGGAGGTGAGGGCACAGGAGTTCCAGGAGGCCAAAGCTCTGCCTATTTCCTGTAAATTCCTGAGTTCAACAAAGGCAATACCGCTGCTGTGTGTGTGCTGTGCATACATTGGGGGTATGGTATGCGTATTTGTGTGGCAAGTGCAAATGCATGTGAGTAGTGTGTGTGTGTGTGTGTGCGTGCGTGTGTGTGTGATAAATCTGCTTATGTGCACATTATACACGCAGGGTTTGTGTAATGTTATGATGGCTATGTATGAAATACAGTATATATGATAGTGTGATAGTACGTATGGGTAGAGCGTATGTGGAAGTGTACATTCTGTACGGTAGGTATGTGTGAGAATGCATGTGTGATATGTTTTATGATAGGTATACGGTAAAAAGCATGCATTGTTACATGTGTATAACATGTATATAGCATGCATGTATGGTGTATGTATGTGGTGATTATGTGGCGTGTGTGGTACATGAGTGTGGTTGCTTTATGGTGGTATAGTACGCACATGTGGCATGTTTTATGGTAGGAATGTGATGAAGAATGGTGAATGCACATGTATGTGTATAAAGTTTGCTGTGTGTGTGGTGTGTTGAGTACATATGTTGGGACAGAAGTGACCATATGAGAGAATCAGAGTTTCTGTGAGTTGGAATATGCTGGAAATCCCAGACTCCCCTATACGGCTCCATTGCTACTCTGGAGGTCACAGAAGGCTCTCTTCCTGAAGGCTAGCACGTTACCAAGCTATGGGCCAAATTCAGCAGCCTGTGAACTTGTAGCCCATGTTGTAATTGGTGCATGTATTGTGTGTGTACATGTGTGACATGATCACGGGATGGCCAAGGCCGAACCATGAGCAGAAGAGACTTTGTGTTACTCTGGGGCTTTGGAAAACCCTAAGACCATGGGTGATGGAGACAGGGAGCCCCATGATAACTAGGATTGCACTTCTGCCAGCCTGGGTCAGTAGGGTGTGGAGTCAGTTTTAAGTCATTTAGCAGAAACCAAAACAGTTTTGTAATTCTGTACAGTCGACACCAACACACTGTGGCTCATCTATTATTCCTGTGCCCCCACAGTGAGAATAAGCCCCTTGGGAGCGGTGAGGCTGAGCCACCATCTGCAGGTAATGCTCAATTACCAAGAGTCAAGCCCAGGAGGGGCCTGGCACTGCAGGGAGGGGGCTAACAAGTGGGGCTGCACACACTAGGCGCAGTCACACTGAATAGAGACTGAAGTAAGATAAAGCAGATGACAGGGCAATCCCTGCCAGATGAACTCGTACCCAAGCCCCAGGTAGATGGATCCTCAGGTGGTGTGTTCCCACTCAACTGTAGAAACATGAACTTACATGTTTGATTATTTCCAATAATAAAACATGTCTATCCCACTGCTGTTCCTGCCAGGACAGCAAGCTCAGCCACTAGAGGGCACTTTGAGTAGCAGCTGCATACAGATACTCGGTCCATTTGGGCGAACAGCAGAGGAATGCAGTATAGTGAAAACTTCCGAGGGGGGTTGTGGGTCAGGCAGTAATGGGGAAAGGATTCCTTTAAGGGGTTCAGCCATGCCGTGGTAGTGGAAGTGTACGGGGGGTGTCTGGAACTTCCAGCATGTTCTGGAAGTTCAGTCACCTGTGGCATGTGAAGATATCCCACACCCCTGGGTCCTTCCCCATGGAACAGAATGATCACACACACACACACACACACACACACACACACACACACACACCATGTGGAGTGAACAAGAAACTGAACTCCTGCTTCAAATCCTGCACATTTCTTTGTGTGTATGCATATGCACATGTACATGTTCATGTACATGAGTGCATGCCTGTGGAGGGTACCTGTACACATATGTGATTGTGTGTGTGTGTGTGTGTGTGTGTGTGTGTGTGTGTATAGACTAGTGGACAGCTTCTGGTGTCATTCCTTAGACACTATAGTACTACGTCTCAGAGAAATAAAATGTTAAAAGGACTGTGTCAAATCGACAAGAAACTCGAATGCCTGCTATGCAGTAGTGTGAGAGATTGGCACAATAGGATTGCATACCTCATGTGGGTTTCCAGCTACGGCATCCCCAATTTCCCTGAAATCCAGACAGAAATGAATTAAACATGAAAAAGCCAGTTCAGATAACGGCTGGGTTTTTTTTTTTTTTTTTAAGGGAGAATTTCTTATTATGGGGGGTTTGATACCCAGGATTTTTAGTGCCTGCTCAAAAATATTGTATGACTGAACCCCTAAAAGGAACCCTTCCCCATTACTCCCCAACCCACAGCCCACCCTGAGATTTTCATGAGGTAAGGGCTTCCCTGCTCTCCCACAGGTTCTAGGATGCTGAACACAGTCAGCTCTGAGACACTGCCCCATTCACCCCAGTGGCTACTCTCCTCTCATGACTGAAGACCTCACTGCCAGAGCCTCATAGAGAGCGTGGAGCATGAGGGGTGAGTACATGGCAGGGGATACACAGTGTGTGTGTGTGTGTGTGTGTGTGTGTGTGTGTGTGTGGTAAGGATTTGTGGCATGACATATGTGTATGTGGTGCACATGGCACGTGGTACGTGAGACGTGTATATAGTTTCTGGGTGTCTATGTGGATACTCTGTGTACGATGTGTAGTGAGTAAGCGTAGTGGGTGTGTGTGTGTGTGTGTGTGTTATGTATCAGGGGTGTGTGTGCATACTGTGGTATGTGGTCTTGAAATGTATGCTGTGTGTTATGTGTGTAGTGTGTGTGTGTGCATGTCATGTGTGTATATGTGATGGAGTATATATAATGTGTGTGTTTTGTGTGCTGTAATCGATGCATGTATTGTGTGTGTACATGATACATGTGGCGTGCACGCTATACATATATGTACGCCTATAGTGTATATATGCTATGTACATACATTATATATAGTGGAAGGTTATAGATGCACACATTTAGTATGTATGACTAGTGTATTTCACACATGTATATACTATGTAGGTGGTGTGTGGTGTATATAATTGGTTTGCGTGTGTATGGCATATGTACTGAGGATGTGGGTAGTGTGTGCACACCCCTGGCCCAGATCTCATGAGCCTCACTGCTGTTGTTAGTGGCCTTTCTCCCCAGCCTTGATTTTTCTGCATGAGGAAATTCCTAGTCACATAGATCAAAACGGAGGCAGCAAGAGGCACACCTAGGGAGGGTCCCTGGGAGGTGTCATGCTTTCCAGACTTCCTCTAGAAGCATCAATCAAGATCTAGGGGCAGACCGCTCAGCAACGGGTGCCTCCCCATGCTGCACCACCACCTGTGGCCTGACTCAGAAAGCATCTCCCCACAAAGCAGACATACAGAGCCTTGGCTTTTTTCTCTGAGAACACCCTCAAGCAGAAGTCACCGTCCTTGAAGGGCTCAAAGGTGGACGGCACCACCAGGTACTGTCCTGGGGGGAGTCGGATCCTGCTGGACACCTCCCGAAGGTTCATGTAGGTGCTGGAGCGGGCAGAGGGCTGGTGGCCCAGGAAGAAGTCCTGGCCCAGGTGAGCATCCGTGTGACTCTCCAGCTGCACAAAGCAATGGACAGAGTCAGTTTCTCCTTGGAGCTCAGCCTGACCCTGATTTGGGATTGTTCACTGGAGCTAATCTCTAAGAAGCTGGAGGCTTTCGGTTCAGTCATGAGCTAGCTCACTGTGTCTCAACCATCAAGTGGATTTAGGGTGCCTACTGGGTGTCAAGCCCGATGAGGCTGTGGCCTTAATTGTGTGATGTTGGCCATCTCCTATGCCCTCTAGGCCTCCCCAGTTAAATGAAGGGCAGGACTCAGGGTATCTAGGGTGGGCCTTGCATAGTCTCCTTCATAATCCCAGAAGCAGCACTCCACAGCTGTCTCTGCAGGAAGAATGGCATTGACTCTCACAGCCCAGAGTAGAGGCTGAAGATGGAAATTTCAACCCTGGTCCTCAAGCAAAGCAGTCCGTGAGGTGACTAAAGCGACCATTCTCTGCAGAAGACAGACAGAGGAGACAGCTATCCGGGCCTGACTCTGGGTCCCTCCTGGCTTCATAGGAATCAGGACTCTGCTTCTGCAGAGAGGATGAGATAATCCTATGAATTTGCTGCAAGGCTGCTGTGTGACACGGGTTAATTACTGACTGCAGAGTGCTCCAGAATCACAGGTGCTGGCGTTGTTAGCACTGTATTTAACCCTCCCCAGAGCCCTGTATCTTTACAATCAATCTTTATACGATGCCTGTGACAGATGCAAGTGCAGGCAAGCTGCAAAAGCTGAAACATCCACCCTGGAGTGGTCAGTGTCCACGCATGCTCACCAGACCTTCCCTGGGTCTCAGTTCTGCTGATCGGGGGAAGGAAGTAGGACCACCTGTCCCTCTGTCACTGCCCTGGCTAGGACTCCTCAGGGATCCTCCCAGGTGGCAACTGGGGCAGCCATGGTGCTTGGGATTCCCTCTGAAAATGTTTACTCAGGTTCAGTTTCCATTCTTTATAGTGAACGTAGTGTGCACCAAACCATGCACCCTGGCTCTCCCCTCCATGATAAATAGCGTGAATCTGTGATCCAAGGGCAGAGAGGACCAGTAGTCTGCAACCTGGAAACACAGCCTGGTGCCTATGCCTATGAATCTGGCCTCTGTTGCTCTACCTACACCCCTGGTCAAGCTGAGAACCTGGGAGAAGAAAAGAGGCTGCAGCCTGGGACCCCACTGCATCATTAGTGCAACTGACTCCAGGTCAAAGCCCAGCTGTGGCTACACATTGGAGTCAAGGGGTGTCTATAAACCTACCATGCCTGTACTCTGCTGGCTCCAAGATGCAGCTATAACTTGCTTGGATGTAGTCTGTACATTAAGATTTTTAAGGCTCCCTAGGCTGCAGCTGAGATGATGCTTGGCCAGCAGACTCTGAGGAGGGGGGGCTTGCTTTGTGCTGACTGTGCTTTCCTGTGGGGCCATGCAAGTCCCCTCTCAGGAATCTTCAACTAGCTGAGGTATGTGATCCAGGGGAGCAAGACCCAGGAGGTCAAAGGCACCTCAAACTGTAAGGGCGCTGCTGATAGGATTCCCTAAGCCAGCTGTGAACGACTGAAGAGCGTGAGACAGGTTGGAGCAGAGAGGCTGGAGTCGGCACTTCCCTTTCTAATTAGCCATCAGGACATTTGTTTCTGCTGGCCAGACAGGAAGGAACCTACAGCATGCTGCAATCACCTTATTGAAACCAGGCCACCATGCACACAGGGGCAAGGGTCACCCCTGCTCCCTTCCTGAAGGGCCTGACAGGTGGGGTATAAGCTTGTTTTCACTGCCTCTCAAGAGAGCCTGTTTCCACTGCAGGAAGGAGCCAAAGGCAGCCATGCCCCTTCTTACCAGATGAAGACTGCCTCTGTCCAGGCAATACTCACGTACCTCCTTGGGAATCTGTAGAGCAAAAGACAGGAAGAGGTCACCTGAGAACTCACTCCCTTCGCGCATCTCTCCCTACACCTTGCAGACAGATCAGACACACAGGGAAGGAGTTCGTACTAAAATCAAAGTGTGGTGGGCATTGCTGAACTGGGAGGTGATCAGTGGACTCAAGGCCATATGCAGGCTGCTGAGCCCTAGAAATCTGGGGTGGGCTCCTACCCTTTACTTTGTTTCTAATTGTGTAATCTACCAGGCTCTCCCAAATACTTCAGAAGTAATAACATTTGAGTTTAAATTGAAGAGACTTCCTACACTGGCCTGTCAGATCAAACAGTTGGCTGGGAAAAAAAAATTCCGCTCAACCTGAGTCATAATTGATCTTGTCTTTGGTCATAGTGACCCAAATTGGGCCTGTAGGAGACTCCTCCAGGGTTTTTAATCCGGAACTAAAGAAAAGGCCCCTTCCTTTATGCTGGTAATGACATAGGCAATGTAGAAAGCTAGACTGGGCGAATGGCACTGGCGTCAGAGGAATGACAGCATCCTAACGGCCTCTGACCCCCTCGTCCCGAGCATCCTTTGCCTTGGCTTCATGAGATGGTGAATTCTTTGTCACCAGCACAGCTGCAGCTCTCTCGGGCACAACTGAAGAAGCGCACTATGGAGATGAGCTCTCAAACCCAGAGAGGGAGCCCTGTTATGCCCAGCCCTCCTGTGCCAGGCTAGAAAAGAGGACTCCGATCCTCCTGTGTCCTCCTCCTGCTGCCACTGCCCCTCAGGCTGTTTAAACCAGAAGAGCATCCTGGCTGTTCAGGCTCATTGCACAACTGCCTCCCTTCCATCCTGAGGGGAAGTAAGGGTGTCTGGCATCCTCTCAGCAGAGCCACTGTGGCCAAGGGACACTGGCACACCTCTAGTTTGGAGTTAAAAACACAATCAGTGGCACAGAGGCCTCCCCACCCCTGCCACGAGCTTTCCTAATTACCTTGGCTAACTTTCCCTCAACAACCTGGATGCTTCTGGCAATATGCTCTAAATCCACCTGGCCCCGAGTCTCCTGGGCCAGACAGGAACAGCCACTGCCCACACAGTGACTGGAAGGGCAGCCATCTGTGGAATGCCAGACCAGGAGTGAGTGGCAGGAGGAGGGCTCTTTAGCCTTCGGAATGCCTGGCGGCTTCTCCTGGCCACAGGTTTTCAACCTCAGGCTAGAGTCCTGTTTCAGATTGTTACAGGCAGAGAAGGCAGACAAAGGGGTGAAAATATGATATTCCTACTAGCCAAGCTATGCCCCACACTTTAGTTGCTCCCTGTAGCCCAGCTAATCCCCACATCCCAGCTCCTCCCCTCGCCCAGGCTGCTCCCCTTTACTCCAGTTGCTTCCTACATCCATCTCTTCAATTTAACTTTAAAACTGATCTGTTCACAGACTGTAAGCTGTAAATTATATGCCTCAAGCGACAAGAAGTAGGACCACAGATCACACACCCTGGAGTATTTTATTAACAGCTATAATTTGATACATGAAACTGACGTGCTGTGTGTATTATTTATTGATGCAAGCACCACACTATACACAGCTATTGGGGAAAAAAATGCTTTGTTGATCTGGCACAATGAGGGAGGCCTGAAGGATGAAGCACTGGCCACCGCCCCTGTGTGTTCACCCTGTAATTGCACCTGCCAACTGTGGGTTCTTTAAAACAGCCCCTAAATTTTAAGCTGTCAGGGAATACACGGCATCCCTTAAGGCTAGAATGTGCTTTCTTTTCCACCTTTGAAATATAGGACATCTTTTGAAGACCTGATCAAAGTCTCCACCCTCACCATGAAGAGCCCAGATCACTATGGTGGTACCACCATCACAGATCCCTCCTGCCTGTCACCAGCTGCATGTGCTGAGTTTCCATGCCTGATTGTGAGCGCCCTGAGGACAGGAGCTGTGTGCTGTTCCCTGGTGTTCCCAGCTTCTACATTGCACAGAGTAGGCACTCAGGCAAGTTTGCTGGGTTGGGATATGCATGCATCTAGATGGATATGGATTGGGCTGTTACCTCTGTAGGCAGTGGGGATAGGTTTGCAGTATTTATGTCTAGACAGAGCTAAGTCTAAGTAACAAGGTGCTTAGTTACTTTCAGTTCTTTTCTCTTGCTATTAAGTAGCAATTATTTTCCAATCTTCATTCTTCCAGTTACACACACACACACACACACACACACACACACACACACACACACGCACACACACGCACATGCACACGCACATTGTTAGTGTTGATTGCTAACTTGATAGACGGAGAATCACTTGGCAGATAGGACTGTGGACTTGTGGAAGATTACTAATTGAGGTAGAAGAGCCATCCACTGTTGCTGACACCATTCCTATCTGGGATCTTAGAATGTGTAAGTGCAGAAAGGGAGCTGGCTAGTGTGTAGGGACCGCCCTCCTTGTGTTTGCACACACAGTGTGACCAGCTGCCTCGAGGCCCCGCTCCCTCGACTTCTTCCTTCCATAGTGCATTATGGGATGATCTGTAAGATAAACCCTTCCTTAAGTTGTTTTGGTCGGGATATTTGACCATAGTCATAGGAAAGGAAACACACACACCATGCACACGCGCACACACACACACACACACACACACACACACACACACACACACACACACACACACCTGAAACCCTAAGTTTAAGAATAATAAATAGGGCTGAAGGAGGATGATATGGTATGAGCTTGGGAACGGAATTTTTCCTTGTTACAAAATATATTACTTCTTATTACAATGCTTATTTTATGTGCATTAATTTCTACTCATATGTTGGCCCTCCAAACAGCTCTGGGCCTTCCTGATTAGAACTGTATTTCCACCAAGAAATTTATCTGTAATAAAAACCATACCCAGAACCAAACAAACAAAAACTGTCCCCCTGTAGGATGCAGTGTATGGAGTCTTTGCTTGAGTAAAGAAGGGGACTGCAGCACGGTCCTGCCGAGATGGTCAAGACCTGAAGACTTGACTTACTGTATCTGGGAAATGAAGTCTACAGGAGGGTAGTTACTGGAGAATCCTGGCACTCTGAGCCAGGGACTGACCCCTGAGACAAGAACCAACTGTGTTCCTCAATCCACAGACTCTAGAACCAAACCAGGTTGTGTGGTTCTCTCAGCCAAGCTAGGGCCTTTTGTGTTCTAAGTGTCTCCCTGTGGCAGGGAGAAGGGACTGGGTACATTTGGCTTCTGTATCCAACCACCTTCCACAACTCTGAAGTTTCTTTGCCCCTCATGCTCTGGGCTCCTGTCCCTAGAGATGCCTCTTCTTGGATAAGAGCCTAATACACGCATTTACACTGAGTTCTCACTGACAGGCAATGTAATCAATTGCATGTATCGGTGTTAACAGAAGAAATTCCAACCACAGGGATGAATAACTATAGGACCCAGGACTCAGTACTCAGGAAGAGCTCTAGGATGTAAGAGAAGACAGACAACGTCTTATTGAGAGTACTTGAACAATAAGAAAGAAGTGCTCCGATTACTGACCAAAGCATTCCAATCAAAGACATCAGTACACTGTGACAGAGGAACCAGACTTAGTGTTACCTGGTAGATGGCGTAGCCTATGCTCAGCATGCCCTGGCCGATCCTCTTTTGACGCCTGCGATTCTTCTGCATCAGACCCAGGAGCACTGTACAGCAGGGTTCACTGGTGCCCTCCTCCTGGTCCTCATCCACCTTGTCCAAGTGGATTTTAAACTGGGGATTGGTCCAGTAAGTGGCTGGAAATCATCCAGGGATGGTGGTCCAACAGGGGTGAGGAGATGAAGAAGGAAAAATAAAAAAGAAAGACCCTCCATCATCCCAGTGAAAGATTAACGCTGGCCAGACTGCCTGGCACAGCAGAACAGGAAATAGGTCCTCCCACCTCCCTGTCCCACCCCCCAGCTAACCACTTAGAATGTCTGTCTTGTCTGAGTGGCAAACTCTGTGATCCTGTCATCCCAGGCTGCTCTGGACTGCCCCCAGGAAGCAATATCTTGCCTGCCTGGAAGTCTCTCTTTCTATTTTGTTCTTAGCTGAAGACTCTGCCTGGAAGGGATGCTCTAGGGAGATGTGTATCTCTGGGATGGATGAAGATAGAGTTCCAGATGAACCAAGGAAGCCTCTGCCTGAGAGCCAGAAAGCCACC
The DNA here is from genome assembly GCF_903995435.1 of Acomys russatus. Taxonomy (NCBI): domain Eukaryota; kingdom Metazoa; phylum Chordata; class Mammalia; order Rodentia; family Muridae; genus Acomys; species Acomys russatus. Next base: position 77,014,022 of record NC_067142.1, on the reverse strand, counting down.
GGACTGCCATGTGCTCCAGGAGAAGCCCCCACTTTGAATTTCAACCCCATGTGGCCCTGAGACCTATGCTCTGTCCCTCAGCCCAAGGAGCTTCCTGTGGTGCTCAGGGTTGCAGCATACTGAGGAGGAGACACATGCCCTTCCAGACAAGCCATTTAACAACGTAGGAGAAATCACAGTGTCATTAGGCACTCCTGCTGCACCACCTTTGGATGCTTTAAAAAGGCTTTCCTGAGCCCGGGGTTGGGGGAGTCAGGTGGCTAAGTGGGTAGAGGGTCTTGCTGTGCAAGCAAGAGGACCTGAGTTTAGATCCGTGTCAAAATGTCAGTGTGGCTATGCATCTGCCTGTAAATCCAGTGCTGTTGGGGAAGAGAAACAGGGGGATTGCTGGCCTTGCTGGCATAGCTCCAGGATCAGTGAGAGAGCCTGTCCCAAAGGAATAAGACACAGGATGATAGAGCCAGGTGGTAAGCAATACAGCTAGACACCTGATGTCTTCTGCAAGTGCACACACACACACGCACGCACGCACGTACGCACAAACCATCACCCCATACACACCCATGACACCTTTAGTCCAAAACACCTTTTGAAAAAGAACTCCTAACTTAGTAGCTACCCAAGCTGGACACAGGGACATTTAAGGGACCAGCCACAGACGCACAACCGTTCTATGACGGAGCTGACCAAGAGTATAATTGAAGAAGACGGGCCTGACAGATCCCACCATGCTAGGTGTTCAATTGGAAAGGAGTGTTTGTTGTAGGGAGAGGAACGGTTGTGGGTGTTTTCACAATCTCTACACGATGCTGCAATTCTATAAACCGGCACAGCATTCACATAGGTCCAAGGCTCATTCATTATTTCCTGCCCTAACAATGGGAGTACTTATTCAGTCTCTCTTTCCCAGAACCTCCATCTCTAGATTTTTTTTTTCACTCAAGGCACAGGTGTATATAGATTTTAAGATCATGTGTCTGTGGATTCCAGGGGAGACAGAAAATTTGGTAATTGTCTGTACTTACTTCATTACCAAGAGGCAAGAACAATCCATTTCCTCCTGACAGCTAGCTGGCAGCACAGACGGGATTATGATTTGATGTGTGCACATACCTTGGGCACCCCCTATGGTTCTGAGCTTCCAGAGTGAGCCACGTGAATTTCCTATGTCTTTTCTGAGAGCTTGTTAATGGCGAGCATATTTTAATTTCTCCCAAATGTAGCATTGCCGCAATCCCTACATTTTTTGTTTACTCCTTAACAGTACTAGAGGAAGAGAATGGGCCATAAAAATAATACATCCCATTTGTATAACACTGCACAGTTTACAAAGCGCTTCCCCGTGCACTCCGAGTTACAATGCTCACTGGGCCCCGGTGAGTCGGAAGGTGGGAATTATGAACTGTGGTGAGCACTGAGGAACTGATGTTCTAGAAAAAGGGATGTCCCCCAGGTCTCACAGTCATCAAGCTGACTGATGAGGGCAGGCCACCAGCTCCCCCTTCAGGTCTGTCAGCAGCTGCTCTCTGCAGCCAGATGAAGATGGATGGGAATGGAAGTAGGACCTTGTGCTCCCAGTCTGTGCCCACATCAGGGTGGGGGTAGGGGTAGGGGGTTACAATGCTGCTATTTCTACAGCATGCAGTGCTCTGACTGGAGAGAGAGTGGCTGCCCCTGGCTCCTGCACAGAGATGCAGAGTCAATCAACACAAATCAACAGAGCCACAGCAAGCCAGAGAAGCGTGAAGGTAAGGGAACTAGCAAGCAGGGTGCGCATTTTTCTTTCCTTTGTTTCTCCTGAGAGCTGTGGGGTCATTTCTCGGTTGTTTCTTCAGCCGCTGCCTCTGTGGACTCGACCTAGGAGGAGCCTTACACAAGGACATGTTAGTCATCTTGTAGAAACCAAGGAGGCCACCCTCACCTAGAGCAAGGTGAGGAACCAGAGGTAAGTCAGGGGTGGTGGTTTATAGAAGGACAGCTCCACCAGGGATAGCTCCCTGATGACCCCCCACAGAATGGAATATGACCCACACATAGCGCGTGTATGTCCATCTGTGACCCCCACAGCCTTACCCCTTAACTCTAACTCGGGTAATACAAAGCAAAGTGGCTGCCCTTCTGAGTGCAGCCCACAAGCAGTAGATTGTCTTCTGGTGTCATTAACTACTCTGTCCCCAAGATCAGTGGGGTGGTGTCAGCCACCTGCACTGGGTAGGGAAGGCACAAGCTCAACAGAAGAGCAGGAGGCCTTAGTGAGGTAGGGAGGGGGCCTGTCGAGGGGAGGCTGAAGCAAGGATGAGCTGAAGCGAGGCCTCAGATGGACAGCTGCAAAGCCACTGTCCACCCTTGCCGGCCTGACCTCTGAGCCAGAAGAGAAACAGGGTATCAGCTCCAAGGGCATTAATTATCCAGAGATCCATGTTAAAAGCCACGAAGCCTGGGGGGGGGGGGGAGGAAGAGCCGGGCGGCCTTACCTGGGTAGTTCTGGCAGCCCCCAGCTGTGGAGCCTCGTGTCCAGCGGCCGTTGAAGAGCACCAGGTTCCATTTGTGCACCTCTTCAGTGCTCAGAGAGTCCAGGGACAGGTTGCATATCTCCAGTCGGGAGAACTGCTTCAAGAAATCCAGAAAGGACATCCTGAAGAACAGAAGAACCAGAGGAGAGTGAGTCAAGTGGGCTGGACTGGAAGAGAGCTTAAAGGCCCAGGAAAGAGCTCTGTCTTCCAACAGCTGTGCGCTGACGGAATTCCCTTCCTACAGTCCAGTGACACAAACAAGAAGAGCTACAGTCCCCATGTATCACTGTGGTCAGTGTCTCAACTCCTAGAGAGTTTCCCTCCTGCACCTACCAGCCACGCAGAGTTCGAACCACCAGCCAGAGGAAACCTCAGGAGAAGATGCAAATGCAGCCCTCACCTCTCCGCTGGATGACAGCTAGGGCCACCAGATGCCCATTCCTGAGGAAATCCTCCTCCACAATATCCAGTGTGGAAATGTCCTCTAAGACATTCTATCTTCTGCAGAATGTGACCCCGCCCAACAAAGTAAAGAACCCTGTTTTGACTATAAGCTAGGCCTTAGTATTGGATTTGCGGGGAGGGGGAGAGATGTTGCATTGCTTTAGGCTCACAACAGGCAGACAGGCTGCTGGCCAGGCCGTGTTTTAAACACACGGAGCTGGGCTCCGATGCTTTAGGCATGAGACCAGAGGAAGAATAAGACTAGGGGAAGGGGCAGAGAAAAATAAAAGCCCTTGTATTAGGAATCTTGTAACACCCCTGGAAGTCCTGAAGACTGGCCCTCCTCTGTGCCTTGGGATGGGCTGAGACTCAGGGGACAGCCCTTCAGCGTCTCACCAGAACTCGCCATCCTCTGCTCTCTTGTCCAGCTCTTCCTTCTTCTGAGGATCTATGGAATTCCACTCAGGTGCACTTGTGGAGGGAAGAAAATGAGCCAGAGGTGGTCATTCCTGCGATGCAAGCTGTTTACCCCAGCTAGATGTCCCCCAAAGGACCACTAATGGGATGCACCTCCATCAAAGGAAAGGAAAGGAGAGAGACACGGGGCCTGGTGTGATGTGCTGGGGAATAAAGTCAAGGACAACGACTCCTGCAGGGGTGGCCTGGGCGCGCAGCAGAAATGTGATGGCTTTATTCTAATTTTCACTCTCTGGGTAAGTTTTACATTCCAATTAAGACTCACAGACCTCTGGCTGTAAGAATAAGAAGGTCCTGTCACAAGAAAGGCGTGTAGCCCTGTATCCATTAGTACCCTGTCACTCTCATCCTCTGTCAGACTGGGGCCCAGCCAGCTCTGGGTACACGGACACTGTCCACTTCCTACATCTACAGCTTTGATTATCAGGCCCAGTTTTATAAAAATCTCCATGAAGTAATGTCACACATTGTCCTGCTGGTGGCCTTTCTGTGACAACATCCATGTGCTTTGCTCAGGTGCCATCTACAGCTGCCTGACCTTTAGAGCTTTGTATTTTCCCGAAATACATGTGCAATATCTAGATAAGTGAACGGTGTTAGTATCAATCCTACAAACAAACAAAAGATCTTCCCTGAGCACGCTCAGCAAAACCCCCACTTCTCCCTCCCCAGCCGAGAGGACAGCCAGGCCCAGCCTCTCCCTCCTCCCCATTCCCCCCACCCCCTCCTGGCTTCTAAGTGCGTGGAGACCAGCAGCAGCATTTTGGGGTTTCTTCAAGTCATCAGAACAGTCATTCAATCAGTGGCGAGTCCCACAGTTGAGAGTTCTACAACTAATCTAATCTCCCAGTTGGCTTGATTTTTGTTGCTGTCATTGTCAGTTGAAACCTCTAAAGAACACAGCTGGAGGCTGGCTGAGTTTAGACTTGTCACTTCAGAGTTTCAGTGTCCTAGTTCTCCAACTTCTAGTGGATGAACAATAGCCCAAGATGCTCTCTGGCTGGCTGAAGACATAGGGGACATGGATCCCAGAGTTCAGCTATCCCAAGACCTCACCTCCTCTGACTGACTCCTCTCATCTGGCGACAGGCAGCCCAAAGGCTGACCTATCAGCCAGGGGTCAACACCTAGTCATGAACTCACGGTGTGAGGGGCACTCCCATCCATCACAACCTGGGTGTGCCATGGCTCCCAGGATCAAAGTTCTCACGACATCTTTGGTACCTCTTGGTACTGAAGAAGCAGTGTTTATGGCAAGGAAATATCAGATTGTAAGTGATTGACTTGACCTTGTAGCCCCAAGTGGGGTAGGCAGGGAATAGGTAAGCCTTCAGCACTAGACAAAAATCCCATGAAGGCGCCAAAGTTTCAAATGCCAGAGCAGAAATCCATAATCAAAAACGTCAGCGAAGGGGTTTCCACTCTGCTGTTCCCATCCTAGAACCATGGAATGCTCCTTCCGCAGCAGGCTGTGTAATCTACAGAGAGTAATTGCTGTGCAACCCACTGGGTCTCAGGAGGTGTGGGTGTGTCTTACACAACACCTTTGTCCAGGGATGGGTGAACACTGGGAGAGAGGGAGAGAGACCTACTTATCACTCCAGGCTCCCGACCACTCCACTTCACCCCACGGGTTCCTCAACCTGATGAGCTTCTCTGGGCGGCCATGGAAATCCACCTGCAGAGATCACACACAAAGGCAAATCGCCACACTCCTACTGTCTGAGTGTATGTTGGCACCCAGGGCTTTCGGCGTTTCAAATGTCGCTAAAAGACCACACTTTCATTTTCTTCCCATGCTTCTTTGTTTTGCTTAGTTGTTTGTGTAACTCTGGGTGTCCCGGAACTCTCTCTGTAGACCAGGCTGGCCTCAAACTCAGAGATTTGCCTGCCTCTGCCTCCTGAGTGCTGGCATTACAGGCATGCGCCATCAAGCACTTCCATGCTTGTTTTTAAGCTTTAGTCAAGTGTTTTGTTATTGTTGTTGTTTTCACAAGAGAATGAAGAGTAAATCTACTTCAAAAAACAACTATATATCTAATTAAACTCAGTTTTAAATTCTTGGAGTTGATTAAGTTGGAGCTTATTCTGAATAACAGGGACAGAATTCTAATAAGTGTCCCCTAAACAAAACCAATATTATACAAGTTGACATTTATCTATTTATTTATTTATTTTTGGTTTTTCAAGATAGGATTTCTCTATGTAACCTTGGCTGTCCTGGAACTTACTCTGTAGACCAGGATGGCCTCAAACTCAGAGAAATCTGCCTGTCTTTGCCTTCTATGTGCTGGGATTAAAGGCATTCACCACCACAACCCGGGCAAACATTTTTTAATTGCCTACCACCAGATTAGGCACAGTGCTAAGCATTTCAAACGCACAACTGCTGTATTTAAACTTCACAGTTTGACTTCAAAAATATGAGACTCAGAAAAGCTCAGCTATTCAAGATTACCTGGTTAGTTGTATAGCTAGCCCTTCCTGGAGAAAACTCATAAGACTTAGGAAGTAAATGAAACTTAGAGTCCCAGGAAGTTCCTGAAAGCTACAAGATTCACAAAGCCCCTCCCTGCAGTTATAAAAAGCAATAGACAGTTGCTGGGCAAGCAGAGATTCTTCAATGAGTGCTGCCTCCAAGTCATGCAAGGAGCTCCGGGGGATGCACTTTTCATGTGTTACCACCCTTGCTGGATTTCTGGTGATGCAGCTGCATTTAAGTCATCCACACTCCTGTAAGTAACCCCAAATATAACCCCTGGTTCACTGTTGCAGGTGTGGTTGGTCTGTCGCTGGTGCCTTCTCCAGGATGAGTAAATGTTTGCTTATGTCTCTCCAGAAGAAGGGTAGGATCCCAGCAGATTATCTCCAAAGCCTAACTGTATAAATGCCCTTAGAAACTTGTGGTGAATTTTTGTTACTGCTGTCATGGGGTTTGCAGGTGGAACTCTCAAAAGACTAAAACATGAAAAAAAAAAAAAAAAAGACTAAAACATGAGATGGGGTTGACATCTCTCTTCCGAGCCTGAGTTCAGTCTTCTGGTGTGAGATCTCATTCTCTCGGGACTGGGTTAGTTGCTGTTAGAAAGCAGATCCAGCCTGTCTGGTTTGTATCTTTTCTGTGCCCATTTACACTCCTACTTGGTGCTGTTAGGAAGAAGCATGTAAGCTACCCAGTATTAGACTTGCCAGGCTCCAAATGCATGAGATAAAAAACAAAAAGCCTATTTCACCCAGAATCAGGTATTGGGTTATAGTAACTGCTTAGTAAACTACTACTTAGTAAACACACAAATACGGTCCCCCATGCACCCCTGCACACATGCTGATACTCGCATATACACATAAACATGTCAGTCTATTAGTCTTTCTCCTCATCATTTCTATCATGTGCTAGCCCTGATTTTCCTCATACAGATTCTATTCATGTTTATGGAGCTGTCTTGAAGAATACCACATTTGGTAGAGAGACGTGTAGTAACTGTTGTCACCACTGCAATAAGCAGCAAGAGATGGAGTGCTGGTGTGTGGCTGTTTCTGCATTCACCACTGGAAAACTCAAAGAAAAATTTCATTTCTCAGTTGTAGTACTGTCTAGATTGATATATTTTGCCTTAGCCATATCATATCCACTTATATCTATGCTTTTAACCATAAACCAAACCATTCAAATCCTATTGTGACAGAGTTAGACCATATGAAATAAAATCATGACTGTTCTAGGTCATACTGGGGCCAGAGAATGAGGAAGATCTATGTGCCTTCTCATTATTAAATATTATCCTGAACCCTAGAGTAGAAACTGTGTCTTCTTTGAGGGTCTCCTGTGGTTTTATGCTGCTTTGCCTGCATAAACATCTGTTTGGGATGTGTGCAGAATCCAACTGAATGTCCCTATAACTTTTCTGACCACACATCAGGAAAGAGTTATAGTCCTTTAAAACCAGAGAGCTAGAGTTCAGGGAGTCTCAGATGCTGTCCTCTGAGAAGCTAAGAGTTGGGGAGCCCTGCAGTGAACACAGGTTAACTGCACATCTGTCCAGGACTCTGAATCCAGAGAGAAAATTGCCCTGTTCACGCTGGAAAGCACAAAGCCAACTCAAAACCCCTCAGTGTCCTATCCCTCAGCCTTCTCCTGAGGATACCCCAGACTTCTGCTGTCATTTGTATTAACCCCTTCCTACCTCTTCAACTCCAGTAACGGAGTATGCATGGCCCTTAACCAGCTTTTGCCTGGTGGTGGCTTCTGCTTCGGCTGCGCTTGAGACCTGGGTCAAGGAGAAAATCCAATCAGAAAGGCTGACCCTGACCTTATTGGAGCCAGCACTACACTGCTTTCTAAAAGTACAGCACCACAGCCAGGGATCACCCAGGTAGGAAGAGTGCATGGGTGGCCATGAGCCACAGGCACAGAGACCCATCTCTAGTGAACTGGCAGGCACTGAGTGGCTGTTAAGCCTGCAATGCTACTCAGCGCATAGTCATGCTGCCTCAAAACAAAGCAAACAAACCGAACTACCCAGGATGACAGCCAAAGAGGAAAAGAGACAACATGGACGGATGGATAAAATCCAGCCCTTGGGCTGGTGGTGTCCAGATCTGATCGCTCAGGCCACATTGGTGACCCATACAGCCAGCCTTCCTGTCAGGGCTGGACCCTCCACTTTTCTTCGTGAATCTCCAAGTTCATCAAATATCGTCAGCTGCCATGTTTGTTTTCCCAAAGACAGAGCTGATGAAGCAAAATGATGGTAGTAGCATCTAGGGCCCAGGGGACGGAGCTGTGCTCTAGGGATGAGTCCAGCCGTACTAAAGAGGCTCCGACAGTTACCAGCAAGACCAGCCCTAGCTCCCACCCGCCGGTTCCTGTAAATCAGTGTGCCGCCAGACAAAAGAGACAAGAAGAGTGTGGAGGCTCACATCAATGGAGCAGCCCAGCAGAGAGCCTGCGCAGAGGGCCTTCCGGATGATGTTGTACAGGTTGCCTGGAGGCTTCCTCAAGTCGTAAAACTCAGAGATGCCACCTGTGAAATCCTCAAACCCCTCAATTGTGGAGCCTCCAGTAAGAGCTTCATAGGAACCATTGAGCCTGTTTGAAAAGAAAAAAAAAAAAAAAAGCACCATCCACAGTCATAAGCAACCCCAATAAGGGAACCACTGGCCATGGAAGGGGACAAGGCCAGGACACAGGCTAAAGACCCAGCGACAGACTTGGGCCGGTTTTGACAAGGAGTCTAGAACACACAGAGACTACTGCTTCAGACAGACACCCTAAGATTTCAGATCCTCAGGCAACCCTTCTTCACCCCACTCCCCTTCACAACCAAGGGTAGCCCTTCTAGAATTGGCCTTGACTGCTCAGGTTTCTGGGTTGTTCAGGCACAGACAGGAATGGGAAACTCTCCCTTGAAGCAGGGGAGCATCTGCTAAGGATTGCCATAACAGAACTGAAGTTACTGGGCTGTCAGAATAGAGTGACAGCAAACAAGACTAATTCAAAGAACCCTAAAGTAGCCTCTGAGCTTTGAGTGTCAATCAGGAAAAGTGGCACCCAAGGAATGAGCAGAAACTGTTGAGTTTGGTAGCTAAAAACATTTCTTCTTCTTCTTCTTCTTCTTCTTCTTCTTCTTCTTCTTCTTCTTCTTCTTCTTCTTCATTGTCATCATCATCATTATTTAAAGCATTCATGATGCTCTAAGATCTTACCTTGGAGCCTTAGAGAGGAAGAGATAACAGCAAGAGAGATACTCTTATGAGACAGAGCTGGGGTCTTTAACATGTATGTATGCGTGTATGTATGTATGTATGTATGTATCTTATTTATGTCTGTGATATTGGGATTTGAACTAGGCTCTTATACATGCTAGGCACGCACTCTATCACTAAGCTACATCCCTAGCCACAGAGGTGAGATCTTAAACTCTCAGCTCAAATTTCCATTTCTCTTCAGAGGGGGGCTTTCTGTATAGTCTGTGGATGTCTGGATGCTGGCCCACCGAGTGGAAGGGCAAGAAGAGCCTTCAGGGCGGCTCCTGGGTCTTCTGGTCCCTTACCATCCCACTTACTTGGCATAAGCTTTCTCCAGCAGAGCACTCCAGAATTCATTGCCCTCTTCTGAGTGTAGAAAGAGCAGCTGTCCATTCTTGGTGGGGAGCCTGTCGTCGATGACCACCTCCACCCACTCTCCGTACTGCCAGAACTAGGGATGGGAAGACAAAACACTGATCACATGCAGACGCAGACAGAGCTCCTGGATGGGGCTTCTGGGGTCAGTAAACAAGTCTCCAATATTTGTGAGCCTTAACAGCCTAGAGAGAAGGATTTGAACCCCATCCACGCATAGGAAATGCCCCAGGCATCTAGAGGCATTTACTCTTTCTTTGAGTCTATAAGGAGAAGCTTGCTCAACATCATCCAGGGAGCCAAAGTGGGTAACTCAGACTCCCGTCTCCTGCTCCTTAGTCCAGAGTGATTCCCTCATGGCCCCGTGGCCCTGTGGCCCTGTGGCCTGGTGGCCTGGCGGAAGAAGGGAAGGGAATGGAGATGACTGGATGGATGTCTAAAGGGAAGGTTCTCAAACCAGAGCGTGCACCCAAATCCCCAGCGGGATAGTCTAACATCTTTAACTTGGCCTCACTCCCAGCATTTCTGACTCCGCAGATCTGGAGTAATATCTAAGATACAAAAGTAATGGAAAATATCAAGAAAAGGCCTAATACCTGGAAATGAAAAATGCCTGCATAGTTCTTCTGGAAGCTCTGGTCCCTGGGAACCACTCTGTAGAGCAGCTTCTCACTCAAGGTGAGGGAGGCAATGGCCGCCAGAAGCCAACAGTCTCCTGGAAGGAATCAGAGGAGACATTTACTGATCAGGCCAGGCCCCTCACTGACCCCATCACACCAGCACTTGTGTCTCTTGTAGACTACTCTCTTCCACTGTAACACAATTCCTGAGACGAGGGGTTATGTCTAAACAACAGGAATGCATTTATCACAGTTCGAGAAGCCGGCAGAATTGGTGTTGGAGAGAGCCACCCGCTGCTTCCACTTCTCTGCCTGATGCATGACAGAAAAGTGAATTGGCAAAGGGACCCGGCTGGTGCTTAAGGCCTATCTCTTAGTATGGACATACTGGCCGTAGGATCTGTCATTGAAACTCGGAAGGACACACAGTCAGCTAAGGGCACCACACCGCCCTCCTAAGTCATGCAGGTGGGGTCTCTGCTGGCTGAAGGGCACACACATTCAGCTTGTGAGGCCTCGCTGAGAGGCTTTCGCTCAGGCATGAAAACTGTCTGCTCATCCTTACTGCTGTGCCTCCCTTGTATGCTGACCACCTCACGGTTCCTAGGCTCCCAACCGGTGGAATGGAAACAGAAATGTCATCACCCTGACTAAGTTTGGTTGGGAAAACCCTTGAACCTATTCAGCCAGGACATAAGGCATGCAAATGAGTAAGTGAGTGATCAATCCTTTCCACTATGGCCTGGGGTAATGCCAGTTGATTCTGTATTATCTGTGTGGAGTGCGATGGTCTTTTTATGTTTCAGAGTTCACTGTGAGAGCCTTGGGTTCAATACCCTTGAGATACTGATTAGCATGAAATCATCATAATTTGAAGCAGAAGAAATGAAAGTCGAGAGAGGTTAAACATCCCAGGGCTTGGTGTTGGTCACTTCGAACAGCTGAGTAAATGTGAAAGCAAATAGAAAACTCCCTTCTGTGTGAGACAGACCACTCAGACCCCTGAAAACCACCTCCTGAGACAGCATCACTGACTCCCGGTGACATCAAATGATGAGCCCCAGGCTCTGGGCACCTGCTTTAACCTCCTGAGCTGGAGAGACTGGTGTCTTGGAAGCTGGAGAATGCTGCTCATGCCTGTGTAGATGCTTGTGCCCTGTAGAGTATGAGGGCACAATGCCCTTGGTGTCCCCCACACTGTGTAAAACAGTATGCCATCTTACTGGCCAACCTCACCTCTTTCCAGCTTCACTGAGGATCCCAGGCCCCAAGAGTCTAGGATTTACTGAAGCAGTCTTGGTTTCTCTTATTCATGTGGCTCTTCTAGTTCTAATTCCCCCTTGTGTGCTCCGGGCATCAGTGTCCCCATATGAAAAGTAAGAACGTCCCAACCTTAGCCAGAGAAGCCCCTTTCTGCAGTGGGCACAAGTACAGACTCAGTGAGTCAAAGTGCGGAGACTAAGTGACTGCTGAGTGTTCAGCCCTAAGTGGGATATATATATCAGTCCTTCCCCCAGGAAGGCTCCGCAAATATTGTGGGAGGCAGAGATCAAAGACTATACAAGGCAGGAGGTAGGTTAGAGCGCTGTAAAATGCTTCCAGACGTGGTGTGGCCACTGCACTTATGATGTCACAGCAGCTCTGGTTCCTGCACAGGACCTGGACAAAGCCAAGGCAATGAGAACGTCAGCAGTTCAGCAGAAAGTACCAGCTAGACACGGTGGGTTATAATTGCTCAAGAAGAGAGGAAGGGAGGGAGGGAGGGAGGGAGGGAGGCAGGGAGGAAGAGAAGGAGGAGGAAAAAGAAGGAAGGAAGGAAAGGAGGGAGGGAGGGAGAAAAAAAGGAGGAGTCTAAAGAGATGGCTCAGCAGTTGAGAGCACTCGCTGCTCAGAAGACCCAGGTTTGGTTTTCAGCACCCACATGGTGTCTTACAACACTCCTTAACTCCAGTTCCAGGGATTTTATGCCCTCTTCTGATACACACACACACACACACACACACACACACACACACACACACACACACACACACGCACACACACACACGCACACACGCACGCACACGCACATGTACACACAGTGCACGCAAATACATGCAAGCAAAAAACACATATATGTAAAATAAAATAAATCTTTAAAAAGTGGCAGGACATGAAGGTGGGAGGGGATGTGCTGGTGGGTGTCTTGGAAGAGCGGAACACTTTGCAGTGGGGGTTCATGGATGAGATTGGGGTAGGCATGATCAAGAGACATTATGTGCATATTTGTGTCAAATAATAGATAAAAGATATTCTAATAAACAAACAAACAAATAAATATTCTTAGCCTCCCCCATGCAGTCTGAGATTAAAGGCCTGGCAACATTTAAGGACTTTCCAGGCTCATGTTTCAGCTCAATGTTCTCATCTTAACCGTGGGCATAAATAAAGTTGTTTCTGCAGCCTAGGAGTGAATTGAATGCACTTGTTTCTCCACTCTCAGACTGCGTGAGCATGTAGTCAGTAAACTACGACCCAGGACCCACCTCTGAGGGTCTAGCAACACCAGGAAAAGCTCCATCCCAATTTCACGCCAGCCTTTCTCAAAACACAGAGGCTCAAAACTATATCCCAAATGAATTTTTAGACACACACACACAGAGAAAGACAGACAGACAGACAGACAGACAGACAGACAGAGACAGAGAGAGACAGAGAGACAGAGAGACAGAGACAGAGAGATAGACACACACACACACACACACACACACACACACACACACACACACACACGCATGCAATGCACACATGCACACCTACTTTTCTATCCCTCAGATGATTACAGGGATTCAAGATGAAGTTCAAGGTGAAACGAGAGCTGGAGCTTGATGGCTGCACTGGGCTGGGCTGCTTCTTACCACAGAAGACGCAGCAGGGTGGTACCTCATTGAACAAGCAACTCCCCAAGAGTGGAAAAAGAAAACAGACCCTGCCTCCAAGTTACCGTCCCCCCCCCCCCAGCCCCAGCTCAGTTTCTTTCTATGAACTCATTTATAATGTCATTTCTATGCCTTTCTTTGCTTAGGAACAAAATAAAAACCTTTCACACAGTGGCTCTGCCGTATCTGCCTGGTCTCTCAGCCGCTGTGAGTTTAGGCTCCAGGCAAAGTTGGAAAGCACAAAGTGAACCCCAATGGCTTTTCCTGACTGATCTTTTCTTGGCATGTATGTATGTATGTATTTATATATGTATGTATGGTGCTTCCTGCCAGTTGAGTCTTCACCCTCCACACTAACCCTGCCTTAGGGTCTACTCAGATGGCACCTCTTTTGTCCCTTTTTCTGGAGACATCAGTTATCCCTCTCAGCTGATTATAGAACACAAGCTGGACCTCCAAGTCCACTGACACGGAGGCTCCATGGTGGCATGTCCCTTGTCATCATCCCTGATGAGCCCCACATCCCTCCCTGCATAGGACTTCTAGCCCCTACCAAGGCCATCTGGTAGTCAGTCTCTTGTCCCTGTCCCTTTCTGATTTCTCCCTGCCGAGAAGAAACATGGAATCTCTCCTGGTAGCATCCCAGCAGCTAAGAAATATTAGAGTACCCAGTGAATTTCTGACAAAGAAAAACATATAAGCAAATGACCAAAGGAATTTGTGAGTCGCATTTCTGTCCCTTTGGGAGTCAGCAATGGCACCTTGCATACATTTGCATCTGATGATCCCTGATCTGGGCTGACTGGAACAGGGCCACGCATCGAACCTCACAGACCTCACAGATGACACCTGCATCACACCAAGACGCTTGGCTCCTCAAAGCTCTGTGGCAAAAGAAGATAGTGGGTGAGAAGGGCACAGTCCCCAGGCAAGGGACACAATGACTGCTCTGTGAGGTCTGAAGTGGGTGACTTCTCAAGGAAATCAGAAATGCTACTCAGGCCTCCTTAAACGGGTGACTCCAGCTCCCTTCTGGTGTGGAGATTCTCACTGCCAGTCTAAGCTGCTGCAACACCCCACAACAAGTACTTCATAGACACTAATGTAAGGCAGTCCAAAAAAGAGTTTAATATCTATCTATCATCCATCTATCTATCTATCTCTATCTCTATCTCCTGATATTTTATAGGGTCCACCAAGCTGCTGCAGTAATCACACAGAGATCCAAAGAAAGGCCATAGGTGTAGACATTTGGAACCCTGCCAATTACTACATGAAGTGTGTGTGGACCCTCTTGACAAGGATGGTTTTTCTAAAGTGCCCAAATAAATGTGCTTCCTTTCAAAGGTACTCTTAAAATGACAGGCATTTACTCTCCTGCTTAAAACATCTCAGACACTTGTTTGAGGGAACTACCTCAAAGCCATGGCACCTCGATCTTTGAACATAGTTTTGATTTCCAGAAGCAGTCGTGAAGCTTTGGGGTTCATGTTTGTTGGCAAATGAGGTAGACCAGGAAGCTGGGAGCTGTCCCCACAGGCAAATCTCTTATCTCTAGTCACCTTCCAGCTAGTGGTCACCACAGGTTAGCAGTCCCAGGAGTTTAAGTTTGAAGTGGGACTTTGATAATAGCACCTGTTTTTCCTGATGAAGTGTGGCAGATTTGCCTACCAGAATTCTTCTGCCCTCCGCCCATCTCCTATCTGCTGACCTAGGAAGTCTGCCTTATGCCTGGAGATACGGAGGCATCTCATAAGCCTCAGGCTACAGTGTGGGATGAAAGTCAACATATTGGGAGAGCAGAACAGAAACCCAGTGTGTGTCTGGGTTTCTAAGAGCTAGCACAGAGCCACCCACCTCCAAACTCCTGTCACAGCAGACGTATCAGCTCCTCACCCCCACTTGTTTAAGGCATGGTTAGGTTCAATGATGCTTGCAGCCAACCTTTTCCTGATACACTAACAGTGTGATTAGTGTGCCTTATGAATTGGTTCTCAAAGAAGCTGCTAAGGCAGTTCTTTACAGTATCAGTATGAGGGCTAGTTGAACTATGCACATTACTCTGTATACTGGTTGGGCTGCCTGTGTTCTGGGGATGCTGGCTGGGTAGTTTGATCTCCACAAGGCATCATAGACTATGGAATTACAGAGAGTAACATTTGCATGGTACTCAGTCAACTCAAACAGGGAGGAGGGACATGCTGAGAAAGCCCTAGCACTCCTGGAACCCCAACAAACATGGCTATGCTTGGGGAGACAAGAAGAAGGCTTTTGTGAGAGACTGGGATAGGTTTAATTGCCAGTGTAACCCTGATATAACCATCTGGAAAGAGAGGCTTGGTGAAGAGCTGTCTAGATCGGGTTGGTCTTTAGACACACCTGTAAGGTGGGTGGGAGAGGGTTTTGATTATGGTAATTGATGTGGGATGGCACCATGCTATCCTTCGTGAGAGGGAAGAAAGCAAGCAGAGCACAGAATCGTACGTTCCTTCTGTCTGAGTTCTTGATGGTGGACGTAACCAGCTGCTTCGAGTGTCTGTCTTGACATCCAACCATAATGGACCAGAACCTGGAATTGTAACCAAATAAGCCTTTTCTTCCCTAAAGATACTTTTGTTGGCATATTTTGCCACAATGATGGGAAATGAAACTAAGACAGGGATATTGGCATCTCTTTCTTACTATAAAAAAATACCTGAGCCTGGGTGATTTATAAAGGAAAGGACTATAGTCAGCTCATGGTTCTTGCAGTCTGGGACATCTAAGAGCATGACACTGGTGAACCGTCTCTTGCTGTTTCAACTCATGGCAACAAGCAGGAGGCAAGTGGATGCATGCAGAGGAGAGGGAGGAAGCCCCGTGTCCTGTGATGGCTAACTCGCTGTGCAGAAAAAAAAAAAAATCACCAATCCCTCTAAATGACCTCATTGCCTGAATGACCTCACCTCTCCCAAACCATCACAATTCAAGAGTCTCGGTGGGGACGGACTTTCCAAACTACAGCAATTGGAAAGAATTGTTCTGAGCCCAGACGATGTGGGGAGGGAGAGAGAGGCACAGAGACAAAGATACAAACTACAGACTGAGAGACAAAAAGAAAAGTATACACAGAGTACCATGTGTTGTCAAGGAGATGAGGATGTGAAAGTGGAATTTGGGCGGAGGAGTCTGGGATTCCCCTGGCCCAGCTGAGCAAGACTAACAGATAAGACAAGCAAACTGAAGAGCCTGTCCTCTTTATCCAAGGTAGAGAGTGAGCTAGGTCTTTTGTGAACGGCAGGCACACACAGGACACTAAAGAGCACACTGGAGACAGCCTTTCCCACAGGTGTCTCTATTTAGTAAGGGAGTGGGTGTCTGAAGAAGCTTGGGAAGGGGCAGGCCTGCGCCCGTGCAATGCACATAAACTCATGCAAGGACCTACACATAAAAAATGATTTAAAAAAAAAAGATAAAGTTCTCATGTCAAAAAAAAAAAAAAAAAACACACATCCACCCAGGTGTGACACGTTTTAATGAGACTTACTGGAGGTAGAGTCAATGGGGAGGGACACTGGTTGTTGACAGCTTTGGGTTTCAGGAAGATTGGGACTCTGAATAAGAAATCCCACTAGAGGCTGAGGGCGCTTCTTTGAAAACGCCAGCGGGAAAGAGATTGACTTTAGTGAAAGGATAGAAGTCCCTTAATGGGAATACAGCATAAGATGTAGGTATGGCTCCTGGCTCTGCCATTCCCTAGCTATGTGGACCCAAAAAGAGACAGCACCTCCCTGAGGCTCGCTCATCATCTACACACTAGGAGCATTACTAATCCCCACTGGGATGGGTGCTAAGCCATCAAATGGGATATGTAACAGCTAGAACTCAGGATGTGGCTAGTAAATTATAGCTTGTTAAATTTAAATTCCTTCCAGGAAAAAAAAAGGCTAAGATGTAGCTGCTAGAGTCAGGGCAAGAGGCAAAACTATCCCAGTGTGGCATCTGGGCAACCAAAGGAGGAGGGCGTGGAGTAGGCAGGTTAGCAGCAGAGTAGCGTTTGCACACAAATTTGAGATGATAAAGACTGAAAACTGACCGTTGCATTCTAGCAATACGGAGACCATGGTGACAGTAGCAGAGGCATTTGCTGTTTTATTCATGTTCTATGCATCTAGCTGCTCAGGAGGTTGAGGGAGAAGGACTGGTTGCTGGAGACTAGCTTGGACCGTTTAGCAAGAGCCTCTCTCAAAACACAAAGAAACAAATGATAAATGAACAAATAAATTAAAGCCTGCATCTGTCAATAGCCACGTTATTATAAGATATAGGTAGCAAGAGCGCAAGCCTAAGGGAATCTCTCAACACTAGATAGAGTAGAGATGCTTCTAGACTGTAGGTGGATGAAAAGGAGGCGCGAAGGTAAACATTGGAACCCAGTAGGAGGACCTTCCTCACCATAGAAAGTGCAGTGACTGGGGGAGAAATGATATTAAGACCCAGATGGTTTAAAGAGGAAGCCCACATCCAGAGTCCGTATGCCCAGCTGCCAACTCGGAAATCTGGAGGCAGAGAAAAATGGTAATGAAGATGGTATCATGGTGCCTGAGTCAAGGGGAAAAGAAGGGCAGGTCCATCATCCCTCTGCAGAGGCTATGGAGTGGCCCCAGGGGTCAGGCACCTGATGAAGAGCTGACGTCCCACATGGGTAGAACTTATGGGCACTCAGGTGGGGCTGGTTCATGTCTATTGGACCATGATGAACCAGGAAAGAGTATGCAAGATACCATCACCTCTTCAGAGGTCACCAAGGACCCAGAACACAGCCCAAGGCTGCACAAAAGCCGTCTGGTCCTGCTTCATTGCCAAGTCATTTTTGCCTTCACTGTATCCAGTTACCATCTTGGGGAGTAACAAGACTTTAAGAAGAGAGGCACCACTTGTCTTAGCCCATCTGTGACATTCAAACAAAATGCTACCTATTAGGTGGTTTGTGGACACCACCAATCTGTTTCTCACAGTTCTGCAAGCGGGAAGGCCAAGACCAAGGTGTTGGCAGACTCGGTATCGTTCCTGAGAGCCCTCTTCCTGGTTCACAGATGAAGGATTTCTTACCACATCCTGACATCCATGGAAGAGAGAAGAGACCTGGCCACAGGCTCTGTGATAAGGGCACTAATCCTGTTCATAAGGGCCTCACTCTCACGATTTAGCCATATCCTTACATCCTTAGCTCCTAATATCACCACACCGGATGTTGAGATTTAACGTGAATTTTAAAGGGACAAAGAACCCATCCATCCAGATGGAATAACTGAAGAAGGACTCTGTATTCCCAAGAGACAAGGCCCTTAAGCAGGAGCCATGATACCTTTGATTGGCTGGTGTCTACTTCCCTCCCTTCCACTCACTGTCACTGGCAGTGGGGGCACCCGAGCAAGCTGAAAATAGGTGAGAAAACCACAGTCTCTCTGATTACACATTCAAATGTAAAGCAAAGATTTTGACCCCACTAACAAATGCTTGTTTCTTTCTAAAATCGTCTTCAATATTTTATCACAGCTGAGGCACCCTTTGCCTACTCTTCCTCCACAAAACTGCTCAGAATGTTTTTGTGCGCAGGGCACTAATTTAGCTTGCCACTTCCCTGCTCAGCAACCACGGAAGCACCCTTCCTCCTCCCCCCAACCCCCACCCCACTCCCACCCCCACCCCAGTGGCGAGCATGCCTTTTCAAAACCACAGCATTTCATGCATGCCATTTTGGCTGCTTAAAGCACACATACGCTTTTGGCTGCTCTTGCTTTTATTGACAATTTCTGTCTCTCTGCCTAGACCAGAAGGTGGCCAGAAGTAGATGGTCGGCTCTAGGCTCCACCCAGCCCCACAGGATCCATCCCATCCCTTCAGGATGAACCTGTCAGAGGTGATTTGAACATGCTTACTTTGGCCACCAAGGCAGTCCTACAGTTTAGCCCATTTTGCAGAAGGTTTCTCCAACAGAGAAGCCCAAAGCGGCATGAGTCAATGCTGTGGGAGACTAGACGCAGGCTTAGAGCAGAGCTTCTCTCTTGGTGAGTGGCACTCCTATGATAGCCACAGTGTAATGAGCTAGAGTGGGGTTCCCAGCCACGGTACAGCTGGCATCATGGAGTGATGTTGTGGTGGTGGTGGTGGAAGCCATCCTGATTGTTGAACAGTGTACTTGACTAATGGGTGCTAATAGCAGCTCCCCTGTGTGACAAGCAAAAACACAGAGAGAAAGAAAGAGACAGAGGGGGGGGGAGAGAGAGACAGAGACAGAGAGAGACACACAGACAGGTACACACAGACAGAGACAGAGTAAGACAGAGACAGACAGACAGACAGACAGACAGACAGACAGACAGAGCTTAAAGTCTGAGGAAAGCTTCCCCACACTGGAAGGAGGATGGGCAGAATGATTTCCCTCCACAGCTCTATACAACTGCCTAATGTAAATGTCACCAGTGGGGTTTCCTGAGACCCACGTTCTGCTTGCCCTTGCTTTCCTCATGTCTGCCTTTCTCTGCTTAAAGAAAATTGTATCGGTTAGAGGAAGTCCCTGCCTTGTCCCTCCCTCTGGCATCCACACCAACAGCGGGTTGCATCTCACCCAACCTTCCACCGCCCATTCCTCTGGAAACTCTCAGTGGTCTCTCCGATCCTCCAGCATTTGGGTGGCTGTTCTCTTGGCTTCCAGCGGACCCTTCAATCCATACAATAGTGTCACCCTGGGCTCTGTTCAAACAACAGAGACTCCAACTTTCACTCCTGTGAACAGAGACATGCTAGATATTTCTGACCTCACCCCCCCGAACCTGGCCCCTCCTCTGAGGTCTCTCTTCACATTTGCCCTCTCCCTGGGTCAGCCTGGTAGCATCTGGCTCGGATTCAGTGCTAGCCTTTGTCATCTCCATGAGACATGCCAACTCTGAGATAACTGTCACCTGCTCCCTAAGACATATCACCACCATAGCTTAGCCATGCAGATTGGCCTGGGGCAGTCACTGAACTGTGATCCTCAGAATTTTCATCTGTAAAATGGGTCTGTGTCCCACACCTTATTGTACAGGGTCAGGATCTTGATTCTAAGTATCAAGTATCTTGATACTAAATATAAAATATCTTAATACTAAGATATATATGTATGTAAGTAAGTAAATATATTATAAAATATATAAAATGATCTATTCTTTTTCAGGTAAAAAGTATATATGCTTTCCATATATTTTTTTCTATCAGTGAATACATAATTTATGAAATTTATGTTAAAATTATGTTATATGTTACATATATTATAGCAGATATAAGAACATATGTTGTTTTTCAAGCGCCACAGATTACATATTTGAATGTGTCCCCTAAGATTATAATGGAAGTGAAAATTCCCTCATCTAGTAACCCTGAAGCCATTGTCACCTAGTGCAACTCACAACACCTGTTTGTGGAAGCTGGCCCGTCTTATGAAAGGTTAGCATGTTTAATGACATACAAAACATACTATTTAATAATAACAAGTGACTATGTTTGGGTTTGTATATTTACTATACTGTAAAATTTTTTTATCATTAGAGTAAACTCCTACTTATAGAATTTATTGTAAACTTAATCCCATGTTACCCCAGCAGCAGCTTTACACGTCTGCATTTACCACATCTCCTAATGGCATCAAGGCATTACTCAGACCAGTGGCTTGTAAGTACACAGCACTGTCCTATCAGCAGATGTCTCAAAATCTGCCTCCATCATTAGATGGTATATGACTATACATCCCTAGCTGAATAGAGAGGGCATCTATGTAGATGACAGAACACAAGTTGCATGAACCAGGAAGCATGATATTTATAGAGCCCGTGCTGTGATTAGGCTTCCTCAACATTTTTCTCCTTGACTCTGGCTGCCAAGACAGCTCCAAAGAAAAGTGAGGGAGAGTTGTGAGGTGGTTTTGTTTTCCAGAGCAGGGACAAAGCAGCTAGATAGGCTGAAGTGTGCAAAAGACCAAGGCCCCTTCGCCTCTGCTCCAGCTGGCTCTCAGAGAAAGCCTACGTGGAAAGGTGGAAGCCTGCTTGGACCAGAGCAGCTCCCTGGGTTAGAAAAGTAATGATCCATGAGACAGAACTTCCTAGCTGATTCCCCAGAAACCCCCGCAGCCTCAAAAGAAAAAGGACAGCAGATTACTACTTAATGTCAGCAAAGAGCACAGGCAGAAGGCCCCATGGGGGAGCATAGGGGGACGGCAAACCACTCACACCTCAGCAGCCAGCTGCCCACCTACTCACTCAACACCATCTTGAGAGGAAAGGGCAGAGGGGCACTGGCCCCAAAGAGACCAAGTTATGCAGGAAATACGATTTCAGTTATTGAATTGGACAGAATCATAAACCAGATCGGAGTGAATTTAGTTTCCCCCTTCTCCAGCCAGGGCTCATGGGAAGATCAAAGCGGTTTGAGATGTCAGACGTGTCCCTGTGCCCAATCCAGGGACTGACGGGGAAATCTTTGGCCTCCCCGTATCCAGGGCAAGCAGTATTTTCAGGGTGTTGTGAAATCATGGTGGGGGTGGGGGAGGTGTCTGCCAGAGTCTGAGGATCTCTTTACCTTCCCTGAGGGGACAATATGGGGAAAATATATGCTCCTGTTAGCCCCTCACTGGGGCTCTTCTTTAAGTGGGTCACCCTGTCACCACCCACCTGCTGAGTCAGCTTCACAATGCCCTTTCCCTGCATGTCCTGTCAGCCTGCAGAAAACATCCTTAGAATTAATGCCCCTTGCGTATCTCAAAGTCTCCCATGTGCCATAAATCCTGCTGAAGTCCATTCTGAATGGGGAACCCTAAAGGTTCCCCCTCCCAAGAAATTCCTGCAAAATAAAAATGAGGAAAACTCATTCTAAGCTAAGTCCTTCACCCTCCAGCAGTTCTTTCGCTCACAGATGCCTCCCTTCACTGCCGGAGTGAACCAGGGCAGGACAGTGCTTTCCTGTGCTTATGTGCTTTGAACAGCTAGACTGCAGATTTGATACCCACTTGCAGATGAATAAAGCTGTGGCCCTGGCCAACCAACTGATCTCCAAGACCAACCAGTGTCCAGACAGGAGATGAGCTTGCTGCCTCTCCCATACCCCATAGGGCCATTTGAACTAGATGCCCAGCACCACTGCACAAAGGGAACCCAAGATGGCAGGCCTGGCTCCTCCTCTCTGCCTCCACCACATAGCTCTACAGCCACAGCCTCTCCTCACCTCCGCTTTCCTTTGCTTCTAGAACACACCCTCTCCCCATCCTAATTAACACTGAGCTCACCCGGCCACCTACCTCATGTAATACCATCTACTTACTTGGCAGGAACGTGAAACAGTCAGAACCTTTTAGAGTTATTAGGAAGATAAGGATGAGGTAAGATGTGTGGAGTACCTCGCTTGATGCCTGACACATGGGCGGTCCTCAATAAACATACGCATTATTCCTTATTATCACTCAACAATTAACCCAAACATGGGGAGTTGCAAAGTATGAAATCAGCAGGCGTCTATGGAGTGCCTGCTGCCTGTAAGTAAACAAAACCGATAATGATGGGGGTCTCCCTGAGTCACCCCAGTTTGATACAGGAAGCAAAGCTACAGACTGACTCCCACCCACCAGTGCCTTCCCCCCCCCGCCCCGCCCCAGTCAGTCCCCTCCCTCTAACAAACACTGCCACTCCAGGTGTTGCCAGTCTCAGCCTGGGAGCCATGCTGATTGCTCTGCCCTCACCTTCCCCATGGCCAGCTGTCAGATGCTTTTGATTTTGTCCTGAATGCCTCTAGAATCCCATCTTCCCAGACCTCCACTCATAATGAAACTCTGAGGGGCCCATTTCTCTAAATGCTCAAGATATAGACACTATAAGTTAAGAAAATTGCAATGATGATCATACCACAGAAATACAGTCAAACATCCACTCCCACTTGACACTCGTACCTCCCCTAACCACCGACCAAGCCAGCACACCTGCAAATGTGAGACCAGTAGGTAACAAAATGACAGCCATGGTTTGAATGTTCCTGTGTCCTTCAACATGTGTGTGGAACTTACCCCCACCTTGGAGCTTACTCACAGGAAACCAAATCATGGGAGGTCGGCCCTCACAAATGGATTTAGCTACCCAAGAGTTGACAGGGCTTGCCACATTCTTGCCCTTTTGCCTGTTGGCACGTCACCCCTTCCAAGAGTACACAGCAACAGAACACCATCTTGGAGGTGGAGACACGGAATCTGCCTCATCTTGATGTGGACCGTTCAGCCGCACGCATTTCTGTGATTTGCGGCTTACCCAGCCTGCGGTATTTTGTTACAGTAGCGCAGATAGATTAAGATAGTGGCACTGGATGACTTGCTACATTTGCAGAACTGGGTGAGGTGACTCTGCCATTGGCCGCAGAATTGAGTTGCAGCCAAGGAAAAGAAACCTCAGCAGCTGCAGGCAGGACAGGCCCCTGGGGAGGGGAGTAGTTTGAGTGCTAAGGGGTAAAGGAAGATCTTGGAAGGGCTCAGAGTCTCCAGTGCTTTCCAGATCTTGCTTTGGCAGTCCAAAGGAGGCACTAAGAGTGCTGTGCACTTGTCTTGGGCTGCAGTTATTTCCTAGGTATGCTGAGCTGTGAGAAAATGTTTCAGAATCTCTTGTATCATTTGTCAAAACAGTGCGCTGATCACATCTTTTTAAAGAAATGGCTACAGACTGAGGGCTTCTGGTTTACTCTACAGTTCGTCCACATACCCGTGATTATCTGAAAGTAGCAAAGGTTTCTCATATTGCAGCTGTGTCCTGCCTAGGTTCCCGTTCGCCACACTCCACATCTGGATGCACACTCTTCTACTCAAAATCCTTGTGGTTCCCCCATTATCCTTAGGAATAATGTCCAGAATTTTTCAAATTCTCCACACAGCATCAGGCCCTGGCGTGATCTGGCCACTGTGTGGCCTCTGCACTTGTTACTCCTGTTTGCCCTACCCCACCTCATCTTTGCAGATCCTTCTTAACCACATGCTCTTTGGGGTGAGAGGGCTTTATTCTGATTGCTGCAGCCAGGAACTGTTTCCCCATGTCCACCCAGGCCAGAAGAGGAGAGACAGGGCCTGTCTCATTCCTGTTTCCTAGCATGAGAAAGGGTCTTACTACACAGTCAAATGAGTGAAAGAACCCTGAACATTCTTCCTGCCTCTGACAAGTCAGGGCATCTGGTAAGACCTTGCCCCTTAGAAGCATCTCACACCAACCTGGACCTACCACCAGCTGCCACTGCAAGTAAAGGGTCTAGCGTGGCTTTCTAGGGTACCATGCAGATCCCATGGCTGCATTACAGCAAGATATCCTTGATCTACCATACAAAAGAAGATGTGCTCAACTATGTACAGGGTAGCTTTATTCATAATAGCCAGAACCTGGAAACAACCTAGGTGTCCCTCAACTGAGGAGTGGATAAAGAAACTGTGGTACATGTATACAATGGAATACTACTCAGCTATTAAAAATAAGGAAACCCTGAATGGATCGAATCGACCATCCTGAGTGAGGTAACCCAGACCCAGAAGGTCATGCATGGTATATGCTCACTTATAAGTAGATTTTAGCCCAACATAGATATCCTCTGAGAGACTCCACCCAGAGGGGGATTGGGGCAGATGCTGGGACTCACTGCTGGACTCTGGGTGGAGTGCTGAAAGTGGTGAGTAAGAATGGGGGCATGGAAGGACCCAGAGGGTTCAGGAGCCCCACAGGGAGACTGTTAAGGCCAGCAGATCTGGACCCAGGGGGCCCTGCACAAACTGATGCACCAACCAGGGCCAATGCCTGCAGAGAACCTAGACTCCCTGTTCAGATGCAGCCAATGGGCAGCTCACTCTCCAGAGGGACTGCCTCAGACATGAACTCTGGTGCTCCTGCTCTGATCACTTCCCCCTTGATGGGGAGGCCCAGGGGCACACAGAGGAAGGGGAAGCAGGCTATCCGGATGAGACCTGATAGACTGTGGTCATGTGGTGTGGGAGGAGGACCTCTTCCATCAGAGGTCTAAGGGAGGGGAGTAGGGAGGGAGGGTGGGAACAGGAAGATACAAGCGAGGGGTAACAATCAGGATATAATCTGTATAAATTATAATAAATTTAAATTTAAAAAAAGAAGTAAGTTGAGAGTCAATTCTATGTTTTGTACTTGTCCAGAAATCCTCAAGGGCCCAGTGCCATGTCCTCCATGGGAGATGGGATACTGAGCTCACCCTGGGCAGAGAGCTACTTTCAAAAATCAGCCTTGAGTCCTCCTGATGTTTTTCTGAGTGGTGGCCGCCTACTCCCTTATAGCAACTATAATTTTTATGTCCTCAAAATAACTCTTTCCGGCTGTACTACATATAATAATAACATGCACTAAATAATCCACTTCTGCTGCCCCACAGGTCGCCTTGCACCTCCACTCCTGGTTCCCATGGTGACTCAGGAAAGGCTCTCGGTCCTGACAGCAGATCCATGGTAGTGTGGGGCGGCTCGGCATGGAGGACAGCTATAATACACAATGGCATTTGCCCAAGGACAGTTCTGAGCCTGGGGCCCTCTGCTTCCAGGAGCTGTAGGGCACCCTAGACTTAATGTAGTCACAGAAAAAGGGAAGAAAACCAGAAAGGGGTAGCAGGCCATGCGTGAATGCATGGACATGATGTTTTATTTACTAATTTATCAGTGGGGAAGAAAAGGCAGAGGGAGAGGAAAGAGGATGCTCAGAGTTGCACAGGAAGCTCTGTAGACCAACTCTCATCTAATCCGAGCTATTGTTGAAGAAATTAGACTCTCTGGCATGGAACCATTCAGGGAGTTCCTGTTCCTCGCCCTAAATCAGACCTTTAATGCTATTGAGAGAGAAAGAATTTCTTAGGAGATTATAGAAATGAAACTCACTCACCAGAGCAGGAACATTATTAGGTAAATACATTTGGGGCTTATGTAAATACATCACAAAGTGCCTAGCTTGCTTGCTGTGTTTAATTATAATGCCCTTTGAAATTAAAAGCAAAAAAGCAAAATGCTGTAAGACAGGTGTAAAGGGGAAATACTGAATTCTAAGAGAAACATTGGAAAAGGTGGTGCTAAAATTCAGGGCATTGCACCAGCTAAAGCCAGGGACAGCTTTGCTTAAAGTCCCCTCCAAAGCTGGCTGGAAAGTCAGTGATGTGGGAGAGGGGGCTGTGCAGCTTCAAGGGGACATGTGGGTCCTTAAAGTATATCACATGTTAAACCCAGGGTAGCACAGAGTCTCTGCGGAAAGTGAGGACGGCTTTCCAACAGCAAGCAAGTCTGAGATCAAAATGTAGGAGAGCATTACAGATGGAAAACAAGGCGTTTTTAGACTAAGCAAACATCCTGACCACAGTTCATAAGAGCAGAGAGAATGCAGGAGAGAGGACAAAAACTAAACCCTGACGGGGAAGGTAGGGGGCCCCTGCCGAAGCAGCATTGTCACCCAAAAGCCACTAGAGACTTCCTCTATAAACTCATTTCACAAGAGCAGCTACTCTCAGCCAAGTCATAACTCCTGGCCCTAAGTATATGTGCCAAAGAAAAATCTTTGACATCATGCATGGTACATTTTAGTGAGAAAAACAAATAATGAATAATACGCCCGGTGGTGATAAATGCCATAAAGAAAATACAGCGGGGGGCAGGGGGTGGGGGCGGGGAGATAACGGGAGATGGAGGCTGCTTTAATGGTAACTTCAGCTCAGGCTCCAGCTGGGAGAGGCCTTCCGTCTTATTTCTCCCGTTTGCCCCAGTCCCCACTTCTCCCTCCAGTTACCTGCTCTGGCCTACTCTACTCGCTTATGGAGCCCCTCTGGGTTCTGGGGGGTGTCACAGTTCCTGGAGTTGGTCCTTCTTTAGACAACCCCCATCTCTGGCTCCCCAGGACCCAGGCGAGAAGGAGATGCTGAACGCAGGCAGAGAACAGATGACAAACAAATGAGACAAAGAGGGATGAGTACAAAAGACCAGCTTGACGGGCTGACTCTTGCACTGTTCCAAGTCCTGGACAAACAGTTCTTGATACAGACAAAGGCACGGAAGAACTCTAAGACTGCCCTCGGGGTGGGCAACCCCTGGGTGTGCATCTTAATAAGCAGAAGCTTCTGCCAGAGGAGCAGCCATCCCAGAATCAGGGGCCAAGGCTGGGACAGCGGATTGATGCAGGACAGTTCCTAGGTCGTACAGCCAGGGAACAAATCCTATGCCTGCAGCAATCCTATAGGACCCCTTGAATCACATGGGAGAGGGAAAAAACAAAGATGCAGAGCTGGGGAGGATCCCCTGAAATAGCTAGTGTTTGAGGGGGAGATAGAAGTGCCTCCCACGCATCCCCCGCAAAGCAAAGGGAACCCGGCTGCAACTTTACAGTATAAATGTGTGAAGAGAGGGAGTTGGTGGGAAGCAGAGGCTGACCTACAGGGAGGCCCCGCGCAGTTTCTGGGGGCTGATAACAGATAGGTAACACAGCCAAAGATCACCAGGAACACCAGAGATGGCAGTCAAGAAGTGATAGAAAGGGACAGGGCAAGAGAAAGCATCCCCAAAAAGAATGATGTCCTGGACAGCTTGTGGAATGGTGTCTGCTCTCGTGTGTCCGACTGGCAGCCTTGTGGAAGAAGGCCACAACTGTGTGATCTCCTATGAGCAAGTGGCATGGTATCATTGTCAGGGTGGGGACCAGGCTCTGTGGGTCCTGCTTTGGGTCCTTGGACAGTGGGAGCTTGTGTCTCAATAAGTGACAGTATGCATCTCCGAGCTACAGCCCAGATGTAATCACTGGGGCTTCCAATAAAGCTCCAAAGCCCCCTAAGTGTGAAGGACCTGAGGCCTCACCCACGCTGCCCAACCCCAGCCTGCATATCCACCTTTTCCTGTTCAGCAGCAGCCCCAGTTTCTGAGAGCTGAGACATTGAGGTGCTCCGTCAGCTTCACTGTCTTGAGGTGGTCCAGAGCCTCCTATAACTATGCTCTTTCTCCAGCCATGTACCTTGGCCTGGCATCTGAGGTAGGGGTTCCTGAAGCACCAGGGAGTGCAGCCATCATGGTTGGCCAATGATGACAACTTCCTCTCTGCATTTCCAAATGACTCCCTCAAAATGTGAGCCACAGGTGGGAAAGCAAGCACCTGTGCTTCCAGTGGGACCTGTGGGGTATATTAACACAACACAGATGGGTTTCAGGCTCTGAGCCCTCTGCAAAGGGATCAGCCACACTGTGGGATATGGCTTGTGGATCCAAAGTCAGGGTGCTCAGCAAAGGCTGAGCCTAAAAGGAAAAGCCTGCTACCTGGGCCTACACACCACCTCCTCCTGGGGTGAAGAGAATGTCTCCCTGGAGACTAAGAGGCACACATTTTACAGTCAAGAACTATTCTAGATAAGCATAAAATCAGAATACACTAAATTTTAAAAGGAAAAGAAAAAAAAAAAACCTCCCCACAAATTTTCACCTAGAGAAGTGGACTGGTATATTGTAAGGGGCCTTCACCTTGTCTGTGACGTGACCCCCA
This sequence comes from Acomys russatus, assembly GCF_903995435.1. Lineage (NCBI taxonomy): Eukaryota > Metazoa > Chordata > Mammalia > Rodentia > Muridae > Acomys > Acomys russatus. The sequence continues at coordinate 76,985,376 of NC_067142.1, read as the reverse complement.
TGGCAGCTCAGTGAAGCCAGAAGTTTGATCTCAGAATAATGCGTCTAAATGCATAGAATAATTAGTAGTGTACAAGCCCAATTCTACTAGAAATTATCACTTTTTTTTTGAAGTTACAATGTGTGTACCTCATTCATGTATATCTTTTGAAAAAATATGGAGACGTGCCTAAGGAATGTGATAGGGACAAAATATTGGACAGAAGTAACATTTGACGTAATTGTTCCATGATATAAAATAGCAAGTGGCTAGGGCTGCCACCCTGGCTTTTCAGCACTCTGTCAGGCCTACAGGAAGGAAGGAAGTGAGGGCTAACAGAACTGAGCATATAATGTAGGATTTTTCCATGTTCTTGAATAATAGCCAATGTGATTATCTTTTAGTAACTCGCCTGTCAAACCCACATCAAATGCTAATGCTTGTCCTCAGCACCTTTGCTCAGAATAGAAAGGTAAAGGTCACGGTGGAACACAGAACATGCGTGTATTGGAGAGTAAAGAGCAGAAAGGGACGACAGCAAAAGGAAGATAAGACCCCATCAGAATCAAACTTACCAGCGTCCCACTCACCCACCTGGGCCTCATGGAACTGGCCTCTGCTGTTCTTCCTGCCTCCCAGAGGCCTGCCCCTGTGCTCTCTAGAATCAAGGAGCCGATTTAGTCCTTTGTGCTTGCAGAAGCTTCCCCAGTTGCTCATTAAAAGTAAGCATCCGGACCTAGTGAATTGATCTGCTTCGCCCCAGTCCTGGGAGGATGGTACAGATCAGAAGATGTCTTAAGGTTGCTGACACTACTCTCAATTACTGTCGAGTGCACATGCCCGTTTTCTGCTCCAGGAGTCCAAGGCCCTGTTCCGTGGGGGAGTGCTGGCACACAGAAGAAAATCAATGCTGGGGGCTACATCTGAGACGGTGATGAGTTTAGGTCATCGCTATCGGGTTTTCGTTTATCTTTAGAGACATGAAATGTTCCACTCATTCCCTTTTTGAAACATGAATACAGAATACAAAACTCTATTCAATAAATGCAACAAAGATGAATAAGACATCAGTTCCACAGAGGCAAAAAGAAAACTCAGGTCAATAGAGAAGGGGAGAGAGGGGAAGTGAGCATATCCAGCCACAAGCACACCAGGTACATGACAGTGAAAAATAAAGGGGAGAGGCAAGATATCAATGATAGAGTACTTATGTGCTGTGCAGGGGTGGGGGAGGGGCCTGGCTGAGTCCCCTAACTGAAAAGAAAAGGCAAGGAGGAAGGTTGTGTGGGGGTGGGGAGAAGGTAAGTAGGCAGATAGGGAGAGAGACAGTGATACAAAAGATTTATATTTTGGATAAACATTACAATATGTTATTCAGAAAGTTTGCTGACTCTTCTCCACATTCTGGAAGGTCTTGGTCCATATTTGTTCAAGGAGAAAAAAACCTGCCATTCTTCTGAGGGCAGCAAGCTCCCAGAATCCCATTTCCCAGGGATGAAGTCCTTTGCCTTGGTGAGTGCATGCCTCCTGTGTTACTCAGGCCCATTAGGAACTAAGGGCCTCTGAGTCCTTTGTTTTCCCACAGTCATAGACACTAAGGATACCAAGTGTTAGTTTCCTAACCATGTTTACCTGGTGGTTTAATTATGACTGTAAAAATGGTAGAGAGGACACCCATCAGCCTTCCCTGAAGGCCCAGGTCTACAGAGGTGAGCTGAAAGTGTCTTGGCTAGTGACCGACCCAGAGAGAGAATGGGAGCCCCAGGAAAGCAATGAAAATAAGCAGGAAAGATGGTGAATTGGAGGAAAGAAGCCAGGCCCCTGGACTCAGAGAGCAGGCATGACTTGGCAGCAGAAAAGCCCAAACTGGGCCAGACCCCTGTCTCTACACCATGCATTTACAGGTCACAATGTGCTTTTTACACCATCTACCAAGAGCCACTGCCCAATTCAGTTGGAAAGTCCTTCCTGTGGTCTGTAGAGTGCTCACAATCCTAACAGTGAGCCCAGGGCTCAGGTTGGGTTGGCTATAAGGACCCTTATCCTTCCGTCTGCAGCAGCTAACCCAATGTGTGGGTGACAGTCCAACCCGTACATCCGAGGCCTCCTATGACATCTCTAAAACTGAAGCTACTGAGGAGAAATCTGACCAGTAGTGGTCAGATTTCCCACCATATGGAGCTTCTCTTCCACAGAAGAGATAACAATCAACTCATAGCCGAGAAAAAAGATGGCCAGAAAACATGCTGGGAGCATTTGGACCCATGGATTCCAGTTCCACCAATGCCTGCCAAGCAATCTCCTATCCGTGAGCCAGTTTATTCCCCATTTTTCCTTAGGGCAGTTGAGAAGGACATCTAAAGGCAGCCACAAAATGAGTCCTGATATTTAGAGTCCCAATAGGATGCCTTCCCCTCTGTCCCAGTTTCCTGGTAAGTGAAGGCTTTCGTGGGACATGCCCCTTGGGCTAGTATGCAGATATAAGTGAGTATATACCATTTGATTCTTTCTGCTTCTGGGTTAACTCACTCATTATGATCATTTCTAGCTCAATCCATTTATCCACAAATTTCGGGAATTCCTTGTTTTTAATAGCTGAGTAGTATTCCATAGTGTATATGTACCACAGTTTCTTTATCCACTCTTCTACTGAGGGACAGTTGAGTGGAGAGTGTGATATGACTTTCTCACGCACTATGGTGCCTCACATTTGACCATGTCCCCTGGAGGGGGAGACCTGGTGGCACTCAGAGGAAGGACAGCAGGTAGCCAAGAAGAGACTTGATACCCTATGAGAATATATAGGGGGAGGTAATCCCCCTCAGGAACAGTCATAGGGGAGGGGAATAATGGGAAAATGAGGGGGGGAGGAATGGGAGGATACAAGGGATGGGATAAATATTGAGATGTAACAAGAATAAATTAATAAAAAAAAATGAGTCCTCATACACGAAGATGACTTGTCGTGTGAAAGCCACTAAGCTCAGTGCCACAGATGCTCTGGGACATGCGCTGGCCAAAATGCAAGGACAGAGGAGGAAACACCATGATGGAACACTAGAAGACTAGGGTAGGGACAAAGGAACGTTGAGACACAACAGTGGGCTGCTGTGATGGAACAAATGAGGACCATAGAGCACTGTGAGGAGATAGTGGAACACTGTGATGGGGCCGCAGAACACTATCATGGAATATCATACAGGGAAGATACAACAGTGTGGTACACTCTTACAACGTTGTGAGAGTTCACGGGAAGCATTACATTTTGAGCCTAGAGCACCGTGTTTGGAACAATGGAGTGCTGATATGAAACAGTGGGACTGTGGCAGACAGTAGAGCACCATGATGGGGCATGGAACACTCTGATGGGACAGGGTAGCATCACAGAGGGAGAGCTGGTCATTGTGATGGACCATGGAGCATAGCAATTAGATAGGAGAACACTGGGATGATACAGTGGAATATTGTGTCAAGACAGTGGAGCTTTGTAATAATGTTTTGATGTACAGTGGAACTTTCTAATAGTCAGTGAAGCATTTTGATTGGATGGTGAAGCATTGTGATGGGACAGTAGAACTGGGAAGTGGAGAATTGCAGTGGGACAGATGTCCACTGTGATAGGAAAATGCAGTGGACCATTGTGATGAAACAGTGCAGTATTAGGATGAACAGTGGACCACTGTGATGGCACAGTAGTGCATTGGGAAAGGACAATGGGGCACTATTTGGACAATGGAACACTATGACAAGACAATGGAGCATCATAATGGGTCAGAACATTGTGATGAGATGAGTACACCTCGTGATAGAATAATAGGGCACTGTGATAATTCAGTGGAGCGTTGTGGTAGGTCAGGAGAGCAAAGCATTGTGATGGGACACTGGAGCACTGTGATAGGGCAGTGGAGCACTGGGGTGGCAAGGAGAGCAGTGGATTGAGACAATAGAACATTGTGAGTAGAAAGTAAGAGACTATGATGGGATAATAAAGCATGGTGATGGAACAGTGGAGCACTGTGATGAGATCATGGAGTAGTATTATAGACAGTAGACACTTTGATAGGGCAGTGGAGCACTATGATGGGGCAGTGGAATACTCTGCTAGGGCAGTGGAACACTCTGCTAAGGTGGTGGAGCACTCTGCTAGAGCAGTGGAGAACTCTGATGGGGCAGTGGAGCACTCTGCTAGGGCAGTAGAGCACTCTGATGGGGCTGTGGAGCACTCTGCTAAGACAGTGGAGCATTCTGATGGGGTGGTAGAGCACTCTGATGGGGCAGTGGAGCACTATCATGGGGCAGTGGAGCATTGTGAAGAAGATAATGAGGGATTTTATAGAAGAATGGAGCACTCTAATGGGAGGGTCAGTGGAGGACTGTTACAACGCTCAAGTATTGTTTTGAGATACTGCAACATTTTGGTTTTTAAATGTGTTTACTGAAAATTATCACAATAATTCTATCAAAAAAAGTACCATTTTCAGCTAGGTGTTTTTGTCCACACTTATAATCCCTGCACTCAGAGGAATCTGGGGCACAAGGCTCATGAGTACATGGCCACCAGGCTTGTAGGATGAGTGTACGGCTTGTCTGTGCAGCTTAGTAATACCCTATCTTAAAATGAATTTTAGAAGGAGGGGGAGCCGCAGTATAATTTACTGGTACCACTGCTGTCTGACATGCCCAAAGCCCTAGGTTCAATCCCCAGTGCAACAGAAATAAATAAATTACCTCTTTTTAGTATATAGATCAAACATTTTAAAATTGTAGAGAAAGAATGCTAGCAACAACCCCAGTGCCAATGCTGGACTCTGGAGTGTCAACAAGTTTATTAAGCAAGTGTTACCCTCTGCCATGCCCAAATCAGCAAGTGCTGGGTCAAGCTTATAGCCCTCAGGAAGATGAGCTACATCCACTGAGGAATCTTGTCTCATTGTTCAGGACTGACCCTGACTCCACTCTCACAGGCCACAAGAGCTGTGGTTGCTCAGCCACTGGTAGCAGCCTTGGCTATAAACCACCTGCTTTTCTGTTTATTAAATACAATCTTGATAAACAGGGACCCAGGTACCTGTCCTGCTCAGGTGCTCAATGGCCCCCTTTTCCAGCTCTGTTCATTAAAATCCACCACCGCAGTGGCAGCTTCACTTGTTTTGATGTGAGCAGGAATCAGAACCAGTCGGGTTCATTTCCTGCACTTCCACCTCAGGTCTCCATCCACCACACATTTCTCCATGGTAACGCTCCAGCCCCTTCTGGAAGCCCTCAAATCTCCCTGCTTAACAGTAATCAAAGGACAATCCCACCAAGTCAATCAATGAAAAAACTCTCATTAACTGCCTTTCCCAAAGTTAAAAGGTCTCTAACAAGGAGCCATTAAAGGCAGACATTCAAAGTTGTGTTTCCCTGGGCTGTGTGCTAAATTAGGCTAACTGTTTAGCTTCAAGGAAAAGGGCAGCGTGTCCTCACCCAGGGCAGGCAAAAGGTCAGCTCATTCACCCCTCTGGGAGCCTCATGCCAAGGCTAGGGAGATGCAGGGTGTCAGTTCCTGGGAGTGGGGCACTCTTGTGTGGCACCCCAATTGTACTTTCTGCTTTGTAGTCATGCTGCCTGGGTTCGGACTAAGCTATTTGCTGTACTCATTAAAGGACAGTATATTGAAAGCATTTAAAATCAAATGCCCTGCAATTTTCCAAGTCATGGTGGTTTCCCACAGGCTGAGAAAAAAGGTCTTTCCAGACTGGAACAAGGAGAGAGTAAGAAACAAGAGGAAGGGTGGAAAAACATGCTAAGAAACCAAAGGTCAAGGGGTTGATGTCAGGGGGTGGGGGTTGGGGGTGAGGAAGAGGGTTGGGGGGTTGCTTATTTTCATCAAGTAGTTCGCCCCACCCCCTTCTTGCTTTCATCTCTAAACTGTGTTTTGTAGCTGTCCACTAACTAGGTAACAAGGCAGTATGGAAGCCTAGCAATAAACTTGCTTATTTAAAGCAGGATCCCAAATGTGCCATAAACCCTATTAAATTTTGTCACACTCTCTGTAGACTCTCCCATCAGGAAGGCTCTGGGGTTAGGAGGGCTGGAGGTCAGCAGAGCAAGTCTGGTATCAAGGACAGTGTATGCTTTTTCCTTTTTTAAGAGACATAAACATTTGAAATATTATTTACATAATGGAATTGTGGAGCCACGCAGTGTGGAGAGTGGCGCATTTGTTGTTTGTTTTCTGGTAGCAGTGGGGATTAAACTCAGGGCCTCCTGCATGCTAAGCACAAAATCTACCACTGAGCCCCAGCCCCAGCCCTCAGAATAATATTTCTGAATGTTCTTTCCATATTAAGAAGATATAGTCACACAAGCTCCTGGTCACTTATTCATACGAGCCAATCTTTATTTTGCTTTTATAGAAACAAGGCAACAGTTGTACCTAGTTTGTGTTTAAACCATTAAGAACTGTTTAAAACTTACCAGGCGTGGTGGCACATGCCTTTAATCCCAGCACTTGGGAGGCAGAGGCAGGCAGATCTCTGTGAGTTCGTAGGCCAGCCTGGTCTACAAAGGGAGTCCAGGACAGACAGTGCTGTTACACAGAGAAGCCCTGTCTCAAAAAAACAAACAAACAAACAAACAAAAAACTGTTCAAAACTTGATACATTTTTAAGTAAATTTTGCTCCCTAACAATATTCTGACTTTAAAAAAAAAAAAAGGTCCTTCTGGGGATGTTCCTCAGTGGACAGAGGGCTGGCCTAACACACAAAGGCCATGGTTCGATCCCCAGTTCCACCTATAATGGAGTGGTGGGCATGGCACACAGACACTCCAGAGATGGAGGCCAGTGGGTGACTTCTTCCTCAGCCTCAGCCTCAACCAGTCCAAGGCCCACTCAGGAGAAACGTCACCCCATTGAGAAAAATTCCCCTAGGTATGTCTCTATGTGTGCCATCAGTATATTTAACCTCTGGTGAAAAAATGTACAAAGTCAATGGTAATTCTCCTTGAAAATGAAATACAAACTTTGTAACCGCCAAAATGAATTGTTGCCGTGATTTGTCAAACTCTCTTGACTGGTAAACCTAGTTTGTTTACTTATTATTGTGGCTGTTGGGAATTGAACCAGGGCCTCTTTTACTCTAGCATGACCTCTGCAGCTGAGCTACACCCCTGAGAGCCTAAAACATGCAAAACAAAAGTAAATTTATTTCCCAAATTGAGCTGCCGCTGCCTTGAAGAGAACATGAGACTTGGGGAAATGGTGTACTTTCCCAGGAGGTTGTTTATCTGTCCTTGTTGCTCTGTTTTGAAGACTGAACCCATGGCCTCGCCCTGGCTTGGTACCCAGTCCTCCACGAATCCTCACACACTAGAAGGAGGCTCTTGATTCCAAGGTCACCGGTCTGTGAAAGGCTGCTTGGCTGGAAAGATAACATCATGTTTTCCTAATAAGGATGGGGGTGTCCCCTCTGCTGTAATTACACAGACAAGGCCGGTCCCCAGGAAGCTCTGCCTGCTTAGGGACAGCTAAGGAAAACATCCCAGGTTTTTTTCTACAGTAAGTATGTAATCCTGGGTCATCACTCTAACATGAAAAAAGTTCAGTGAGCTGGCAGAAAATGGCTGGCTAAGGGAAGCCAAAAGGTACTCACGACACTGAGACCCACCCAGAGCACAGCCCGCCACAAGAACAGAAGTCCGTATGTGCACAACTGGGTTGGCCAGGTCAAACAGCTTAATCTGACATTGCTCATTCCTCAAGCTTGCCTGCCCTCGCCCTAAATAAATAGGCCTCAACCCAGTTACTCACCCAGATCTCCTTGGCGGATGTCTGTGCGTGTGGCTCCACCAACAATAAACTGAGGGTTGGGGCACAATTCCTGAAAGTAGTTTAGGAGAAAACACAAGTCAGTCAGAAGTTGCTGTTCAGTGATGGAGGCAGGAGGGGCAGAAACATCAGCGCAGAATTCAGACCCGGAAGAAGCCAGCAGGTTGTGTACTGCTACACTCACATGATTTTTACTCCTCTGGCAGGTCATTAAGACCAGAGAAGGGAGGACACCAGAGTCACACGGGACACAGGACAAAAGCTGGTGCCCAGAGCCCTTTTAATGACCAGAATTTTGATCGTGTATGGTGCATGTGGCTATGGTGTGTGAAAAGGCTAAAGGGTGTGGTGTGGTAGGAGAAAGGCTAAGGCTGAGATACAGACACAATGAGATATGACCCTGCCCATCTAAACAACACTGCTCTTTACTCAGATGGCCAATTAGAGAGGGCTGTTTGCCAAAAAGGCAATGCACCCTGTGGACGCTCCTTAAGCACGTGACTAAGACGGGAGGATCTTGTCGCTGATGGGATCCTGAAGGTGACAGGGAGGAAGTTAGGAATCAAAGATGAGGTGGCAGGGAGTATCATTTCTAGACAGGAGACTTCAGGTCTGATCAGCCTCCACTTGGCATCTGCTCAAATGTGAAGGAGGGACCTAGACCAGGAAGGAGGGACCAGGATGCTTGCTATCAGCCTTTTTCCTTTGTCTACCCAGGAAGGACCCACTGGGCCCCATTCTGTTATGGTGTCACAGCAGGCAGGGGAGAGGGAAAGATGGTGAGGTGAAGGAGACAAAAAGGTAAAACGCCAGCCTCTAAGTGCTTTGGGTTTACACAGGCAAACCACGCTGACATTATTATTAGGAAACAGAGAAAAAGGACTAGTGCATATTAAAAGTCCAGTGGGAATTCTGGCTGACCAGTTGGCCACATGGAGACACGATGGCTGTCTGCTAGAAAAGTGGGCGCTTGTATAGTCTGCAGAGGGGTGACCAAAGAAGACAGCTAGACTGGGCACAAGACAGACTATAAAGGGGAAAGGGTGGGACCTCAAGGGACCAAAGGGAACTAGGGCTATATTTACTAAGAGGCATTTAATGGATGGGTTGCATGACAGCAACAGCTGGCAGCACAGAGTGAGAGTCACTACTTATTCCACAGACATGAGGAAATGATAGGACCACCTTGACGAAGAAGCAAGAGAGTGAGCCAAGTGAAAAGGGCAGAGCCCAGGTGGAGCTGTGAACAGGGAGTCTGAGATCCTACTATGGGAGATGGAACCTTCTGGAAGGCAGTCCTATAGGTCTATATGCACCTGTCAGCTCCTGCCATCATACCCAGAAACAGCCCCTCTCTCCTAACATCTCACTGTCCTACGCCAAGTATTATTTTTTATTTATATTTTTATTGAGAAAGTAACTGTTCCTGCTGGACAGAATTCCAACAGTAAACAATAAAATTAAAATCTTTTGGCTCTTTATACTTAACATTTCTAATACATCCTTCTAAAAACTGTCTTTGACAGAAAGTACGTGTGTGTGTGTGTGTGTGTGTGTGTGTGTGTGTGTGTGTGTGTGTCCGTGTCCTAGTCAACTTTCTATCACTATAACAATATACCAGAGATAATCAACTTACAAATAAGAAAAGTTGTCAGGCATGGTAGTACATACCCATAATCCCAGCACTTGGAAGAATAAAGCAAGAAGATCAATATTTTGAAGGTATATATTAAAGACTTTATTTAGAGGAGGCAGGGAAAAAGAGAGGGGGGGAAGGAGGAGGAAGAGGAGGAGAAAAGGAAATCTCACTTGAGGCCACATCTTTGGAGGTTCATCCAAGATCAGTTCCACTATTTGGAGGTCTGTGATGAGGCAGACAACATGGTAAGAATGTGCAGTAGAAGAGGCCTGATTGCTTTGTGCCAGCTAAGAGGAAAAGAGAGAGGGAGAAACGAGGCAGAGTCCTAACTCTGCCCTCAGAGAAACACTCAGTGACTGCGAAGCACACAGTCTAACTGCCTTATCGTATAGCCCAAATGTGCTACAGGGTGGACCTTCTGGGAAAGGCACGGTGCAAACTATAGCGCACTCTCTCTCTCTCTCTGTCTCTCTGTCTCTGTCTGTCTGTCTGTCTGTCTGTCTGTCTGTCTGTCTGTCTGTCTCTCTCTCTCTCTCTCTCTCTCTCTCTCTCTCTCTCTCTCTCTCTCTGTGTGTGTATGTGTGTATGATCACATGTACCTTTTTCATCTTTCATTAGAACAAAGAGAATTCTACAGTTGCATTAAAAGTAGCAGGAATCATTCAGCCAATCCTCCAGTGAGGGAGATGTAATTTTTGTTCTGTTTTGTTTTCATCTTTTGCAGTCTCTGGTGGCAAGTGAAAGGAGGACATGGCGGGCCAGAGAGATGGCTGGGCAGGTAAAGGCACCTGGCACCAGGCCTGACAACCTGAGTTCAATTCCTGCGGACTCATATGGGGGAAGGAGAGAACCAACTCCTCCCTCTGGCCTTCACATGTGATGAGACACTGGTATACACACACACACACACACACACACACACACATACATAACCACCACTACCCACACCAAACACACAGACATGCCACCTACACACCAAACACACACACCACACACCACACACACACATACCACACACACACACATCACATATCACACACTCACACATCACATACCATATGCTACACACACACACACACATCACACACCACATACCATACAAACACATATACACACCACATACCACACACACACACACCACCATCACCACCACAACCACACCACACCACACCACACCACACCACACTTCACTACTACATTAAAATATAAAAGCTGTAGCTACAGTACTGCTCTCGGGTGCGCAAGAGCTCCCATCCTCTGGGCCATTATTTCCTGACAACTAAAAGGTGAAGAAATTTGAAAAAACTAATTTAAAAGTAACAGAGTGGAAATTTTTTTAATTTAAATTTTGCCTGTAAAAAGAAGGAGGTTAGCTACAGAACTGAAGGAAAGAAAGTACACTGAATGGGAGTTTGAAAAAGTCTCTATTTTTAAACAATTCTTGAGAAAAGAATTGATCCATCCCCTGCTACTGTTATTCTGCTAAACAGACCTGGTACCAAACCGCCTTTACACTTGTATCTCTGTCCCACAGATTCTCGCAGCGGGGTGGTGGTTAATACAGAAACTCAAAATCAGTCAAGCTACAGAAACTAAGTGTCACTGGAGTGCTCAGCCACAAATGGGACAACGGTACCACACTTCCCTCCCCGCAAGACTCAGGGGCCATCTCAGAAGAGTGTATGAGCTGGGGTCTGGGAGGACCAGAGCAAAACAGTGTGACATAACAGGACCGCTGCACTCAGGAACTCATGACGTTGGGGCAGGGCAGGAAGGTGGAGGGTGGCGTCCAGAAGGTACAGGGAGGGGTTGGGGTGAACATGATCAAAATCCATTGTAAGCAGCTATAAAACTCTCAAATAATTAATAAAAGTATATTTTAAATTCATCCTTCCATCACTCCCATGAAACCTACCTTGTTAACAGCTCCATAAAACCGGTCTCCTGTGTCACCAGTAACCCCAGAATGAGCTAACCCATCTTACTGGGTGTACCTTAACATTTGCTGCCTTTGGCTCACTCCCCGCCTAAAAGCCTTCCTCTATGCTGTGTGTCTTCACTGGCTCTTGAATTTCATGTCTGTCAATATACTGCCTCAGTTTCCCCTGTGGCCTCCTGCTTTCTCGCTTTAGGAATCCAGGAACCCCTGGGATTGGTCCTCGGCCTCTATTCTGGCCCCGTTTCATGTGTTATTTCATATATCCCTTGTATCTTCCTGAGCAACGTATTGGGTAATGGCTCAAACTCAACTCCTAACTGTAGATGATGCTGATGCTTCCAAAGTGACTCCCTGCCCTGTCTGCTCAATTCTGTCACAATGTTCATGTGGCAGAAGCAAAGCAGCTAAGCTCTGCTACAATCTTAGGTTTGGGTAAGAAGAGAGGATTTTGGCAAAGGCTACAGCTTAAAATGCTACTTGTGGGTAAGCGGGTAGAATGTTCATCTTCATGTGTGCTACTCACTAATTATAATGCAAAATGTCCCCACTCAGATAAAAATAGCCATGACTTATATTAACATGGGTCCTTCAAGGGTCGCAGAAAGTCCCCAGCTTCACAAACTCACAGGGAGATAAGACCTCTGCAGGATGCAATAACTTATCTCATGCCTTCTCCCCACTAAACCTCAGGGCAGAAGTACAGAATAAACAGGCAGCTCAAGAGATTTAAAAGTTGGAGACTCTATCAATAAAAAAATAAAAAAGAAAAAAAAAGATGGAGACTCTGCAGAGAGGCAGGCCCTCTTGCCTACATTTCTGGACTGCTTTTCTTCTTCTTCTTCTTCTTCTTCTTCTTCTTCTTCTTCTTCTTCTTCTTCTTCTTCTTCTTCTTTTTCTTCTTCTTTTTTCTTCTCTTCTTCTTTCTGCTTCTTTTCTTCTTCTTTCTCTTCTTCTTCTTCTCGTCTTCTTCTTCTTCTTCTTTCTTCTTCTCTTTCTTTCTTTCTTCTTTCTTCTTTCTTCTTCTTCTTCTTCTTTTCTCTTTCTTTCTTCTCTTCTTCTCTTCTTCTTCTTCTTCTTCTTCTTCTTTCTTTCTTCGTCTCTTCTTCTCTCTTCTTCTTCTTCTTCTTTCTTCTTCTTTCTTCTTCTCTTCTTTCTTCTTCTTCTTTCTTCTTCTTCTTCTCTTCTTCTTCTTTTCTCTTTCTTCTTCTCTTCTTCTTCTTCTTCTTCTTCTTCTCTCTTCTTTCTTTCTTCTTCTTCTTCTTCTTCTTCTTCTTCTTCTTCTTCTTCTTTAGCACCAGTCACATGTGTTCAGGGTGATGATTCCTGGCCATCAAGTAATGACCCCAAGAAATCCTCAACACAAACAACCCAAGCCCTGTACCAGCCTCTGATCAATAGGAAGACAGTAAACAGTAGTAGTCCCTACTTCCTGTAAGGAAATAAGGTAGGAAGTGCTGTAAAAGCACACAGTCTCAGACGTGATGGCCACTCAGAAACATTGCTCTCCAGGACAGTGTGCCTGGTGCTCTTGGTTTGGCAGTTGGGAGGGCTCTGAGTGATCCTGTCCAAAAGCCCAGCGATGTCACTGTCCTCACCTGACACCCAAGCCCATGTTCTTCACCACAGCGTCTCTCCGTTGTCTGCCTATTCTCCACCCCCTCCTTAACTAGCTAAAACTCCTCAAGGCTCCTCTCTGCACAAGACAAGAGCACAGCAAATCATGGCTGAATTCCAAAGCTACTAATCCAAGTAGCAACATCTAAAGAAAGAATAGAAGCTCCAAGCTGGGCCTACTACCACCCACTTTCCTACAATTCAACCCCTCCACGTGTCTCCTTACTGGAGCCCTTTTTATGTGCCTGTCATGGATTCACTATTGACTATATATTTCTCCTGAAGATCAATAAACTGCTTAATTACCAAAAGGTGGAAAAGGACACTTCAGACAGAAAAGAGTATTGACCAGGATGCGCTAAGTCCATTCACCCCAGGCATTATGTACACCACAGGGGCTTGCGATGGACATGGCGGCAGGGAGCTAAGAGCACTGGGAATAAACACAGGCAGCCAGTTCCCCATAGGAGGGTTGCTACTCTTGCTACACATAAGCAGAAGATCCTTGAGGGATTCCAACAGAAAGTTCATCTTGAGAACCCAAGTGAGCTCTTGCAAGCCTCATGTAGACAAATATGTCTTCCGTTCCTTTCCTTAAGACAAGAACCTAAGTGGACCTTCTCCTTAGAAGCCTATGTTCCTCCTGGGTGTATATCCAAGAGGATCACAGTCACCTAGGATAGTGGCACCTGAACACCCATGTTTACTGTAGCACTAGTCACAGTAGCCATGTTATTGAATCTACTGGATACCCATCCTCAGATGAATGAACAAAAAAAATGTATACTTATATGGGATTATATATGTGCAAGTACAATGGAGTATCATTCACTATAAAGAAAAAAATCATATCACTTGTAGGGAAATGGACAGAAGCAAAAATCATCATTTTACATGAGATGAGCCCAACTCACAAAGATAAATATTACATATTTTCTCTTTTATGTGGTGCTTGAGGAAGTGTGGCTATCGAGATATAGATAAGGAAACGAAACACCTTAATTTGTAGAATGGCTGGATGAAAAAAAAAAAAAGTGGCAGTCCCCAAACTAAAGAAAGAGTTATCCTCAAAGTAGCAAATCAACCAACAAAACAAAAAGCAGATAGATCCATTGAGAAATGAGCAAAAGGTTTCAACAGTAATTTCGCTAAAGGACACAGCAGTGATCTATAAGCAAGCAGAAGAAAAGATACAGCATCCATTATCATGGGGGAGATGCAAATCAAGACCACAGTGTGACCACACCCACACCCTTTAGGATGCCTTTCACCTTTCCTCTCTATTCTCCAGCCGGTGGAGCCTTCCATGACCTCTCAGCAGCGATGCTATCACAGTTTGCCTATAGCTGACTGTATCTAACCATAGCTGACTGTATCTAACCTTGGTTTGTTCCCTGGGTGTGCTGGCCTGGGGGACACTATGCAATCCTAACAACCATGCATTCTGTGCCTCTTACACGTAGGGCAATTACACTCTGAGATTTATTTCTAGTTCTCGTAACAACACTGAAATGCAATGGTTCTGGCGGCAGCATTCTAAGGGTGGAAAACCTGAGGCTGAGAGAGATGTGGCCTTGGGCCACATCAGCAAAGCCGCTGATGAGATCTAACTGGTCCAGCTTCAAGGCCTGTGCACGCTCTTCCTTAGGAATAATTTTAGAAAGTGATGCAAGGGCCAGAACTGTGGGATCTGAGAACAGAATCCACACCCACCATGCCACCTACTTCAACCCTTGACCAGATGTGACAACCCTCTACCCTGTGTGACACTCAAAATTGTGCCTTACCGTGGGTCGCTTCCATACGATGCCTTGGGTTTGTGGGGAGCCTGGTCCAAGATCCCTGTAGCCCAAAGCTGACGGACATGCTGGGAATTCTGGGTCTTTAAATAGGACCCCTGAGTTCAAGCATTGCTTTCTCAGCGTCTCAAAGTCCTGGCCCAAATACTTCACAGCATTCTGGTTAGAGCCAAGGCCCTCAGCTGCTGCACGTTGCTTGGATAGTCCAGCTGCCAGGGCTGCCATGGCCTGGCTGTGAGTCCAGTAGGGTAGACTGGGAAGCAGGGCTTCTGTATCCTCACAGACATCTGTCCAATGAGGCTGTTGCCCTATAAAGCAGTGTGCAGGGAGGTGGGGCATGTAAACTTTTTACCTGAGGGAGGCTCTGCTCCAAAGGGACATGAGTCATAAACAGGATCAAATATGTACCCAATGTGCAGGTGAATTTGCCCCACCTTCTCCTGCTGGTTCACAGACCATTCAGTTGCCACAGGCAGAGGCTATGAGAAGTCTCCAGAAGCTGGATAGGGCAAGAATGGGTTCTCCCCTAGAGCTTCTGTGAGGAGTGGCCCTGCCCACATCTTGCTCAGCTTCCATGTGGATGCTAGGAATCAAACCCAGGTCCTTCGGAAGACTAGCCAATACTCTTAACCTTTGAGTCATCTCTCCAGCCCCAATTTCTGCTCTTTTCAGTAACTGCATGTGTGTTCATCTATTACAGAAGACACAGGCAACCAACACAGTGTGACAATAATTCTCTGGACCACTTACAACATAGTCTCCCTAGTAGCCTGCATCATCACCACTGTCTCTAAGAGAGTTCTGGGGGCAGCTGTAAGCTGCCTCAGTGTATAGAGGGCTTGCCACACGAGGAGGACAATCTATATTCAGAGGTAGAGACAGGAGGATAAGAGGTCCAGGGTCATCTGGGCTACATACTGAGTTCAAATCCAGTCTAGGTTGCATGGACCTTGTCTCTAAAATTAAATAAAACAAAATATTAAACAGTTGTGACTCAGTAGCTTTATAAGAAGCAGAAGTAAGACTCAAGAACTCACAGTCATTCGACCATCATGTTGCAGACAATGAAACAAGGGTCTACACTGGACTCTCTGAACCCGATGGACTCTGAGGCCCACAACTCTTCATGCTCGGCTCGTGCTAATGGTAACCCATGTGTTCAGCCCTCAGCTAGGTGCTTCTGAGCATGAAAAAGAAACAAAAACAAAAAACAGTTCCCCATGATCCATCACAAATACAAGGTCATGATGACCTTCAGGGGCGCAAGTCAGCTATCTGGAAGGTTCGACTCCCCCCACCCCCTCCCCCGTGCCTTGTGGGGGCGGTTCCCCTTTTATTCCCTCCACACTCCTTTCCCTTTGAATCAAAACTCGCTCACTGTTTGGCTCATTGAGTATTCAGTTAAATGCTCACCCATGCACAAAGCTGACCTATCCTTTCTTTATACCAGGGCCCCAGCTCCATACCATCCCCTGGGATTCCTGGAACAGTGAAGATTCTAGAAGCCCTGCAGCCCTAATTGGGGGTGGTGGTACTTATTCTTATTCCTGATTCTATTGCCTGGTTACTTAAAGTCCATACTGCATCACAAGGAACAACGTGGTCATTTCAAACCATCTGACCATCAACAGTAAGCTAAAGAAGAGCACAGGGCTTCTGCGTGGCTAGCCAAGCACACCGGCTCTGCTCACTTGGCCACCTGGCTCCACGTCTCTTCTTCCTCCACTTTCTTCCCCAGAAGGCTTGCTTCCTGTTTATGGGACGTCATGCTTGTCCCACCTCAGGGCTTCACACATGCTGTTCCTGCCACCTGAAATGCTCTTCCGCTCTGCCGTCTGTGCCCTAGGAATGGTTTTCCACAACCACAGCCCTCAAATTTAGCCCTTCCCCCATCCTCTTTACACTACCAGATGAGTACATAGGGCCCTTCTGGGTAGGGCCTCCTGTAATCAGTGAGTTAAACCCCCTCTGCCCCGCGGGCTTTCCATTCCATGAGGACGCTTATGGTTTTTATTTGTTATTCAGTCTCTGGATCCTAGGATGCTCCCAAGAAACCCAGTAAATATTTCTTACACAAAGAAACCACATATCAAGATGTTCAGTAGATGAGTAGACATAAGCAAGATACAACAGACCTGGCAACCCCATGCACAGCCACTAGTTAATTAGTAAAGACCTCATGGGAGGGCTTTTCTGCCTGTTCCTTCCCTATGCTTCCCAGAAGCATTCCCCTCAGACTGACAAAAATGAGCAAGCCCTTCCTCCTCCAAGTGCAGAAGCCGCACAGCTGGTAATTCTGCTTCCCTGCTAGGGAGCTCCTTTGGGTCAGTCATCCCTCCTTCCTTCCCACTCCACCTTACTAATTTGTCTCACTCCTGATCCAGGTACTCAACCAAGAAGCCCTTCTTCATCAGGCAGGCAGGGCTGAGCCACTGCAAATAGAGCCCTCGTTTGCCCAGGCACGAAAAGAATGGTGAGTGGATGAGGGAGACCTTGGCTCACCATCTCCTCTCAAGCAGACAGCCTAATCCAGTCAGGCACCAACAAGGAAACAACCTATACCCAAAGTCTCTGTCCATCTGGACAGATGTCTTCCCAACCTCACTCCTGAGACAGCTGCAAGAGCCAGTGCCAGCTCCCTGCCAGGAAGCCTCAGAATCCACCTTAGAGGCAAAGAGTCTGTGCATACACCTGTCTGGTAGCCCCTACTTAATAAGAACACTTCTTGGCAAACAGCCCAAATGCATGTCAGCCAAGTCAGCCCCTGAACCTCACCCACAGACAAGCCCTCCTTGGCTACGGGGAGCCAGGCAGTATTAAACCCCCAGCAAGAGAGATGGATCACCCTGGTTGCACCCAAGGGCCCAAGTATGCTTCTCAGGCAATTAAAGTTTGCAAAGCTTCTTGTCTTGCCTAACTATAATGCTGGGAAAAGGATGGGAGAAAGCCAGCAGATTTGTCCCCTGAGCCTCCCATGTTCAGAACGCTAAGGAACGCAGGGCTTGGACTCAGTGTCGAGAGCATTTTGGGGTTCTCATACACGGCTGGCAGAGATGGAAACCAGTACAGATGTTTTGGGAAACAGTCTGGCAGTTTTGCAAAATGCCAGATGTGGGTGTTGCACGGTAACTCACAGCAGCAAGTTAGCAAGAACTGAAAGAGGATAAAAGGTGTGTGTCTGCGCAAAGCTTGTACAATGAAGAGTTCCTCATAGCAGACAGGCTGTAGAAACAAGCAGACACCATCAATGGGTGAATGGGTGAGTAGATAAAATGGAGTACATTGAGAGTGAGAACAGAATAATAGTCATAAAAATGAGTGCAGAGCCTAGGTGTGGTGGTCACACACCTGAGATCTCAGCACTCGGGAGGCAACGGCAGGGGGATTGTGAGCTCAAGGCTATCCCAGATGATCCAGCAAGGGGTGGGGGTAGCTCACACCTGTCCCTGAAGTCCATCCCCCAAGAGTGAAATAGTCCGCATGCATGAAAACTTGACGCAAATTAAATAAAACTCATCACCGAAGACACGTCACTCTCAAAGTCACTGTATTGAACCATCTAACAATCAAGTTTCAAAGTTTTCATCCTTCATGGGGGTGGGGATGACAGAGCCAAGTGGCTCACATCAAGGCAGTCCCACAGCAAGGATGGCTGACTGCTAGGTTTTCCCTTCTGTCCCACCCATTTTCTGGGCTCCCAGCCTCCTTAAATATGAGGTCATCCATATTCAAAGCAGGTTTTTTTTCCCCCTTAGTGAGCAGTCTCTGGAAATGCCTTCACACACCCAGAATGCTTTATTCATCTCTGAGGTATTCCTCAATCCAATCATGTTGACGTCAAGACTAACCGTCCTGTCCAGTTACATGAGACTTTCAAAGCTGGTAAAGCCACGTAGACAGAAAGTGACTGCCAGGAACTGGAAAGATGGGGAAGTGGAACTGACTGCTACAAGGTGCACAGCTTCTTTTTGCAGGGATGGACTTGGCTAGAGGTGATGGCTGTACAACTAAGAGTCACGCTTTAAGTGTGCGTCTGAAAACAATGATGTTGCTCATGTTGCGTGGGCCATATCTCAATACACAATCTAAATAGAGCTGAGTATTGTGACTCATGCCTGGACTGTCAGCGCTCAGAAGGCTAAAGCAGCCTGGGGTACAGAGTGAATCTGATACCAGACTAGGTGACATCATAATGAAGGTGGGGCTGTGAGGAGGAAAGAAGGACAAAGGAGGGAGAAGGGTATGAAGGAGAGAGGGAGGAAAATATTACTTAAAGGAAGACTTGCAGTAATATGAGTTACAAGGCTGGCTTCCCATCTGCCCAGGGCATCAAATGGCTGATTATGCAAGAGGGTACTGGGGATGTGTGCAGAACCTTCTCTAGCCACACACACACACACACACAGAGAGAGAGAGAGAGAGAGAGAGAGAGAGAGAGAGACAGACAGACAGACAGACAGACAGACAGACAGACAGACAGACAGACACAGTGAGAGCAAGCTGACCAAGTGACAGTGTCGGGTATATCCCTCAGTAGGTCTGTGAGATCACTCATGGCACTGGGGGTTATACCTCAGGCCCTCATCCCTGGCAAGAAGGGACCCAATCAAGCCCAGTTGGGAGGCTGGCTGAGATTGCCCTCTAGTGGCCAATTCAGGCCCCGGCTTAACCACTGTAGTAGCTAGCAGAAGGTGGTAAACCCTTCCATCGGGATAAACTAGGTCTGCCCAGCACTTTTACATCGATTGGCTGACCAGACTCACAGCCAGACTCATCCAAGGTCACTTGGGGAGCTAGTCAGGCCAAGTCCTCTAATTTGGAATCTTATCTTCCCACCGCTAAGACCTACAATTTTCAAGGCATCTGAATAACAGGCTTAGATGGGATGCACCATCCATCATAGCACTAGGAGGGCAGGGGAATAAAAAGACAAACAGAGCCTGTCCCTACCAAACTTCAATCATGACAAGACAGGGTGACACTCATGGGCGGAGTGATGGACTATGACGTTGACAAGTAATAAGGAAGGATTCAAGAAAGAGATGGCGTCCCAGGTGTGAAAGGGCTTCAGGGTAAGGATTTTGAAAGAAGGCAGTGAGAAACAAGTATCTGAGATGTGGGGAACAGGGCAGCAATGACAGTGAGGAAGACCCTGCACATAGCAAGACCGTAAGGAAAACCCTGCACACAGCAAGACAGTAGGAAAACCCTGCACATAGCATGACAGTGAGGAAGGCCGTGCACACAGCATGGCAGTGAGGAAAACCTTGGACACTGCACCCAGAGAGTATCTGTGATGCTTTGGAGTGCAGTGGTGGAGCAGCAAGATGAAGAGACACTGAGGGGCGCTGACAGCTATTACTGGCAAGAACATTTTCTCATAGTTAGAAGGCAGCTTCTGGAAACATGCGAGACCTGGTGGCAGCCCGAACAGAATAGTGGAAGCCGGGTTGGACAGGGAGAAACTAGTTCCCAAGCTGCCATCTCTGTAGGGCCAAGGGTGATGGGACACGGGTAAAGAGGAAGAGCAGATGTGGTCAGGGTCCTCCTATGATACTACTAGGATGTACAAATAAAATCTCTCTCTCTCTCTCTCTCTCTCTCTCTCTCTCTCTCTCTCTCTCTCTCTCTCTCTCTCCCTTCCCATCCCTCCCGCTCCCTCCATCCTTTCCTTCATTTTTTTCTCTCCTGTCTTTCCTTTTGGCACAGAGTTTCTAAAACCCCTGGACTACTTTCCCAAGCAATTAGAGATAGAAAGAGCATCTTTTATGCCAATACCAATTTTTTGATGTAAGTTCCTAACACAGAGCCCCTAAATCTCCTGTAATTTCCTGGGTGGTAAAGCATCTTTTCTTTTAACGAGGTGTCTCTGGGTGGG
The DNA here is from genome assembly GCF_903995435.1 of Acomys russatus. Lineage (NCBI taxonomy): Eukaryota > Metazoa > Chordata > Mammalia > Rodentia > Muridae > Acomys > Acomys russatus. Next base: position 76,964,717 of record NC_067142.1, on the reverse strand, counting down.
CTTCTGAATCAGAGATGGTCACAAAAAGAAAACAAAAAAACAAAAAAAAAAAAAAACCCTAAACAAACAAATATCAAGAAGGCTACTAGGAGCCTGAAACTTGCATTAGGGTCCCATCTTCCAGGAAGGAAAGTACTGGATTGAACTAATCTCCATCCTGGTTACAGTACGAGTTCAATGATGTGACTGGAAAGCCTCCAGGCTGTGGACCATGTGGCATGCTAGGCATGCCATCTAGCGTGGGATTAGAAGCTCCAGTCCCCTCCCCACACCCTCCATACATTCCAGGCGGCTGCTTATGAGTTGTATTCTTCTGCACTAAACTGGCTGGCACCCTAGTAAATAAACTTATCCTGAGTCGAGTCAGATATGCTATTCAAATCAATGAGATGATTGTCTTATGAGCCTTCACTTGTGACCAAGTGATACAGGGAGTGGTGACACACTCAATGTAATATAATCCCATTGCTTAAGAGACCGAGGCAGAAGGAACTTGGGTTTGAGCCCAGCCTGGGCTATATAACAAGACAAGACCTTATCTCAAAAAACATTTTTTTTTTTTCTTAGATTTGACCAAGTTAAACAGGAGTAGGCACAGTGGGTAACCAACACCAGCAGTGAGGTCTAGGAAGGGGGTAGTCTTGTAGGTCTGAACTTTCACCCCAGAGGGCTTGCAGAATCTAAGGAACAGTAAGACACATGGCTTGTATTAGAGAACTGGTTGATGTGAAGGGAACCCCAAAACCAGAGCAGGCTGTGAACAGATACAAGCAGAGGGTGCTTCCTATCTATTCCCCTCAGCATGACGATGGTCCTGTCCCCACTAGAATGACCTCACTTCCCACACACTGGGAAACCCCTTCCTAGGAAAGAAGTGACACACATCAGGAGTTTTTATCCTTTTACAAAAGGTCATAGAGTCAGGCTCTGCGAGTGTTTCAGGGCCTCAAGCCCCTCACAGCCTCCATATGCAGAATCAGGCTGTTCGCCTGGACTTGGAGGTTGTTCTTTCTGGGCACCTCATTGTCGTACTCTCCCGCCTTTAGTCTCTGATGCCAAGTGGTCACAGACATACCCGCAACTTCCTTCTCCTCCTCTTCCTCCTCCTCCTCCTCCTCCACCACCACCACCATCACTCAACTTGGCTTTTGAAACAGACTCTTTACTCTGTTGTTCAGGCTGAGCTAGAACCCACAGTATGGCTTGAGCTGACCTTGAAGTGTAGAGAATCCTCTAGCCTCCGCCATCCAAGTGCTAGAGTTACAGATATGAACTACCACATCTGGCTTCTGCTTTTCTTTTCACAATAAAGTTTCCATGAAAGCAACATGTGTATTCACCGTCCCTTCTCTACTGTCCTTCCAGGTAGATTTTTCAGTGGTCCAAGACCCCTTGGGTCCCTTGTATTATTACTCATCCAATAGCTGATTCTTAGTCTTCCTTGCATTTGACCTGCAAGTAGCTAAGTAGACATAGGCTAGTGACCTTTTCTCCTAAAGTGGCAATGGGAGGGGGTGGATTCTGAAAGAGAGACCCTAGAAGAAGCAAAAGAGATCATACCTAGAGCATAGGAAGAGAGGCTGGCCTCTGCCAGGGGCACAGCAGGCTCGAGCTACGAAGGCAGATCCAGTGGGGAGGGGGTGTGAGCACAGAGCCTGGGACACCAATTGCTTTGACTTTCTCTTGGAAATAGGCATCCAGGCCATTAAGAAAGCATGAATTTGGGGCAGTGGGAAGGTGGGGGGGGGGGGTAGGGAAGGAATAAGGGAGAGAGGCTGAGACTAAGAGAAAGAACAAGATACATAATTATAGAAGGCAGCATTTGGGGGCATTTGAGTTGGAGAGCATTACTTTAATGTGAGACTAACCCACATATGTATGATTTATCTATTACTACTCACCAGTTATCCCAAACTTAATAGTCTAGAACAGCAAACATTTATTATCTCACAATTTCTGAGGGGAATGAATTTAAGGGTGGCTCTGGCCTGGAAAGTCTTCCAAGAGGCTCCAGCTTTGGAGAAATATTGGGGACAGGAGGGGTGGGGAGGGGCTGAAGTCAATGGTTGGCATGAGTGGAATGGAAGGATCTAGAATCAAGGTGACTCACACACGTGGTCATAAGCCATATCCTTCAGTTCCTCAATGGGACTTTCTGTGGGCAGCTTTTGTGTCCTCATGACACAGGGACTGCCTTATTCCCAGTCACGTGATCCCAAAAAAAGGCAGAGCCTGAAGTGACACACAATTACTTATGACTTATTCTACTGTTAAAGCAAATGGCTGTGTCTAGCCCCCCCTCACCAGGGAGGGTTTTGCCTCTCCCCTTAAAGAGAGGTTCTAAGGGAATCTCTTTGACCTAGGCCAGTCCGTGCTGTGGGCTATGCAGGTCAGGCATGTTGTGGGCAAAAAGCTGGATTAAACAGAGTTAGGCACAAGAGCAGGATGTCAGGGACCAGAGACTGTTTGGAGCTGAGCCTCCAAAACTCAGAAGGTAGATAATTCAGATGCTTACTCACAGCTCCAGAGACAGAGCAGGACTTCTAGGTCCTGACATCACCTCTTCCCTATCAGCTAGCCTTGGCATAGGCCAAGCCTCTAGTCCAGTCCTGCTCTCAGCTAGCCTCCTGAGAGGCCCACCGCCTTTGCCCCAGCACAACTTGGACTCCCCATTGGCCTTTCAGAGCCTCCCCAGTGTCAACTCTGTCTTTCTACTAAGTAGCAGAGGATTTCTTTGTTTCTCAGCCTAAATTCCCAAGAGGGGAGATCCTAATTGTTCCAGATCATTCCTCAAACCATGCCACATGGGTCCTAGAGGTCACGGGTTGATTGCTAGTGTGTGACATGGCAGCTTTCCGGCTAAAGCCTCCAGAGCCCTTTCTCTTTCCGCATTCTGGGGGTCAGTGTGTGAATATTCCCAGCAGCCAGCCTTGCCTTTCTCTATGGAAGGTAGCACCAATGAGTAGGCAGCCAAGACCACTTTGCCAACCATCATGGAAGCCACTAGAAGCTCTGGCACTACCAACATATGCTCCTCAGAGTTCCAGGTGAAATTCTAGAAACATGAGCATGATGTGTCCCCTTTAACTGCCAGCTTTATGTGAAGATTTGTTGTTCCTGCTGTTTTAATTAGATTTGTTTGTAAGGGGAATTAAAGTGGCCAGCCATGGCGGTGCATGGACCTTTTGAACCCAGAACCCAGAGGGTAGAGGCAGGAGGCTCTCTATGAGTTTAAGACCAGCCTAGTCTACACATGGCCAGTGATACATAGTGAGACCCTGTCTCAAAGAAACCAAGCCAGCTGGGACTTCCTTGCAGCACCTCCTTTTGTGCATTTTTCCTGTGTACCTCCCCACCCCCAACACCATCAGCCATGTTCTACAGATGGGGAAATGGGACTTTATCGCAATGCCCAGCCAGAGCAGAATAAAACTTTGAACTCAAGTTTGTCTCAGCTAACACCAAGATCCGCAGATAATGTGTTGGCACTGTTTAAAGCAGTGGTGCTCAATCTTCCTACTGCTGTGACCCTTCAATGCACCATACCTCACGGTGCAGTGCCCCCCAACTATAAAATTCCTTTGTTGCTACTTTGTAACTGTAATTTTGCTACTGTTATTAATCATAGTGTAAATATCCAATATGTGGGATATGTAAATATCTATATGCAACCCCCAATGGGGTCACAGCCCACAGGTTGAGAACCACTGCTTTAAAGGGTCAGATGTCACTTTATAATATGTTGAATGTTCCCAAAGACTTGAACTATACAAAATTGCTGTCATGTCACAGACAAGATTTCTCATGGGGACTACAAGGTTCCCACTGGGAGTTCTTGGGAGAGTCACACACACACACACACACATGCCACCCCTGTAGCAAGGACTCAGGGGTAGTCTACAGAGAACACAAGGGTAGGGAGTGCTAGATCATGGAGATTCTAGTTAGCTCAAATCAGTGGTAACAAAAGTTGAAAGGTAAGGAAACCAAATTGCTCCCACTACAGCAGCTGCTGGTCTCTGCTGCCCCCTAGAACCCAGTGCTTCCAATAAGCCTGTGGGCTTGCTTATAACTGCATTGCCTCTGCGGCAACCTCACTTCTTGTCTCACTGGTGCTTTGGGAAACACCTACAAAATATATTTTAAGCGTATTTTTAAGTGACTTGGAATACTAAAAATTGATAAAGGGAAAGAATTGTGCATTTACCCTGCCTTTCCTGTGGACTGTATTTCAGAGTGTCTAAATACTTGGTAAGGGTTGGAGAGATGGCTCAGTGATTTAGAGGGCTGCTCTTGCAGAGCCCCTGAGTTCAATTCTCCACACCCACATGGCAGCTCACAACCATCTGTAACTCCAGTCCCGGGGAATCCATCACCTTCCTCTGACTTTTGTGAACACCACCACACACATGGACACAGACATAGCTGTAAGCAAAACACCCATCCACATAAAATAAATAAAATTGCCAGGTACAGAAATGCACACCTTTAATCCCAGCCCCAGGGAGGCAGAGACAAACAGATCTCTATGAGTTCAAGTCCAGCCCGGTCTACATAGTGAGTTCTAGGCCACCCAGGGCTACATAGTAATAAACAAACAAACAAATAAATGTAAATAAATATTTTAATTTAAAAATAATATGAAATTATAATTATTTCTCCTTGTGAAAAGGATTGCAACCAATCAGGGAACAGGTAACGAAGGCAACATTTTTGTAACCTTTACTGACGTAATGGACCTAGACAGCTGTCACCAAGATGCTGGCATGATCAGATAATAAGCTTTGGGATGGTAAAACAGATTGGGACAACCAAGCTTTCTTGTCTGAGCATCTGCTGTGGATACTGTTGCCCTGTAATATGTTAAAACAGCATGAGCTACCTGAGAGAAGTTCTTTCTTCTTCCCCAAAATAAGTTGAATCTAACCAAACTTCTAGGTTAACTGTCAGTGTAGAGGAACAAGAGATTAAGTGGAATTTCTCAACCCCTGCACGACTGACATTATGGTCTGCATGGTCTGCCACCAAAAATGCCAGAATAACTAACAAACCAACCTACTGGTGAAATAGAATAATTTGAAAGAGCTGACCAATAAGAAAACAGAGAGAGAGAGAGAGAGAGAGAGAGAGAGAAGGAGGAGGAGGAGGAGGAGAATATAAAATCAACAAGGCAAATAAAAAAGGAAACAGTGGGTTTAAGCACCAACAAGTCAATAGTTCCACTGAGTCTAAGTAACTGTATTTTAAAAACAAATATTTTGGGGGCAGTAGCTCAGTGGACAGCATATGCTCAAGGCCTGTTCTAGTTTCATTTGGTTGCTGTGATAAAAACACTCTACCCAATAGCAGTGTGGGGAAGTGAAAGTTTGCAGGTTTACTTCCTTTTACAGTTCTAGGTCACAGTCTGACTTGGAGGGAAATCAGGAAGGAACTCAAGACAGGAACCAGGAGGCAGGAACTATGGATGAACACTGCTTGCTAGCTTGTTCTTGGTTTGCTCTGCGGGCTTTCGTATGCAGACTAGACCCACCTGCCTAGGTAAGACACTGCCCACGGTGGGCGGGACCTGCCAATATCAATCAAGACAATCTCTCACAGGCATTGCTACAGGCCAATCTGATGGAGACAATTCTCATCTGAGGTCCCTCTTCACAGCTGACTCTAGTTTGTGTCAAATTGACAATAAAAAACTGAGCCCTAGGTTCTAGCCCCTGAACTAAAATTCACTCTTAATTAATTAATTCTTAGACCAGCTAAAAACAAGGCGTGATGCAGCTTCAGCATTAAAATGGAAGAACAGGGAAAATACACAAAGAGATACTAAGAGAAAAGGTGCTAACATCACAGAGACCACCCTGAAAGCAAACACTTGCCAGAGATAAGGAGAGCTATTTCACGACAGTGAAGGGCGGGTTCACTGTGAAGATGTAGTGACTAGTTTAATTCTGTGTATTCAACACGACCTCAGAATGCCTGAAGCAAAAGTTTGCAGGCCAAAAAGGCAAAACACAACATGTAAGCGTGAGGTCATAGTGCAATACTTTCAGTGACTGATAAAAATGAACAGAGAAAAATTCAGACAAGGGCCCAGGCAACCTGGACAGTATAGTTAACAGTGTCAGTCCGAGCCTGTAGCAAGAAACAAGATTTGGAGAGAGATTCTAAGTGCCTCTGCTTTTCCGTTCTGAGGTATAACTTGATTGTGCCCACTGTTCTCCACACATTTTCTAGAACCTGCACACTGGTTGCTTTTTGAGTTTTCATGCTATTGAAAGGTAAGCCACCTTCAGTTTTCTCTCTCATTATCTAAGTGAACAGTTTGGTGGTTTGAGGGTCAGTTTTGCCAACCTGACACAATCTACAGTCCTCCCTCCCCCGGGAGGAGAGCCTCAGCGAGGGATTGTCTACATGAAGCTGGCCTGTTGGCATGCCTGTGAAGGATTCTGTCTTACGTGGAGGGAAGGAGGAAGGCCCAGCCCAGGGTGGACAGTGGATCCCAGACTGTACAAGTGCAGATGGGGCCGAGCCTGACAAGCATGTGTGCACTCACTTCTCTCTCTCTGTTCTTGCCACTGCTTCAAGTCCTTGCCTTGGTTTTCAGAATGATGGTATAACCTGAAATTCTGAGCTAAATGAACACCTTCTCTTTTAAAAGGTTTTTTTTTGGGGGGGGTGGTCAGGCTACTTTATCAAAGCAGTGGAAACAAAGCTAGAGCTGGTGGCATTCGGTATCTGTGCGTTGTAGCACATCATCCGCCTACAGAGCTATTTCTAATCTTCCAAGAATGAAATTCTAAGCCTATGAAAAACACACAAACAAATCCTTGTCTCTCTGCCCAGCCCCCCGGCAGCCACTGTTCTACTCTGGGACTACGTTTTGACTCCGTTTCTCCTTGCTGACTATTGGGATTGCTTGTGCATACATGGGCCTTCCTGCACATGCAGGATTTGCTCTGCTGTAGAGAAAACAGGGTTGTGGAAGGAAAGAGAAAAGACAATGCACACAGTGAGGTTTGGTCCTGGGCCTCCTATGCTGATGCTTGGCAGCCACACCAAAGATCTACCCAATTCTCCCTCATCCCCAGGTGGTTTGCAGGCTACTTTCACATTCTAGACCCACATTCTAGCTTCCCAGCCTGGCAGCTTACTGTTTGCTATTCCTCATGAGCTGGTAACTCTTTAAATCTATAGACTTCAGATCCATTTTAGGTTTACAGAAACATTTAAAGAGAAAAAAATGGAATTTTGACATGCTCCCTTGCCCTCGGACTCGGTTGCTCTATTGCTACAGCGTTCATTGAACACATTGTTGGCCACAGTTTCAGTCAGGGTTCGTCTTTGGTTCTGTGCATTCTGGGTAAACGTATAACAACATGCACCCACTATCACTGCATCTACAGGGTGGCTTCCCTGCCCTAAACCTCCACCATGTGCCACTGTGCCCCCCTCTCTTCATCGCCACCAAACACAAAGCAATAATCTTTGCACTGTCTCCATAGTTTCGTCTTTTCCAGAAGGTCTTTCGATAGCAATTATATAGCCTGTGGTTTTGTCAGTCACTTAATAACATGAATTAAGCTTCCATGTCTTTTCATAAGTTGATGGCATCCTTTATTTATTTATTTTTAACTGCACAATAATACTCTAAATCAGTGGTTCTCATCCTGTGGGTCACAACCATCGGAAAACACATATTTCTAATGGTCATAGGTACCTCTAGCCATAAGTTTATTTTTATTGCTACTTTATAACTGTAATTTTGCTACTAAGTGGAGTCTCAGTTCCTAAGACCGTTGGAAATATGTGTTTCCTGATGGTCATGACCTACAGGTTGAGAACTGCTGCTCTAAAGAAATAAACTATATAAGCTGGTAGCTGGCAGGAGAAGTTCCTCCCAGCTTGTCTCCTCAATGCACCTTCTGGTCGCCTCACTGTCTCCTGTGAGGTGAGCTTCTGCCATTACACATGAGTCACCTCACCCTCTGGCAACATTTTATTTTGTCCTGATATTAACAGAGATAAGCCGGCTGTCTTCTGGTTAGTGTCTACACGCTGTACATGATATATCGTTCTTATTACTTCAGTTTCACCCTTTCTGTAGTTGATACAGATTAGCCAACCAATGGTAGGTCCCAATTCCCTAATGTTAAACCAATCCTTTATTTTTGAAAAATACCCAAAACTTTTTTTTTTTTTTTTTTGGTTTTTCAAAACAGGGTTTCCCTGTGTAGCCCTGGCTATTTTGGAACTCACTATGTACACAAGGATGACTTGAACTAGGAGATCCCCGGGCCTCTGCCTCCTTCCTGAGTGCTGGGATTAAAGGCGTGAGTCATCACCACCCAGCCAGACCAAAACTCTTGGCTGCGATGAAGCATCATCTGCCTCCCTGTATTCTGGTTGCTATTGCTCTCTGCAGAAGGCAGCAATCAAGTGACGTGGATGAGGTAGCGCTCTACAATGGGAAAAATTCTAGCCAGCCTGAGTGTAACCCTCTGCTACTCATGTCCCCAACCAATGGGGTGGCTCTTCCCCAACACACAATAGAAGAGAAGTGTAGGGACCCAGACATTTTCACCTGGTGTAGTATCTCTGGTAGACCATGTATGAACCAGTTGTGTCCCTTGGGAGTGGACAGAGATCTGCCACAGCTATTTGACTCCCTTCAGACCCAGAATGTTCCTTTCCTTTCTACCTACAGATGTTGGTCCTTAATAAACCCTGCAAACCAAACTCCAGCTCAGCGTTTACTTCTGAGGAACCAGCAGCAGAGCCTGGGGCCACGGATGACAGCCTGGGCCACAGCAGTGCAGTCCCGGGGCCCACAGGTGGCTTAGTGATCTGCTGCCAGCATGTTGAAAACATAAAGTTTTATGGCCTCATAAACAAATGGGAAGAAATGTAAGTCGGGGAAATCCCATGATCAACCACGTTAATTAAACACTTGTTGTGTTGTATAAGTGATAATTAAATGATATAATTTTTAATTTATGCTATTGCTCATATAATGTTTTTATCCTTACTATATTTTATAAGTCAAAAACGTGTGTGGTTGTGGTATATGTATGTAGGGGAGTGTGTGTGTGTGTGTGTGTGTGTGTGTGTGTTATGTAGATAGGTGTGTGTGTGTGTGTTATGTATATAGGTGTGTGTGTGTGTTATGTATATAGGTGTGTGTGTGTGTGAGTGTGTGTGTGTGTTATGTATATAGGTGTGTGTGTGTTATGTATATAGGTGTGTGTGTGTGAGTGTGTGTGTGTGTGTTATGTATATAGGTGTGTGTGTGTGTGAGTGTGTGTGTGTGTGTTATGTATATAGGTGTGTGTGTGTGTGTTATGTATATAGGTGTGTGTGTGAGTGTGTGTGTGTGTTATGTATATAGGTGTGTGTGTGTTATGTATATAGGTGTGTGTGTGTTATGTATATAGGTGTGTGTGTGTGTGTTATGTAGATAGGGGTGTGTGTGTGTGTGTTATGTATATAGGTGTGTGTGTGTGTTATGTAGATAGGGGTGTGTGTGTGTTCTGTATCTCGGTGGTGTGTGTGGTGTGTTTGTCTATAGGTGTGTGTGTGTTGTATATAGGTGTGTGTGTGTTTGTCTATAGGTGTGTGTGTGTGTGTTCTGTCGATAGGGGTGTGGTGTGTGTGATGTCTCTGTGTGTGTGTGTGTTATGTCTAGGGGGTGTGTGTGTGTGTTATGTCTCTCGGTGTGTGTGTGTGTGTTGTAGCTCGGGGTGTGTGTGTGTGAGAGTGTGTGTGTGTGTGTGTGTTATGTACATAGGTGTGTGTGTGTGTTATGTATATAGGTGTGTGTGTGTGTGTGTGAGTGTGTGAGTGTGAAGGCTTCAGTTGATGTCATGTGGCTTCCTCAATCACTGTACATCTTGCTTGTGAGACAGAGTCTCTCACTCGTTGGTTTGCTGTACTGGCTGGCCATCAAACACTGGAGACCCTGCTGCCTCCACCTCCCCAGTGCTGAGACCACAGGTGCTCACTGCTAGATTTTCTGTGGAGTCTAGGGATCCAAACTCAAGCATTTTCCCAACCATGTTGTCTCCTTAGCCTGGGGAAATTAAGGGAATAGCTTTATATTCTAGTTTTGTGATTCTCCATTTTGTTTTATTTCGTTGTGTTTTGCTTGTGACAGCATATAATGTACCATATCCCCTTTGCCTTAAACCCAAAATATTCATGGCTCAGCCACCATGCTTGGTTTGTTTTACTGATGTCAATGACACTTTGTGGGGCTGAGAGACTGACACATTTTCATTTTGCACGAGTTGTGAAATTTATATTATTAATTAATTATAACCCTGGAGTACAAGTATATTAATTTGGTTAATTCAAGAGTGCCCAGAAGAGAAGAACACTTGCCCTATCCTCTTTTTCATAAACCTTAGCATGAGTGGATTTCAGGTAGTTCTATGAAGGGTTTTTACATGTGTAAGACACTCCTAGGGAAGGCACACAACACAAGTGAAGACCATTGAGAGGGGAAATAGTGATGAAATTGGGGCAGAGTCCTAAAGGCAAATGCCAGATTGTGTCCACTTAGACTCTGTTACGTTCTGTCCCTGGGAAGGATGTAAATCATACAGCTGGCTATTTAAAACTGAGAGCAAAGCCCACAGCCCAAGTGTAAAAAAACTAAAACTTCATATGTTGCTGATACGAGGCATTAAACATTCCCTTATACCCAGAAGTGTGCTGACTCCATACACACATTTTAATTCTTGCTTACATTTAATATCTTGCTTACAACTGACTCTGGGTGGCTCAGCTCTAGAGAACCAGAATTGCTGGTTTATGTCTGGGGCTCTCCTGAGAAGTGTCAATTTCTCAGAATTTTAAAGAGAGGAAAATGATGTGGAGTTAATTAAAGTGTGCCAAGCCAGTCATTTTCCACAGGGTGTAGAACTAATGTGTCATTAGGAGATCAGCAAAGGCCAGAACACGTATAAGCTGTTGGTAAATCCAATGCATGACTCTGCAGAGCTTTTGGAAACACAACTTACTCTTAAAAAAAAAAAAAAAAAAAAAAAAAAAAAAAGGCCTTGTTTGCGTGTGAGAATAACATCCACAGTTAAGAATCTTCTAGCCAAAGACAGCAGAATAAATCAAGACAGTTTTTCCTAAACATAGATGAGATTAGATGGTACATCTAGGGCCATACCACCCTGAGTTCATCCAGTCTCCATACTATCTTGGAAGCTAAGCAAGGTCAGACTGGGCCAGTCCTTGGATGGGAGAAAGTACTTGTCAGATAAGAGAGATTTTAAAAAAAAAAAAAAAAAAAAAAAAAAAAAAAAAAAAAAAACAACCAAAGAGACCACAGAATGGACAAGACCCATGATCCCCAGTGTGCATGCTCTCTGTCTGTCTGTCTGTCCATCCGTCCGTCCGTCCATCCCCCTCTCTCTCTCTCTCTCTCTCTCTCTCTCTCTCCCCGCCTCTTTCACTGTAAACAAATATTGAACACCACTTAGTATTTATTTTCACATCCACACTGATTAGTGACTCTAAAACTACCTTCTATGTATTCTTAGATTAAATAAATAACTAAATCAAGAAGAGTAAAAGGCATGTTTCTTGTTAGAGAAAGGAACTACTGAGGTGAAAATAGCCACAGGGTGCTCATTTTTTAAAAAAGATTGATTTAGTATGTATACAATGTTGCGTTTTGCACGTACAACTGCACACCAGAAGAGGGCACCAGATCTTATTATAGATGATGTGCTCGCTGGGCATTGAACTCAGGACCTCTGGAAGAGCAGCCAGTGCTCTTTACCTCTGAGCCATCTCTCTCCAGCCCAACTTGAACTCACATAGCAAAGTATTTTTATGGCTAAACTATATTTTATTTCTTCACTCTGATAAGCATAAAATGAACTCGCATTTAATTTTGATTTTGATTTTTTAATGCTGCATAACAATATTTCATTTGTTTCATATTTCTTTATTTATTATTGCTTGTTACTGCTTTTTTTACACTTTATTTGCTGAAAGTGAGAGGGCACTTTTGTGGCCTATTTCTTTTTCCTCTGTAGGCTGCCTTAAGCTTACTAAATCTGGAACAATCAAGCAAGCTGAAGGAAAGGGCGAGGTCAGAATCGCTCTGAGGCGGGAAGAAAAGATTGTATTGTTAACAGTGCCTTATAGTGGGTCATCAACTGGTTGTACAATTATGTTTTGCTCTTAATTAGTTGTGCTTAAGGCTGAATTAAATCTGGATGGCCCCTTCTTAAAGGCACTCATTGGCGGACATGCAGTCGTGGAAAACATGGAGAATATTCTCAGTGTCCGCCGCGCAGGTAAAGTGGGGGTAGCAGAAGTGGTGCCCGGCTCCTCCAGCAGTGCTGATTCTGAGAAACTGGTTCCGGATAAAGTAGCTAACCCAGCGAGTGCGTAGGTCCCCGCCAGGTTCACGAGTTGTATCCTCAGGAGGAGCATGGCGGCCAAACTCTGCATAGTCCTCAGTCCTTGATTTCCCAGTGAGGACTTTCTCAGAGAGCAGGTCTTGCTGGAAGCGGACCACAGAGATGGTACGCAGCCATCCGCGACGTTCTTGAAGAGGTTCCGAGCCTCCTGGAGGCAGACAGGCTGGTTGTCCTCCCGGATGACCATGTTGTAGCTGCTGCCGGTCACCAGGAAGATGGTGGCGGTCACCCCGCTGAAGCGGTGGGTCCACATGCAGCATTTTCAGCAGGATCGCCCGCTTCGAACAAGTGTGAGTTGACTTTGCCCACCTGGAAGTTCTCAGACATTACACAGATCAGGATGCGGAAGCAACGCAGGTCCTGGTCGCTTGTCACATGATCATTTTGACCGTGTCCCGGGAGTATTAGGCTCGTGCAGCTGGTGCTCACCGGAGCTCACAGCAGGTACGCACTCCCTAGCCCTGCCACAGAGCCTTGGCATGCCAGCATGTCACCGTTCTCTACGTTCATCGTGCTCAGAATGTTGTGCACTCGGAACTGGTTCTCAGGGTTAGCCAGCTCCACAGAGGGCACCAGGTTGCTCTCATAGAGGCCACAGTGGTTTCAAAGGCCTTCTTCAGGTTTTTGGTTTTGGTTTGTTTTCTGTTTTTTGTTTGTTTTGTTTTGTTTTTTGATGCCCTGAACTTCGGTGGCCTTCTTAGTATCTCCATTAAATCCAATAACAAGCAGAATTCCCGTTTGCTTCACTGTTCCCCCTTTACCAGACTCTCCAGCAGCAGGCAGTGCGTGGCCTCCTCCTCCTTATGCTGGTCCTTGGCCTAAACGTCGCAGAAGCAGCCCACGCAGGGGCGGAGTGGGACGAGGCGGGGCCATGCTGCCGGTGGCTGGGCAGCAGGACACGGAGGGCAACCTCAGACAAGGAGATCTCCGGGAGGGTGGCTGCTTGGATCAAGGTAAGACTGCTCAGAGGAGAACAGGAGCCTAGTGAGCGGTCCTTGCCGCCACCTGCTGGCAGCGGGAAGAAGGTGGAAGGGGAGGGGAGGCGGAGGCGATGTCAAAGAGGTGAGGGAACCCTGCGACAGCAACCGGCCAGGATGGAATGCACAGCGGGGTCACGTACTGACCCCACCCGCGGCTCAGCAAGGGTACAGCAGGCGGCCCCCGTGGTGGTGAAAACCCTTCTCACATACCTAAATTTTTATGATTTACTTAACGAATGCAAGAACTATCCCGATGATAAAGCTGGCCCAGAGCCACAAACTGGTTGACACCGAAAAGAGCAAGAAAACTAGTAAGATCTGGCTGGGGATTTCTAAATTTGGTTTTCGTTGAGTTTTTTTCCATTTTCATTATTTTTCTTTTTAAGCTACTTGCATCTGTACTGGACTAAAAAAAAAAAAAGTCTGCGTGTTAAAATGTGATTTTACAGACTCTATGGTGAATAGCAAACCAAACAAAGGCAATTACCCGTTCTGCTGGAGAATGAAAGCATCCTTGGCTGAGCCGGCTTACTGGACACTGTCTACACACAGGGCAGAGTTCCGTCTGCCTGAGGGCCAGGGAAAGTGCATAACGGCTCAGACCCAGGTATCTCCGTGAAAGAGACAATGAATGGTTCCTCAAGAAACAGTTCATCCTAGAGCAGGCAACAGAACATGTGTAAGAAGAACCTGGAACATCTTTTCTGCTCTCCATGAATGACGAGGACATCACAGGAGGGCAGAGGACGTGGCTTGAAGGGACAGACCCTGGCAAAACCCGGGCCAAGGCGAGCATCAAACTAAATAATAATAGTGATGCATTCTAAGCCGTGAGTAAAGTGAGACTCCGTGTGTCCTTGCCTGAATAAATGGCTGGGAGGAGACCAGCTCTTTCTAGCCAGGAGAGGCCATCCAGCAAAGGAAGAGGACATCATTTAAAATTTAAAACACAAATGTATAACAGTCAGACAAGAAGCACTGATAAAGGCTGTTGCTGGGTGTCCACCAGACAAGACTACTTGGACATAGGTTTAAGAAAGTCTTTATTGGGCTGGAGAGATGGCTCAGTGGTTAAGAGTGCCGCCTGTCCTTCCAAAGGTCCTGAGTTCAATTCCCAGCAACCACATGGTGGTTCACAACCATCTGTAATGTGATCTGATGTCCTCTTCTGGCCTGAAGGTGTACATGGAGGCAGAACACTGTATACATAATAATAAATGAATAAATCTTTAAAAAAGAAAGAAAGAAAGTCTTTGTTGAGCTGTTGATGACTACAGTAGGTTTTCAGGGTGAGCTTGTAAGCGCAAAAACCATGTCCTTTGCTGACATACTTCAGTTAGCAAGAACAGTTAGCCGGAAGCAGAACCACAGAAGAAAACAAACAAACAAAGTTAGTACATATAGAGTTCCCATAACTGTGGGCTTTGATGGATAGGCCTTTGTTTTAGTTTTGGAACGTGGTGCTGTCTATGTGTCGAGTTTTACAACCTGAATGGCACTTCCACCATGGATTCAGTCAGTCGAGCTAAGGTCTCAGGACCCTGTTACAAATGCTAAAACTAAAGGTGAAAGTTTGATGAGGAAAAGAATGTGGTGTCAAAGTACTTCCCAGCCAATGATTGGTTAATCACAAAGCAGGGAATAACTTAACAGTGGAGAAACTGGCAGCCCCTGCCCTGCCTCAGTGACCAAAATTAGCATCACCAGAAATGACACAAATCGATGTTGCACGCCTCCTTAAAGTAATGTCCTACAAAGGGCACGCTGCTCCTGTGATGCTATTGCAAAAAAAAAAAAAAAAAAAAAAATCATATCACAATTTCATTCAAAAAGCAGAGAAACCCAAACTGAATATGTTGTATCAACCATACCCCATGTTTCTTAAAAATGCCATGGTCATGAGAGATAATGCAAGCCAAGAAACCTCGGTGGCTTAAAGAAGACTTAAAAGATCCGACATTCAAATGCAGTCTATGTGCCTGTGTTGGGCCATTTACCAGAGAATTACCACAGCTGTAGAAGAAATTAATGAAATGAAAATATAAAACATGCATTAGACGATAGCAATGTGTCAATGTTATGCAGCCTATCTGTAATACGCCCTCCACTATTTTAAGGGTAAACTGCCTAATGTCTGCAACCCATTCTCAGGTGTTCTAGAAACAAGGACGGACAAAGAGGCACAAATATGCAGATAACAGTGACATACGTATATTATACGCATATAATAATAGGTAATTAAATAGATGGCAAAGATACAGTAGATAGATCTATACAGTAGAATAAAGCAAAAAAAAAAAAAAGCTAACAAAAAGTAAGCAGTTGGTAAAATCTGAGCAACTGATGTACATGTAGGAGGGAGGGTTGGTACTATTTTTCCATAAGTTTGGAAGTTATTATACAAGTGTGTTTTCATTATAATGAAATGCCTGAGGCTAACTTTAGGGAAAAGAGCTTGTTTGGGCTCATAGTTCTGAAAGTGTAAAGCCTAGAGGACCCACCTTGTATGGATGACCTTCTCTTGAGAGCTTGAATGTGTAAGTGTGTGTGTGTGTGTGTGTGTGTGTGTGTGTGTGTGTGTGTGTGTGTGTTTGTGCGCGCGCGCACATGCGCGTGTGCACCTGCTCTCTCTTTTTAAGGCCACTGGAATTCAATCATGGGATCAGCCCTAATCACCACTTAATCCCAACAGTCTCATCTCTAAACAGCACAGGGGATGAAGTTCTCAGCATCTTAATGTCTTGTGGTAAGGATTACGCCATCGTGTTTTCAGCCTGCAGGTCACTCACATCACACGCAAACCACAGCCTTTGTCAAGAGAAAAGTCCTCCAAGAAAACCACAGAAAGCCTGGGTCAGCCTCCATCACAGCCTAAGCTGGGTCTTAGACAACTGCTTTGGCAGCACCCACCTAGGAGCAGCAGTCCACAATTCCCAATCGGGGAACAAGTATTGGGTCACTGTCCTCCCTTTTGGGACACTAGATAGAAAAGGGCAAGAGTGGCAAAAAGCCCCCACCACACACGGTCCATGAAAGAGGGAGGAATAGCCCCAAGTCACAGCAGAGTCACCCACACCCACTAACACTAATGGAGAAAGATCTTGCCTCTTCTGGTCCCTGATGCTCTAAATTACAGGATCTGCCTGTCCACTGAGTTTAGGACTCCCTGAGGAAGTATGGGGACACGGCAAATGGGAACCAGATCTTCAGCTGACAGCCACAGGTGACCCAGCATGTTCTCAGGAAGGAAAGAAAATACTCTCAAAGGTTAAACCTCTAGGTCCAAAACCACAGACGGTCGGGAGGAAAGGAGACTGCACTAAAAGGTGCAGAACATGCTAGAAAGGACTTTAACCTAACAAGGATAATGTGATCACAGCAAGAGAGGTAGTGACTGATGTTTTAAAAACAAAAAAAAACAAAAAACAGTCACCGGGGGAAATGTGGTCATAAGACTCCACCATAAACTGAGGAGCAATTGCTATTTGATAGCTTCTGGGAGAGGGACGGTCGGTCCTTTTTAGTGATATGACCCCTGGGAGGCTGGGAGGCAGACAACACACCAGCACCCCCAAATGTCAGTGTTGGATGAGAAGGGATGGAGAAGGTGGTAATGAGAGGAGTTGGGAGATGGAAGGTAAATGTGGTCAAACACATTGTATAAAATTCTCAAAGAATTAATAAAATTCTATTAAAATCTTTTTTTTAAAGAAAAAAAAAACAAGAGATAAAAGATTGGGTCTCTAGACATTCTGTCAGGGATGAGGGATGGTATTGTAAGGTCCCATCCTGAGTATTTGCAGGCAATCAATGGTCGTTGGGGAAGAGAGAGAAAATCATTTTCTTCAGTGGTATAACCACCAGTAAGATGCGCCAATAGGTGATAAATAAGCAATCTTTTGCCCTTTCTTCTGTTAGTAGCCTTAATTATAGTCCTTAGTTCTCCCCAAAGGAAGGGAAAGTTCTGAAGGAATGGGGACCTAACTGGAAAGAGGGGGACCAACAGACAGAGTAAGAGGGGACCAGAGAAGGTAACCAGGGGTTAATATGATCAAAATGCACTGAATACATGCATGAAAATGTCCTAATAAAGCCATGGTGCATAGCTACATGTGCACAGTGAAACCTTTTAAACAGGAAATACTAAAATATAGAGAGGGCCAGTGGGGAGTGATGACCCTGGGCCTGCCGGACATCCGACACTGCGTAAATTCATTTAGCTTCAGCCACCTGCAGCAGTGGACCCCAAAGGTGACCTGAGTGTCACCCCAACATCCCACGAAGAAATCTTCCCTCCACTCCCTTCCCTGGGAACTTGCTCCACAGCCATGTCCTGAGTGATGTGCCTGAGAACCAGCCCCCGGAGCATAGGGGAAATTAGTGCTCCGCCTTCCAGGCTCTGTAAGACATCCACCCTTCTGCTGCTTTCTCATGGCTGCTGGAACAGACGGAGTGGCTCAAGGGGTAAGGGCTCCAGTCACTCTCACTGGGTTAAGCTTAGAGTTCCTCCTGCATACAGGAGAAGTTCGTGAACTCGCCATTGCTGGTGTTCAGACACTGGCGTCCCATCCCTTGCTTCTGTTGCCCTGTCACTTCCCACCCAGACCTCCTGCCTCCCTCATAAGGACCTTTGTGGTGACACTGGGTCCACCTGAGCAGCCAGGGAGTCTCTCCCCATCTCAAGATCCTTGGCATCACTTCTTCACAGTCCCTCTTACCCTAGAAAGTAACACAGTCGGGGTTCGGAAGATTAGAGTGTGGCCATCTTCAGGAAGCTTACTCAGCCTACCACAGTCACCAAGCCTTGCCAGCCAGGATAAACCTAAAAGCAAAGTGTTGTTAGAGTCAGATTCCTTCTGTTCGTGTTATAAAATAGAGGTAAATAGACAGATAGATAATAGGTGATAGGTAGATAGATAATAGATTATAGACAGATAAGAGATATATAGATTATACATAGATAATAGATTGATTATATATAGAAAGATCTGCTATGACAGACAGATAATTGGTAAGTACGTGAATAATAGATAGACAGACAGATACCACATATTTGTGAAGGAGTCAGTTTCAGACTCCAGAGGGCTTTGAAATCAGGATATTGGGGCTGGAGAGATGGCTCAGAGGTTAAGAGTACCGTTTGTTCTTCCAGCGGTCCTGAGTTCAATTCCCAGTGACCACATGGTGTCTCACGACTATTTGTAGTGAGATCCAGTGCCTTTTTGTGGTAGGCAGGTGCACATGTGGGCAGAGTACTTTATAAATAATAAACAAATCTTTTTTAAAAATAAAAGAAATCAGGATGTCAATAAGTACACCACTGTATCGTACTAGTAGTTTTAATCACTTATGCCGAAAGGGCTTTTTAGGTATATAGGTCCTTTTGCATTGCTGAACTAAATGTTTCTTTCCTTAAAAGAACATTACTAAATTTGGCCACATGGTGGAGCCAATGAACCATCAAAGAGGCCTTCACAGCCGCCATTTTGCCCTCGCTTTCTGACTAGTTGTGACATTACCTACCCTGGATAAAGACGATTTGCATTTGTTCAGGGACTCTCAGTGGGCCTTACACTTTTCTGTATGCAAAGAAACCAACTGAGCTCCACATAAAAGTGAGGAAAGATGTTCTCTCCTGACAGCTGTCCACATGACAGAAAAAAGATGAGAGTGCTGAGTGTCATTGTGAGTGAACATAAGCTGGGGGAAGACGCAGAGCATCAGCTTATCCCTGAACTATAAGTTCTGGTTGATATGAGAATTTGAAGATGAAGACTAAAGAAATCTTTGGGGAGTCTGTTTCAGATTAGACTGCCCATTCACACAGGGGGCAGATTCTTCCTCTTTTCCTGGGAGCAGTTTTGGAGCCAACTAGAAGATCATGGAAGCCAGGTAAACCCTAGCAACTAACTATCTTGGCTTCTTGAGAATACTATGTGGATGGGATGCCTAGGGTGGTGATGGGAGTTTTGAAGAAAAAGGATTCAATGGCATGCTTCAGTGTGGTAAGACAGACTATTCTGGATCATCATAATAGGTAAAGGAACCACGGCAATGGGATTTGGGTTCAAGAAAGCTAGTGACCAAGTAGAAGGTTACACCCAACGGGCAGGGGTGGATCAGTAAGTGGAAGCCTCAGGGTAAGGGGACTGTATTAACCCAGTTATTTATAACTCAGGTACCAGTGTCATTGCTGAGGGCAAGTCCTTGGCAAAAAGCAACCCCTGGGAGGATGGGTTTGTTTTGCCCATGGTTTGAGAGGGTACACTATTTTATCCTTGTGCGGAGACATGGCGGACTGTGGCTGGCATGCTTTAGGATCTGGGCAGACTGGCAAGTGAGAATGGGCAAGGCTGGTGCTCAGTGGCCTGTCTCCTGTCTCCTGTCATCTCCTGTCTCCTGTCTCCTGTCTGTCTGTCTCCTGTCTCCTGTCTTCTGTCTCTGTGGATATCTCAAGCTTCAGCTCACAAATGGTGTCACCTACGGTAGGGCAAATGCTCCCTCCTCATTTGAACCACTCTAGAAACACTCTAGTAAGACACACCCAACCAAAGACACGCCTCATCCCCGCCCTGCACATTTCTTTTCTCTCTCTTTCTTTCTTGTGTGTGTTTCTCTGTGTAGCCTTGGCTGCCCTGGACTCACTCTGTAAACCAGGTTGGTCTCGAACTCAGCGATTCACCTGCCTCTGCCTCCTGAGTGCTGGGATTAAAGGCATGTGCCACCACCACTTGGCTGCCCTATGTGTTTCTTAATTCAATCAAGTTGACAATCAAAGCTAGCCACCATACCCGTCTAACAGAATTTTTGATGAATTCAAGTCAAGTGATTAGACCTCACCCAAAGGATAGTGGAGAGTCAGGGACCCCATTAGATACTAATGCTGAACAGAGTGAAGATGGAGGGATTCTTTCTTTGTGTGTGTGTGTGTGTGTGTGTGTGTGTGTGTGTGTGTGTGTGTGTGTGTCACAGGACAATTCGAAAGAATCTGTTCCCTTCTTCCACCATGTTGCTCCAGGACAGTGGTTTTCAACCTATAGGTTACGACCCCTCTGGGAGTTGCAAGTACCTTTTACAGGGGTTGCATATCAGATATTTATATTATGATTCATTAACAGTAGCAGGATTACAGTTATGAAGTAGCAACAAAAATAAGTTTATGGTTGGGGGTCACCACACTTGAGGAACTGTATACAAGGGTCACAGCATTAGGAAGGTTGAGAACCACTGCTCCAGGCACTGAGCTGAAGTTGTCAGGCATAGCAGCGAGCACCTTTAAGGTCTTGCTGGCCTGAGGACAGGCACATTCTTGACCAGGTTACTTAGAGGCCAGAGCTGAGGTAGACAGGGGTCAGGTGGTGTAAGACCACATAAGGGCAGTAGGTGTGCGGACCTGTGGCAGTGTGATAAGTGTGGCAGAAGAGGGATCACAATAGATCCACGGCATGCCAAGGGCAGGGAAGAGGCATCTCTGTGGCAAAGCTCTGGTCAGGAATCATCTCCCACATGCCCAGCCAGGCTGATCACCCTCCCACCCCGCAGACCTGGGAAGGACTTGGTTTACATCTTGTAAAGAGGTATGGTACATCAGTACCCATCTTAAATGCAGGACATGAGCCAGTAGCAGCCCATCCCAGCCAACATCAGTGGCACTGACATAGAGATGCCAACAGTCTTTGCCTTAGGAAAGCTCCATGCCTCTCTCTTCCATTCAATAAACCTTGTAGAGAACGTTCCAAGTGCCAGGCACTCTGCCAAAACCATAGGCGTCCACAAGAAGGACAAAGGCTCATAGTGCATAGTACAGTAAAGCTAGAAGTCAATGCAAGAGTAATTAGAAAAACTAAACAGTGATATGAGAGCAAGACAGCACTTTCAACAAACAATGAACCTTTGAAGAAATCAATAGAGACTAGTCCCAGAGCTTGAAAGCCCCAAGCCAGAGATCAGCAGAGTAGACCATCCCCTAGAGCCATCTATATGCTGCAAGGTCCACTGCTGACATCAGAGAACTCTGAGGCACCAGCAGAACACTCCGTATCACCGGCTGCATCTCTCCAGTAGTTAATGACTGCATGGAGGGCTTTGAGAGCATGAAGCTGCGCAGGCTCTCCCATGTAGTTGCTTCCTCCACTCTCAATGCACTTGAGAGACACTTGGCTAGAGCATCACCCATGCCAGGGGGTACAAACTGGGGAGACTTGG
The DNA here is from genome assembly GCF_903995435.1 of Acomys russatus. NCBI lineage: Eukaryota > Metazoa > Chordata > Mammalia > Rodentia > Muridae > Acomys > Acomys russatus. The sequence continues at coordinate 76,943,095 of NC_067142.1, read as the reverse complement.
AAGAGTAGAAGAACCTGTTTGGCCCACAGACTACAAAGCCAAGGGTAGCTAGCCAGTAAAGCTCCATGGATACAAAGAAGGGAGCAACTGATGTTAAGATAGCTCTGACAAACACCAGACAGGCTTACAAGTATTTCGAGTTTATCTTATTGGGGTTTTGTTTTGTATTTCTCCTTCTTACATTTGTTCTTAGTTACCTTTCTATTGCTGTGAAGAGATACTACACCCAAAGCAATTTATAGAAGAAAGCGGTTTTTTTTGTTTTGTTTTGTTTTGTTTTGTTTTGGGGGCTTTCAGATCCATGACCATCATGGCAGGAAGCATGGCAGCAGGCAAGCATGCTGCTGAAGCATTAGCCAAGAGTTTACATCCTTAACCAAAAGTAGGAGGGAGAGAGAGAGCCAACCAGGAATGGCAAGGGCTTTTGAAATCACCCTGAGTGGCACACCTCCTCTAACAAGGCCACAGCTCCTAATCCTTCCCAAAAAGTGCCACCAACAGGGACCAAACATTCAAATTCATGAATCTATAAGGGTCATTCTCATTCAAGTCACCAAATTATGCTACCCGGCCCTATTATAACGCAAAATGTATCTAGTTCAACTTCAAAAGTCCCCATAGTCTTCCACAGTTGCAACATAGTTTAAAAATCCAAAGTCTCCTTTGAGACTCAAAGCAATCTCTTAATTGTCATCCCATGCAAAATGGAAATCAAATTATGCACTTCCAACATAGAGTGGCACTGATTGTACATTACCATTCCAAAAGAGAGAAGATGGGCATAGTAAGGAAATGCTGGACCAAAGCAAGCCTGAGACCCAGCAGGGAAAACTCCACATCGTGTAATTCCATGTCTGATGCCAAAGGGCTCAGATGGCTCTCCCCTTCTGGCTTTGCCGACTGCAACACACCACTCTCTCTTGGGCTGATTCCACTCCCTGTCTGCAGCTCTCCCTGGCAGATAACCCACAACTCTGGCATTTCCAACATTTTGGGGTCTCCAACACAATCCAGGCTTCACTTTTACAACATAAAAGCATCAGATGGGTCCTGATACAATACTCCATTTTCAACTATGGACAGGTCACCCAAACTACACCATAGATGCAATGGGCTTGAATGACATCTACAGAATATTTCTTCAAATGGATATGGAATACACATTCTTCTCAACCCACGCAACATTTCCTAAAATAGACCACATCCAAGGGTACCATATAAGTTTTAACAAATACGAAAGAACCTAATACTTTTTTTTATATATAACAAATAAATAGCATGAGAAACCACAGTAACAGCATAAGTGCTTGGAGACTGAAGAATACACTCTGAAATGGACAATGTGTCATTAAAAATATTAACAAGAATTGTTTTAAATTCTTAGGATCAAATTAAAATGAAAGCATGACTTGTCAGAACCTCAGGGAAATAGCTAAGGCAATTCCAAGAGGACAATTTATAGTCATCAGTGCTTATTTTAAGAAAATCAGAGAAGTCACAAATATATAACTAAATGAGGTATCTCTAGATTTTAGAAAAACAATACCAAGCAAAACCCAAAAGCAGTGGACAACAAGAAATAAAAATAAATGACAGCAAAAATTGATGAAATAGAAACTAAAAGAACAAATAATAGTGGTGGGGGGTTGACAACATAAACATGGTTGCCAATTAGTTAACAAATCTAACCCAAAGAAATGGAGAAGATCCAAATTAATAAAATTAGAATAAAGAGGAATATTACAATAGATCCCTGTGAAATCCAGAAGAGCATTAGGGAATATTTTAGAAACTTATATTCCAAATGAACTGGAACATCTAGAAAAAAAATGGACAAATTCCTGGACATATGTTACATACCAAAATTAAACCATGACACTAGGAACAACTTAAACAGATCCATAGCAAATGACAAGCCTGAGAATTTCCTAAGAAACTAAAGCCCAGGACTGAATGGATTCAGTGCTGAATGCTACCAAGCTCTTAAAGAAGAGGTAATAGCAACATGCCTCGAACTGTCCCATCAAACAGAACAAAAGAGACAGTACCAAACTCATCCGACAAAGCCAGCATTACGTGAAACAAAGGTCAGATAAAGACACAACACACACACACACAAAAAAAAAAAAAAAAAAAAAAAAAAAAAAAAAAAAACACTACTGGCCAATAAATGCCCTTGTTGAACAAAGATACAAAAATCCTCAGGAAAATACTTAACAGCAGTTAAGAAGATCATGCACTATGACCAAGTTAGTCTCATCCCAAGGATACAAGAATGATTCGACACAAGCCAATAAATGTAATAAAACACATGGCCATACTTAAGGGCAGAAATCACAGGTCCATCCCAGTATATGCAGAGAATGACTGTGAGGTTCAGCATCTGTAGTGGCTACTTCTATTGTTGGGATCAAACGCCTGATAAAAGCAACTGGAAGAAGAAAGGGTTTGTTTGGGTTCAGAGTTCAAGGACACAGTGCGCACAGCTGGGAAGTCATGGTAACAAGAGTGTGAGACATCACAGGCACTCACATTGCATCCGAAACCAAGAGGCAATGAGAGATGAATGCTGGGTACTTGCTCACTTTCTCCTTTTTACTCATCCTGGGACACACCAGCTTTTGGGATAGTGGTGCCATCCATATTCAAGGTGGGTCTTCTCTACTCAGGTAAACACCTTTATAGACACCACCCAGAAATGTGTTTCCACGGTGGTTCTTAAGAATGGTCTTTTGTGTATCATGTTGTCTGCAAATTGATAATTTGACATCTTCCTTTCCTGTCTGTACCTCTCTTGTCTTTTCCTCTCGTCTTTACCATTCTCATTCTGCTTTATAAGTTTTCCCTCCTTTAATATGACATTGGCTATAAGTTTGCTGTGAGTGTGGCCTTTATTATGTCAGAGCATGTGCTTCCTACTCCTTTGAGACTCTTATCATGAAAGGGTGCTAGAAAGGTTAATCCTGGCAATCATACCAAGAGTGTAGGTTGAAGAAAAGACAGCCCCTTCACAAATGGGAGCACTGGATAGCCACCGTGGAGTGATAAAACTATCTCTCACCTGACACAAAAATAAATTCAAAATAAACCAAAGACCTTGATGTAAGATGTTAAAATTTGAAACCATGGAACAAGTCATGCTTAAAGATTCAGGTATAAGCAAGGATTTTCTGAAAAGGACTCTACTAGCTCAGGGAGGAAATAATAAGAATTGTCAAATGGGGTTGAATCAACCAAAAAGGTTTCTGCACAGCAAAGTAGCCAATTAACTTGGTGAAGAGAGCCTACAGGATGGGAGACAATTGCCACCTGACAAATAATTAATATCCAGACTCTATAAAGAACACAAAAAATAAGATACAAAATCTAATCAATCAATAGACAGATTAAATGGGTAGACAGTCCCCAAGGCTGATGTAAAATGTCCAATAAACATAGAAAACATATTTGGTATCCTTAGCCAGCAGGTAAATTTACATAGACTCCATCTCACTATAGTCAGAATGGCTGTCATCAAGAAAAGAAACAATAGGCTGCTGTAAGAATATAAATTAGTGAATCCACTATGAGAATCAATCAGTGTTGAAGTTCCTTTTAAAAAAAGAAAACCTACTGTGTAATCCATCTAAATGAAGCCTAGGGAAATGTGAGCTTACAGTCGAGCCCTGAACTCCATGGTTGTCACTGCACCATTCACAGCAGCCAGATGACAGAGCTGGCCTAGGAGCGTGTCCATTAGTTGGTGGATGAACCAAGAAAATGTGCTGCCTTTACACAGGGAGTATTGTCCAGCCAGAAGGAGTGAAATTGTACTGCTTTCTGGTAAATGGCGAAGCTAGCGATCGTTGTGTTGGCAAAATAGGCTGGTCTCTCCCTTCCCCCACCCTCCTTCCTCTCTATAATAATAATAATAATAATAATAATAATAATAATAATAGTAATAATAGTAATAATAGTAATAATAATATACTATTATTATTATTATAAATGAAAGTAGGGAATACAGAACAAAGGGGAGGAAATAGAGAGGAAAGGGCATAAGAGAAGCAAGGTGGGGGGGTGACTGTTATCGAAGTCCATTATGTGACTATGTGAGGATGTGACAATGAAATCAATTGTTTTGTATAATTAATGCTTGCTAATAAAGAGTTAATTCCAAAGGAAAAAGAATAAAAGATACAGAAGGGGAACCTACAGACTAGTGGACAATTGGGCAGATATTTGTGGCACCAAGGGACGTATAAAAAGAGCGAAGGGGGCTGGAGAGGTAGCCCTGTGGTTAAGAGCACTTACTGTGCACCCACCTAAAACATAGGAGTGGTCCTGCGCACACCTGTAGCTGCAGCGCGGAGGGGGGTAGGGACAGGAGAAAACCTAGGGTTTGCTGTCTGGCTGCCTAGCTGACAAATGGGCTGAGTTCCAGGTTCAACAAAAGAGCTGGCTTCAATAGAACAAGGCAGAAAGTAGTCCAGAGAGACACCCAGTGCCCTCCTTTGGCCCCGGTGAGAGATGCATGCAGCCCTCCACACACATAAATGAAAATAATAAAAAACAATGAATAGAATTAAACTTCACAGTGCTAAGAGAACAGCTTCACTCATCCACAACTGGGCCTCCTGAGTCCACAGCTGGGGAGACTCATGGGCGAGCTCCTGTCCCAGTCCTGGTGTGACTTGCAGTTCAATTAGTTCCAAGTCTACTCTAGGCACTCCCTCTGAACATGAGTCAGGAGGCTGAGGCCTCCCTGCAGAACCTGCCCAGGACCGCTTGGGCATCAGACACACCCTCAGTCCATTCAGCCTGGGCACAGCTCTTTCCTAGGAGTTTGGAAATCCCAGCTCCTGCTGGCTGGACCCTAGCTGAGCTGTCAGCCTTCCCTGCTCAGCCACAAGCAGTGGATTAGGTGAGTGGAAAGATCCTGCCCTCCAGTTCCCCTCAGAATCTCTGCTTTTGTGAATATTGAGGAATCTGCTGTGAGTCAGGAGCTGCAGGGACACATAGCTGAGCGTGACTCAGTCCCAGGCTAGGTTCTGAAGTTCTTCCCAGAATATGCCCTTTTTTGGCCCCAGGCAGGGTTTCCCTCATCTCTCTTAGGTGCTGATGGGCAAAGCCACAAACAGCCTCCGAAGGGCGCTCCAGCTCACAGGCTGCCTCTTCAGAAAGGCTGGGTACAAGGAAAGTCTTCAAGTCCTGCATAAGGATGAAGGGGCGCCACTGAACCCCCACTCAGGGGTTAAGCTAAACTTCTGGTGAACGGATAACCCCAAGTCCGCAGAAATATCTCCTCCTTGTGTGAGGAGGGGATAGAAAGAAGGAGAAAGAAAGGAGGAAAGGGAGAAGAGGGGAGGAAAAGAGGAAGGGAGACGGGAGGGGCAAGGGAGAGGGGACAGGAAGAGAAGAAGTCTCCCCCAGCGGAAGCATCCCCATTATCCTAGCTGTGTTCACAAGCGGGGCCCCTGGGATGGGGAGTTAAAAGCACAATGCAGGAGGGTTTTGAGACAGAAAAGGTAAAGTGTCCTACACAAAGGCACAAGCGGCAGGAATGGGGCGGGTGGGGGTGCCTAAAACCCGGGGGAGACTGGAAGAGAGAAGGGTCTGCTGTCAGGAGGAGGGCGAGAGTGTCTGGCAGCCACAGAAGTGACCAGCGACACCCAGCCCTGCAGTCTGCAGCAAGACCTTTGCTTCTCCCTGTGAGTGATGCAAGCGCCCCACATCCCACATCCAGGGCGGCAGTGGCCAGCTGCAGCCGGTCTTCACAGTCCAGAGCCACAACTCCCTGGCAGCATAGTTCTGAGGAAGCAATCGAATCTCTAGAAGCCTGCATTTTCTCTTCCAAGGCGGCTCCAGCCAGTGACAGCAGCACAAGGGTTCTAGACTAGCCATTTCGGCCCAGGCAAGCAAATCTCTACAACCATCTGGGTGGCTGAGCCTTCCTCGGAGCTACACTGTATTCTAAGAGTCTGTCCTTTTTTTTTTTTTCTCCCCCACCCATCCTCTCTCTCTCTCTCTCTCTCCTCTCTCTCTCATCTCCCTCTCCTCTCTCTCTCTCTCTCTCTCTCTCTCTCTCCCTCTCTCTCCTCCTCTCTCTCGCTCTCTCTCCATCTCTCTCTCCTCTCTCTCCCTCTCCTCTCTCTCTTCCCCTCTCTCTCTCTCCCTCCTCTCTCTCTCCCTCTCCCTCTCTCTCCTCTCCTCCCTCGCTCTCTCTCCCTCCCTCCTCTCTCTCTCTCTCCCTCCCTCCCTCTCTCTCTCCTCTCCTCCTCCCTCCTCTCTCTCTCTCTCTCTCTCTCTCTCTCTCTCTCTCTCTCTCTCTCTCTCTCTCTCTCTCTCCCTCCCCTCCATTGCTCTTGTAAGATCTTCCCTGTGGTCTGAAGGCTTCCCCTACTTCCTGCTCTCTGTATTTTCACAGTTGGTACCCCCAAAGCCTCTTGCATCTTCTGTTGTTTTGTTTCTGAGACAGTATCTTCCAGGCTGGCCTCAAACTCAAAGCAACACCCCCTGCCTCGGACTCCAAAGTCTTGCGATTACAGGAGTGAATCACCGTGCCCAGCTCTCCTGTAACTCTTCCAGATTGTTTTCTGTTGCTGTGATACAAATGATAACCAAAAGCAACTTGAAGGAAGTAAAGCTCTATTTGGCTTAGAGCTCACAGTCCCGTGGAGAGAAGCCAAGGTAAGAACTCAAGGCAGAAACTGAGGAACTAGCTTGCTTCCTCTGGTCTTCTCAGCGCCCCACCCCCCTTCTCTCCTTCCCTCCCTCCCCCTCCCTCCTTCCCTCCTTCCCTCTCCTTCTCCCTCCCCCCCACCTCTGCTGTCCAGAACTCAATCTGTAGACCAGGCTGGCCTACTCACAGAAGTACACCTGCCTGAACCACAATTGCAACCACAATCTCTAACTTCCTGGGTTTTGTTTTTTGTTTTTTTCTGAAAGGAGCATTGTGCCTGGAGAACACAAATGGGTACACTTAGTTAAACATGATTCTTTGCTATAGAGCTATCAGAGTCCTTAACATATAAACAGCATATGGTTCATCAAGAGGCAAATTGAGGCCTCTAAAATCACTTGGCCATGAAATACATTACATAGCCACATGCAGACAAAGACCACCCACAAACATCTCATGAAACTTGGGTTGCTTTACAAAGTCAGATTGCAAACCCAAACAGTTGAGCTAGAACACCTCTAAAGTTCCATGCAACACTGGTTTCTGTGACGCAGATCTCCCATTGTAAAGCATCCCTGGTGAGTATGGCACAGCCAGGGCCACATTCTGCAGAGAGGAAACCCAAGCCCATCTCTGCATTGTGCCAGTAACCTGAGCTATATATGTGAGCCTTCCCCCACCTGACAGTTACCAAGCACTTGGTCAGCACTTTGGATGTCATGGTCCCTCTTTCACAGACAGAGAAACTGAGGCCTAAGAAGGTAAAGACACCGTCTCAGATCCATAGTCAAGCAAATTCTTAGTGTGGTCACTGTGACACTCTCTACTTGATGGATGGATAGATACCAAAGGGCCCATTGATGAGGGCAGGGACTAGAGGGGTATTCGAAATCAAAGCCCTAGAATAAATGAGGCTACAGCAATAATTCTATGTCACTAAGGTAGGTCAATAACAGCAAGAAAGGAACACCTGACCCCAGAGAGACCACAGGCGAAAGCAGAGGGCACTTATGAACCATGGCTTAAATATCTGTCATAGTTATGTCATGTCTTGCTCCTGCTGCCACTTGCTGCCATGCCTCCCCACCAAGATGGACCCTGATCCTTCTGCAGCCATAAGCCCCAATAAACTCCTCCTTCTGTAAGTTGCCTTGGTCATGGTGTTTTATCATGCCAACAGGAAAGAAACTGGCACATTTGGTCACTGGGAGCATATACCTTAAGGGACTATTGGGACCACAGCCTCTCCTGCCTGTCTCTCTGTCTCTTTGTCTGTCTGTCTCTGCCTGCTTTTCTCTCTCTCTCTCTCTCTCCTCGTCTCCCATCTTTCCTTTTTCTCTCTCTCTTACCCTTCTTCCTCTCTCTCTCCGCTCTTTTCTCTTTCTCCTTCCCCCTCCTCTCTCTTTCTTTTTTCTCTCTCTCCTCCCTCTCTTCTCTCTATCCTTTCTTTGTCTTTTCCCCTTGCTTTTCTCTCCTCATCTGTTTCTTCTCTTCTTCTTCTTCATCTCTCTCGCCTCTCTCTCTCCTCTCATTTCCTTTTTATTCATGCTTTTTCCTTTTTACTCTCTCCGCTTTCTTACTTCTTTTCTTTTTTTCTCTCTCGCCTCCTTTTTCGTTTCTTCTCCTCTCCTTTTTCTCTTGTTCTTTCTCTCTCTCCCTTTTTCTCCCTTTCTTTTCTCATCCTCTCCTCTTTCTTTTTCTCTCTCATCCTCATCCTCTCTCTGTTTTCTCTCCTCTCCTCACTCTCCTCTCTCTCTCGCTTTTCCTTTCACTCCATCTCCTCCTGCTTTTTTCTCCTTTCTTTTCTTTCTTCTCAATTCTTTTCTCTCTCGCTCTCCTCCCTCACTTTTTTCTCTCTCTCTCTCTCTCATCTCCTTCTCTCCTGTTTTTTCCTTCCCCTTTCTCTCTCCTTTCCTTCTTCATCTCTCTCTCCCGCCTCTTCTCTCTCTCCTCCTTTCTCTTTCTCTCTACTCTCTTTCCTCGATTCTCTCTTCTCCTCCCTTTTTTTCTCTCGCTTTTTCTCTTCTTCTCTCTCCTCACTCTCCCTCTCTGTCCTCTCTCTCTTCCTCTCTTCCTCTCTCTCTCCTCTTTTCTCTCTCTCTTCCTCTCATCCCTTCTCTCCTCTTTTCTCTCGATCTCTTCTCTCTCTCTGCTCTCTCTCTCCTCTCAGTTTCTTCACAACCCTCGTCCTTCTGATCCTCCGCTCTCTTTCCCCTCTCTCTCTCTCCGTCAGGGAAAACAAAAAATAAAAAAACGAATGACCCATCCCTCTCTCTTCTTTTTTTTTTTTCTCTTTCTCTCTCTCTCATCTCCTCTTTTTTTCTTTTCTTTCTTGTATCTTTCTTTTTTTTTCCTCTTTCCCTCTCTTCCTCTTCTTTTTCCTTTTCTCTCTCCTTTTTTCTTTTATCTTTTCTTCTCTCTTTCCTCCTTCTTTTTTTTCTCTCTCTCATCTCTCTCTCTTTTTTTTTTGTCTTTTTTTCTCTCTCTCCTCCCAAGTCTTTTTCTTCTCTCCTCGCCCTCTCTTTGTTTTTTTCTCTTTCTCCCTCTTTCCTTCCTTTGCTCCCTCCCTTTCCTTTTCTTCTCGTTGCCTTTTTTTTTTCTTTTTTCTCTTCTCTCTCTCCTTTTTTCGTCTTGTTTCTTTTTTCCTTTTTTTTTATTTCTCTCTTTTCTCTTCTTTTCTTTTTTTCTTGTTTCTCTTTTCCTTCGCTTTTTTCGTTTCCTCTCATTTTTCCCTTTTTTTTTTTTCTCTCCTCCTCTCCCCTCCTCGCGTTGTTTCTTCTCCTTTTTCTTTTTTTGTGTTCTTTTCTTTTCTTTTCCCTTTTATCTTTTTTCTCTTTTTTTTTTTTTTTCTTTTGTTCTTTTTTTTTTTTTTTTTTCTTTTCGTTCGTCTTTTTTCCTTTCTTTCTTTCTTCTGTCTTTCTTCTCTTTTCTCTTTTTCCTCTTTTCTCTTCTTTCTTTTCTCTTTTCGTTTTTTTTTTTTCTATCTCTCCTTTTTTTTTTTTCTTTCTTCTTTTTCTCTCTTTTTTTCCTTTTCCTTTTTTTATCTCTCTCTTTGATTTTTTTCTCGGTCTCTTTGTTCTCTGTTTTTCTTGTCTCCTCGTTTTCTTTTTGTTCCTTTTTTCTTTCTCTTTTTGTTTCGCTCTATCTTTCTTATTTTTTCTCTCTTTTTCCTTTGATCTCCCTTTTTTCTCTCTCTCCTTTTTTCCCTTTGTGTTTCCTTTTCCTCTCTCACTTTTTTACCTTTCTTTTCTTTGCCTTTGGTTTTTTTTCTCTCTCCTCTCTGCTCCTTGTTTCTTGTCTTTTTTTTTTTTTCTCTCTCCCCTCTTTTTTTTCTCGCCTCCTCTCTTTTCTTGCTTTGTTCTTTTCCTCTCTCTTTCTTGTTCTCTCTTTTCTCTTTCTCTCTCATCTCCTTTTCTCTTTCGTTGTTCTCTCTTTTCTTTCTCTTTCTCTTTTTTTCTTTTTTCTTCGTTTTTTTTCTCTCGTGTTCTGTTTTTTTCTCTCTCGTCCATCTCCCGCCTCTCCTCTCATCTCCCTCTTCTTTTTCCTCTTTCTTTTGTTTTTTTATCTCTCTCTCTTTTCTCTCTCGTTTCTTTCTCTTTTTGCGCCCTCCTCTTTCCTTTTTCTCCCTCAATCCATCTGTCTTGCCTCCCTCCTCTCCTTTCTTTCTCCCCTTCCTCTTTTTCCCTTCCCTCACCCTACTCTTCGTTTTCCCTCTTCTCTTCTCTACTTCTCTTTTTCCTCTCTCTCTTTCCTCTATCCTCTTTTCCCTCTCCTCCCTTCCTTTCTTCGCTCTCTGACTATTTCCTTCCTCTCTCCGCTTTTTATTCCTCTCCTCCTCTTTCTCTCTCCGTTCTCCCCTTCCTCTCCCTCTCTTTCGCTCCTTTTTTTTTTTTCCTCTCTTCCCTCTCTCTCTTTCTCTCCTCCCCTCTAATTTTCTGCTTTTTCTGTTTTCCTCATCTCCCACCTTTCTTTTTTTTTCATTCCTCTTCTTTGTCCTTCCTTTACCTCTCTATCTTCCTTATTTTCTTTCTTCTTCTCTCTCTTTCTACTCTCTTTCTTGCTCTCTTGCCTGTTTCTCCTCGTTTTCTCTCTCTCTCCCCGCCCTCGACTCCTTGCTTCCGCTCTCCTCTTTCTGCTTTTCCCCTCTCTCTCTCTTCTCTCTCTCTTCTTCTCTTCTTTTATTCTCTCCTCCGTTTTCTGTTTGCTTCTCTGCTCGCTTTTTTCTCTCTTCTTGTCTATTTCCCTTTTTCCTCTCTTCTTTTCTCTCGGTTTTCTTTTCTCCCCTTGTCTTTCTCTCTCCCCTCTTTCTTTTTTCGGCTTTTTTCTTCTTTCTTTTTTTCTCTATTTTCGTCTCTCCTCCCTCTTTTCTCTCGCTTCTCTCCCTCCTCTCTCTTCTTTTTGTTCCGCTCTTCTCTCTTCTATCTCTCTTCTCTCATCCTTTTCTTTTCTCTCTCCTCTCGCTTTCTCTTCCCCTCTTCTCTCACTACCCTCTTTCTCGCTCTTCTATCCTCTCCTTTTTTTTCTTCTTTCCTTTCTTCTTTCTTTTTTCTTTTCGCTTCTCTTTGTTTCTCTCTCTTCTCCTTTGCACTTCGTTTTTCTCATCTCCCTTTTTCTCTCTCTTCTCTTTCTCTCTCTTCCTTTGTTTCTTTCTCTCTCTCCTCTTCTTCTCTCTCGGCCCCTCTGCCTCTTCTTTTCCGTCTTCTCCTTTCTTTTTGTCGTCTCCTCTCCGCTCCTCTCTCCAATCGCCTCATGCGTTTCCCTCTCTACCTCTTCTCTTCTTTTTCCCCCTTTGCCGTTTTCTCTTTCTCTCTTTTCTCTCCTTTCGCTCTCCTCCTCTCTCTCTCGCTCCTCTCTCTCCTCTCTCTTTTTCTCTCTCTCTCTCTCTTTTTCTTCTCTCTCTTCTCTCCCCATTTTCCCGCTCTCCTTCTCTATCTCTCCGCTCTTTTCATCTCTCTCTTCCTCCTCTGTTTCTCGCATCCTTTTCTCTACCAGTTTCTGTCGTCGCGTTTTTTCCTCTCTTCTCCGGCTTTGTCTCTCTTCTTTTTCGCTCTCTCCCTCCCCCTCTGTTTTTTACCTCCTTTTCGCTCTCTTTTCATGCATCGCTTTTCTTTCTTTTTTCTTTTTTCTCGCTCTCTCTTTCTTTTTTTTTTTCGTTTTTTCGTCCTTTTTCTCTCCTCTTCTCTTTCTCTCTCCTCTCTCTTTTTCTCTCTCCTTTTTCTCTCTCGCTCTCTCAGTCCTCTTTCCTTCTCTCATCTTTCCCCTCCTCTGTTCCTTTTTTTTCTTCTTCTCCTCCTCCTCTCCACCCTCTTCCCTTTCTTTTCCTCTCTATTCTCTCTCTCTCTCTCTCCCTCTCCCTTTTCCGCTCCTCCCTCCTCTCGTTCCGTTCTCATTTCCTGCTTTTCTCTCTACTCCTCTCTTTTTCTCTCTCTTCTCTCTCTCGCTAGCTCCTCATCTCTCCTCCCTTGCTTCTCTCTCTCTCTTTCCTCTCTCCCGCTTTTTCTCTCTCTCACTTTTTTTCTTTCGCTTCTTTCTTCTTCGCTCTTCTTCTCTTTCTCCTCTCCCTCTCTTTCTTTGTTCTCTCTTCTTTTCTTTCTTTCTTTTTTTTTTTTTCTTTTTCTCTCTCTCCCGTTTTTCCAGGTTTTTCCTTTTCTCTCTCTTTATTTCTCTCTCATTTTTTCTTCTTTTTCTTACTCTTTCTCTCTCCTTTCTCGTTTTCCCTTCTTGTCTTTCTTTTTATCGTTCTTTTCGCGTTTTTTTTTTTTTTTTCCATTTTTCCGTCTCCTCATTGTTTCTGTCGCCTTTCGTTTCCTTCTCTTTCCTTTCTTCTTTTTTTCATTCTTTCTTTTTTTCTCTCTTTTTTCTTTCTTTTCTAGCTCTCATCCTCTTCTTCCTCTTCAGAACCTCCTCTCTCTCTCTCTCTATTTCTCTCTGCTGGTTTTCTCTCCTCTCTTTCTTTTCCTCTCTTTTCCGTTCCCTTTCCTTCTTTTCTTCCTTCTTTCCCTCTCACTTTTCCTCTCTCCTTTCTTATTTTCTTTCGTCTTCTTCTTCTTTTCTCTCTCCTTCTCATTTCTTTTCTTTTTTTTTATTCTCTCTCTCTTCCGTTCTCATCTCTCATTCTCTTCTCTCCTTTCTTTTTTCGTTTTTGCTCTTTTCTCTCCCTCCGTCATCTTCCTTTTCTTTCTTTTCCTTTTCTCTTCCCGTTCTCGGTTTTTCATTTTCCTTTTTCCCTTCTCGTCTCATCTCCCTCCCCTCTTTTTTTTTTCCTTTTCTTTTTCTTTTCTTTCTCTTTTTCTCTCTCTATTTTCTTCTTCCTACTCCCTCTCTTCCTCTTCCTTTTCTCTCTCTCCTCCTCTGTTTTCTCTTCTCTCTCTTCGCTTTTTTTCTCCCATTTCCTCTTCTTCTCTTTTTTTTTTTTTTTTCTCTCGGCTTTCTCTCTCTCTCTCTCCTTTTTTTTGTTTTCTTCTCACTTTCTCTCCTTCTCTCCTTCTTCTTTCTCTCTTCCTCTTTTATTTTCTCGTCCTCCATCTGCTCTACTCTCTCTCTCGTCGCTCCTATCTCCCTCTCTCTCCGCTGGTTATTCGTTCGTCTTCGCTCTCTTTCTCCTCTCTCCTCTCGCCTCGCTTTCTCTCTCTCTCCTCTCGCGCCCTCTCTCTCGCTCTCTCCCTTTCTTTTCCCCTCTCTCTCCTCTCTCGCCCCCTCTCTCCCGTTTTTTCTCTTTTCTTTTTCTCTCCATCTCTTTCTCTCTCTTCTCCTTTCTTTTTTCCTTTCTCTTTCTCTCCTTTTTTTCTCTCTTTTTTTTTCTTCTTTATGTCTTTCCTTTTCTCTCTCTCTCTCTCTCTCTTTGCTTTTTCTTTGCTTTTTTTTCCTTTCTTTTTCCTCTCTTCCTATCTCTCTCTTTTCCCCTTTTCCTTCTTTCTTTTTTTCTTCTGCCTGTTTTTCTTTTCTTTTCTTTTCTTCCCCCTCCAACTTTTTTTCTTTCTCGCTCCAAATCCCTCCCTTGCTTTTCTCTTTTCTTCTTATTCTCGCTCTCTCTTTCCTCGCTCTCTCACCTCTGTCGCTCTCTCTTTCTTTTTCTTGTTTCCCCTTTCTCTTCGTTTTTTCTTTTTCTCTCCGCCTCACTCTCTATCTCTCTCTTTTCCCTCGTCTCCTCTCCCTCCTTTTTGCTCTTTCTTCTTTTTCTCTCTCTCATCGGCCTCTCTCTCGTCTTTTTTCTGTTAGTCTGCTTTTCTCTCGTACTCTGCTTTTTTTTTTCCCTTTTTCTTTTCCTTTTCTTCTCTCTCTCCGCCCTGCTTTTCAGTCCTCTCTTCTGTCTCTTTTCTTTTTGTTCTATCGTTCTTTTTTGTTGCCTCGTTCATTTCTCGCTTTCTTCTCTCGTCTCTTTTTCTTTTTTCGTTGTCTTTTTCTTTTCTCCGTCTTTTTCTCCTTCTCATCTGCCTTGGTTTTCTTACTCCTCTTTTCGCTTTTTTTCCTTCGTCCTTTTCTTTTCTTTTTCTCCTTCGACTCTTTTCCGATCTTTCTTTTTTTCTTTCTCTTTTTCTTTCTCTTTTTTTTCCTCTCTTTTCTTTCTTTTTTCTTTTCTTTTTTTTCTCTTTTTTTTTTGTTCTTCTCTCCTTCTCTCTCATCTGTTCTTTCTCTCTTCCTCCTTTCTCTCTGCTCTCCCTCTTTCTTCTCTTCCGTCTCTTTTCCCTTCTTCCCTTTTTTTTCCTTTTCTCTCTCCCTTCTCTTTTCCTTTTCTCTCTCTTTCTTCTCTCCTTTTTTCCTCTCTCCGCTCTCCTCAACTCTCCTCCTCCTTTCTTTTCGCTTTTCCGCTCTCGCCTTTTCTTTTTTTTTCCTGTTTTTTCTTCTTCTTTTTTTCCTCTCGCTTCTCTTTCTTTTCGCCTCTCTCTCCCTCCGCGCCTTTTTTTTTCTTTTCTTCTTTTGTTTTTTTGTTTTCCTATCCTCTTTTTTTCTTTCCTCTCTCCTTTTTCCTCTTTCCTGTCTTTCTTCGTTTTTTTTCACTTTTCTTCTTCTTTCTTTTTTTCTTTCCCCTCCTCTCTCCCCCCCTTTTTTCTTTTCTTTTCTGCGCTTTCCCTGTTTTTTTTTCTCCTCCTTTCCTCTCCTTCTCTCCTCTTCCTTTCTCTTTCTTTTTCTCTTATTTCTTTTCGTCTCTCTCTCTCCCTCCTGGCGCCGTCTCCGTTCCTTTTTTTTCTTCTGTGCTTCTTCTGTTTGTTCCTTTCTTCTCTTTCCTCTCTCTTTTTTTTTCCCTCCCGCTCTATTTTTTTTGCTTTTCTTGTTCTGTTGCTGTATATTTCTCTCCTCGTCCCTTTATTTTCGTCTTTTTCTTTCTACTCGCCCTTTTTTCTCCTCCTCTTTCTTCTCACTCTCATCTCTTTTTCTTCCTTCGTCCCTCACCTTTTCGTTTTTTTTTTTCTTTTTCACTCTCTCTCTCTTCGGCTTTCCTCCTCTCGTTTTTTCGCCTCTTGTTTCTGTTCTTCTCTCTCCTCTTCCTCCTTTTTTTTCCTCTTTCTCTCTCTCCCCTTCTCCTCTCTCTCTCTCCCTTTTCTCTCTCTCCTCTCTTCTCTCTCTCTTCTCTCTCGCTCCCTCTCGCTTTTCCTTTCTTTCTCTGTCCTTTTTCTTCTCTCTCTTTCTCTCTCCCTTTGTCTCTCTCTCCTTTTTCTTTGTCTTTTCTTTTCTTCTCGCTTTTCTCGCTCTCTCTCCTGCCGCTTTTTTCTCTCTTCTTTCGTCTGCTTTTGCCTCTCTCTCTCTCTCTTTCTCTTTTCTTTTCTATCTATCTTTTCTCTCCCTTCCGCCTGCTTTATTTTCTCTTTATGCTTTTTTTTTTCTGCCTGTTTTCTTTTCTCTTTTCTTTCCTCTATCTCCCTCGTTGCTTTTTTTTCTCTCCCCGTTTTGCTTTGCTTCTTTCTCTCCCTTCCTCCGTTCCCTTTTTCTTTCTCTGCCTGCTTTTTTCCTTTCCTCTCTCCTCTTCGTTCCTGCTCTTTCCGTCTTCTCTCTCACGCTCCTCCCCCATCCCTGCTTTTCGTTTCTCTCTCTTTTTCCCTCGTTTTTCTCTCTCTTTCCTCCTCTCTCCGCCACTCCCCCTCCTTGCTCTTTCTTCCTGTTTTTTCTTTCTTCGGTTCGCTCATCTCTCTCTCTCCCTGCTTTTTCTCTCTCTCTTCTTCTCTTTCTCTCTCCTCTTCTCTCTCTTCCTTCTTTTCTTTTCTCTCTTCCTCCTCTCTCCTCTCCGCCGTTTTTGTTTTTCTCGTTCTTCTATGTTTATTCTTTTCGCTCCCATCTCCTTTTGCTCCGTCTTTCTTTTTCCTTTTGTTCCTTCTTTTTCTCTCCTTGTTCCCTCTCTCCTCCCTCTCATCTCCTCATCCCTTGTCCTTTCTTTTCTCTCCCTTCGTCCGTCTCCTTTCGCTTTTTTTTGTTTCCTCTCCTTTCTTTTCTTTCTCTCTCTTTCTTCTCTCTCTCCTGCTCGCTCCGTTTTTCTCTTTTCTCGCTCCTCTCGTGTTCTCTCTCTCCCTTTTCTCTCTCTCGCCCCCCTTTTTCTTCTTTTTCTCTCTTTTTCTTCCGTTTCTCCTCTCTTCTCTTCCTCTCCTCTCTCTCTTTCTTATGCTTTTTTTTTTGTCGTCCTCTTTTCTTTCCTCTCTCCTTCTTTTTTGCTCTCTCTTCTCTCTGTTGGCTCTCTTTCCGTCTCTCCTCTCCCCTCCTCCTTTTTCTTTTTTTGTTTTTTTCCTCGCTCTTTCTCTTTCTCTTCTTTGTTTCGTTCTCCGCTTTTCTCTAGCCTCTCGCCTCGCCCTCTCTCTCCTTCGCGCTCTCTCTGTCGCTTTTTTTTTTGCCCGCTTCTCCTCCAGCGCTTTTTTTTTCCCTCTCTCATTTTTTCTCTTTTTCCTTTCTCTTTCTTTCCTTCTTCTGCGGTTTCCTCGTTTCTTTTTTTTTTTTCATCCTTCTCATCGCCCTAGCTTTTCTTTTCTCTCGTCTCTTTTTTTCTTTTTTTCTCATCTCCTTTCTTTTTTTCTTTCCTCTCCATTTTCTCGATTTCCTTTTCTCTCGCGCTGGTTCTCTTTCCCTCCTCTCTCTTTCTCTTTTTTCTCCGCTCTCTTCTCTTCTTTCTTTTTTTACTCTCAATCTTCCCCTCTCTCCTCTGCCTCTTTTTTTTTCTCTCTTTCTCTAATCATCTTCTGTCTCCCTTCTCGATGTTTCCCGTTCTTCTCTGTTTCTTTCTTTTTTTTCCTTTTCTCTCCTTTTTTTTCTCGTTCTTTTTTCCTTTTCTCTCTCATGTCCTCTCTCTCTCCGACCTCTTTTTCTTGGTTCCTAGTTTTCTCTTTTCTTCTCTCTCACGTTTTGCCTTTTTTTTTCTTTTTTTTGTTCCTTTTTTTTCCCCCTATCTCCGCTCCTCTCTTCCCTTTCTCCTTCGCTTTTTCAGTTCTCTGGCCTCTCTTTTTCGCGTTCCTTTTTTTTTTCTTTCTTTTCTTGTTCTCTTCGTCCTCTGCTCTCCTCCCCCCTCTTCTCTTGGTTCTCTTTCCCTATGGCTTTTTCCTTTTTTTTCTTCTTTTTCTCTCTCTCTCCCTGTTTTTGCTTTGCTTTTCCTCGCTTTTCCTGCTGTTCTCCTTTTCTCTTTTTCTCTTTGCTTGCTCTTTTCTTTCCTTTCCTCCCGTTGTCTTTTATTTTTTCCATTTTTCCTATTTTCTCTTGGTTTTCGTGTTATTTTCTCTCTTTTTCTTTCGTCTTTTCTCCTTTTGCCGTTTTTCTTCTCTCCTCCTCTCCATTTTCTCTCCTTTTCCTTTTCTCTCTCTTTCTCTCTCTCTCTCTGCGTTTTGTTTGATTTCGCTCTCTTTTCTTTTTTTCTTTTCTTTTTTTTTTCTTCTCTTTCGCTCTCTTTTTCTCCTCGCCTCTTCTCTTGGCTCTTTTTCCTTTTTCTTTTTTTTCGCTCTTTGCTTTCTTTACCTTTCTCTCTCCTATACCTCTCAGAAACATGCCTCTCTGCCTGCTTTTCTCGCTCCCCTCTTTTTCCTCTCTGCGCTTTTCTGTTTCTTCTCTTTCGTTTCTCTCTCGGACTGTTTTTTCCTTGAGTTTTCTTTCTCCCGCTCCTTGTTTGTCGTCTTCTTCTCGCTTCTCTCCCTCTTTCTTTCTTCTCGCGCTCTCCCCTCTCCTCGCTCTCGCTTTCTTTTGCTTCTCATCTCTCTTTCTCTCTCTCTCTCCCTCATTTCTCATTTTCTCTTTTTTTGCTGACTTTTTCTGTCCTCATTCTTCTTCCCTCTCGCTCGTCCGTCGCTCATCCCTCATCCCTCTTCTCTTGTTCTCCTCTCTCCTCATGCGTTTCTCTTCTTTTCTCTCCTTCTCTCTCTTTTTCGTTTCGTCTTGCTTTTCTTCTTTTCTTCTCTTCTTCTTTCGTTCCTTTTTTGTTCTTTCTTTCTTTTACGTTCTCTTCCTCTCTCCTCTCCTCTACTCTTCTCCCTGCTTTCCTTCCCTCTTCTTTTACTTTTGTTCTCTCTCTTTTAGTCCTTTCTCCTTTGTGCCCGTTCTTCTCTCTCTCTCTGCTATCTCTCTCTCATCTTTTTCGGGTCTTTTTTGTTCTATTTCTTTCTCTCTCGCCATCGGCCCTCGCTTTTTTCTTTTCTCGCTTCCGTTGCCCTTCTTCTTTCTTTCTTCGTTCCCCTCTCTCCCCGCTTTTCTCCTCTCACTTTTCTCAGTTTCCTCCCCTCTTTTTCCTTTTTGGGTCTAGTGCTGCTTTCTCTCTCCTCTCTCGTTTCCTCTCTCTCTGCTATACGCGCCTCCCTCTTCTCCTCTTCCCTCTTTCCTCTCTCTCAAACTCCTTTGCTTTGTACGTCTCTCTCTCTCTTTTTTTCTCTCTCGCCCTCATTTTTGTTTCTCCCTTTTCTCCTTTTCTGTTTTTTCTGCCCTGCTTTGCTTGCCCTTGCTTTTCTTCTTCTCCTCTATTGTCTCGGCTTTGGTCTCTCTCCGCTGTTCCTTTTTTTCGCTCTCTCCCTTTTGGTCGTTTTCTTTTCTTCTTTCCTTCAGCCCTGCTTTCTCTCCTCATTTCTTTCTCTCCTCTCCTCTGCCTCTGCTTTTTCGTTCTTGCTTTTCTTTTCTTTTTCTTTTCTTTTTGTTTTTCTTTCTTTCTCGTTTTTTTTTTTTTCTCTCTCTCTTTTTCTTTTCTCTCGTCCTTTCTCTCTCTCTCTTCTGTTTCTCCTTCTGTCTCTCGCTTTCCTGCCTCCTGTCATGACCTCTCCGCCTCTGCCTGCTTTTTTATTCGTTCTTTTTTTCCTCTCTTTTCTCGCTCTCAGCTCTCTCCTCTTGCTCAGCTCTCTCCCTCCTCTCTCGTTCCTTGCTCTCCGCTGCTTTTTTCTTTTCTTTCTTCTGTCTGCCTGCTTTCCTGCTTTTTTCTTTATCTTTCCCTTTCTATCTCTTTTTCTTTTTTCCCCTGTTTTGCTTCTCGCTCTTCCCCTCCTCTCCCTCCCCTCTCTCCTTTTCCCTGCCTGCTTTTTCTCTCCTCTCCCTCTTCCTTTTTGTTACCTTGCTTTTCTCTTTTCTCTCTCTCTCGCCTTTCTTCTCTTTTCTGTTTTTTTTTCCTCGATCCTCTTTCTCTTCTCTTTCCTCTTCTCTTTCTCTCTCACTCTCTCATTTCCTTCCTGCCTTTGTCCTCCATCTCTCCAGTTTTTCTCTCTCCTCTGCCTGACTGTCTGTCTGTTCTGCCCTGCTTTTCTCCTCTCTCCCGTTTTTTTTTTTTTGTTTTCCCTTTCCTGCTTTCTAGCTGTTCTCTTCCTCTTCTTTTCTCTTTTTTCTTTTTTTCTCTACCACTAGCTTTTCTCTCTCCTTTTCTTTCCTCCTCTCTCCTCTCCTCTCTCTCTCTCTTTCTCTCTCTACCTTTTTTCTCTCCTCCCATCTCTCCTTCCCCTTCTCGCTTTTCTCCTCTTCCTTGCTCTCTTTTGTTTTTTTTCTGCGTGTCCTCTCTCTTCCTCTCTATCACTCTCTACTCCCTCTCCTTTCTTTCTTACTCGCTTTTCTTCTTTTTCTCTTTTTTCTTCTTTTCCTTTTCTCATCTCTCTCTATTCTCCCTCTCTCTTTCTCTGTTTTGTCTCGTTGTCTTCCTTTCTTTCTTTTCTCTCTCTCTTTTCTCTCCCCCTCCTCCTTCTTTCTTTCTTTCCCTTTCCCTCTATTTTTATCTTCTCTTCTCCGACATTGTTTTACCTCTTTATTTACTGCTTTTTACCTTTTTTTCCCACTTTTACCGTTCCGTCTTTTGTCTTTGCTCTTTCGTTGTTTTCTCTCTGCCTTTTTTTTCTTTTCTAGTCTTTTTGCTTCCTCTGTTCCACTTTTTTAGGTCTCCCTCCTCCCATCTCTTTCCTCTCTTTTCTCTCTCTCTCTCTCCGTGTTCTTTCTCTGTTCGTTCTTTCGTTATCTCTCTCCTGTCTCTCCTTTTTTGCCTTTTCTCTCATCTCTCGTTCCCTCTTTCATTTTATTGTCTTGCCTCGCTTGATTTTCTCCTCTCTCAGCTTTTTTTTTTTTTTCGTCCGCTTCTCTCTCTCCTGCATTTCTCTCTCTCCTTTCTTTTCTTTTCTCTGCCTGCTGTTTC